>NC_092130.1:51629699-52229699 GCF_043159975.1 Macaca nemestrina
TTATTTCTATGCCTTGTTATTTCTTTCTCTTGTCTGATTCCTCTGGCTAGGGCTTCCAGAACTATGTTGAATAGGAGTGGTAAGAGAAGGCATCCTTATTTTATTCCAGTTTTCAAGAGGAATGCTTCCAACTTTTGCCCATTCAGTATGATGTCGGCTGTGGGTTTTTCACAGATGGCTCTTATTCTTTTGAAGTATGTTCCTTCAGTGCCTAGTTTGTTGAGGGTTTTGACACGAAAGAATGTTAAATTTTATCAAAAGCTGTGTCTGCATCTATTGAGATGATCATGTAATTTTTGGTTTTCATTCTGTTCATATTCACTCGCCAATTAAAATAAAAAACACACTGCTAACAGATGAGAGGGTAGGGGTATCAATAGCAACAAATTATTGCTCAGGCTTCTGTCACTTTTCGTTGTAGCAGAGACTTCCTCGTGAGAAGTGCCAGAAGAGAATTACAACAGCTCACAATTACTCATATAGCATGCACCAGAATGCTCTGGAATAGGCTAAGAGATTCATTAGGAAAGTTACAGTTGCTTTTCCCCTGAAAACCTTTGGCATTATTAATCAGTTAATTATCATTTTTATTTTCATTAAACCTCTTCTTCACATGCACTATACAAGGAAGGGGAACCCATTTGATGACTTCTGAAGTCCTTTGCTACCCTGTTGCAATTCTAGGATTTTCTATCATTTGTGGACAGAATCTGTTTTTACAAACCCCCTGAAACATGAGTCATGATTCTAGCTGCAGAAAAGAAACATTCCTGAAAGTACTTTATCTCAGCCATGGCCTCAAGGCTGTCCTTGCTAAGTTTGTAAAATCTAATGGGATTATGGGGGCAAGATGGAAAGAGGCTTTCAGCATGTCTCACATGAGATAATAGCAATAATTCTAAAAATGCCTTTGTCTTGTTACAACAACTGTCATCAGAGAGGCTCACATTTTCCTTGCAGCAGCAGCATCTCTACAGACATGAATCACTGTAGAGAGCAGGAGAAAAAGGCAGAAGGGAAGGTTTATATGTTGCAGCCCAAAGAGCTTAATCACTGAAGATGTATAGCTTGATGGTCGCCTGGTTTTAGGGATTAAGGAGGAGGTTATTTGTCCCACTGCCAAGTCTTTCCTAATAAACTTCTCCAAGTCGGGTTTATCTAATCATTATCTGTTCAAACTGTTAAGATTAATTTCTTAGCCTATGCAATCAGAAAAGAAGTCTTGCAATGTGATTCTTGGTTAATGTTGTGCCAGAAACATCAGGATCTAATGAATGGAGTCCTGGACTAAAAGCCAAGCTGACCTACTTCTTGTGCCAAGTCCATCCTTGACTGACTCCATCACAATCCTTGATGAAGTAGGCTCAGCAGCAAGTTCCTTAGATCTTCCAATAAGTAATTAAACTTTTCTGACCTGAAATTCCTCATCTCTAAAATGAACGGATTTCTTATGTAGTTATGAAGCTATAATCTCCCCATAGACCAATACCCACCCACCACCCCAACAAGGAAGGAAGAAGTCTGTGAGTTAAACCGTCTTTTCCATGCCACACTATGGGGAAGGCATAATTCACATTTTGCCTTGACAACCTTTTATTTTTCAAGATGTATTTATTGAGTTTCTACAAGGTGCCCAGTATTAGGTTAAGTACCAGGTATAAAATGGTGATTGCTATGGTTTAAATGTCCCCATCAAAACTCATGTTGAAATTTGATTGCCATTGTGACAATATTAAGCAGTGGGACCAGTAAGAGGTGATTAGACCATGGATTGAAAGATTAATGCCATTCTCATGGGAGGGGGTCCCCACCAAAACGCATGTTGAAATTTTATTGCCATTGTGACAGTATTAAGCAGTGGGACCACTAAGAGGTGATTAGACCATGGATTGAAAGATTAATGCCATTCTCATGGGAGGGGGGTTCATTACCACAAGAGCAGGTTGTTGTTGTAAAAGTGAAGGGGACGCACTCTTGCGTGCTCTCTCTTAACCCTCTCTTGCCTTCCAATTTCTGCCATTGGCTGTCACAGCACAAAGACCTTTGCCTAATGACAGTGTGGTGATCATGGACTTCCCAGACTCCAGAACCATGAGCCAAATAAACATTTTTTTTTTAAATTACCCAATCTGTGGTATTTGTTATAGTAGCACAAAATGACTGAGACACTGATCAAGCAGACATACTTACTTGCCTTGTGGAACCTATCATCTGGTAAAGGAAACATATGTTTTTAAAAAAAGTAATCACACAAAAAATGTATAGTTACAACTTTGGTAAGTACAAGGAAAAAGGAAAGCACGATGCCAAGTGGGATTCTAGTACCCCTACGTCCTCACATATACTCAGGCCAAATGTGATAATGAGACTAGTTGAGGTAGAAGGGAATGGGAGGAAGGAAAGGGAATGGCAGAAAGACTTTGCCATGGTTTGTGGAGGGTCTATGGCAGTCAAACCACAGCATATGCTGTGGCATCTTTGATGGATATGCAGAGGTACAGAATCTAAACTGTAGCATCACATGAACTGCTGAATAGATGCTCATGAGTAGTGTGGTGTGAAGTGCAGTCTAATTAGTAGAACTTTCCAGAAAAGGTGGCCACTGAGTTATCAGGCCCAAGAGAGCATCACATACCATTAAAAGTTGTCTCTCTGTGTATCTACCATGCCACTAGATAAGACTAAATCCTTGAGAACTTAGAACCAATGCCAATCTGAGTTTTCCTACTGTTGCTGTTTGTCTTATTTTCTGTGTGATTTGTGGTTTTTCTTAGTAGTCACATACTATCTGAAGATATTAAAACATTATTTTTGTACAAAAATATGGTTTTCTACTTTTTCAATAACCCACAATATAGTGAACAAATAATCATTAAAATGAAATGCAGAAACCAGTCTATTCACCTGTTAATCTGTTCCCCCTCTGTTGACTGGCAGATGTGGACATGCTTGTGGACATTATCATTGGCTCCAGATGATGCACATCACTGAAAATTGGTTTTCCCAAGTTTTGCAAAAGTTGTATTTGGTTCAAAACCACATACATGTTATTTTGTCTGAACTCTACACACTTGATTCCCTAGTCTATCTTCAACCAGTCCCCTAAATGACCAATGACTTGTCCGTTCATCAACCAATAGACGGAGAAGTGTAAAAAGAAAACACAAAGTGTTTTCTCTGCCCTCACTTCTGAGCACCTGGAGTAACACAGCATCAGGAGCAAAAAATTCTGTCTACCCCTCTGACCCTCGCTGCATTGCCTCCCACCTCAAATCTGTTCTTTTGCCATTTAATGGAACAATTTTCGCATCATTTACTCAATGCCAGGACTCTCAATGTATAGCAATTTAATTTTCTTCACACTTTCTAGAGGTCAAAAATAACCTCTTGGAGTCCTACTATTTTGCCACCTCATTTTTTCTGCCTTTTAAAAGTCATATTGTTAATGAAACAAAGGTATTATTGAAACATTGAAATAATTGAAAAAAATACAAAACAGAAATGTAAAAATAACTCAAACTCATACTACACCAGAAAAAGCAAGTTTTCACATATTGGTGGCCATTCTTCAGACTTCTCTCTCTCTCTCTCTGCATAAATGCTCATGATTTATGATAATTTTTACTTGTAAGGGAGCATGCAGAACAGGACGGCTGGTAATCTACATGCTTCACTGTCTGTATGCCAGTAAATCAAGATCTATGACCGTGTGACAATGGCTGCATAGAGGTCCACTCTCTCTCTCTCTCTGTCTCTCTCTCTCTCTCTCTCTCTCTTTCTGTGTGTGTATGTGTATTTAATATGGAGTGTGTGTGGTGTATTTAATATGGAGAAACATTTGGATTGTTTGGGACACTTCAATGTAGTGATCCAGGAAATTATGAAGGGTAGGGCATCAGGTTGGTGAATTGTTTGGGGTTCCCTTTTCCTCAGTAACCTTTTATAGTCTACTGTGGAACACTTGCAGAATGATGGCCTAACAAAGATGTTCACGCTTTAATTCCAAGACCTGTCAATGTGTACCTTACATGGCAAAAGAGACTTTGCAGATATGAAGTAAGGTAATAAATTTGTGTTGTCTTAAGTCTAATTGTCTGGTAATTTAATTCAGCAGCAGTAGAAAACTAATACATAGTCTTTCCTCAATTCCTCCCTGTTACTCTGCTAAGAAATTCAGTGAAATCATCATTACCCCTTTTGGGAACTCTTGTCCAGATGTAAAGAATTTGATTGTGATGCTTAAATTCTGTCTTACAAATAATGTCTTAGAGTTCTACAGATTAGTAACCTAGGAGTAATCTTAACCATGGGAAAATTTTCTTTCTGGGAAGTAGGTGAGGAAAACAGAGTGTACCAGTCTCACCATCATATCAGTTGAAATTACCAGGTCAGCCTATTACAGATGTAACAACCCAGCCAATCTCACATGTAGCTGGTGGCAATGGGGCCTTGGGTCAGCCTCACTCTTGCCTTTCCCATGGACAGTAGGAAAAACAAATCTAAACAGTGACTACATCCCAACATCATAGTATTCTTTAAAATCTTGGTATAAATTTAAAAAAAACTTCTCATAATAAAACTTTTATGCAAACTTTTCTTTGCATAAATACAGATATCTTTTTTGACAGGGTGATGTTAAGAGTCAAAAGGTTAAGACATTCTAAAGAGTAAAAGGAATTATTAATACTGGAGAGAGCACTAGAGTGTATCAACTACAACTGTTGGGCTATATAATTTGCTCCCTAAATTTAAGATGAGGCAAAACTCTCACTAGCCTTCTGAGGAGAAATGCTGTACACTGCACAGATAAGGGTTACAACGAACCATTGTATTATATCAACTTTAGGGTTCTTTGGTTGCAAGCAACTGATACAGATGCTGACTAACTTAAGAAAACAAAGATTTTATTGCAAGGGTATAAAATAGCTCTTGAAAGCCATAGGGGGCTGAAGAGTGAGTCTTGGAAAGGTCAGCAACCAGGGCACCTCTGGAGACTTAAGTAGCAGAAACTAAGGGATAATTATCAGGGCACTGCCCATGGGATAAAAAAGCGCCAAGATTTAAAGTCCTGGGAAGGTCATGTGTGCAGCTCTTAAAAAGCTGGGAAGGGGAGATTGATTGTCCCCAAAATAATTGCTCCCCCAAAAAAGGAATTAGTAATAATCATAAAGGAAAATAGTTATGTAGCATTTCACTGTGGTCTGGCACCATCTTGAGCACTTTACAGGCAGTAGGCATTAGCTCATTCAATGCTCATAACAATCCTAGGGAGCTGGTTCTGTCAATGGCACCATTTTTTGTATGAGAAACTGAGATACTGAGAAGCTGGGCACTTTGAGCAAGGTCCAGAGATGGTAAATAGCCATGCCAAGATTTTAGCATAGGCAATTTCAGATAATAATACTTAACCATGAGGTTTTTCTGTGAATTTCCCACAAGAAACCTGGGGTATTGTTATCAGAAGAATGTGAATGGCTGTGGGCAGCAAAAACAACACTGGAAGCCAAACAACCATTAGTATTTATTGGACATTAATATATTAGGTGTCATAAAGCAAAACATTAGAAATTAAACATGGAGAGATACAGCCTCTACCATCGCACAGACAGCACTATTATAATACAAAGCAATGTACTGAGACATAAGCTCCACAAGGGCAAGGAATTTATAGGATTCTTCTTCAATCGTATACTCTGAGCATCCAGAACATGATCTAGGGTCCGGCACATAATAGGTGCTCCATAGATATTTGTTGAATACATAAATACAAAAAATACACCCAAAAGTAGACTTAAATAATTTTTAAAAACAGATTCAAATATGACAATTACAGGGTGTGTCTTTGGGAGAGGTGCTGTGTCAAGATGTGAGGAGACAGTAAATTATGGGAAGCTTCCTGGAGTAGGAGGCACTGGCCTCCAGATGTTAGTTTATAGTAACTTCAAATAGGCAGGTCATAAACAGAAAAACAGAGTTGTTTACTCTGAGTTTATTTGGAGCACTTTTCTAGTAAAAGAGTTCTAATTAGGAGATTAATATTTTCATAATATTCTAAAATGAATCAGAAAAGATTTGAAAATAAATGATATTGATTGTGTTTTGATTGTAATTATGGAGTCTAAAGACCTTCCTAAAATGGACTCTTCTGATGGGGTCAGAAAATTATAAAAGGAAAGAAGAGGCTGGGAGTGGTGCTCGCTCCTATAATCCCTGCATTTTGGGAGGCTAAGGCAAGAGGATTGCTTGAGTTCAGGAGTTCAAGGCCAGCCCAGGCAACATAGTGAGATCTAATCTCTAAAAAAATAATAATAAAAGTAAAAAAAATTATCCAAGTGTGGTGGTGCACAGCCGTAGTTCTAGCTACTCAGGAGGCTGAAATGGGAGGATAGTTTGAGGCTGGCAGATTGAGGCTTCAGTGAGCTGTGACTGTACCACCGCACTCTAGCCCGGGCAACAGACTGAGACCCTATTTAAGCAGAAGAAGACAGAGAGTATAAAAGGCACATTTTGAGATTTTTGGGGGGAGTGGGGCAGTGAAGTAAGTTAGGGATTGGAGAAGTGGGCTCTAATTTTTTCTCTTTATAAAACTGAAACATATTTTTGATTTTTCAATGGGTATAAAATCTAAGACTCTTCAAAAAAACTACCATAGAAATCATGTCACTTCATTTCTTTTGTGGTGCAGGGCTGACATTTAGCCACCATACACGTAAGAGGTATTTGGGCCATAGCAGTCATCCAAAACCACTGTGTCTCCCAAGAGGTGGGTTCCCAGCACCAATTATTCAATATTTTTAAAGAAAGCTCCCAGGTAGGTGTTTAACATAGAAAAAGAGACAAGATTGAAACCATGATAGAGATGATTTTCATGAAGAGGATGTCAGTTTATGGACAGGAAGCAAGGGGCTGAAATAAACAGATGCTTGTTTGGATGATAATTTTTCTCAAGGATGAATACTAAAATTCATTTCTTGTATTATTTGCATAGATTACTGAATAAAGGGATTCTCTAGCATAATCTCTAAAATTATGAACTCCACCTAAATTTTATAAGTAGCAAGTAGACAGCTGAATGAGCTAAGACTAGAGGGAGGTCTTAGGAACCTTTGTGAGCAAAGAGTCAAATAAGATATATTCTCTATCAATTGCAACCCAGTAAAGGAACCTGAAACGACAGTAAAAATACTCTGAGAACACAAGCTTGATATGCACACTGAAAGGTCAATCATGTCCTCTACATTATCAAAATAGGAGAGGTGGGCAGCCACTCTATGAAGACTAAAACATTTGGAATGGGTAAATCCCCGATAAAACAGAAACTCAGCAAGAATATCATCAAATTCTATAAAGTTGCCTATGGAACTGGTGAAATGGGATGTTTGCTCCAAAATTACTAAAAGAAGGAGGCATTTTTGGCACAAGTAAGATAAAAAATTAAAACTAATTTTTAAAAGATTTTCTATCTGCAGCTTTAAATAGCATATGAAATTCATACTATTAAATGGTTTCTTGAGGGCAAGCACTGGTCTTATTCATTGCTGTATTTTCATTTCCTACTCTGGAACCTAGAAGTATTAGATGCTTTATAAATGTTTCTTAGATGAATAGACTAAATAAATAAGAAATATGAGTTTTCATCACTTAGAGTTCCAAAGTTCTTTAAAACTCTGTGTGTGCTTGTGTATGTGTGTGTGTGTGTGTGTGTGTGTGTGAGAGAGAGAGAGAGAGGATGGAGTAGATTTCACAGATAAGAGAATAAGTCACTTGAACATGGTAACAAAGTAAAATGCAGTATGTTCTCATCTCATTGTGACCATCTTGCTTCCCCAGTAAAATCGACCTATTTTATCCTCAGCCTCTCTAGCCTACTCTAACCTCTAATTCATAAAATAACTGTTAGGGAATGTGATCCATCAAACCAGATATCATGGTCATTACAGTGTCCACAGATAAAGACTGGACATTTCCTACCTCCCCAGTATTTCCATTACAGAGACCACCTATCCCACAAAGCCTAAGCTATATTGACCATCTGACTCTTTCTAGTAAAAGTCTGCCAACACCTTTTGCCATTGTCAAGTCTCCCATTGTAGCATGAAAGCAGCCACAGACGACACATAAGCAGACAGGCACGGTGACATTTGACATGTGTGAGAGTTCTGATATAGAGGAAATGGAACTAACTCTAACTAGGGAGTTCAAAGAAGGCTGCATGGAGCAGTGATCTGTGCACAGAATCAGGAATGAGGAGTAGGAGCCAGCACAGCAAAGCAGAGGACCATAGAGTAGGAGATTGGGGCAGAAGCAACAGCACAGAAACAGAGGTGAGGAGACACTGGATGTTATTAAGTAACTTCAAGTCCTATGGTGTGGCTGGAGCATTTGCTGCCTATGGAGAATAGCACCAGACGAGGCTGGAAAGACCTCTATTCAGTCAGGGATGTGTCCACTCTGTTCACACTCTATCCCTCATGCCTGGCTCAAAGCCTCCCAAGTGACAGAGGCTCCGTAAATGTTAGTTCACTCTGAATGAATGATCTGCAGGGTCCAGATCAAGAAGTTGCTGTAAGTTATTTTGAGACACAAAAAAGAGAAAGCTGAGTGATAAGTTGGGGAAACATTAGGACACTGCCACTTATGACCTGTGACCATAGGCAATTTCCTTGATGTCTCTGGGTCTCTAAACTTCCATTACAGTGAACGTAAAACTGAAATAGTGGCGCTTACCTCATAGTATTGTTGCAAGGATTAAACACAGTGTGGTTTACATAAACTTCAGGGTACAAGGCCTGGCACCTAGAAGCACTCAATAAACGGCAGCAATTATTGTGAGTCTGTTTCACTGCTGAGTTTGGCAGCACCTCAATGTTTGATATTATATCTATTTTGGCAAGGAAAACTGAAACAGAGCTGAAGACCATGATGGTGAAAGCAGCGCACTGAGATTCTGTTCTGGTTTCGACTGGGATTGTTTGTTCAGCCCTAACAGCTAGTGCCGAGTCCCCCTTTGGGACACTGAGAACTCACCAGCCACACGGTAACCAAAAGGAAGGCAGAAACCTGAGCAGCCAGGCGGGAGGCAGAGGCAGCCTTTGTGGAGAAAACATTTGTTCCCCTTAAAGAAATAGGATGTTTGAAAAGAAAACATGCAACATTGGAGACACAGACTCCAGCACATACATTTCAGTGACCACTCCCTCCAGATGGGCTCAAGGATCAAGCCAGCTCCACGATATATCCTTTGCCAAGAACGAAACTCACTATAGAGAATGCTGTGTTCTCACATAAAATAATTTTTGTGTTATATTAAACTAGAGTTGTTTCCAATTGCTATTTTCCAGAAAGCAGGCAACCACTTTAATTCCCTAAGTTTATGATGCAAGTAAAACTCACAATATCCACGCTCAGTTTGTGGTTCTGAGTGTTGTTAATTATGCTTAAAAAGAATGCCCTGGAGTTTTCTCAAGCTTTGGAAAGGCAGAAGAAAGTGAGTTAAATTAAACTGGTCTAGACCTGAATCCAGCAAACTCTTGGCAAAGAAATTATCTACTTCCAGATTTAACTTGAGAGGCCTTACTCCATGGGGAGCCTGGAATAACACAGCAACAAAGAGGAGACAAACGACAATGTGAGAAAAGCCAAATCTAAAAAGCACAGTTAATGAGACCACAAAAGACTTCCTAGGTCATCTTGTCCACCCTCCTGCAAAGCTTCCCCTCTGTGAAGTAACTTTTCTCTAACAACCTCTCAAGGTGTTCTGATGACCATCTTTTTATCCCTCATTGCTTGCCTCATTGATATTAGTGACATTTAACCAAACGAATCAGCTTCCTATGTAAAATATAATTTATTATTTGAAGCTGGTTTTAATGGCTTGCCTTGAAAGTACTGGGAGATAATGCTTTGTGGGTTTTTTTTGTATTAACCTTACTTATATATGTTTGGTCTTTTGCTCAAACTCTCAAGAAGATTCTTTACCTTGCATTATTATTTAAACTTTTCATCAATAATACAAAATTTTAGATATCTAAGAATTTAGGAAATATTTAATGCTCTTAAAATATAAATCTATAGAGTAGTCCCTCCTTATTCACAGGGATACCTTCCAAGACCCCTGGTGGGTGCCTAAAACGCAAATAGTACCAAACTCGATTGCCGTCAATCAGATCATATTCCTGTTCATGTCTTCCACCCACGAATTCAATGCTTTTTCCATCTTAACTAGGCACTTACCACGTGCTGTAGCTGTAATTTTTACAGTGTGAGATGTGACGGCAAAACTCGCATTAATTTCTTTTTTTCTTCACAATTTCACAAATAGAAGATTATTTCTTACTGCGTATCTTAACAGCCTCCACATACAATTTTTTCTTACTAAGTTGAGAACTTTCACTTTTTCACTTAAAGAAGGCACTTTAAGACATCCCTTTGGCATATCCAAATTGCCAGTATCACTACTCTCATGTTTTCAGGCCATTATTTAGTCAAATAAGGGTTCCTTAAACACAAGCGTAAGGTACCGCCACAGTCCACCTCATAACCAAGATGGCTACAAAGCTGCTGCTCACAGGGGAGAGTGTGCAGCACAGACAGGCCGCACACGGCGAGGATTCACGTCTCAGGAGCGGAGCCAGGTGGCTCGAGATTTCATCATGCCACTCAGAACGGCAGGCAATTGAATTATTTATTTGTGGAATTTTCAATGTAATACTTCAGGCCGCAGTTGACTGCAGGTAACCGAAACTGCAGACAAAGGGGGACAACTATGTGTGCATATATGTATATATGTCCGTGGTTTTTTGTATTTTTTAAACGTCACAAGATATGTAACTTTTCCTTTGATTATTTTCATACTCACAGGAGATTAAGAGTTTTTTTTGTTTGTTTGTTTGTTTTGAGACGGAGTCTTGCTCTGTCGCCCAGGCTGGAGTGCAGTGGCTGGATCTCAGCTCACTGCAAGCTCCGCCTCCTGGGTTCACGCCATTCTCCTGCCTCAGCCTCCCGAGTAGCTGGGACTACAGGCGCCCACCACCTCGCCCGGCTAGTTTTTTGTATTTTTTAGTAGAAACGAGGTTTCACCGGGTTAGCTAGGATGGTCTCGATCTCCTGACCTAGTGATCCGCCCGTCTCGGCCTCCCAAAGTGCTGGGATTACAGGCTTGAGCCACCGCGCCCGGCCGTAGAGATTAAGAGTTTTATAGACCTCTGGTGTTCAAATTATATTTGCCCCTTTTTCTGGGTATTTCCTGTAGCTATACCGTGGACTGCTATGTCCCACTACATACCTGAAAGAAATTCCACAACACTGATTCCCAGTGCAATATCCTAGAACAGAGCAACAAGAAGACACATAAAAATGATTTGCTTATACTATTTATAAATTAAATCTGCTTGGTAATAAATTGTCTAGGTGCAAGTCAGAACATCTGCACATGTTCCTTTCAGAGAGCAGTTATGACTGTAAAGCATGAACAGCTCTCGAGCTGTCTGCCTTCTCCACAACCTTTTACTTTTCTTTATGAGCTATTCTTGCCCAGTTTTGTCTCATTACAAAGGTAGTTCCCATTTGAGAGACAGTATTGCATCACGGTTAAATAGGTATACTCTAGAGCTGTTCTGGGTTCAAATTCCTGGTCTGCACCTTACTAGCTGTGTGTCCCTGAAACCACCTCTGCAAAGATTGTAACAGAGGAAATTATGACAGTGAAAGATACCAGACCTAACCGACTCTATCTTGCTTCTAACTTTTAAGTTGTCCTTGTTCCTTCCTGGGTGCAGGTGGAACAACCTGGGGAAGGAATTTAGTTTGTGATTTGACTCTGAAACAAAACTGTTAATAGCCCTTTCCCAAAAAGACCCCCTTCTTGCCTTGGGACCAGTCTGCCTTCATAGGACTAACAAATTAGCTACAAGAATAGAAATTATGGTTTAGGGGTCATGCAGCCCCTGGCTGCAAGAGTCTGAACCTTCCCAAATTGCTCCTGGGGGTAACATCACTATTGTAAAACCCGAGATCGGTGCTTGAGATATTTTGCAGACCCTACACTCATTGCACCAGCTGACACCACCCAGACCAGTAATCTGACTCAAGCAGTTCTGCCATCCCACCAGGAACAGAAGACAGCAAGAACACCTCACTGCAACCCCCTATAATTCCATCTCCAACCTGACCAATCAGCACTCCCCACTTTCCAAGACCCTACCCACCAAATTATCTTTAAAAACTCTGGTCCCAGAATGCTCAGGGAGACTGATTTGAGTAGTAATAAAACTCCGGTCTCCCAAACAGCCAGCTCTGCGTGAATTACTCTCTCTCCATTACAATTCCCATGCCTTGATAAACTGGTTCTGTCCAGGCAACGGGCAAGGTGAACCTGTTGGGAGGTTACATCCCTAGGCAAGTCTTTATCCTTTCTGTGGCACAATTACCTCATTTGTAAGGAGAGGGCGGTAGTTGTAACTACCTCATATTTATGAAATTCTTCAAAAGTTTTGTGCTCCATAGTTAGTGTTCACTGAATATTGGGTAGGATTTATTCTCCCTTCATCTTCTGCTACCACCCTTTCCATGAAATTCTTATTCTACAAGTTTCTAAGAATGGACCTATCAATAATCTATATTAATATTAATCATTATTATGGTGTAGAAATATTATCTTCCTATAGCCCAGCACTTAAAGACCCACTGCCCCAGTGTTTAGGGATGATTTGGAAACCAGCACTATCACCACCAGTTGATGGTGGCATCATCGCCCTAGTAAAATAACCAAAGAGGGATCATCACAGAACAGTATCTGTCTTTGTAAAACTTCAATGTTTATTTGGTGAGGTCACTGACATAAATCTAGGTAAAAACATGACACCAAAATTTCCTATGGAGTCTACATTTTTATAGTGCTCAATTTGCGCGCGCGCGCGCACACACACACACACACACACACACACACACACACACACACATATTACCCTGAGACTATAAACATTTCAACAACTGTTTCTCAAAAGTTCACATTCGCATAGGGTTTTATATAGGAACAACAGCTCTAATTTTTTTAGCATCGTCTTTTTGGTTCTTGGGGATTTCCTGAAGTTTGAAATCGTATTAAAACCAGTCTCTGTGTTTGTGTGTCATTCATTCTGTATTACCTGATTTTTTCAGGCACTTTATCATTACTTGATCATCTTGGTCACATTTGCCTTCTTTCCTAAACAATCATAGTATAGAACCACAGTTTTACATTCTTTTTGCACGTTTAATTAAAATGTAATTCTTAAAAGAATGCTTTATTCCTTCAAAATTGTTGATTTCGTTCATTTGGTTTTTAAAACTAAAATTGTATTTTTATTTATAGGACATCAATACTTTATTCCTCAGACTCAGTGGCTGTAAGAGTTCCTGAGGATATTTTAGCATTCTTTAACATTTATGTTTAATTAAATGACTAATACATGAAAATATGTTTTGAAAGTCTTTACCTTATACTTTTAAATGACTTTTTTATTATTCCAAAGTATGAATAAATCATAATGTGCTTAATTATTTCCTCATGGATGAAGATTTTGTTCTTTCAATTTTTAAAATCTGTGAGCAACAAGGCTTCAATAACCACTTGTATACATATCTTTTTTCAAATATGAAAGTTTCTTTGTAAGACAGATCTAAGAAGTAATGTTTCTGGCTTAAGGGGTATATGCATTTTCAGTATTGTGGTGAGAAATGTCTAAGATGGACCTGATTACATAAATAGTAAAATTTTCTAACAGGAAAAATACCATAAGGTATTGTAAAGAAAGTAAGCCTCTTTTCCAATTTAATAAGAGTTTTATCCGAAATGGGTGTTGGATTTTACGATTTTTTTCACTCACCACCTGAGAAAATGATCATTTCTTCTTCTTCACCATGATTATGATGTTATATTAACAATATCTTATTTGTTGGTGATAGATTATTATTGGATATTATTTTTCAATTTTTTATTTAGCATGTTTTCACAAATATTCATAAAAGATCTGATCTTTGATGTTCTGTATTTGTATCCTTTTGTTCAGGTTTTAGTATCATGGCTATGCCAACTTCCATTATGAAAAGAATTCAGAACTCTCTGTTTTAGAAAAGTTTAAACAAAGTTGGAGTTATACATTCATAGTGCCTCCATCCATTAAACAGTTTTATTCTGATGCCTTCGGGAAAGGGATTATACTCCAAACACATTCTGCTTTTCTTCCTAGGTAATTTTCATTATTAAATATTTCTGCCTCTTATGGGAGTTGGTCTTGGTGACTTCAGTTTCTTGGAAAATCAATCATTTCCTCCAGGTTTTCAAATATATTTGCATAGTGCTAAATAATTTTTTAAATCTTATTATTTATCTATTCTTTTTCCAATTTGCATTATAATTTTATATGTCATTTCTTTCCATCTTGAATAGATTCACTATCATCTATCATATGTACATATGTATTCTGTTTTATATCTGTCAAATTCTAATATTAAGTATTTTGGATTTTTGTCAAACTTCAGAAGTGTAATGTTTAGTAATGTATTTGCAAGCCTTTTCTTCACCATTAATGTAATTGTTTAACTCTATGGATATTTTCTTTCTTTTATTTATTTATTTATTTATTTATTTGAGACGGAGTTTCATTCTTGTCGCCCAGGCTGGAGTGCAATGGCTCGATCTCGGCTCACCGCAACCTCCACCTCCCGGATTCAAGTGATTCTCCTGCCTCAGCCTCCTGAGTAGCTGGGATTACAGGCGCCTGCCACCATACCCAGCTAATTTTTGTATTTTTAGTAGAGACAGGGTCTCGCCATGTTGGCCAGGCTGGTCTTGAACTCCTGATCTCGGGTGATCCACCCGCCTCGGCCTCCTAAAGTGAGCCACTGCGCCTGGCCCAATTCTATGGATTTTTCTTTGAGCACTATATTATGCAGAGTCTTCATTTTTGTTACTTTAAATATATTTTGAAATTTTGTTATTGATTTAATAAAACTCAAATGGTGTAAAGCAGAATTTTTACATTGACAGGTGGTGAGACTTTTGGAACTATACTATTTATTTCTGTTTTTTTTTTTTTTTTCATTGAGAGAAGGGAATATATTTGAATGTATTCTGTACAACTTTTGCTATTTTAGAATGTATTGGTTATCCTTTGAAGTCTAATATGTGGTAAGTAACATTTATAAATATTTCATGTGTATTTCCGTAGAAAATATGTGTTTGTGTGTGTGTGTGCGTATATGTGTGAAAAAGAGAAAGAGATCTATTATAGTAATTGTTTAGTTCCTGAGCTATCCTTAATTACTTTTTCCTTCCAGTCTACTAAGAGATTTGCATTAAAGCCTCCAGATTTCAGTTGACAATACTATATGTTATTAATTTCTCCTCGACAGGAATCCTTCATTTCATTTTGCACTGGTCCCTGAAAATAATGTAGCTGATCCTCCTACCTTACAATATATATAAAATACACACACATATATGATACACACACATATATACATAGACATACATATACGTATACAGATATACACACACATATATGCATGTATACACACACACACACACACACACAATATTCCTCAGATTGGAATTACCAGCTCATAGGGTAAGTATATACTCAACTCTGATAGGTACTACCAAACTGTTTTCAATGAAGTTGTACTAATTTATAATTCTTCCTGGAATATACGAGAATTCCGGTTGCCCCTCTGAATTTTCTGTCATTTTAATTTTATTCATTCTAATTAATTTGCATTTCGCTGATGACTAAGAGAGTTGAGCATCTTTTCATATGTTTATTAGCAATTTGGATGTCCTTTTTTATGAAGTGCTAAATAAAATCATTTGACCCACTTTCTATTGTGTTGCCTGTCTTCTGTTTCTTTCCTATTATTTGTAGAAGTTCATAATATAGGGTCGGGCGCAGTGGCTCACGCCTGTTAATCCCAGCCCTTTGGGAGGCCGAGGCGGGTCGATCACGAGGCCAGGAGATTGAGACCATCCTGACTAACACGGTGAAACCCTGTCTCTACTAAAAATACAAAAAATTAGCCGGGCGTGGTGGCAGGCGCCTGTAGTCCCAGCTACTCGGGAGGCTGAGGCAGGAGAATAGCCGGAACCCGGGAGGCGGAGCTTGCAGTGAACCGAGATCTCGCCATTGCACTCCAGCCTGGGTGATAGAGCAAGACTCCGTCTCAAAAAAAAAAATTCATAATATAGTCTGGATACAATTTTTAGTCAGCTTTGTGTGTGTGTGTGTGTGTGTGTGTGTGTGTGTGTAGCATTTGCCTTTTAAAACTATGTCCATAGATAATTTTGATAACAAAATGACCTAAAAATAAAAAGTACAAAGAGAGAAAAATAATTCAGGAATGGGCAAGCCTTGGTATGAGCACTGAATACTTTTAAAGAAAAGCCATGAACTAGTTTACAATCCCACCAACAGTGTAAAAGTGTTCCTATTTCTCCACATCCTCTCCAGCACCTGTTGTTTCCTGACTTTTTAATGATCGCCATTCTAACTGGTGTGAGATGGTATCTCATTGTGGTTTTGATTTGCATTTCTCTGATGGCCAGTGATGATGAGCATTTTTTCATGTGTCTGTTGGCTGTATGAATGTCTTCTTTTGAGAAATGTCTGTTCATATCCTTTGCCCACTTTTTGATGGGGTTGTTTGTTTTTTTCTTGTAAATTTGTTTGAGTTCTTTGTAGGTTCTGGATATTAGCCCTTTGTCAGATGAGTCGATTGCAAAAATTTTCTCCCATTCTGTAGCTTGCCTGTTCACTCTGATGGTAGTTTCTTTTGCTGTGCAGAAGCTCTTTAGTTTAATTAGATCCCATTTGCCAATTTTGGCTTTTGCTGCCGTTGCTTTTGGTGTTTTAGACATGAAGTCTTTGCCCATGCCTATGTCCTGAATGGTACTACCTAGGTTTTCCTCTAGGATTTTTATGGTATTAGGTCTAACATTTAAGTCTCTAATCCATCTTGAATTAATTTTCATATAAGGAGTAAGGAAAGGATCCAGTTTCAGCTTTCTACTTATGGCCAGCCAATTTTCCCAGCACCATTTATTAAATAGGGAATCCTTTCCCCATTTCTTGTTTTTCTCAGGTTTGTCAAAGATCAGATGGCTATAGATGTGTGGTATTATTTCTGAGGACTCTGTTCTGTTCCATTGGTCTATATCTCTGTTTTGGTACCAGTACCATGCTGTTTTGGTTACTGTAGCCTTGTAGTATAGTTTGAAGTCAGGTAGCGTGATGCCTCCAGCTTTGTTCTTTTGACTTAGGATTGTCTTGGAGATGCAGGCTCTTTTTTGGTTCCATATGAACTTTAAAGCAGTTTTTTCCAATTCTGTGAAGAAACTCATTGGTAGCTTGATGGGGATGGCATTGAATCTATAAATTACCTTGGGCAGTATGGCCATTTTCACGATATTGATTCTTCCTATCCATGAGCATGGTATGTTCTTCCATTTGTTTGTGTCCTCTTTTATTTCACTGAGCAGTGGTTTGTAGTTCTCCTTGAAGAGGTCCTTCACATCCCTTGTCAGTTGGATTCCTAGGTATTTTATTCTCTTTGAAGCAATTGTGAATGGAAGTTCATTCATGATTTGGCTCTCTGTTTGTCTGTTACTGATGTATAAGAATGCTTGTGATTTTTGCACATTAATTTTGTATCCTGAGACTTTGCTGAAGTTGCTTATCAGCTTAAGGAGATTTTGGGCTGAGATAATGCGGTTTTCTAAATATACAATCATGTCATCTGCAAACAGGGACAATTTGACTTCTTCTTTTCCTAACTGAATACCCTTGATTTCTTTCTCTTGCCTAATTGCCCTAGCCAGAACTTCCAGCACTATGTTGAATAGGAGTGGTGAGAGAGGGCATCCCTGTCTTGTGCCAGTTTTCAAAGGGAATGTTTCCAGTTTTTGCCCATTCAGTATGATATTGGCTGTGGGTTTGTCATAAATAGCTCTTATTATTTTGAGGTACGTTCCATCAATACCGAACTTATTGAGCGTTTTTAGCATGAAGGGCTGTTGAATTTTGTCAAAAGCCTTTTCTGCATCTATTGTGATAATCATGTGGTTCTTGTCTTTGGTTCTGTTTATATGCTGGATTATGTTTATTGATTTGCGAATGTTGAACCAGCCTTGCATCCCAGGGATGAAGCCCACTTGATCATGGTGGATAAGCTTTTTGATGTGTTGCTGAATCCGGTTTGCCAGTATTTTATTGAGGATTTTTGCATCGATGTTCATCAGGGATATTGGTCTAAAATTCTCTTTTTTTGTTGTGTCTCTGCCAGGCTTTGGTATCAGGATGATGTTGGCCTCATAAAATGAGTTAGGGAGGATTCCCTCTTTTTCTATTGATTGGAATAATTTCAGAAGGAATGGATCCAACTCCTCCTTGTACCTCTGGTAGAATTCAGCTGTGAATCCACCTGGTCCTGGACTTTTTTTGGTTGGTAGGCTATTAATTATTACCTCAATTTCAGAGCCTACTATTGGTCTATTCAGGGATTCAACTTCTTCCTGGTTTAGTCTTGGAAGAGTGTAAGTGTCCAGGAAATTATCCATTTCTTCTAGATTTTCCAGTTTATTTGCGTAGAGGTGTTTATAGTATTCTCTGATGGTAGTTTGTATTTCTGTGGGGTCAGTGGTGATATCCCCTTTACCATTTTTAATTGGGTCGATTTGATTCTTCTCTCTTTTCTTCTTTATTAGTCTGGCTAGTGGTCTGTCAATTTTGTTGATCTTTCAAAAAACCAACTCCTGGATTCATTGATTTTTTGGAGAGTTTTTTGTGTCTCTATCTCCTTCAGTTCTGCTCTGATCTTAGTTATTTCTTGCCTTCTGCTAGCTTTCGAATGTGTTTGCTCTTGCTTCTCTAGTTCTTTTAATTGCGATGTTAGAGTGTCAATTTTAGATCTTTCCTGCTTTCTCTTGTGGGCATTTAGTGCTATAAATTTCCCTCTACACACTGCTTTAAATGTGTCCCAGAGATTCTGGTATGTTGTATCTTTGTTCTCATTGGTTTCAAAGAACATCTTTATTTCTGCCTTCATTTCATTATGTACCCAGTAGTCATTCAGGAGCAGGTTGTTCAGTTTCCATGTAGTTGAGCAGTTTTGATTGAGTTTCTTAGTCCTGAGTTCTAGTTTGATTGCACTGTGGTCTGAGAGACAGTTTGTTATAATTTCTGTTCTTGTACATTTGCTGAGGAGTGCTTTACTTCCAATTACGTGGTCGATTTTGGAGTAAGTACGATGTGGTGCTGAGAAGAATGTATATTCTGTTGATTTGGGGTGGAGAGTTCTATAGATGTCTATTAGGTCTGCTTGCTGCAGAGATGAGTTCAATTCCTGGATATCCTTGTTAACTTTCTGTCTCGTTGATCTGTCTAATGTTGACAGTGGAGTGTTGAAGTCTCCCATTATTATTGTATGGGAGTCTAAGTCTCTTTGTAAGTCTCTAAGGACTTGCTTTATGAATCTGGGTGCTCCTGTATTGGGTGCATATATATTTAGGATAGTTAGCTCTTCCTGTTGAATTGATCCCTTTACCATTATGTAATGGCCTTCTTTGTCTCTTTTGATCTTTGATGGTTTAAAGTCTGTTTTATCAGAGACTAGTATTGCAACTCCCGCTTTTTTTTGTTCTCCATTTGCTTGGTAAATCTTCCTCCATCCCTTTATTTTGAGCCTATGTATGTCTCTGCGTGTGAGATGGG
Source organism: Macaca nemestrina (assembly GCF_043159975.1). Taxonomy (NCBI): domain Eukaryota; kingdom Metazoa; phylum Chordata; class Mammalia; order Primates; family Cercopithecidae; genus Macaca; species Macaca nemestrina. The sequence continues at coordinate 51,649,442 of NC_092130.1, forward strand.
TCTCCTGAAGACAGCAGACTGATGGGTCTTGACTCTTTATCCAGTTTGCCAGTCTGTGTCTTTTAATTGGAGCATTTAGTCCATTTACATTTAAGGTTAAGATTGTGATGTGTGAACTTGAGCCTGCCATTATGATATTAACAGGTTATTTTGCTCGTTAGTTGATGCAGTTTCTTCCTAGCCTCGATGGTCTTTACATTTTGGCATGTTTTTGCAATGGCTGGTACCGGTTGTTCCTTTCCATGTTTAGTGCTTCCTTCAGGGTCTCTTGTAAGGCAGGCCTAGTGGTGACAAAATCTCTAAGCATTTGCTTATCTGTAAAGGATTTTATTTCTCCTTCACTTATGAAACTTAGTTTGGCTGGATATGAAATTCTGGGTTTAAAATTCTTTTCTTTAAGAATGTTGAATATTGGCCCCCACTCTCTTCTGGCTTGGAGAGTTTCTGCCGAGAGATCTGCTGTTAGTCTGATGGGCTTGCCTTTGTAGGTAACCCGACCTTTCTCTCTGGCTGCCCTTAAGATTTTTTCCTTCATTTCAACTTTGGTGAATCTGGCAATTATGTGTTTTGGAGTTGCTCTTCTCGAGGAGTATCTTTGTGGCGTTCTCTGTATTTCCTGGATTTGAATGTTGGCCTGCCCTACTAGGTTGGGGAAGTTCTCCTGGATGATATCCTGAAGAGTGTTTTCCAACTTGGTTCCATTTTCCCCCTCACTTTCAGGCACCCCAATCAGACGTAGATTTGGTCTTTTTACATAATCCCATACTTCTTGCAGGCTTTGTTCATTTCTTTTTCTTCTTTTTTCTTTTGGTTTCTCTTCTCGCTTCATTTCATTCATTTGATCCTCAATCGCAGATACTCTTTCTTCCAGTTAATCGAGTCGGTTACTGAAGCTCGTGCATTTGTCACATATTTCTCGTGTCATGGTTTTCATCTCTTTCATTCCGTTATGGAAAACAGTATGGCGATTCCTCAAGGATCTAGAACTAGATGTACCATATGACCCAGCCATCCCATTACTGGGTATATACCCAAAGGATTATAAATTATGCTGCTATAAAGTCACATGCACACATATGTTTATTGCGGCACTATTCACAATAGCAAAGACTTGGAATCAACCCAAATGTCCATCAGTGACAGATTGGATTAAGAAAATATGGCACATATACACCATGGAATACTATGCAGCCATCAAAAAGGATGAGTTTCTGTCCTTTGTAGGGACATGGATGCAGCTGGAAACCATCATTCTCAGCAAACTATCACAAGAACAGAAAACCAAACACCGCATGTTCTCACTCATAGGTGGGAACTGAACAATGAGATCACTTGGACTCAGGAAGGGGAACATCACACACAGGGGCCTATCATGGGGAGGGGGGAGGGGGGAGGGATTGCATTGGGAGTTATACCTGATGTAAATGACGAGTTGATGGGTGCAGCACACCAACATGGCACAAGTATACATATGTAACAAACCTGCACGTTATGCACATGTACCCTACCACTTAAAGTATAATATAGCCCATCAAAAAAAAAAAAAAAAAAAAAAAAACCATGAGTATGGATACAGAGCAGAAAACTATATGTGATGCCCCCACATAGTTTAAAGATAATTACTTGGAATTTCAGTGATTTTTCTTTTAATGAAGTTACAATTGCATTGGGTTTTATATATTATCTTAATCATTTTTTTCTCATTTGACCCACCTGTTTTGTGTTTCTTTAGTTTCCTATCTTGTATTCCTTGTATTAAACACTTTTTTCCATTTATTTCATATGTTAACTTGTTAAGTACATATTATTTTACTATTATATTATGTTAGATATGACAACAGACATCCTTGACTTACTATAGTCTAATTTTTTAAAATTTTGCCATTTTCCTGTTATTACTAGATTTTTAGAACACCTTGACCCTGTGTACCCCTTAGCATTATTGTGACAGTATTTTATTATACATATTTAAAACCCCACAATACATTAACATTACTAGTACTGTTTTCTATGGTCAATAGGTATTTAATATTTATTTCTCTTATATGTCAATTTATTTTTTCAATTTTTCTTCCTTTTTGCGTTTTTAAAATGTCCCTCTATGATTATTATCCTTCTGTCTGAAGAATTCCCTATAATTTGTCTTCTATAAACAAGTTCTCTCAATTTTTTTCTGAGAATATCTTTGTTTCATCTTCATCTTTATAAAGTTGTTTTTGCTGAGAATGTAAATAACCTCTAGAAGTTATTTTCTTCCAGTACTTTCAGAATGTCATTTTGTTGTGTTCTGACTCACATTATTTCTGTTGCAAAGTCAGTGGTAAGTCTTACTGTGCTCCTTCTTATTCCCTACTCCTAGATGTCATCTCCAAAAATGCGTTTCTCCCCAACTGATCATAGCCTCATGAACCTTCTTGCTTTGTCACTTCTTGAACCCCACTCTTAGCAAACATTTTCTGGAAAAGCTAAATCTCTGTCAAAAGGCATTGCCATACCAGCTACTTAAGAAGGCATAGTTTTTCCCATAGCATTGTACATGTTTCATCTCCTTTGAATTAATCTTTATTTTACTCTTCCTTTGCACAATTAAGGGACTCTCTTTTTCTTGAATTTGAACAGCACTTTAGAGTTGATTAATGTTTATTTTATTTAAGACAAGGTAAGTGCTTCCCTTTCTAAGTATCACTGATTTTTAAATATCTAAGAACGTTTTAACCACATTATTGAGTATTAATTCTATTTTTATTCTTTAATTTAAAATTTTTTTCTTTAATATATGACCTATATGACCTCTAATATTTTCTCATCTGTCCTTGCTTTTTCCACATTGTCTTTTTCTTATGCTTAATTTCAATTTTTCATTGGCAGAATTTAATCTCTTCTGTCCATTTTTATAGCTATATTTTATATTCCTCCTTGAAATGGTCAATAATTATTACCACAAAACTTACTGTATGTGGTGTATTTTAGAGTATAGTTATATTATTTCCATATATTTCTTTATACTTTACAACTTTCCTAATAGAATGATATAATTAATGTCTGTACATTTTCCCTTACTTTCATATGTTTCCTGGTAATTTACTAACCGTTAGAGACCTAGCCTCATGAGAGCCAATTTTTTAAATATGGTTATAAATTTATATAATAAAATTCACAGTTTTGACAAATGTAGACACCCATGTAACCAGCAACCCAATTGAGATATAAAATACTTATTGCCACGAGTCTAGGTTTCCTTCTGCTACTTTCCAGTCAATCCCATCCTTACCAAAAGCAACCACTATTCTGAATTATATCTCCCTAAATTCATTTTTGCATGTTCTTGAACTTGATATAAATAAAATCAAAATATGCTTATACATTTTATTTGATGTTTTTCACTCAAAATGTTTCTGTGAGTAATCAATATCGTATTAATAATTCATCCCTTTTTCTTGCTGAGTAGTACTCTATTGTATGAATCGACCACAGTGTGTCTTTCCAGTTTCCTACTGACAGATATTTGTGTCATTTTTGAAGTTCCAATTAGATTTTACTGCTCTTTTCTAATATTTTTTCCATCAATGGAAAGAGGCAAAATATGCAGAAATGTGTACTAAATTTTGGAGTATTTTTGAATCTTGCCATTTGCTTAAGAAAGCTTTATATGTTCTTTTGTTTTCCTCTTTTGACAATTTCACAGACATTTATAATTTAAAAGTGATTGACAATCTCCAGTAAGTTCCCTTACTCTGTGATCTTATCTGAGCAATTAGGATCAAGTGAATTAAATACATCTTAAATAAGCACTAAGAACTTTAGAATATGCAATTTTTAAATGTAGAAAAAAATGTTAACTAAGATAATTGAAACAAAATTTCAGAATTAACTACATACAAGTACTATTTGGCCTATTTGGTGGTAAAATTTGGACACAATAAAACTCACCAATTTAAATGCACAGTTTGATGAAGTTGGGTAGTAGTATACAGGCCATGTAACCACCAGCAAAATAAGATGTAAAATAGAATATCACACCCAAAAACATTGCCTGTGCCCCTTAGCAGTCAAGCCAGTTCCCCAACCTTCTGTCACTGCAGTTCAACTTTTTCTAGAATTTTATATAAATGGAATCATGTAGGATGCAGTAATATTATGCTTGCTATATTTCATTTAGCATGTTTTTTATAACTTTATTGTGGTGTATTTTATATATCATAGAATGCACCTGTTTTAAGTGTATTCAATGATTTTTAATAAATATATTGAGTTGTGCAACCACTGCCATAAATAAGTTGTTGAATATTTTCATCACCCCAGTAAGATCCTCTAGGCTCATTTACTATTCATCCCGTTCATCCCACTATCTGCCCCAAGCACCCATGAACCTTTCTATTTCTACATATTTCTGTTTTGTGGAGATATTGTGTAAATCAAATCATAAAATATGTGGTATCTCATATTTGGCTCCTTTTGCTGAAAATAATGCTTCTGAGATTCATCCATGCTGTTAAGTATGTTAATATTTTGCTCCTTGTTATCACTCACTTTTCATGCATTGCATCGAAGTGGATGGTGTTATTTTAACTTGCTTATCCATTCATGTTTTAGTAGACATTTGGGTTATTTCTAGTTTGAGGCTATTTCTCAATAATGTTCCTATGAACACTTTCATACAAGCCTGTGTATGAAACATGTTTTCATTTTGTGGGAGTGAATACCTTGGAGTGAGACTGCTGGGCCACATGGTAAGTGCTTGTATATAACTTCATAATATACTGTCCTGATGGTTTCAAAAGTAGTTGTGCAATTTTGCATTCTTCCAGCAATATATAAAATTCCACTAGCCTAACATTCTTACCAACACTTAGCATTTTCAGGTTTTAAGCTTTAGCCATTCCAGTGGGTGTTTAGTCGGCTCTAGTTATACATAGAGATCTATATCAATGTAATTTCAAGCAACATCCTAGACAACTTTTTAAAAGAAATTGACAAGCTGATTATAAAATTTATATGGAAAGACAAAGGCACTGGAAAAGCCCAAACAATCTTGAAAAAGAAGGATAAAGTTGAAAGACTTACATGAAAGTCATGATTTCATGACTTACTATACAACTATTATATACAGGACAGTGTGGTGTTGGCATAAGGATAGATACATACATCAATGAAGCCAAATAGCCAGAAAATAGACCCATATATATGGTTGTTGATTTTCCACATTAATTTTAATATTCATTCATTCAACAAATACTTATTGGGCACCTACTATATGTCAAGCACTGTGATAGGCACTGGAGATTTGGCCATTAACAAAGCACTCAAAAGTTTCTACCCTCATGTAACTTTTATTCCAGTCGGGGGAGAAAAGTAAATAAATAAAAAATATGAGAGCCAGGCACAGTGTGGTTCACCCTTGTAGTCCCAGCTATTTGGGAGGCTGAGGTGGGAGGATCACTTGAGCCTGGGAGCTCAAGCTGCAGTGCCCCATTATTGTACCATTGTGCTGCAGCCTGGGTGACAGTGCAAGACGCTGACTCTAAAATAAATAAATAAATAAATAAGAAAAAATATTAGATAATTATAAATCTTTTTGAGCAAATAAAGAAGAAATATGGATAGGGAGTGATAGGCATCTGTTTTAAATTTTGTGCTCAAGCCTCCTGAATAACCACAGGGAAAATCCTTCTAGGGAGCGGAAGCAGAGCTGCAGATGCACTAAGACAGGCCTTGAAGGGGTGAGTGCAGTGATGGAGAGCGAGAGGCAGAGGCCTCAGCTCAGGGACATAGCCTGGGCCAGATCACACAGGATCCTATTGGGATTGTAAGGAATTTGGCTTTGACTCTGCCTGAGATAGGAAGCCACTGAAGGGTTTTGAGTGGAGAGGTGACATTATATGATTAAATATTTCAAATAATTACTGTGGGTGGTTGATGAGAATGGGGGTCCAAGATAGAAGAAGGGAGGGGCAGGGTTGACATGGGATGTGTGGCCTAATCAAAGATTAATCTGGCAGTCATGAGAGACCCTGCAGACAGATGATAGAGTGAACATTAGAAAAAAGAAAAAAAAAAGAAGATAGCAAAAGGAACAGATAAGCAGCATCTAAAGAAAGGAGATAAACTGTGATCACAGTATCTAAAAAACTAGAAGAGGATAAGAGAGGATTGATCATCAGAACACAGATGTGAGATGCGTAATATCAATTGCTTCAGAGCGGACAAGAGGTCTGAGACTGAGAAAAGATCTGTGAAGTTTATTCATAAGGAGTTATTTGGTGAATTTTCATAGCAAATAGCACTGTGACTGTAGTGGCTTCAGAATACATGGAGGCACAGCACAGACCACCTGGTTAAGAAATTTGCCAGTGGAAAGAAGGACAATAGTACAAGTTAGAGGACAATGGGAGGAAATGAAGGTTGGTTTCAGAATAAGCTTGACCACAAATGTCTACGGGCTGCAGAGAATGACCTGATGGGCTGGGAGTAACTGAGGATGGCAAAGAGAAGGCAAAAGTTTGGGAAAATGTTGGAATCAGGAGGAGTGTAGAAGAGTTGTTAGAAATCAATTCCTAGAATCTCCAATTCTGGAAGTTGCCTTGAAAGTGCCATTTCTTTTCATATTTTTGCAACGTTTGTTTTGCCCTCCTGAAATACTGCATTCACAACGGCACCAATTCTGTCCAAATTTCCCCCAGATCACATAAGTCACTTCAACTAGGTTTCCCCATCATCCTTACTCTTAACTTCAAGCTCTTGTTCTGTTTGAAAATCTAAATATGACCCCCAAATTTCAAGAAGATATGAGTCAGCCTTGTAGAAAGCATCTATTAGATGTTGCCTGGCTGAGATTCTCTCTGTGCCTCTGTGCCGGGCACTGTAACTTGGTGCAGTGAGCAGTCTGAGCCTGGCTCTGTTGGAATGACCTGGCAGTGATCCATTGGAGGTGCTGTTTTGCTCCCTGACACACAACATCTGGGCCTTGCCACACAGAATAGCCTGGTTTCTAAGTAGGAGGTAGGCAAGATCAACTCAGCAAGACTTGGGAATTTCGCCCCCTACATACACATCCTTCTTTAATTTTTCCTTAAAAGGCTCACACCCAGTTTCATTTTCACACACAAAGAGGTCCTTTGTATTTCATTATGACCAAGTCACAAAAGTAAATGTTTTCCTTTAAAAAGAAAGTGGGTGCGGATGATGGTTGCTTGTGTGGAATGTGAATAAAGACTATCCCCCCAGCAAGCTGAACTCCAAAGGAAAATAGATTTATATTGAGCTTCCAATCTGGCAGCAATGCTTTTATTTTAATTATTTGTTTGCTATTTTGTTTTTTTCTACTCTGTAAGGAATTTTGAAAAAAAATTAAATTTAACCTTATTGAGTTAAAATAATTCTGAAGTCTATGAACTGAGCTACAATGCTGAATAGAAGCAAATTGTCCTCCATTCTTCTTTATTTCAAAAGTGGACACTCAACTGAAATTTTAAAATGTGGTTTAATATCACTATAATATGTGGAGTATATTCTTATTTTCTACATGAGAACTAGAAGCAAGTGACCTAATTAGATACAACTCAGTGGGATTAAGCAGATTGGCTCATACAGCTAAAATATACATTATGGTTTTCTTTCCATCACTACTCCTTTCTGACTGACCACATGAAGCGTTAGGACTCTACCTTTGCAAATTTTGAAATAGACAAATATGTGGTATGAGCTAACTCAATATGTACTTTTTACATTCTTCAACATAGCCAAGGATGTATCCCCATTCCAAAGTTACGGTTCTCCTGAAAGTCTTATACTCTCCTCTCAGTGAAAACCTCCTTTTAGGAAAAGCTCTTAAGGTTATCAAGGTGTACTGAATCACTGGTCTCTAAGTGTTACATACCACAAAAACTTCTACACTGAAAATGAAAACAACTGGGTAAGGCAAAGGAATGAAGCTTTAAGCAATTTCAGGTGGTAACCAGCACAAGCTTTCTTTTCTTGAGGAAAGAGGCTTTCTAGTACACCTGAAAAGAGTCATCAGTATCTTTCTACTCTGAGTAGTTTTAACTATGAAAGGTCTTATAGGGTATTTCCACTTGAAAAGAAATAGTCATTAATTCAACAAATACTTAACAAACAATATTTTTTTTTTTTTGCTCTGGCTTTTTTTTTTTTTTTCCCTGAAGTTCACATTTTGCATCACGATCCAGCACACACACATAAATACTTAGACTTCTGAATGTTTTCATTAAACGTTACTTATCTACCCTGTGCAATGCACTCTGGTATTTTCCTTTTTTTTTTTTTCCAGTGATCATCGTCTCTCACAACGCTGATTTTATGACCTTTTTTATTTTTCTTTTAAGTGTAGCATGTTTGGATCCTGTATTAGGCAGTGAGGACATGTACCTACTTTCAACCATTAATAAATGGTGCTGGGAAAATTGAACTTAGGCAGAAAACTGAAACTAGACGCCTTCTTTACACCTCAGACAAAAATTAACTCAAGATGTACTTAAAGACTTAAATATAAAACCCCAAATCATAAGAACCGTAGAAGAAAACATTCGCTACATTTACAGTCCAGAGTGGAAGCTATTCTAGAAGTGAACAAATTGATATACTCTGAAGAAAACCCACATGGAACTCTGACAAAATTAGGAGACCTACTTTGGAAAAGTTGGTCAGAGAAGATCTCTTTGAGGAGGAAAATAAGCTCAGACTCTAAGAGTGAAAAAGAGACAGAGGCATAAAGGGTAGAGGAATGACATTCCAGGCAGAAGCAACTTCAGTCCATGAAGTTAGAAGCAGTCTTCTGAAGAAGTAGCAGAAGGCCAGTGTATCTGTCTCCCTTCAGAGAAAGAGGAGAGCGTATCAGGAGATGAGATCAGGACGAGAGGCAGGGGTATAACATGCAAATATTTTAGATGATAGTAAAGCATTTGGATTGAATCTTAAGGGAAGCGGGTCACTGAAAATTTTTTGAATTGTACGAAATCAGATTACGCAGTTACAGTTATTGTAAATCATTTTGTACTTTGACCCTGAGTTCCCCAAGAACTGATTGGCTATTCAAGGCTTTTGGAAGCAGCAGGTACAGAATAAGCTCATGTAGCCAAAGATTAAACAAATAAATGGAAGAATTCCTTTGGGAAATGGTAATGGCAATAGTGGCAAAAATATCTGTTGTCCTCACTCAAGTTCAAGTACATTAGAAACATTCTCATCCTGAGGCACAGGTTTTTAAAAATAATTGCATAAAATTGTTCATATTGAAAAGTGTCTGTTTATATCCTTTGCCCACTTTTTGATGGGGTTGTTTGTTTTTTTTTTTTTTCCGGTAAATTTGCTAAGTACCTTGTAAATTCTGGATTTTAGACCTTTGTCAGATGGGTAGATTGCAAAAATTTTCTCCCATTCTGTAGGTTGCCTTTTCACTCTGATGATAGTTTCTTTTGCTGTGTAGAAGCTCTTTAGCTTATTTAGATGCAATTTGTCAATTTTAGCTTTTGTTGGAATTGCTTTTGGCTATTTCATCGTAAAATCTTTGCCCATGCCTATATCCTGAATGGTATTGCCTAGGTTTTCTTCTATGGTTTTTATGATTTGGGGTTTTACATTTAAATTTTTAAGTCCATCCTGAGTTAAGTTTTGTATGAGGTGTAAAGAAGACATCTAGTTTCAATTATCTGCCTATGTCCAATTTTCCCAGCACCATTTATTAGATAGGGAATCCTTTCCACATTGCTTGTTTTTGTCAGATTTGCCAAAGATCAGATGGTTGCAGATGTGTGGCGTTATTTCTGAGGTCTCTGTTCTGTTCCATTGGTCTATATATCTGTTTTGGTACCAGTATCATGCTGTTTTGGTTACTGTAGCCTTGTAGTATAGTTTGAAGTCAGGTAGCGTGATGCTTCCAACTTTGTTCTTTTTGCGTAGGATTGTCTTACCTATACAGGCTCTTTTTTGGTTCCATATGAATTTCAAAGTAGTTTTTTCTAATTCTGTGAAGAATGTCAATGGTAGTTTGATGGGAATAGCATTGAATCTATGAATTAATTTTGGCAGTATGGCCATTTTCATGATATTGATTCTTCCTATCCATGAACATGGAATGTTTTTCATTTCTTTGTGTCCTCTCTTATGTCCTTGAGCAGTGATTTATAGTTCTTTTTGAAAAGGTCCTTCACGCCCCTTGTTAGCTGTATTCCTAGGTGTTTTATTCTCTTTGTAGCAATTGTGAATGGGAGGTCACTCATGATTTGGCTCTCTACTTGCCTATTGTTGGTATATAGGAATGCTTGTGATTTTTGGACATTGATTTTGCTGAAGTTGCTTATCAGCTTAAGGAGTTTTTGGGCTGAGACAATGGAGTTTTCTAAATATAGGATGATGTCATCTGAAAACAGACAATTTGACTTCCTCTCTTCCTATTTGAATACACTTTATTTCTTTCTCTTGCCTGATTACCCCGGCCAGCACTTCCAATACTATGTTGAATAGAAGGCGTAAGAGAGAGCATCCTTGTCTTATGTTACTTTTCAAACGGAATGCTTCCAGCTTTTGCCCATTCAGTATGACATTGGCTGTGGTTTTGTCATAAATAGCTCTTATTGTTTTAATATTGTGGGTTTGTCATAAATAGCTCTTATTATTTTGATTACTTCAATACCTAGTTTATTGAGAGTTTTTACCATGAAGAAATGTTGAATTTTATTGAAGGCCTTTTCTACATCTATTGAGATGACTGTGTGGTTTTGTCATTGGTTCTGTTTATGTGACGGATTATGTTTATTGATTTGTGTATGTTGAACCAGCCTTGCATCCCAGGGATGAAGTCAAATTGATTGTGACGGATGTGCTTTTTAATGTGCTGCTAGGTTTGGTTTGCCAGTATTTTATTGAGGATTTTCACATTGATTTTCATCAGGAATATTGTCCTGAAGTTTTCTTTTTTTGTTGTGCGTCTGCCAGGTTTTGGTATCAGGATGATATTGGCCTCATAACATCAATTAGGGAGGAGTCCCTCCTTTTCAGTTGTTTGGAATAGTTTCAGAAGAAATGGTACCAGCTCCTCTTTGTACCTCTGGTAGAAGTTGGCTGTGAATACATCTGGTCCTGGGCTTTTTTGTTGTTGTTGTTTGTAGGCTATTTACTACTGCCTCAATTTCAGAACTTGTTATTGGTCTACTCAGACATTCAAATGGCAAATATTAAAAACTCAAAAAACAACAGATACTGGACAGACTGTGGAGAAGTAGAAACACTTTTACACTGTTGGTGGGAATGTGAACCAGTTCAACCATTGTGGAAGACAGTGTGGCAATTCCGCAAGGATCTAGAACCAGCTATACCATTTGATCCAGCAATCCCATTGCTGGGCATATACCCAAAGGAATATAAATAATTCTGTTATAAATATACATGCACACATATGTTTATTGCAGCACTATTTACAATAGAAAAGACATGGAACCAACCCAAATGCCCACCTATGATAGACTGCATAAAGAAAATGTGGTCCATATATACCATGGACTACTATGAAGCCATAAAAAGGAATGAGATCATTTCCTTTGCAGGGACATGGATGAAGCTAGAAGCCATTATCCTCACCCAAGTTACACAGGAACAGAAAACTAAACACCTCATGTTCTCACTCATAAGTGTGAGTTGAACAATGGGAACACATGGACACAGGGAGGGGAACAACAAACACTGGGGCCTATTGAGAGGGGAGCAAGAGGAGGGAGAGCATCAGGGCAAATAGCTAATGTATGTGGGGCTTGAACCTAGATGATGGGTCGATAGGTGCAGCAAACCATCATGGCACAAGTATACCTATGTAACAAACCTGCACATTCTGCACATGTATCCTGGAACTTAAACTAAAATAATAAATTAAAAAAAATGTTCATATTGAATCCTTCCAAGGTGGCACACAGTGTGCTACTCACAAATTTCCACTCCCCAACTTGTATGTGGAAAGCTGTGTTCAAGAAAATAGGTGAAGAATTACATTTGCCAGTTCCCTTGGTATTCCCATTTTATGGCTTTTGTGGGAATGCAGTTCATGCTTGCCTGCTATTTTATTTAATTTGCCTCCTTGTAAATTCCAGCTGTTGACCATGTAATTAATCCCTGTATGGAAAAAAATATTGGCATTTATTTCTGTAATACATACGCTTCATCCCAATAGGAGAATATATTCATCATAGTCCTTTTCATTATTCTACAGTTGTTCCTCCAAACCATTTTACATACCACACAATTAATATACACTGGGACTCTGCTCCCAACTTCTGCATTAGAACTATGGTTTCCATTTGTTCTTCTTGATTTTTAATTTCTATTCTCTAGGGTTTTAAGTAAACCCTTAGACATTCTCAAAAGTTTAAGTTTGGGTAAAGAAATTGATGAAAGATCATCAGCTTGCAACAATGTCTGAAAATCATTTTTATTTAAGCCCAGAGAAGAAAAAGCTAATTTTAAAAAAAATTATTACTATCTGGAAATTTACCCTGATCTGGAAAATATATGTACTGATGAAGAATAGCTGTGCTGTGGGCAAAATTATGAAAGTAAATTGCATGGTTGACTGGTTATTTCTTTTTAAGACCGAGATCAAGAAGACACATTGCTGACCCAAATGTGGATGGATTGTAGTATGTGTTTGTTATATACAAAGTTAAAGGCTGCTTTATAAAAGGTTACAGTTATTTATCAACTTACATCTATTGTCAAATAGAAAAGAATTTGGAGTGAATATAAATGCTTAATTTGAAGAAAAAGTAGAAAATTGTAGGAAGAAATCCTCCTGAGTGCAAAATTTTAAGGAGAAAGATGTTGATGAAAATATCTAAAGGATTTTTTAATTTGTCATTTTCTCTAAGCTATTTTAAGGTCCACAGATTGTCTGTTAGCCAGGCCACAAACACACAAAAAGGGAGCCAGAATCAGGGTAAAAATAAATGAATTTCTTAAACTAATATTATTTGATAATTTACCCTAATTTAAGTTGTAGGTGGTATAAAAGTAAATTAATGTGGAATGTGTTCTAAAGGATTCTGTTTGGGTAGGGAAGAAAATATGAATATAAATGATTTAATAAAAGATAATGAATCAATTAATTATATTCACTTTAGTGTATATCTTATGGGTAAAATAGCTTTATTATCATCATCAAAAGATCGAGCCCTTTATTAGTGTGGTTTTAGAGAACTAGTCAGAAATATACATATAAATCTCAATATGTGTTAAAGACTATTCTTCTGACACTGTTACAGAATCTTGGTTTTTGTGTTATGAACTGTTTTACTTTTTCAGATTGAAATAAAACTAAAATTTTTAAAAACCTTTTCTTTCAAGAATATGACTGTAAAATTTAAATTACAGTAATATATTTTATATTCTGAAAACAAGTCAGTGCAGATTTAGAAACTGGACATCTAGAAGGCAGCTTTATTATAAAATCTCTCCCAAAGTTCATGTCATCTTTACAAAAACCTATCAATATCCTCACTGCAGTGAATGCATGACCCATGGGACAGAAGGCCAGCTTAAGCAAGGCATTTGGTGTACAGGGTTTTGCAAGGTTTATTCAACTAATGTGTGTTTGAATGTTTTTGTGATATGGTTTGGCTGTGTCCCCACCCAAATCTTATCTTGAAATGTAGCTCTCATAATTCCCTGAGAATTATGTGGAAAGGACCTGGTGGGAGATAATTGAATCATGGGGGTGATTTCTCCTGTACTGTTCTTGTGGTAGTAAGCTCATGACATCTGATGGCTTTATAAGGAGAAATCCCTTTTGCATAGCTCTCATTCTGTCTGTTCCCTGCCGCCATGTAAGACATGCCTTTTGCCTTCCACCATGATTGTGAGGCCAACCCAGCCACGTGGAATTGTGAGTTTATTAAATTTCTTTTTCTTTATAAATTACTCAGTCTCATGTATGTCTTTATCAGCAGCATGAAAACAGACTAATACAGTAAATTGGTACCAGTAGAGTGGGGATGCTGCTGTAAAGATACCCAATAATGTTGAAACAGCTTTGGAACTGGGTAACAGGCAGAGGTTAGAACATTTTGGAGGGCTCAGAAGAATACAGAAACACATGGGAAAGTTTGGAGACTTGTTGAATGGCTTTGACAAAAATGCTGATAATGATATGGACAATGAAATCCAGGCTGAGGTGGTCTCAGATGGAGATGAGGAACTTGTTGGGAGCTGGAATAAAGTGACTCTTGCTGTGTTTTAGCAGACAGACTGATGGCATTTTGCCCCCAGCTCTAGAGATTTGTGGAACTTTGAACTTGAGAGAGATGATTTAGTGTATACGGTAGAAGAAATTTATAAGCAGCAAAGCATTCAAGAAGTGACTTTGGTGCTGTTAAAAACACTCAGTTTTAAAAGAGAAACAGAGCATAAAAGTTTGGAATATTGGCAACCTGACAAAGTGATAAAAAAGAAAAAACCCATTTTCTGAGGAAAAAGTCAAGGTGACTGAAGAAATTTGCATAAGTAATGAGGAGCCAAACGTTAATCACCAAGAAAATGGGGAAAATGTCTCCAGGGCATGTCAGAGACCTTTGTGTAAGCCCCTCCCATCACAGGTCCAGACACCTAAGAGGAAAATATGGTTTTGTGGGCTGGGCCTAGGGTTTCCCCACTGTGTGCAGAGGAGGGACTTGGTGCCCTGCACCCAGTCACTCTAGCCATGACTAAAAGGGGCCAAAATATAACTTAGGCTGTGGCTTCAGAGGGTGCAAGCTGCAAACCTTGACAGTTTCCACATGGTATTGAACCTGCAAGTACACAGAAGTCAAGAATTGAGGTTTGAGTACCTCCACCTAGATTCCAGAGGATGTATGAAAATGCCTGGATGTCCAGGCAGAAGTTTGCTGCAAGGGTGGTGCCCTCATGGAGAACCTCTGCTAGGACAGTGCGGAAGGGAAATGTGAGGTGGAAGCCCCCACATAGAGTTCCCACTGGGGCACTGCCTAGTGGAGCTGTGAGAAGAGGGCTACTGTCCTCCAGACTCCAGAATGGCAGATCCACCAACAGCTTGCAATATGCCCCTCCAAAAGCCATCAACACTCAATACCAGCTCATGAAAGCAGCTAGGATGGGGGCTGTACCCTGCAAAGCCACAGAGCTGCCCAAGACCATAAGAAGCCACCTTTTGTATCAGCATGCCCTGGATGTGAGACATGGAATCAAAGG
The DNA here is from genome assembly GCF_043159975.1 of Macaca nemestrina. Lineage (NCBI taxonomy): Eukaryota > Metazoa > Chordata > Mammalia > Primates > Cercopithecidae > Macaca > Macaca nemestrina. Next base: position 51,664,643 of record NC_092130.1, read on the forward strand.
AGATCATTTCAGAGCTTTAGGATTTGACTGACCTGCTGGATTTCAGACTTGCATGGGGCCTTTAGCCTCATTTTGGCCAATTTCTCCCATTTGAAATGTGTGTATTTATCAAATGCCTGTCCCCCCATTTTATGTAGGAAGTAACTAACTTGCTTTTGATTTTACAGGCTCATAGGCAGAAGGGACTTGCCTTGTCTCAGATGAGACTTTGGATTGTGGACTTTTGAGTTAATGCAGAAATGAGTTGTCTTTAGGGGACTGTAGGGAAGGCATGATTCATGTTGAAATGTGAGGACATGAGATTTTCTAGGGGCCAGGGGCAGAATGATATGGTTTTGCGGTGTCCCCACCCAAATCTCATCTTGAATTGTAGCTCCCATAATTCCCACATGTAGGGGAAAGACCTGGTGGAAAATAATTGAACCATGGGGGCAGTTTCCCCCATACTGTTCTCATGGTAGTGGATAACTCTCACAAGATCTGATGGTTTCATAGAAGGGTTCCCCTTTCACTTGGCTCTCATTCTCTCTCTTCCCTGCCACCATGTAAATGTGACTTTTGCCTTCTGCCATGATCATGAGGCCTCCCCAGCCATGTGGAATTGTGAATCCATTAAACCTCTTTTTCTTTATAAATTACCTAGTCTCATGTATGTCTTTATCAGCAGCATGAAAACAGACTAATACAGTGTGCAAACTATTTATTTTAAGTATGTCTCCTGCACACTGCTGCTTATTGAATTTGAATATAAATTCAATATTGAATTTGAATATAAATTCAATATTAAATTTAGATATTCAATAAATATAAGAAGATACATTTATTATTTATATTTATGTCTCTCTTCTCAAATCTCAGAGAGAATTATAGCTCCATATCCCCATAATCATGGTGTTTGCAAATAAACGGTAGAAAGGGAATCCATTCTGCAGGCTTTCTCTTACTCTCACACACACAATATTTCTTATTTTACAGCATCTGGTTTGAGAGTTACTTAAATAGGAGTTTATTTACTTTTTTGTTTGTTTACTTGCTTTAGAGACAGGTTCTTGCTTTGTTGCCCATGCTGAAGTGCAGTGGTGCAATCACGTTTCACTGTAACCTCAAACTGCTGGGCTCAGTAATCCTCCTGCCTCAGCCTCCTGAGTCCCTGGGACTAAAGATGTGTACCACCTGGATAGGATAATTTTTTTTAATTCTTTAGAAGAGACAGGGTCTTACCACATTGCCCAGGCTGGTCTTGAACTCCTGATCTCAACTGATCCTCCCACCTTAGCCACCCAAAGTGCTGTGATTACAGGTAGGATTTATTTACTTTTATGTAAATATGGAAAAAAAAACCTTCCCTTTTTAAAAAGAAGAATATTTTCTTTACTGCAAATTAATAATTCTGGTCATGGGAAGTGTCTACCTTACTCTGGACCCTCACTTTTATACTGATTTAGTTGAATCTTCTGTTGACCCACAAGCACTAGCTCCAGGACTAATGCTCCGGAGAACTGAGCAGAAGGAAGAAATGAGCACCCAGATCACCTCTAGAGCAACATCATTTGCTCACTTTCCCTACAGCAGCCATTGCTTCCCTTTGCCCGTAAGCAGTCTGCCAAGAAGGGGTGCATATATTTCTCTTCTTCCAAGTTAGATTGTCTTGCCACGAAAAGAATGTTTCACAGAGTGGTTGGGTGAAGCTAAAATCCCTTAAAAATGAAACCCAGTGGAACTATAATTATATATATTAAATTGTAACATGGTTTGTGGTAAAATAATTTTTGAATAACAAACAATGAATTCATAATGGAATTTTTGGAAAATATTCAAAATAAGACCCATAGAAATGCTTTTTCTTACTCAACAAAGACCTTGTGTTAGGCTGCTTATGACCCAATGTTAGCCAAGTGAGATGACAGCTGCAGAGTGTCTTACAGTCTGCTCTTCTTCAATGCCACAGCTGTAGCCAACACACCTTTCTGCTGAGGCACTATATTAGTCCGTTTTAATGCTGCTATGAAGAAATACCCAAGACTGGGTAATTTATAAAGAAAAGAAGTTTAATTGCCTCACAGTTCCACATGGCTGGGGAGGCCTGAGGAAATTCATAATCATGGCAGAAGGTACCTCTTCACAGGGCAACAGGAGAGACAACAAATGCAAGCAGGGGAAATGCCAGACGCTTATAAAACCATCAGAGCTCATGAGACTCACTCATTCTCACAAGAACAGCATGGGGGAAACAGCCCTCATGCTCCTATCACTTCCCACCAGGCCCCTCCCAGGACATGTGGGAATTATGGGAACTACAAATCAAGGTGAGATTTGGGTGGGGACACAGCCAAACCATATCAGGCACACAATGGCTTCCTCTGCCTCTCCAATGCAACATGTACATCATCCTGCTGGGGAGGGAGAGAGGGCTGCAGGCACTGCATTTAATCACCTTACACTTTTCCTTCTATTTCAATCTGCTACCTTAAGACCAATTGCCATTGTTAAAGTGCACAGTCTCCTAATTTTATATTGATTAGAAGTGGTCTAAGTTGTTGTTGCACTGATGAAATCATACACACACACACACACACACACACACACACACATATATATATAGTCTATCTACAATTTTCTGCTGTCAAGAAATTGAAAAATAATGCTACAGTTTTCATTTTCCTAAAAGTAAGGCAGGTAAGCACTTCTGCTTTCTATGCAGTAGAATTTTGATCTGATGAAACCATTAAAGTCAAAAACTGCTGGGGAGAATAATGACACAATTTAGGTTATTTTATTGATTCTATGTCCACCTCCAGAAATCCCTGCTCAAATTCTGTGACTTACATTTATCTTGCTAAAATTATTTGTAGCTGAACTTACTTCATTCCAATCTCATAGCTGTTCCACTATCTAATAGCCTTTTCCCAATAACCTTTAAAAATTTTCTCAATGGATGATTTACTTCTTAGTCCCCATCCCCAATTAGTAAACAAATAATCTTCCAATAAGAAAAAGACCTAATGAAATTATTTAAATACAATTAACTGGAGGAAAATGTTCACAAATGGGAAGACATATAATAACATGAGACACGGGATATGAACCCAGGGTTTTGGCAAGTGAATTTTTAAAAGATGGGTGTTCAGGAGGTGTAGGTGCAGTTTGGGTACGGGGGTGGAAGGAGGTGGTAACAGTAGAATATTTTCTCACTTGAGAATGTTGAGAAAATACAGGAAAAGCATTAGAAATTCTGGAATTTTAAAGGAATTCACCAGTTGCACAGTTGAAAGACAAAGGTGTGGGGTGGATAGAAAGGGAACTGAGAAGTAGGAGTCCTCAGGGACTTGGGCTTTCCAATCTTACTGTGTTTTCATCTGGAATACATTATTCCAATATCCTTCCTTACTAAATCCAGAATCCCCTTTCTGAGCTTTAGACTATATCTGCTTTATGCTAAGAAAACTACTGTAAAGTTTTCAATTAATTTTAAAGAACTATAGTTTTATGTTACTTGGAGAAATCATTTTTTATTGAAGACAGACAAGTAGAGAGTCCAGAAAATATCTAAGATACACACATGCAGAAATAATGTAGAAACATTGAGAGGAAAGTGAACAAATTGATAGAATGAAGTGCCAAGATCTTGGAAGGCATTTTGTATTTCTATTAGTGTTTTCCCACGAATTTTAGGCAATAAATTAGAAATTTTTAAATGGACCCTCTAAAATATTATTTCCATGCCACTCTTGGTTGCTTTAACTTTAAAAATACCTTCTTAACCTATCTGTGTTTCTCCATCTTCACTACCTACCCCGGCATAGCCATCACCTTGCTTTCCTGAAGAGCTGCATGGTCTCCTCATTGGGCTCCCCACCATCTACTCTAATTCCTTCTAATCCTTGTCCACACTAGAAACAGAATGCACTTTTCAAAATAACAACAATAAATGGAACCCTGTGGGCACTTTACTTTAAATATTCAGTGACATCCTACCGATCATTCATAAAGCACAATTTTTTTTTTTTTTTTTTTGAGATGGAGTCTTGCTCTGTTACCCAGACTGGAGTACAGTGGCACCATTTCGGCTCCCTTCAACCTTCACCTCCCAGGTTCAAGCAATTCTCCTGCCTCAGCCTCCCAAGTAGCTGGGACTACAGGTGTGCATGACCACGCCTGGGTAACTGTTGTATTTTTAGTAGAGATGGGGTTTTGCCATGTTGGCCAGGCTAATCTCAAACTTCTGACCTCAAGTGATCCACCGACCTTGGCCTCCCAAAGTGCTGGGATTATAGACATGAGCCATCACATCGGGCTGAAAATTCTTGAGATCGCTTTGCATCACCCTATTCTGGCCTCACTCCCTCTCTCAAGCACCCTGCTCCACCTCTCTGATATACTAACTTTCTCTTTCTTCCTCTTTGCTCAGGCCTTTCCAACAGCCTGTGGAATACTCTTCTCATCATATTAACTTTTACTCATCTGTCAGAGCACAATTGGTATGTCACTTTCCCTCAGGGAAGCACTTCCTCATCACCTCCCAAACTTGATCTGTAACCCTTGCAGTACGTTATACCCCTTGGTCCTTTTCCTTCAAACTAATCCCCAATTACCCTTTTATCTCCTTTTATGTGATGATTTGTTTACTCTCTCTCTCTCTTAGATGTAGGCTCTATAAAAACAGAAACTCTGTCTTATTTACAAGTATATTGTAGAGGTAATACAGTGCCTGCCGTTTAATAGAAAACTTTGAATAAATGAATGGAATAGAAGAAATGTGTGACTGGTATGTGACCATCACTAATACATGCATTCGTAAATTCTTCTTTTTCATTAAATGTTATTTCAGTTGACTATTCATGGGCTACTATTGGTGTACCATTTAGAAATTTCATGAAGGGTATTTGTCAACTTTGTTGATTTTAAACCACATCCCCTCTTAAAGTGACTTAAAAATATCTTTCATGAAGTGTTTTTTTTTTATTTTATGTAGATACGTGCAAACGTAATTTACAGTTCACTTAGATCATTCAGTCTGCTGAGGTTAACTCTCTTCAATTCAAGTTCTTAATATAAATAACATTTTATCAAGAGTTTCTGGGTCCCTAAGATAAGTGCCCTTCTTCTGATATTCCTTGTGAACAAGTGACTTTCCACACAATAATCCGGAAATAGTCTCCTTCCATCTTGGGGATTTGCCATCTCCTGGAACCTCATGGTCATTTATATGCAACCAGACAATAGACAAAGGGTCCCTGGAGAAGGCACGCCTACTTCTTCAAGGACACACATTTCTTCCTTCATTTCCATCAGTGAGAACCTGTGAGATGACTACATGCCACTAGAAGAAAGACTGAAAATATAGCCTAGCTTTGTACCAGGCAGAAGAAAAAACGGGATTGGAGAACACCAAGAAGTATCTTCTAATCTGGGTCTCAGGTGCCTAACTTTTATTAAATGACCACAGGATGTATATATACTCTGTGCCATGGAATTATGTTGGTATTCCTCTTTAAAACTTTAGTCATGGTAACATCAAGGCAATTCCAGTGGGAGTTAAGTTTAAAATTGATGCACCAAGATTTCAGCAAATCTTCATCAAGCCGTGTTGCTTTAGGCTCCAAATCAGTTGAGAGTTGCTGCATTATCTGCTTCCTAGACCCAGGCATAGTAGCTGCTGCACAGCATGACTAGAGCGAAGGTTTACATGAGTGACTGTGACCCACCCTGCCACAACACTGCCCGCCCAAGCTGCTGGACAGAGAAGAAGGCCACTGTATGCACACAAACTGCAGGGAAAGACGTGGGATTTCTCGCACTCTTGAGGCTGCTTGGTGCAGGAGTGAGGGTGCGCAAAATAATGACTCTGGATCAGGAAAAGTGAAACATGGAAAAGGTGTGTACTTCCACTGCTGTTTATGCTACAGAGGCAGAGGAGTCTACCTTAAAGTCCTGTTGCAACTGCCTTATTCTTACCTTGAATCTAGATATTCTTAAAGGAGTTGTTTTTGTTTTTGTTTTTGTTTATAGACGGGGTGTCGCTCTGTCTCCCAGGCTGGAATGCAGTGGTGCGATCTCGGCTCACTGTAACCTCCGCCTTCAGGGTTCAAGTGATTCTGCTGCCTCAGCCTCCCAAGTAGCTGAGATTACAGCCTCCTGCCATCAAGCCCAGCTAATTTTTGTATTTTTAGTAGAGATGAGATTTCACCATGTTGACCAGGCTGGTCTCAAGTTCCTGACCTCAGGTGATCCACCCGCTTCGGCCTCCCAGAGTGCTGGGATTACAGGTGGGAACCACCGTGACCGGCCGCTTTAAGGATTTTTTAATAGTTTGGTTAAAAGAAACAAAAGTATTCAAAATTATATAATTCTTTTCCTATAAAAAAAAGAAAATAGTCAATGAAAAGGCAAAATGCATGCAAAACTATAAATCATAAGTTAGAAAAACTCAATTGTAATTTATTCAAGCAAACTATCTTCTTTTCCTTACCAATTTCACCTTCTGTAGTTACACACTCTATCAATCACTTCATTTTATGAAGTATCTAAGCACAAAACAAAGAACTATCTTCTTTATTTTAAACCCAACCATATCCAGTCCATCAACATGTGATGTTTGACCTGTGGTCCACGTGTTTCTTTATCGATTGTCTTCTCTCTACCTTATTGCCTAGCACAGAGCCCGTAGGATTTATCATTAGAACTTTAGCAAAATCTTCTTTCCAAAAAGACTAGTCTGACCACCACACACCATTTATTTCCCAAGTATCTTCTGTGCTCCTCTAATACTTTGAACTCATCTCCATATTATAGCTAACTTTTCCAATTCCATCAAGGTCCTCATCTGTAAAATCGAGGTTAGAACAGTAGTTAAGGTATCGGGTTGTTATAAATAAGTACTTGAAGAGTTTTCTTCATATTGTCTTACAAGTATTTCTTATATTCCCAAGACTCCTCAAAATTCTGCTTTTTAGTTTGTCAATAGTGGGAATTTTATTATCTTTGTCTTTGTATCCCCGGGACCTGTCTCATTGCCTGATATGGAGAAGGATCTCAACAAAGGTGCTGAATAAATGATTTAATAATAATGGCCTGAAGTCAGATCATACACAAAAATAAGTATTGAGACTTCCATAAACCTCTTACATATAAACGTAATTAGACATTGGCCACTGTTTTTAAGTTTCTGCATTTTTTTCTTTCATTTAAGAAAATACCATAAGGAAAATAACATTCACTATAACTGCCTAAAATACCACAGACGTCAGGAAATGTATGAGTTAGAATTGTTATAATAAACTCAAATTCACCCACATTGCACATAATGTCTATTAAGGTACCCTATTTAATAGTGCAGTTAGTAATCACAAAAATTATATATGTGCAGTGTGGGTGAAGTATAGTTATTATGAGAGCTTTACCTCCTGTATCGCTAGACTTTTTTCTGTTCTTTTTTTGGATAGCACTGTGTTGGTACATTAGTATTTTGTTTATTTTCAAGTAATTTCTCGAAAAATATGCAATTTAAATTTTAGGGTGGAATCTTTGTAGAGAGACAAATATATTTTTCCACAAGTATTCACAGGTCCAGATCTCTCAGGAATATTCAAAGCAGTCACCAAAGACTCCTAGGCTGAGGAGCTCAAAGTCTGTTCAATGTGCAAAACCTCAGGACTATTGTTAAAATTCCAGGCAAACTAGAAATTACTTGAGCCAGAAATTACACAATTGTATACAGACCTCCAAACCAGTGGTTCTTCCCTAGAGCACTTTTAATCATTTTAGGAGAAAATAGCTTTATTTTAAAAAGCATAAAACTTGGAATTGTATAGAGTGTTTGGGGAAGAAAGGCAGTCAAAGTGACCTTGCAAAGTGAACTCCTTGCCTGGAAGTGACCACCACTGGCAAAGCTTCCAGAAAGCTTTTACCTCTATAAATTGAAAAATCTGGAATCATAGGTACCAGAAATATACAGTGCCTTGCGTAAAGATCCATTTTATATGATTATTATTTTTGGATTTAAATCAGAAAAGTCTCTGTTTTTAAGCAGTTCTAAAGTACAAGAACTGAGATGTGAATACTCAGCCTAACCGTCTTAGTTCAAATATGTTATAATAAAAAGTGGCTCAGGATCCAACAAAAATACTAAAAGAATTTTTTCCTGAAACCTGGAAGTTTTATTCCAAAGTTTACATAAAAAATACACAAATAATAGTAACCAGAAAGAACTCTGAAAAAGAACAATGTAGAGGATTAGCCTCACCAGATACTAACACATACTATAACATATCAATAATTAAAACAGTACTGAATTGAGTGTGAATCACCAAGCAGACCAATGAAACAGAATAGAAATTCCAGAAATAGATTCAAATGCCTATGGGAAATAAGAATATGATAAATCAGGTTTTTCATATCAATAAGCTACAGATGCACATTTTAATAACTGGTACTGGGACAACTGAATAGCCATCTGGAGAAAGACAAAGCTGTTCTGATACCTCTCTACACACTCTAGGAAAAGCTCCAAAAAGAATAAAGAAATACATTTTAAAAATAAAACCATATAAATATTATATGAAAACATGAGTGAACTTTCTTATTACTTTCAACCAGAGAAGGCTTTTCTGAACATGATGTGAAATCCAAAAGCCATAAGAGAAAAGACTGAAAAATGAGAATACATATAATAGAAAATGAGAACTAGAGAAGAAAGAATCATAAGAAATTGTAAGACGACTAACAAACTTTGGAAAAACTTGCAACACCTATCACAGATCAATGTAAATTTTCCCAAAATGTAAAGAGCTACCTACTAGAAATCAAGAGAAGACAAAAAAAACCCTGATAGAATTACAAGGAAAAGATAAGAACAGAGAGATCACCCACACAAAATATACCCCTTAAACAGGTTAAACTATGTTCAATCTCACCTCATGTTAATGAAAATGTAAAGTATAGTCAGCCCTCCATATCTGTGGGTTCTGCATCCACAGATTTAACCAACCGTAGATGGAAAATATTTGGGAAAAAAAATAAGAATATAGTGCAACAGTAAAAATATTGCACATTTAAAACACAATACTTTCTAATAATTATTTATTATATACAATGTATGCAATTATATACAATGCAAATGCTTCATTTACATTGTATTAGGTACTATAAGTAATCGAGAGATAATTTAAAGTGTGTAAAGTGTATGGAAGTATAAGAGGATGGGAGGATGTGTGTTGGTTCTATGCATATACTACATCAGTTTACACCAGGGAATTGAGCATTCAAGTATTTTCATATCCACCGGCATTGTGGAACCCATCCCCCAAAAGTACCAGGGGACAACTGTAAAACTCTACAAAATTACCATTTTTTACTTATCAACTTGGCAAAAATCTGATAGTTTATATTAGTGGAGGAAAGAAAATGGCACCACCCCAATGCAAAAATATCTGGCAGTCTCTAAAAAAATTTCGGATGTATCTTTGACCCAGCAACCCCATTTCCAAAAATCTATCCCAGTGATACAATACAAATGTAAAATCACCTATGTACAGAGGTCTTCACTGCACCATAATTATAAGAGAAAAAGATTAAAACTAACCCAAATAGCCCACAAGAAATAATTAGTTGAAGAAATTATGATGCAGCCACTCAATGCCACAATATACAATTTTTTAAAAGGAAGATCTTCATGCTTTGATATACAGAGATTGTCTGTCTATGTTCTTAAGAAAATATATTTAGGTGCAGAAAAGTGCCACATTTTGAGGAAGAAAGAGAGAGAATGTGTACACGTATGTGTTTGTAAAATGAAGCAATGGAAGGATAAGCAAGAAGCAGGGTAGCAGAGTAAGGTAAAAAAAAAGGTAAGTATGGTATAAAGAAATGAATCAATATAGTTACCTACAGAGGGCAGGGAAATAGAATGGAGGGAGGCAGGAATAGGAGCAAAACCCTGGGTATATGTTTCTACATACTTTTAACTTTTGAATCATGAAAATCCATTACTATTCAAAAAATTAATAACTAATTTTAAAACAATCTCTTAAACTTGAAATTAATTGTCTTCTGACAGTCTCAAAGTTATGTCGGCCCAGTAGCAATGAGTACGGTAACACCAAGAGTTTGATCTATATCCTCATCCTCTAGAAGACCAGGCAATTTAGAGAAATACTAATTTTACAACTATGAGCCAGGGACACATTTTTGTGCCAGATATAAAGCTTTCCAAAATCAATGGAGTCATATCAAAAGTTCATGGAAACCAGTTCAAAGGTGTCACACTGGCCCAAATGGAGATAAAATGAGCAATGAAAGAATGATTGAATGGATTGATAATAGAGTCACTATGGAAGTCCTCACAAAATAGTTAACTCTGAGTAAAGATCTGCTGGAGGGGACCAGCAAGTAAATACTGGGAGAAGGGTATGTTCCTCCCAGAGAGATAATAGCAAAGACAAAAGCTCTAAAACAGGAGAGTGCCTGGAGTACTGACAAGCACAAGGTGGTCAGTGTGACTGGAGTTCATTGAGTTAGGAGAGCAGCAGTGGGGTCCAGATCACAGTAGGAACATGTGGCATTGGCTTCATGGTCATGTGACAGTGATGAATGCTGGAGGCTAGAAAGATGGAGGCCCTCACTATTCAGTGACAAAACATTTTAAAAACTGACATTTTTGGGCTGGGCGTGGTGGCTCACACCTGTAATCCCAGCACTTTGGGAGGCTGAGGTGGGTGGATCACCTGAGGTCGGGAGTTAGAGACCAGCTTGACCAACATGGAGAAACTCCAGCTCTACTAAAAATACAAAATTAGCCAGGTGTGGTAGTACATGCCTGTAATCCCAGCTACTTAGGCGGCTAAGACAGGAGAATCGCTTGAATCCAGGAGGCGGAGGTTGTGGTGAGCCAAGATTGTGCCATTGCACTCTAGCCTGGGCAAAAAGAGTGAAACTCCAACTCAAAACAAAAACAAAAACAAAACAAAAACAAAACAAACAAAACTGACATTTTCTATTGCTTGAAAAGCAGATCGACTGCCTTTGAACCTTTGGCTCTAGGGAAGAAGGTCAGAAAAATGTTAGAAGTTTGTGTTGATTTTTACTGGATGCATTTAGCAATATTTCAAAAGAAACAATTAGGCTTGGGCAGGAATTGGCAGTTTCAAAGCAATTATTAAAGGGAAGAGAGAGTAGAGAGAGACCTGAGGCCTCAAATGCTAGGAAAGTCCTTTGCTATAAACTCCAAACAATGAAAAGCCTTTGAACAACAAAACCTCATTAAGACTCAGCTCTATTGGCTACGTACAGTGGCTCACGCCTGTAATCCCAGAACTTTGGTAGGCCAAGGCAGGAGGATTCCTTGAGCCCAGGAGTTCAAGACAAGCCTGGGCCACATAGGGAGATGCCATCTCTACAGAAAAAAAAAGAAAAAGAAAAAGAAAAATGAAATGAAATTAAAAAAAAAAAAAAGACTCAGCTCGGGGGCAATGATCAGATTAAGGGTATGGCCTTCTGTCTAGAAGTAATGACTTCATGATGGGTGTCATTCTGCTGCAAGACAGGCTTGGGGGCAAGGAAACAAGGATACCAGGCTTGTGTATTATGTCTGAGAAAGGATGAGCATATGTTCACTGACACATAAAACTAATGAAAGCAAATTAATTCATAGCCTACTAAATTTTCATGGGAGTTGTATTGCCAAAGAAATGACAAATGTCAACTAAAAAAGGCTTTGAATGTTTGAACCACAAAACAAGACTTGGGATCCCAAATTTATGCCAGAATGGAGTAGACTACAAAAGCTTTACAGCCGCAGATGCCACATGCTCCCAAAATGACTTCAGTGATGGCCATGGAAGACAATAGGCAAGGATAAACCTCCCAGAAAGTAGAACTAGAGGTCACAGAGAACTATGAACAAAAGAGTTTCTGCCAGAGAACAGAATCAGGTCTAATCAAGGAACTTCATTCAATAGGGCTAGAAGGTTTTGACAGGGATTACCCTGCGGGCTTTGTCCTTGCTATGCATTTTCATTTTCAAAGTAGAAATATGAATTTTTATTATCTTGTCCCTGCTCCACTATTATGTATTGTGTGTGTGTGCATGAGTGTTGGAGAGCAGGCTGAAAGGGCATGAGCCATAAATCTGTCTCTAGCTTACAGATTTCAGGAGCCATGTTTAGATGAGTAGCAATGTGCCGTGTAGCAGCTGGAGATCCTGGCCTTTGAAGGGGATGCACTGAATGAGGGGAGCTTCAGGTTATCTTTTTCCAGCAGTTATCAGTGGATGGCGGAAAGACCAAAACTGACAGCCAATGCCTAAAGAACACACTAGGGCAGCTATTCACTAACTCACTCCCTTCCTCCTGGCACTGTCATCAGACTACCTTTCCCACCCTCCCTGCCTGCCTCAGAAAAACATTTGTCTTGATCCTGTACTCTCTCCTTTCCCATATTCCAGCAAGACATTGACCTCCAGAATAATGTTAGAAGCCATGGTGTGGCTCCATCAGCCTGAATCCCTGAATGACCACATGGAGTACAGCCTCTGTCCTCCCCATCACCTTCATATTAACTCTGAAGAAAAAAAGATTATATTAACCAACTGAAATTTGGGCTTGATGTTTATAGGAACCTCTAGACAGTGAGCCACGAGCTGAAATATTCAAGGAATAAAGGGATATATCCCTGGGCAAGGAACTGTAGATAACTGCATTTGATTCAGTAGTAAAATTTAATTTGATGACCTGAAATTCAAAGATAGAGGGATTTGTGGATGAGAAAGAAAAAACAATCCAGAGATGATCTAAGAAAACAGCTACCCAATCTCCAGGCCTGGTGGTACAAGGAGTGTGGCAAAGAAAATGTCCACCATTGGAGAAGGACAAAGAGGAAGCAAGGTCACCAAGAAACAGCCAGGTTTTAAAGCAAGAGTGTAAGAGGAATGCTCATAGATGAGGTGGAAGGCTTCAGAAAATGAATAGCAATCAGAAAAGGCAATATACCAAGTCCTATGAGGATTAGAATCTGGTAGATGAGGGATGACCTTTGAATTCCTGGTTCTTGTGGTGACTGACATGAATGGAGATGGAAAGCTAAATGTCATCAGGTCCAAGGATCCTAAGGCAGAGAGGCTATGATTGCTATAAAAGCTGGCTCAGTTCTTGCCAGTGACTCCTGCTGATAGAGACCCAGAGTTCTACAAAAGTTGATCTTACTAGAAAGTGCAGGCAGTGTCCTGCCTCCTACAATGATGCCGTACAGAGGAATGGTTTCACTTCAAGTCTTTTTTTTTTTTGAGACAGGGTCTTACTCTGTCACCCAAGCTGGAGTGCAGTGGCAGGATCACAGCTCAGCCTCCTGGGCTCAAGTGTTCTCCCACCACAGCCTCCCAAGTAGCTGGGAACAAACGTCGTCCTCTATTTTTGAATCTCAGGCAACTTTCTTGTCTCTTCCTCTTATACACTCTATTTTATTCTCAGAGTGTTCTCTTCAAAATTTTATCTTCATGTTCTAAAGTTAGGTCATATTGTACCCTCCTCCCAAACAGTACAGGTATCTCAGGATGCATTAATTCCTGTCACACCATTTCCAATTACATGCCATTGTTATCCAGTATTTTATTCTATATTGAGTAATAAGCTATTTTTACTTATAAACAGTCAACATTTGTTTAGTTCTACCCAGTTGTATACCATTTTCTTTGTTCAACATTACTTTCTGCATCTCAGATCTGTCTTCTGGGTCACTTTGATTCTTCCTCAAGTATATCCTTCAGAAGGACTTTTCACAGAGGACTATTAGACTATTAGGGTTTCTTTATTTGTTTATTCTTTGTTTTGTTAAAAATATCTTTATTTGATGCTTATCTCTAAAAGCATTACTCTGCTGCACAATTCTTTTTTTTTTTTTTTCTTGAGTTGGAGTCTCTCTGTCACCCAGGCTGGAGTGCAGTGGCATGATCTCGGCTCACTGCAACCTCCACCTCCTGGGTTCAAGCAATTATCCTGCCTCAGCCTCCAGAGTAGCTGGGACTACAGGTGCCTGCTACCACGCCCAGCTAATTTTTGTATTTTTAGTAGAGACAGGGTTTCACCATATTGGCCAGGCTGGTCTCGAACTCCTGACCTTGTGATCTGCCTGCCTTGGCTTCCCAAAGTGATGAGATTACAGGTGTGAGCCCCTGCACCCAGCCTCTGCTGCACAATTCTAAGTGGATAGTTATCTTCTTTCACAATTTGTTTTTTGGGATTTTGTTTTGCTTTGTTTTGTTTTGTTTTGAGACAGAGTCTCACTCTGTTGCCCTGGCTGGAGTGCAGTGGCATGCTCTAGGCTCAATACAAACTTCACCTCTTGGATTCATATGATTCTCCTGCCTTAGCCTCCCAAGCAGCTGGGATTACAGGTAAGTGTCACCATTCCCAGCTAACTGTGTGTGTGTGTGTGTGTATGTGTGTATTTTTAGTAGAGATGGGATTTTACCATGTTGACCAAGCTGGTCTTAAACCCCTGACCTCAGGTGATCTGCCTCTCTTGGCCTCCCAAGGTGCTGGGATTACAGGAGTGAGACACCATGTCTGGCCTCACAACTTTGAATGTATGATTCTATTATTTCTGTCACTGATAAGAAGTCAGCTATCTAATTGTTTTTATATTATATTTCAAATTTTTATTTATTACTTAAACAATACTTGTCTAGCATTTGCCATGTGCTAAACTCTGCTCTAAGAAATTAACAAATATTAACTTATTTGATTGTCATAATAATCCTATTAGTATAATATAGGTACTGTTATTATCATTCCTATTTTCAATTTGATTGACCTTAAATGACTGGTTCATATCACTGATGTAAAGGCCTGTTCATTAAGTAAATATCTACAAATAAGTACTTAAGAAGCTATTTAGAACAATATGCTGGCAATTAATCCAGCAAATATCAGTGAGACTAGAATGGTTGACCAGATACTCTCTTGGTAATCCTGATACATGCTGGGCATAGCAGCTCATGCCTGTAATGCCAACACTTTGGGAGGCCAAATGGGGAGGATCACTTGAGACCAGGAGTTTGACACCAGCCTGAGTGATGACATTGGGAATTCTCATCTCTATAAAAAATAAAAAGTAATTAGCCAAATGTAGTGATATATGCCTGTGACCCTAGGTACTCACAAAGCTGAGGTGGGAGGCTGGCTTGAGCTCAGGAAGTTGAAGCTGCAGTGAACTGTGATTCCACCACTGCACTGCGGCCTGTACAATAGATCAAGATCCTGTCTCAAAAAAGGAAAAAGAAAAGAAAAAATCCTCATACATAACTTAAAAAAAAGAAAAAATAAATCTGCATTTAAGGTGAAGTGAGAGCCTTGAATAGAAGAGAGAGGCAGTTTTTTCTTTCTCAGGGCTATTTGAGATGTTTTAGTCTGCGAAATGTAAAGTGGTAGGAAAGGCACTACTGCAAAGGGCACCAGAAACCAAGAAGAAAAGCAGTGGCCTCAAGTCAGATGACACTAATTCTCAATGTAAAATATATGTCACCTGTTTAGTACCAGCAAAGGAAAAAGCAAGACCGCAAATAGCTTGTAATGAAATCCTGTGGAATTGCAGTTGAAACTCCCCTGGAAACTGCCTCAGGCCAAATGCTTGAGTCACCAGATGTCCACTTCCTAAAGAGAGAAGTCTCTATGAGCCAGGTCCTACTAAGTATAGTCAGTATATTGCCAAAAGAAATGTCTAAAGGGCTTTTTACCCCTATTTTGGTTCCACACTGTGGCAATTTTGCTGCTTTTCAGATTATTTCCGGAGGCTTAGAAGTAGAAGAAAATGTGCAGAATATTCAAGAAACCGAAAAAATAATTCTGTGTGGCTGAGTATAGATTTGAATGGAGAGCAGATACTGTTACCAAAATACTGCAATTTCAGTGTAGGTCCTGCTGCTCACCACGTAGAAAGCCAATCACTGAGACTATGGTATTGCCAGGAAAGGAGGGTTTAACCAGGTCTGCTGCTGAGGAGATGGGAAATGTGTCTCAAATCCATCTCCCTGACTGACTCAAATTGGGAGTTTATACAGCAGGGAAGGAATATAACTACACCCAGGTAAATAGGAATTAGGGAAGGCTAAGGAAATCATGAAGGATGAGAGTCTTGGCTTCTCATTGTCTAGATGTGGTGATCTGGTGAGTTTCAGTTCCTTGATACCATCTAGTTTCTTGAGGAAGAAACTCAGATAAGACCAATGTAAGTTTCAAGCTTTAAGGCTGGCTCAATTTCTATGTTTATTTTAAAAGACTGTGAACATCAGTTCTATAGGACAATTGGGCCGATTTCAATATGTTGTCACCCAAGAGGCACTCATGTTTTAAAAGTATTACAAAACAAACAGTCCCTGATTTCCAAACCCATTCGAAGTACAATGTATATTTTCTGATAACATGGTTTACAATAAGATTAAAAGGAAAAAAAAGCAAATCTGTAAAGGTAAGTAAAACAAGAGTTGCTGAGGGCAAGTTTAGGTAACCCTCTAACTACAATGAGATCATTACTTGAAAAAAAATCATTTACATTGAGTGCATAATACTAAAAGACAGTGTCATCTAGAATAAAGACAATATACCTAAGATATATGTATATTCATATATATAAATTCACCCAAACACAGAGTGGCTAGAATTGCAGAGGGGCGGGTAGGAAATGAAGATGTCTTATTTGCTCACCTTATAGAAAATACAAAATTGTCTTCTTGGTCAAGAATTTTGTGTTGACATTGAAACATGAACTACAACAAGTAATGGATCAGGGAACTTAAACTTTGTGAAAAGAAATTCAGACAATGATTTCAAACCCATGTTTAATCATCCATCAATCCAAATGCAAGTATTTGAGGCCAAGGGACTGAATTCCAACTAGATATGTAGCTAGGTATAATGAAATAGAAAAACACATTATCTCAGAAAGAAAGGGAAAAAAATGAGGACATACTTACAAACTTCACAGATGTGGGCTTTTCTTGCCAGAACATGCTTTCCAACATTGGGACGAGGCTGGTGATGCTTGCTGTCATGGCAATCACCTGAAATTAACTTATTAGCTCAGCCAACAAGAGGAATTAGATCAAACAAATTTTGATTTAGCATTCATCAGATAGCTGAATTACATCCAGAGTGACACTATTACATTTCTTTTTTGCCAAGCTATCACTCAAGAAATTACAGTAAGATTAAGAGCATACATTTTATAATAATTTTCTTAATGAAAGAAACAACAAAACTATAAATATCATATTTGTGGCCCATGGTATGAATTTAAACTGTGGGTCCCATCAAAAACCAAGACAAATTTTTTCAATTTCTCTCACTGAATCTCTTCTTTATGAAGCCACTTGAAAGGACAACATGGGTAATACGTGTTTTAATTTTCCTCTTTTCCCTTTATCTGTGCCATGTGGATCTCCTTGTTAGAAAAGATGAGATCTCTATTAGTTTAAAAATCAATAATTTTGAAAAAAGCATTATTCATGCTTGAAAATAAAAACAGAAGACTTGATTTGTAATTGACTGACTTACATAAATCTCCTGAGTTTTAAAGAATAATTGCAAAGAAACAAGTTTGAAAGAGTCAGGTGGAGCTCATCAGTTGCCTCTTCAATGATTTACCAAACATATTTTTTCATCATAACCTAAGGCGAACAAATACCTGTTTTATTATATTAAGGGAAAATATATTTATTTGAGGATTATGCATCATTATTTTTAATAATAGGGAAGAAGCCCCATCACAAACAAAAGAAACAGAAAAATCATAACCTTATGTTGGGCATTCTACTCCTCAATCTTTCTCTACAATTATGCCAAGATCTAAAATTATCCTGTGATCTTCGTTTTGCCTTCCACTAGCCATTCCTAGAAGTCATGTTGTGTTGGTGCTGAGAACTACTTGTTATATGACTCATGATATCAAAGTCTCATAACACTAAGAAAGAATGGCAGCCCAAAGAATGATCTGAAGTTCAATCAGTGCACAAGTGGGATTTAAAAATGGAGCAATGATGGTAGCTCTTCTCAGAAGATGTACTGACATGCTCTTGTGTCACAGCTGTTTCTAAATCAAAGTAAATACACCCACGTAAGCTAAAGACTACCCAACCCTTTGCCCCATATAAATCTGACAGAGGGTAGTCTCAGCCTGTCTCCTAGGAAGGGTTTCAGTGACAGTGCAACTGATGCACATCTGTTTGTTTCTTAAATCTCTGCTACAATCTCAAGCCTACTTGAAAATTCCTCAGTCATCCTACCTAGTAACCAAGTTTCCCTCCATTTTTGCATTTGTCTAAAGTCTGCAAATTGGTGAACCTGAGATAACATTCTTGTGGGGGGGTTATGTTGTGTTTCTTTAAAACGCTGCCAATATTTGAAATCAGATGATTTTGCATAGCCCTTGGTATTTCCCTCCAGACTATATATTAATTACAAAGGGAAAAAAATAAAATAATAATGTTGTTATGGAGAAACCTAGAAAATACTGCCTTAACCAAGGAATTAGAGTTAACATCACCAGTTAAAAAAAAAAATCAACATAATGTATCCATTAATGTGATTTGTTGAGGAGAGCACAGAGAGCACATTACCCTTGCAGTGTACCTTCCCAAAATGGATAACTCAATCTCATAATGAGAATACAGAAGAAAACTCAAATTATGTGACACTGCTCAAAATCAATAGCCAGTACTCTTCAAAGGTCACAAAAAAACTCAATAAAATGTCATGGATTGGGAAAGACTAAGGAGATCTAACTATTAAAACGTGATGTGGGATTCTGGATTAGACCCTAGAATGGAACATTGAACATGATAGTAGTCCTGGGTACCTCTGATACATTCACTAATGTCTCTTTTTTCTGTTCTTAGTGACCTAAGGGTCACTTAGGCATGCAGTGCCCTTCTGACTGATGGTAGCTATTGAGTCTCCAGCACCTTCCAGTGGTCAAGCTAATAGAGTGGGGCCCAAATCCTCAGACACATAAAAACAGGCATTCACCATGAATCACACGGTTAGCATAAACTATCTGGTCAAACTGATACAGTGTGACTCAAGACCTCATCTTAAGCAAACAAAAATACTTTTATCAGGCAGAATATTCCAGGGGCTCCGAGGTTACCTTCTCAGGGTCAGGAAAGGGCCAATTCTAATGAGAGGCATGTCTTTGGAATGTATAGAGTGGAATAACTAGTTTTATCCAAATAAATATATAGTTTATAATACTATACCAATGCTAGCTTTGTAGTAGATAATTCTTTAGGGTATTATAATATGATAAATTATGGAAATCTGGGTTTAGTGAGTTGAAAAGTGGACCTTTGATATGGTTTGGCTGTCTGTCCCCACTCAAATCTCATATGGAATTGTAATCCCCACGTGTCAGGGAAGGGATCTGGAGGGAGGTGATTGGATCTTGGGGGCAGAAATACCTAATGCTGTTCTTGTGATAGTGAATGAGTTCTCATGAGATCTGATGGTTTAAAAGTGTGGAACTTCCCCCCTCAGCCTCTCTCTCTCTCCTGCCACCATGTAAGATGTGCCCTGCTTCCCTTTTGCCTTCCACCATGATTGTAAGTTTCCTGAGGCCTCTCCAACCATGAGGAACTGTGAGTCAATTAAACTTCTTTTCTTTGTAAATTACTCAGTCTCAGGTGGCTATTTATAGCAGTGTGAAAATGGACTAATACACTCCTCAAAAAGATATATCCAAGCCCTAACTCTCAGCATCTATATATGTGATCTTATTCAGAAATAGTGTCTTTGCAGATGTATGTAAGTTAAGGAACTGGAAATGCAGTAAGTCTGGATTTGGGGTGATTACTAAATTCAATAACTGGTGTCTTTATAAAAGAAAGGAGTCCCAGAGGGGAGGGCTATGTGAAGAGAAAGGCAGAGATCAAAGTGATGTGTCTACAAAGCAAGGAATGCCAAGGTTGCTGAAGACCACCTGAAGCTAGGAGAGAGGCATGGAACAGATTCCCTCTCAAAGCGTGCAAGGGAAAGAACCCTTGTTTTCAGACCACTGGCCTCCAAAACTGCCAGAGAAGAAATTTCTATTGTTTTAAGCAACCAAGTTTGTAGTTGCTTGTTACAGCAGCTCTAGGAAACATACACACTCGGTAAAAATACGCAGAAACCCTCTGCACTACTTTTGCAACTCTTCTATAAATCTAAAATTATCACAAATATTTTTAACAAACTTTTAAAAATAAAACATGGTTTCACATTAAATCTGGGTCTTTTAGCTTTCCTGGAAACAACTGGAGATTCTGACACTAGTTGGCCTGCTTTCAAAACAAATGGCAATGGTGAGTTATAACTGAGCAACAGTGGTTCCCATTAAACAGGGCCTTTTCTACAGGTCTCACCACTCCCCATTGTATTGCACATGGCCTGCTTTCCTTGTTTATGCAACTACCTGAACCCTATACGCATGTAGGTACATGTTCCCAGCTTTTTCCAGTCATCGCTACAGGAATGGAGCAAAGCCTCATATCCCCATCAGGTGACTGATAATCCACTGTTCTGAAACAGATGCAGATGTGCTTATTTAATGCTTTGTCCACCTGCTTGAGACACCAGAGCTAGCTGTTCATCTGAGTCCCCATGGAGTTGGCCACACACTTCTCTAATAGCACAAAGTTCCAAAAAAATGTCTTAGCAATAACCTCACTTCCCCAGAGTCTATCCTCCCAGTGGGAAGCTCCGTTACCAGGTCCCACTCTGGCTTATTCCTGTGCTGCCTCATGCTTCTGAGAATGGACTGACATGCCTCAAACATGAATCTTAAAGTATATCAGTTGCGCATGTCCACATTAAATATGTCTTGTTTGTGGAAGATAATGAGAGTGAAATGAAGCAGCATTTTGATTTATGCACCAGAGGTTAGGTTTCTATACAATTCACTAACAGAGAAAGAAAAAGAAAAAAGACAACAGATATTTAATGAAGAACATAACACGCATGGATCATTTGGCATAATTAAAGAAATTAATATGAGCGTATTCTGAGAATAAGATATTTTTAAGTTAGCAAGCAAATTTGAGAGTCTAATGCTAATAAAATATTTCTCCATATATTTTTTCTCATACGTTAACTTTTTAAAAAGTGTATATTTTGATCCTGCTCTTCAGAAAAATGTAACCACTGTATATTATTCTATCTACTATTCTTTTAAGAAGTTAAACATGCAGTTTTATATTAACCATGAGTGCATGATATGTGAGTATTAACGTACTAATCATCTGCATTTATTAGAATAATGTTGCAAAATGTTCTAAGAGCGATAAATATAAGAGTAGAACTAATAGCCTCAACCACAGTAGGATGTAAATATCTCCCCTCAATGTATGCTGTTCAAAAAGGTCTTGCTGAAGACTATTTTTGATTTTGCAGGCTGAGAATTTTCAGTAGGAATTAACAAAACTTAAACCATGGCTACATGCAAAATAAAAAAAGAAAAATGATCACTTTTCAAGGGAAATCCATTAATATATGTTAGAGAAATTTATCCAAGAAAGGAGAGCCAGATTAATATGTAAAAATAAAACATACAAGTTGTCATATTTCATAAATATGTATATATCTGAATGACTTTACTTGTTTTGATCACTGTCACCAAACCATCACAGTGAAAAGAAAGAGCATTTTTCTTCCTTCCAGATGATCTCTTTCATCATCTCTCTTTGGCCACAGGTGCTACTGAGATGTTGTTTTTGCAGAATGGCTGTGCTTGATACAAGTTGAATATTTGCTTGAAGATCCTATTTGTGGGCATAACTCTCATGGCATTTGCATCAACAATCATTCATTTATCTATTAAACAAATATTTATTGTTTAATAACAATAAATAAATAAAATAAAAAGGCACTATTCTAAAAACTAAAACTGCAAATAAGTAGTTATAAGAATTAATACTACGATTGTTTGCTAATTAGGGAGAAATACAGGAAGGAAGGAAGGCAGGAAGGAAGGAAGGAAAGAAGGAAGGAATGAAAGAAGGAAGGAAGGAAGGAAGGAAGGAAGGTCTCAAAATAGAGAACAAGGAAGGGGTTATTTTTTACCTTATTTAATCATGGAAGTCTCACTAAAGACAAGACATTTAAGCAAAATCCTGAAAGATGAGGAGAACTCAGTCATTTAAAAGTTAAAAAAAAAAAACAGAAAGGAAAAAATAAAGAAATTATCAAGTAATAGATAATAATAATGAAAGTAACAACAGCAACTAATATTTAGCAAATACCAAGCACTCTGCCTTGAACATTACATACATTATCTCATTTAATCCTCCAATAATTATCTAGGGGACTTATTATCCCAATTTTTAGTAAATATATTTCAGTTAAGTAAATAATCCAAAACTTCAAGTAGTGAAGCTGAGATTTGAATCCAATGTCTATTTCCAAACATTGTCCAGAATCTACCTGACTCCAAAATCTGATGAAATCTCTAGCACAGAGCCTTTCAAAGCATTGTACCTTTCTACTTCCTAGAATGACCTCCCCTTTCTCCACATTTACTTAATCCTAAAACCAGCTCAGAAGCAACCTTCTCCTCTGCCCTTCAATAGTAATAATAAATTAACTAACATTGCTAGACCCCATTATTATACGTGCTGAACATTTAGTCTTCAAAACAACACATATCTATTATCCTGAGACTTAGGTTCAGTAGGGATTCTCAAACTTCCACAAATATCAGGAATACCTGAAGAGCATGTTAATGTAAAATTTGTTTTTCCAATACTGGAGTTTCTGACTCAGTATGTGTAGAGCAGGGTCTTAGAACTTGCATTTCTAATAAGTTCTAAGCAAGGTTGTTGCTGTTGATCTATGAACCAGTCTTTAGAGAAGTACCAAGTTAAATAACTTACCCAAATTTACTCAGCCAACAGATGGAGGGCAGAGTCAGCTGGGTTGTACTCAGGTACATGAATGTCCAAAGCCTGCATTCTTAACTAGCACATTGTTACTAATATGATATTTCCCAACTGGAATTTTGATGAGTACCAAGTATTTGGTATTTAGGGTACTTCATATTGTTATTATTTTTTTCTGTTCCATCTCTCCAGCCAGAGCACATATATAAGCTCTTGTTGGCACTGCCAGTGCATAGTATAGTGTCTGCAGAACCATGATGCTTAGTAAAGGTTGCTCTGTTGACAGTTGTCTCCATCTGTTTTGTGCTGCTATAACAAAATACCAAAGATTGGGTAATTTGTAAAGAACAGAAGTTTATTTCTCACAGTTCTGGAGGCTGGGGCATCCAACAAGGAGGGGCCTCCACCTGGCAAGGGCCTTTTTACTGCATCATCCTAGGACAGAAAGTGAAATGATGAGAGACGGTGAGAGAAAGAGAGAGAGAGAAAGTAAGCTGAACACATCCTTTTGTTAGAAAACCATTTCCATAATAACTAATTCACTTTTGCAATAACAACTAATCCATTGATGTGGGCAGAGCCTTCATGACCAAATCACCTCTATTTTGTTTATTTGTTTGGTTGGTTTGGTTTGGTTCGGTTTGGGGTTTCCTTTCTTTCTTTCTCTCTTTCTTTCTTTCTTTCTTTCTTTCTTTCTTTCTTTCTTTCTTTCTTTCTTTCTTTCTTTCTTTCTTTCTTTCTTTTCTTTTCTTTTCTTTTCTTTTCTTTTCTTTTTTTTTTTTTAAGATAGGGTCTCACTCTGTTGTCCAGGCTGGAGTGTAGTGGCATGATCACAGATCATTGCAGCTTTAAACTCCTAGGCTCAAGTGAGCCTCTTGCCTTAGCCTCTTGAGTAGCTGGAACTACAGGTGTGTGCCACCCTGCCCAGCTAATATTTTTCTTTTAAGAGATGGGGTCTCCCTGTGTTTCCCAAGCTGGTTTCGAATGCCTGGGCTCAAGAGATTCTCCCACTTTGGTCTCCCAAGTGCTGGGATTGCAGGTATGAGTCACTGTGCCCAGTCACATCACGTCTTAAAGGTCCCTCCTTTCAACAATGTTGCATTGGGGATTAAATTTCCAACACAAGTCCAGAGCCTCATCAGAAATAAGTGAAACTCAAGGCACAATTCATCCTGAGGCAAATTCTCTTCCAGCTGTGCAACTGTGAAATCAGAACAAGTTATTTACTTCCAAAATACAATGGTGGGAAAGGCATCAGATAGACATTCTCATTTCTTAAGGGAGAAATAGGTAAGAAAGAAGTAACAGGCCCCAGGTAAGTCAAAACCCATCAAGGAAAACAACCTTAAGTATTAAAGCTGGATAATAATTTCCTTTAACGCCATATCCTGCATCCTAAGCACACCAGGGTAGTGGCTGGGCTTGCAAGGCCTCAGGCAGCCCCACCCCTGTGGCTTTGCTGGGTTCAGTCAACCCAGAAATTCTCACAGGTTGGAGGCTTGTGCCTTTGACTTTCAAGCTCTGTGATCTTGGGGGCTGCCCTACTCCCATTACTCCACTAGGCTTTGCCCTAATGGGGACTATCTGTGGATCCTCCACCCTTGAAGCAGGTTTCTCCCTGGGCCCCCAGGCAGTCTGTAATATCTTTTGAAATATAAGTGGAGGCCACCATGGCCCCACAGCTCATGCTCTCTGCACATCTATGGAGTTGGCATCACATAGATGCTACTGAGGCTTCCTGCTTGTGCTGTCTGGAGCTGTAGCATGAGCTCCATCTGGATCTACTTGAGTCAGGGGCTGGGGCAGCCAAGGGGTTCTGCACTGGAATGCAGGAAGCAGAATCCTGAGGTGACCTGAGCAGCAAATGCTGAGGTCCCACAGAAGCCTCTCCGGAAACCCTACCCTCAGAGTCCTAGCTTGCCTTGAAGATCTCTGAAATACAATTGAGGTCTTTCTCCCATTGTCTTAATGAATAGAACCTGACTTCTTTCTATTAATGTTAATTCTCTTTAGCAGAATAGTCACTTGGCCGCACCTTAGTATTCTCTCCCAACACATTTTAAAATTCTTTACATGGCCAGCCCAAGAGTTTCCCAAATCTTTTCATTCTGCTTTCCTTTTAATTATAAATTCCTTCTTTAGGAAATTACTTCCTCTTTTTATTTTACTGTAAACCCAAAAGCAGCTTTAGATATTTCTTATATATGTAAGATACCTGCTGCTTAGATATTTCTTCTGCCAGACATCCTCATTCATCATTCTTAAGTTCTTTCTTCCACAGTTCTAGGACACAAACACAACTCTGTCAAGTTCTTTGCAACTCTATAACAAGGATAAACTTTACTCCACTTTCCAATACCTTGTTTCTCATTTCAATCTAAGTCCTCATCAGAATGAACTTTATCATCCATATTTCTACCAACATTCTTATCACTTAAGTAATACCTGAGAAGAATTAGGCTCTCTCTATAGCTCTTGTCTTCCTCTCAGCACTCACTAGAATTACCCTTAATACTCCATTCACATCAATCTAGACTTTCTCTAGCCTGTTTCTCCAAATTCCTCCAGCCCTTACCCATTACCCAGTTCCAAAGGCACTTCAACATTTCCAGAGATTTATTAGAGCCACAGCCTGACTTCTCAGTACCAATTTTCTGCCTTAGCTTGGTTTGTAATTTATAAAGAACAGAGACTTGTTTCTTACAGGTCTGGATGCTGGGGCATCTAAGGTCAGAGGGCTAGCATCTAGCAAGGGCCTTCTTGCTGTGTCATCACAGGGTGGAAGGGGAGAGAGCAAGAGAGGGCAAGAGGTGGGATGGAAGGGAAGGAAATGTAACTCATCCTTTTATGAGGCAGAGCCCTCATGACCAAATCACCTCTTAAAGGTCTCACCTTTCAACACTGTGGCACTGGAGACTATGTTTTCCACACATGAACTTTGGGGTACATATTTAAATTATAGCAACAGCGATCTCACCTTCTTTTGATTGAGGCTATTTTGAGTTCAAGAATCCAGAACTCCCTGAGGCTATGTAAACCAAAAATAAAATTCTAAGCCCCCCAGCCAACTGAAGGGACCCCTGCTTTCAGCCAGGAGGACTCCAAAGAAACCTGAAAAGCTAGTTCAGGCAATGATGGGAAGCAGGGGTCAGACATGCCTCATTATACTTTCTTCCCACTGGAATTCAGGCATGGCTGACCAGCATTAACATTAAAACAGAGATCTTAAGACTAACAGACTCTTTTTAGAAATAAGATACCAAATTCTAACCCGACTCTAGTATAGCATCACATGACAGATAGCAGGCCCTGTAAGAAATCAAAATATTTTACCCAAAATATGTTTATTTCACATATTTTGAAATGGCCCTGCAAAACTGTCTCTTGCGGGGAAAATTTACCTACTATAGACAATCCCTTTCCCATTTTAGGTATTTTTCTGATCCTGAGGAGATTAGTTAAGAGTCTAGTATCTTTTAAAGGCCTAAATAGGAAACATTTCTGAGACTCCATCTACATAATAAGAACCTTGATTTCCATAACCCCTTATCTTAACCCAGGCACTCATTTCTATTGATTCCAGGTTTTTAGATAACTTAGCTCTTTCAACCAACTGCCAATCAGAAAATCTTTGAATCCACCTATGACTTATAAGCCCCCTGCTTCAAGTTGTCACACCTTCCCAGACCAAACCAATGTATACTGCACATGTATTGATTGATGTCTTATGCCTCCCTAAGATATATAAAATGAAGCTGTAACCCAATAATCTTGGCATATGTTCTCAGGACCTCCTGAGGCCATGTCATGGGTCACAGTCCTCACATTTGGCTCAGAATAAATCTCTTCAAATATTTTACAGAGTTTGGCTTTTCTTGTCAACAGCTAGCTCTTGTAATGGAAGTTTATTGCAAGAATATGTGTGACAATAAGAAAGAGGGAATTTTGGCAGGAAACTCAGCCCAGTCTGATTGATACTGGATCTGAAAAGTCCTCTAGACTCCAGGCAGCTCTGGTTACCTCAGTAGCATTATCACTCTGCAGCTATTCTGAGTATGTGTACTTCCCTTTGTATCAATTTACTTTCATTCTTGTTGCTGTCTACTTGATTCTTTTCATATTTCCAGGTCAAATTCCTCAGAGAAGGAGCATCTGATAGATCTAGATAATTACTAGCATTCCAATTTGGAAATGGTTTTTCACACTTGACAAAGTAATATGCTCTGCCCCATCTACGGATTGGCAGCACTTGGGTCAGGTGTCCATCCCTGGTCTAATCAGCTGTGGTCATCTGGGAAGGGTTTCATGATCCAAAATAAATCTGGTCATGGCTGCACTCTCAGAAAGCCTGTGGGTAAGATAATCCCTGTGATTGACATGTCTGGTACAAAAATTATTTTCTACCAAGTCTCCTTCTTTGTATTTTTCTAATCATATAAAGCATTTAAGTAAATGACATGAGACATTTTAAATATATTCTGTGGTTCACAGAGTTTTCTTTTCTTACATCTTTTTGTTCATTAACTCTTTGATGAGATTTCTCCTGTAGTTTTACACGTAATATTATATCCTCAATGGAGCACTGTAATAGAGCTATAAAAAATGAGAAATAACAGTGGAGAACGATTAATCCCTTATTCCAGAATGTGAGAATAGCATCTTAATCCTGTATCTCAGAGGGTGAGAATAGATATGGGAGGAAAGTTCTGTTTTAGGTAAAACAACACTGACAGTCTCATAAATTTAACTGTCATCTTGTGTTTGCTCTTTTGGCAGAGCCAGAATGTAATAATTGAAACCTTTTATTCTTCAAACACAACCTATATTTTCAGAAAAACTTGGACAGAGATTTTGTTTTACCTTGGATAGTTTATACATTCTTTTAATTTTTTTCTTCCTTTTTTCTGGAAATAGAATACTATATATTAAATTTCCATAGTCAGTTAGGCAAACATACAAAATGTCAACCA
This sequence comes from Macaca nemestrina, assembly GCF_043159975.1. Classification (NCBI taxonomy): domain Eukaryota; kingdom Metazoa; phylum Chordata; class Mammalia; order Primates; family Cercopithecidae; genus Macaca; species Macaca nemestrina. The sequence goes on from NC_092130.1 coordinate 51,692,504, forward strand.
ACTTTCCATTTCTAAATGATTTTATCTTAAGAATTGCTACTATTATTAACCCACTAAGAAAATCCAGGCTTTTTTAAAGCAAGGGTCCCAGCTGTGCTTTTATTTGATAGTTGTTGCCCTAAAACTTGTGAAGCCCCATCTCAAATTTCAGAATTTCATTCATCCATAAAATAGGGGTTCAGAATGATTTGTTTCCTGAAATCAGTTACTAAACTATTACACTTTATTGACTTTCCTGTTTCAACTGCTCTTCTAATATAGAGTGTCCTGCTTAGGGGATTATCTCTGTATCTCACCCTAGGACTCCTTGGAGCCTATTCTTTCTCCTTTTTTGTCTATTGGCCTTGCATTTCTACAGGTTGGAGTCTGGGTGCTTTCCCTTGGAAGCCTGTGATAAGAATTTTATTTTCAAAAACTTTCTGTGCTTTGGGTTTTTTTTAAAAAAACTTCCATATATGGGGTAAGATCCATTTGTTCATTCAGTTATTTCCCAGAGGGGAGGGATCATATAAAGAAATAGTTCATGGTTCAGGAGAATTATTAAATATATTCTGGTTTTATGAAGGCTATTTTCCTTGCCACAAACATATTTCATAAAGAAATTATAAAAATATATGTTTTAAAGTTTAAAAATGCTAGAAGAAAGTGGCCTAGTTCAACTGAGACGTAATTGTCTAAAATTAGCCAATAAAAACACAATTTTCACAGAGTTAAATTAAATTCAATCAAAATGAAACCTTATCCTATCATCTATTGTCTGAATCTGGTGACCATGCTGGTGTCTACTTTCCTGTAAGAGAGCAGCAGAACAGAGCATGTGTCCATGTGACCAGCCAGAGGCAAAACGTATAGACCTGAAAAGAATAGAATGATCTTAGATATAAATCTTTCTTAAATGGCGTATTGACAACCCATACCTATGAGAATGTGCAGAATGTAGTCACTAGAGGTAGCAAGTCAGCTCTGAAAGATACCATTTCATCTGTTATTTGAAACAAAAGGTGGAAACTTAATTTAATAATACCTGTAAAACTGCAGGAGAAAACTCTTTTTTAGGAGGTATATTATGACCAGCAACAAATTCCATGAAACCCTTTATAGGAGGTAGGGGGCAGGGTGAACATCTGGATTCCCTCTGTATCATCAAAGGGCCCTGGGTTTGGCCCCTTAGGAATTTATTTATTCATTTTCCCAGTCAACCATGAGATTAGAAGGAGGGGGGATGAAAAAAGGGTGAGAAAAATAACTTTGGTATGATTAAAATTTCTTTTCGGTAAAAATAAATATATTATAGTCAAGTAAAAATAAAAAAGAGGACAAGGAAGCAATGCTGGAATGTCACAGAATGACAGTTAACAAGCTTTATTTGTTCTATCATACAATGAAGCAGCCTCTTGGCCTTTATTTCTTTGGGCACATACATGAATCAGAACAGAATACAGAAAATCATTCTATCTACGAAGAATCAAGATTCTCAACTCCCTCACACCCCATACCCCCGTCTATTTCTATCTACTCCTTATTCGATCTGAGACCAGAGAAACTTGAAGGAAAGAGGAACTTTTCATATTGTAGAGAATTAATTATATCCAATTACCTTATTTATGACCCAGCTGAACTTTATTCAATTCTGCAATTCTCAAAGTTGGCATGTAGAATAATACATTATGGAGAGCCAGTGGGAAACATTTCCTAGGAATCTCCTGTCTAAACGTGCACTGTGTAATTTAGCTTCAATTAACTTCAGGGGGCTAACGGAATAGAAGACGCAAGCTCTATAATTTCCCGTGCAGTTTCGAAATAAAGATCACATACAGAAAACCTTTTTGTCTAATAGTTTTGCTTCCTCCTAAAGATGCCAAGTTGGTCATTTTTTGTTGTTTTCTCCATTGCAATATGAAGAATGTCTGAGGCCTGATGAGAAGTCAACCTTGCTTTGCCTGATGTTCATTCCACAGAGACTCCTATTCCTCTAAATGGGAATAACTTCAGTGAAGGTAATTCAGAATGATGGGCAAGTTCAGAGTGGAAATGGGTGAAAGCATTTTATTGGTTTAACTCTCTTTATTCTACAGAGGAGTATACATTAAGCTTCTTACATTTTAGGTTCACAGAAACACATTTTACCTTTTTTATCAAAGTATCTTTAGGACCTCTAATTCAGACCTGAACACTAGAAAAATGCAATATCAACTTTACTAGTTATCACTTATTGAGTTTCTTCTCACTGTTATAGGAATTCTATTAGGCACTTTATAGGACTCTCACAACTCTGCAAGCTATGCATTATTGCCTACTTACAGATGAGGAAATTGAGTCTGAGGAATTAAGAAACTTTCCCAAGATCAGCAGGCTGAGACCCACAGCTGCTTTGCTACAAAGCTGAACTGGTTGTCTGTTTTTGCTTCAAAAAACATTAGCATATGACATCAATAACCAAATAAGGGTAATTTACATTGGTGGTTAAGCCAATCTTGATGGAGCTGGGGGTAGAATTTCCATTCACTTTCAAACCATGAGGAATAATACTACCTTTATATTCCTAATATAGTCCTTGCGGGAGATTAGATTATATCCTTATTACTAGAGGTTAAACCTGCTTTTAGGAAACATGCAATTCACTCTTGAAAAACTCTAAAGCATAGCAGGGAAACTTAAGCTTTGCTTGCAGAGAACAATTAAACCATGCATATACAATCTAGGTTTCAACATTTGGCATCCTTCTCTTCCCAACCTATCCCCCAAACTCTCCTCTACCCCAACCTCTCACCCCAACTCACCATATTTTAGAAATGGCTTATACTTTTAAGCAAAATTAAATTCCCAATAGCCTATGCAAAACTTTTATTATTTTACTTAGACCATTCTCTGTTTATAATATGAATAAAATGGCAGGAATTTAATTCTCATTCAGTCTGGCTTAGATCCAGGTTGGTGACATTGTTCTCTCCTTTTCATTCTCATTGAATGCAATAGGCTCTTCCAGAGCCAGACTGGTGGAGCAGCACCACTTCCAATCTAAAACAGCTGCAGAAACGTTGGGAGAATTCTATTTCTAATGATTAATAGCAAATTTCTGAAAGGACAGAAGATTAACCAACAAATCCCTGGGATTTCTTTGAATCCCCCAAATTCAACAATATCAGAATTCTTTATTTTCTCCTAATAGTGTTCTAGGCATGTGCCTTATAAACAAAACATAACAATAAATTATGTTCTTTTTTAAACTATATTAAATCTTTCCATGATTTACTTACAACTTATAAAGCTATAGATGATAGGACTTTAATTTTTATTAGTAAAAATACATCCGAATTTGGTAAGTAAAACTCTCAATGGCTAGAACATCAAAAATCTGTTATCCTTGAAATGAGAAGGATTCTAGTAATAGTAAGTCCTCAAGAAAAACGAAAATACACTTCATTTATTTCTATTTTGATTAATCAAATTTACAGAGAACCATTTCTGGTGACGTACCTCTACCTTAATTACTAAGCCATGGGATATTAAAAAAACAACATTTAGCGATATTGTAATATTGTCTGAGAAGTAATCACAATATACTGAGCCCTTTTTAACTGTATTCATTAAAGGAATTTTATTGAGCAGAGATTGTAGAAAAAGTCTGTGTCTCTAAACACATAAGGAATTTGAGACTTAGAAAGCTTAAGTAACTCACCACAGAGTTACTAAGTAATGAACTCTGGACTTGAACCTTGTTTTCTCTGACTCCAAATCCATGTGTCAAGGCATGTACAATCCATGAATCAAAGCATGTACATAACTTATTGTAACAGGAGACAAAAAATTTCATAAGAGAAACATGCAAATCAGAGAAGATTACATTAAATTGGAAAGTGTAATGGACACAGTCAGTGATGAGCAGGACCATGAAGGATAGTGAGGATTTTGCAGTTATATGAGGAGTCTATCTCTGGGGCAATTTAAAGAAATGGCATAAAAAACTGCATTTAGGGTGGGATTGATTGGGAACCCCAAGTTCTTTCTCCTTGGTATTTTCTGCCAATAGGGAGTCCTAGAGGGAGACTGTGAGACTGGAAGGAAAGGGAGGAATTTTTTCTTTCCTGTTTGTTTTCTGTTAGCCTTACTTTACAATAACCTCAACAATGTTTCTTAAGCCTGGTGGCGGCAGTTTGTTCCTGGAGGGGGCAGTAAAATAATTTCAGTTTGTTGTTTTGCCCCATTGCCAGAATCAACCTCATTACACTTTCAGAAATACTAGCATCAGCCGGCCAGAATCTACTCTGCAGGTGTCTGGGCCTGAGCTCCATGGAGGTCCTCTTCTGTACTTCTAAGTTTTAATAATTCCAATATTTTCTCTCTGTTTCCCAGGCCTAGGGGTGATAGCTTCTTCCTGTAGTTATTTTTTGTATATTTTAACATTGTATTTTTTGCATTTTCAATTCTCCAGTATCTGGTTAATAAGTATACTACATCTCCCTGTTAAAACGACTGATATGGTTTCTGTCTCCTGAATATACCTGGACTGATACAAATCATCCATGGGCTAATACGCAAACCAGTCATTGAGAAAAAAATGGAGTTACAACAATGGACTTATTATGAATAAACATTCAACTCTTAGACATGTAGAAAGGCTGATGACATGTATGTGTGGCCAGTATCTGAATAAAATTGAGGGGAATATCTCTATTAGTGAAAAGGAAGAGGAAAAGTCTTTTAGGGAGAAAAAAGTGACAGCCACAGAGAAGATGAATAGGAGGTGGCTAGGTGAAGAAAGAGGTAAGAGCATTGTAAGAAAGAAAAGGAATTGGATGTGGGAGGAGCCAAAGTTTGGAGAGACAGATTTACTCAAGACACTGAGGGAAGCATGGTGTTGCTGGAGTGGTGATAAGAGTGGAGAAAAAGAAATGAGGCTCAAGAGTCTAAAGATTCAGCAGGGAAAGAGTTTAGATGGCCTGGGGATTCCAACTCAGAGTACAGAAAACTTGTTGTGAAATGTATAGAAACAAGGATATTATGAAAAGAACAGAATAGTAAGATTCATGTTGTGTTGAGTATAATGGTTTTTGGGCTACTTTCCAGGATGTGATTTTTAACTTGGTGTGAGAGATCTTGACCTGGGTCATCAACTTCAAGTCAATGAGGAAGCCACTAGAATAGAAATAGTATAAACAGAAGAGAAAAACTAAGGTGAACTTTGGAGAATACCTATATTTTCAGGGTTGAAGATGGAGATTGTTGTCAGAGATTCAAATTGAAGATGAGATGAAATACTTTCCAAGAATGACTAGGTCAAAGACAAATGTTACCAGTGGATGGCTAAAGAGAAATGGAGATAAATTAAATAGGATTAAGGAGGTTGGACAATCATGAGACTACAGAGACAAAAGGGTCAAGAATCAGAATAACAAAGTCACTGATGATAATGACAATGGAAGCAGCAGAAATTAAGTTAATGAGAAAGTGGGGAGAGTTACCCTGCTGAGGATTGTAAATGATCAAAATGAAAGCAGCCCAGACAGTATGAGGTGTAAAGGATATTTGCAGGATGCTGGCCAACTAGAGACCATCAACTGATACACAGTTTATCTCTCAACCCCAAACACCTATGTAGTTTAAAAGGTCCCAGTGTTCACTGTGACACCTAAGCCTAAAGAGTAGAAGTAATTTTGGAATAGAAAGAATGGAAATTTAGGTGAGTACTGCTGCTGGGGATTTTGCTGGAGGTTTCACAATTAGTTTGGTGGCACTTCCTTTAGTGTTTCTTCTTTTAATAATAGTGTTCTGGTTATTTATTGTGTGTGACAAAGTACTGCCTACCTCCCCCCCCAAAAAAAATTCATGGCTATAACAACAACCATTTTATTTTATTCATTTCATAATTTGGGGTGATAGAAATCCAAGCAGGGCTCTGGTGCTGATTCTTTTGATCTACGAGACATCAACTAACAGCAGAGCAGATCTAAAGAGTCTAAGATGATATTCTGGTGTGGGCGGCTGGAAGGCTGGACTCAGTGGGCACCTCTCCCTCTCCATTGAGTCTCAGGTTCTCTCCACATGGTCTTTCCAGAGTAGTCTGACTTCTTATGTGGTGACTCAGGACTCTAAGAATGCATGTTCCAAAAGTCAAGCAGAAGCTGAAAGCCTTCCTGTGACCTTGCATTAGAATGGGCTTCCACTTCATTCCATTGGGTAAGCATGTCACTAAGGCCAGGCCAGAAACAAAGGTAGAATATACTTGATATGGTTTGGCTCTGTGTCCCCACTCAAATCTCATGTTGAATTGTAATCCCCAGTGTTGGAGGTCAGGCTTGCTAGGAGATGATTGGATTATGGGTGTGGTTTCTAATGGTTTAGCACCATCCCCCTAGTGCTGTCTTCTGATAGAGGTCTCACAAGATCTCATTGTTTAAAAGTGTGTGGCACCTTCTCCTTCCCCTTCACTCTCCTTGTCTTGACAGCCTTGTGAAGATGTGCCTGCTCCCCCTTCACCTTCTGTCATGATTGTAAGTTTCCTGAGGCCTTCAAGAAGCAGAAGCCTGTACAGTCTGCAAAACCATGAGCTTATTAAACCTCTTTTCTTCATAAATTACCCAGTTCCAGATAGTTCCTTATAGGAATACAAGAACAGACAAATACAACACTCTACCCACTAATGGAAGGAGTAGCAAAAAATCTGTGACCAACTATAATTTGCCACACATAGGACATGTTCTTAATGCCCTACTCCTTTTAACCATGTAGCAAATCTTCACTATGTACGTAGATATTCTTACAGTTATTTAATTTATTCATGAATAAAGCATCATGAGGTAAAACTACTATTAACAGGCCAAAGTTATATTGTTGGCTATTATGAGCTGCATCACTCTGAGCAAATCATTTAATATTTCTGTGCCTCTTCCCTCAGTTTCAAGAATGGTTAATGTATCTACTTCCCAGGATACCTACATAAGATGCTTTGAAGATAGTGCACTCACATAAATACAAAATACAATCATTATTTGCTGGCGTCATTGAGATTATAAGGAGTCCAGAAGGTTTAGTCTTACAAAGCACCAGTTTCCTAAATCTGAATTAGGATGAGTTCTGGGGCAATTGAGGGCCTGTCATCCAGAGTCCTCCATCTCCTAATATTTTGCAAACATTTAAAGAGAGTCTCTTGAAGTCTGCTGACAAATGCTGCATATATGAAACCTTTGCTCATCTAAAATTGCCACCCAAAATGAACGAATTACATGATGGGAAGTACCTACATTTCACCTTTTTTCAAGAGAACCCTAATGTATCTGTCCATGTGGACAACACTTTCTGAGATTAACAGAGTGAAAACTTAAGCCCAAGTTCCATGTCAACGAGAAATTTTATCAGTATAAGTGTTCAATAAGTAGCTCCCATTTAACAGAAAAGCTGACTTAAAATTAAACCACTTTAACAATAATGTTATTTGTGGTGATTACTCTGAAATATATGAAGTATCTAAAATAATCAAATCATAGAAGCAAAGAATAGAATAGTGATTGTCAGGGGCTGGAAGGAGGGGCAAATGGGAACTGCTAATCAATGTATATAAAATTTCAGTTTTGCAAGATGAATTAGTTTTGGCTATCTGATACACCACATTGTGCCTAGAGGTGACAGTACTGCATTTTACATGTAAAAATTGGTTGAGTGGGTAGGTCTCATGTTAAGTGTTCTTAATTAAATAAATAAGACAACAATAAATAAATAAAATAATGACAAACTATACAAAACTACTCTTGAGGCTGATTTTTGTTAATGGGTTAGAGCTTGTTCTAGGCAATTTAATTTCTGACAATTCAGACAGCCTTATTTTATAAATGTTTTGCCTATAAGGTAGTTTTTCAGTGGAGCATAAATTCTGGAGTATCACCTAGGCAGCCTGTTAAAGAGTCATAGGTATAGGTTATAATCCTTGAGATTTAGAATCAGTATGACTGGGTAGAATTCAAGATATTGGAAATTTTTTTTTACTGGACTGCAAGACGATACTGATGCAGGGGCTCCACAGTTAAAAAAAATGTATTGCCTAAATCTGAGGTGAATGGGATGGCCCAGCCTTGGGTAAAAAGAAGATGCTAAAAGTGTAAAGTGATAATACCACAATGAGCTCTTAAATTGCTGCAAATATTAACTTAAATCAAAAAGGTGTGACTGCCCTCTCTCACACTCAATGGATATTGCCCTCAATTATATGGCGTTTTATGGGTTACTGGTAGGGGCCTCTTAGTTTACATAGTGCGAAACCTTAATTTTACAGAGGAAAACATGCTCCTCAATTCATGTCCTTCCAATGTCTCAAACTTTCCACTGTCTGAGAACATTTTGCTCTATGTAGTAATTCACATTTAGGACTATCTCTCGCACTTAATAATAATAACCTCAATCGGTCGGACAGTTTTTCCTTCATTGTTGTTTTTCTAAGGTCCATCATAGTTCTAGGCATTTAAAAGGTGTGTAACAGAAGATAAGTGGATGAATGGATAGGTGGGTGGGTGGATGGATGGATGGATGGAATTAGAAGAACTTAAATAGCATCAATAAGGATGCAAAGAGGCCCTTATGCTACTTCTAGGCCAAGTTGTAAAAATAGCGTGAAAGAAAGAAATCTCCACTGACAGTAAGTGCCAGGTGTCAGGAATGACATGATGGTAAAGGAAATGTTCAGAAAAGAGATCTCAACGTGCAAAGAATTTCACTGATCACTAATCCTTATTTTCAGAGGGCCCAGATGAAAAACTTCAGGGATTAGGGATAGAAGGAAAATAAAGTCAGAAAAGGGGATGGATGGGGCCAATAGAGATGTGGTCAGAGAATGTGCATTTCAGAGTTTCATGTACTTCGACTTTTATATTTTTGACAATGGTAACCTCCATGAGAAACAAAAGTAACAATTTTTCTAATTTATCATCTTAATTTTTTTCCAATTCAATAATTTGAAGGGTCAAAGTGATTATTTATTCATAAACTGAATGTATTGCCAAGCATTACATGGCACTATAATGTTTGAAAAAAACATAATACAGATTGAAAATAAGAAACATATTTCCTGATAACACATAGAACAGTAAAAAATTATGCAGTATAAAATATTTTAACCAAATAATAAAGAAAACACAGTATATCAAATAAGATAATTTGAAATTAATGAGCTAAGCATATAGTTCATACATACAAAGTTAACAAGCTATGCCTCCAAAAATTAAAAGAAAGAAAACAATAAAGAGAAAGACAAACTTAGTGAAAAGGGAGACAAACATGTGAGAAAAATAAAGTTGAAAGTTCGTTTTTAAAAAGAACAATTGACAAAGTATTGTAAGATTATAAGGACCAATGAAACAGAGAATGAATAAATACCCAGTAACAATATTTTTAAAAGATACCTTTTACTGTAAGTGTTCCAGATATGAAAAGATAATCAAGAATGTAAAAAACACCCTTGGCAATAAAGGAAAATATAGGTGAAGTTGGCAAATTCCTGGAAAATATAATTTGAAATAACTAATTCAAAGAGAATTAGAAGTCTAAACAGTCTTGTAACCATTAAGTATAATGAACCAATACTTTTATGATTTTTTTTCACAAAAATGACGGTAAACTCAGTTGTCTTTCTCAGGGGGTTTTACCAAAAATCTAAAGAATAAATTCAAACCTACACAAACCCTTTCAGAGAGTAGAAGAAGGGAACTTTAAGAAGGCAACACAGAAAAATACATTCATGATTATTGAATAGGGAAAGCATATTAAGAGAGAAAAGAAACACTCTTTTTAAAGAAAAAAAATGGCTAAATGTGACATTAAAATTAAGAATTTTGTTCATCAAAGGATACCATAAGATGAAAAAGAAAAGCCACTGATGATTTGTTGTCGTTGTTTTCACTTTTTACTTTTTACTTTTTGGCATTTGTTTGTTTTTGGCACTTAAAATTGACAAAAGGCTAGTATCACTAATATATAAAGAACTCTTACAAATCAAAATGGAAAAGGTGAAAAATGCTCCCCCCGACACACACATAGATGAAACACTTGAAAGGATACATCTAAAAGAGGGAATTCAAATAGCTAATAAACACATGAAAAGTGTCCAAACTTATTGGTAGGGAAATGCAAATTAAGACCACAATAAGACCATGATATCCTCAATAAGAGAATATTAAAATGTCTGGCAAAACCAAATGCTAGCAAGGATGAGTATCAATGGGAACTCTCAGAAACTGCTATGGTATGTCCATTGGTATAATCACTTGGGATAAAACCTGTCATTATCTAATAGAGTTGAAAGTATGCATATCCAATTTCATTTGAGGTCGGTTCCCTAAAGAAACTTATGCACATGTGCTCAAAGGTACACATACAAGAATATTCATAGCTAAATTGATTGTGGTAGCTGAAAAGTTAGAAAATAAACCAAATATCCAATGATAATAGAATGGATATTCATTGTGGTATACACAATGGAATATTATTCACAAATAATAATCCTTACTACAGGTACTTCCCAAAATATAAAAGAATCTCACAAACATAACATTGAGCAAACAAAGCCAGAAACAAATGCATGCATTATAATTCAGTTGTATAAACATAAAAAAGACCTAAAACTAAATTTTCTAGTGTTTAAACCTGAACACAGAGAGGATAAACCTATAAAGGAAAGCAACAGAATGTTTATAACTAAAATTGAGAAGAGTTTGTCATCAGGTGGAAGGCACAGAGGACTTCTGGGGCACCAGCCATGATTTCATCACCTGAGAGGAATTGCATAGGAATTGACTTCATCAATATTTGTTGTGTTGTGCAATTATATTTCATATAGTTTTCTGTTTATATACTTCAAGATTTTCTAAATGTTAAAAATTGAGATTTATTGGAAATTATCTGCATATTCATAAGACTATTATTTGTTCTCAAGATCCAAGATACCTGTTTATCAATAATTCTGCTACACATTTATCTTTGTAACACTATTCATTTGAGAATTATTATATGAATTTGCCAAGCATTGACTATATTTTTAAATTGAAGCACACTTCTCATCTGTCTTTCACCAAATTTAATTACCTCTCAAACGCTTTGCCAAGTGTATCGTAGTTTCTAAAAAACTGCAATGCCCTAAAACATCTGGAAAATTTTTTAAAATTAATGGTAACATTTTCATCATTTCAAATTATTGCCTCTGGCTATTTTTTTTTTTTTTTTGGTAGAGCTGGGTCTCACTATGTTGCCCAGGCTTGCCTCCAACTCCTGGCTTCAAGCAATCCTCCTGCCTTGTCCTCCCAAAGCACTTGTGATTATAGGCATCAGCCAGGGAGTTTAACCAATCCTTTCTCTTTTGACAATCCAGGAATAAGTTTAGTATCTAACAGAATAATTTTATATCTAGATCTACCATTCCATTTCTAACCATGATGACACTTAAATATAAAAAGAAAATGAACACATAAGCATCATCTGTACACTTTTAATTGATTCCTACTCAACCTGTAGTTTTATCTTATCAACCAATCAGTTGAATGCTTTGAGCTGTGGCTCAAACAAACAAATATGACTGCTCTGAAGGATCAAATCATTCAGAGTACTTTGTTCTTACAAACTAATTTTGTTCCTACAAAATAATTTACTTCAACCTCTGGAAAAACAGTGATTTACTCCAGAAGGTTCTTTTGGTTTTTAATGCATAACTTTCTTAAATGATGTGCTTGTGTTTTAAGCTTTATTTATTGTAAGTGCTTAGTAACCCAAGCCACAAAATTGCAAAGACCTGATTCTTTTATTTTCCCAGTTCCTTTTTCTTCTTTTAGTGGTGCCAGCAACAAAAGGACGTGTAACTTTATATTTTCTGGTTGCTAATATTTTACTTTGCAGACTCTGGAATGACAAGTTCTCTAATTGCTGCTATTTTTCACCATTCTATTCTTTTTTGTGCTATCAAGTAACTAGTATGTGTTTCCAAATTATATTTTTAAATAAAGTTCCCTTAAGTTGACAGAGGTTAAAAAAATACCCAAGCCAAAATGTTTTGGCTCTTCATTTTTTTAAACAGGATTTGGTTTTGCAGTTCCAGAAATGGACCACATCAAACTTTCCAGGTTTTTTCCTGTGTTCTTTGTATGAAATATAAACGTTTAAATCCTTTGAAAGACATTTACATCATCATTGCTCATTAGAAATAAAAGTAATTCAATTAAAAATTTTACTTAAGATATTCTAAGCGCATTAGCAGAACCTTCAGATTAACAATGGAATTATACAGAAAAAATCAACTGGAAATTACCATGGCAGAAATCACTGAATAATAGAATTTAATAAGAGTTCTTAATAAATCAACATGAAACTTAAAATTTGGATTTCTCCACTGCTTTTGGATATACAATCGATCCATGCATTCTCTCTCTTCTGTTTTTGTTCTGAGAGAAGCAAAGAATGTTTTCTCTAACCCATCAGAGCTGTGTTCTCCAACTTCCCCTAGTCCACAATGAATAGGAAGAATGCTACTCTTCTACAAGGAATTAAAACTTCCCTGCATTGACAAAAGTTCCAGAAAATCTGCATGGTAATTCAACAAATGACAACTCCTACATATCAGAGAATTCAGAAGATAGGAATATCCAAATTTTAGATTATTTACATGATATAAACCACAAGGCTTTTTCACTACTTCAGTCCCTTTCCTTGGACACATAGTTTGCCTGTCTGTGTACCTGTTAAAATGTGGTGTCACGTTTTGAACACACTAGGTAGCATATTAGACCAGCACAGGGTAGAACAAGCCTGTCCCTGTGTTTATTCTGCCTCTGGTACTTCTGCCCATAAGCCTTTCTCACGCATGTTGCTCTTAAGCCATATTTAATTCATCTTAAATTGTGCAGTGAGATTTGGGGTTCTAAATTACTTCTATTAACTATGAGCTCGACATTATAGAAGGCCAGCCCACTCAAATTTGAGTATTCATTCTATCATGTGATAGGGAACCCTCCTGTTTCATATCATCTACAACTTTTCAAGGTCATAACTGAAAATACAGAATACAGCAGGGCTAAAGATAATGTAAGTTAATTTTAATCAGTGATCTTTGCACATAGTTCTCTAACTTGTTATAAATTCATTTAAACACTGTCCTATTTTTCAGCTCAAATTTTTCCACCAATACCTAGAGAGTTAATTAAATGCATTACTGAACTTAGGTAGCACAATGTCCATACCATGCCCCTGATCCACAATCCAGAATGGGAATGAATCCATAATTGGTTGTGCTTTTTTTCATAAACTCAGTAGTTTCCCACTTGTTTTCTGAGCTCTTACAACCAATCTTTTAACAATCTGTTGTGAAATCTTTCCCAAGACAAGTAACAAGTTTGTGGAATTTACTTTCTTGCAAATTTCAAAAAAGAATCTAGTCTTCAGGTATCTGTAAGTTTCTTCATAGCACTTTATAGATTATTAAGCAGAGGCTCAACAATGCCACACTTACATTCTCTGTGTTGTAGTCTATAATTTTTTTCTAATCTAGGAAACTAAGATGCACTTACAGCATCCAATAATTTGGAGCAAATTATGTTCTTACCTCTCTTTTTGAGAAGTATTACATTTACCAGAAAAAGAGAAAGGGACTAATGCTTGAATGTAGCTAAAATGAATTTGCTTTAACGTGGGCAAATGAAAATAGTTTTCACTATAAAACTCGGTTAACACATACCTCCTTCTATCAAGTTCTTTATTTTGTTCTCCCCCTACCTAAACAACAAAACCTGCTTTTGAGTCAAGGATCTGATATAACCAGATATTTTAGTGTGACTTTAAGTCAGTGTGCTCTTTCTCAAAGGGAGTATTTGTGTTTTAATCCCCATTTATCTTATCTGCAAGTGTGGAATTTAAATCTAGGTCCTTTATTAAGGGAATTTCAAGTACCAGAGAGCAGGTGGGGGAAATTCAGGTAAACTGGGACGGGGAGAAGGGCTCCTATATACACCTTAGATCACACCACTTGACTGCTCTTCCTTACACTTGTAACTGAAAACCACCTGGACCAGAAAAGAAGGAACAGTTCAGGAAAGATAGTAGACGTGCCCTATGTTTTGACCCCTTTGTGTCTGAAATATGAGTGTGAAGATATATGCCTATATTTATCTTCAAAAACATAAATCTTACATTTCTCTCAGTAATTCAGTGCTTGCTGCTAAAAGATTGCAAGAGAGGCTGTGGAGCTGAAAGTTGAAAGTCACCGCAAGTTCAACTCAGAATATTTCAGAGGCTGGGCTGCAGTTCTTGTACCACTCCTCCTTATGATGGTTACTATGAATGGTGCCAGTTTGGAAGCTTAACAAAAATTTTCAGGCACAATTCTAACATAAATCATCTCTAATAATAAATATAATCATCATGTAATAATATTCCCAATTAAATTGGACTTTTAACCTTTCAAATAATTGACCATATAGTATATCTCCTGGAACTTCTATTATCTAACAGCCTGAAATAACCATTCTTAAGCCAATCCTTATATATAATTTTAGATGAAAATATTTCACTCTAATGTAATTTCACTAGTAAAATGGGCCATGTAATACATTTTATTAACTGCTAATTCAATGCCATCTGTGTTTTAGGTCAACTATTGATGAAAAAACAAAACAAAACAAAACTACCCAGGGGAGCTATTCAATGCCCTGTGCAATGAGACATTCTCAGAGAGAATCATGATAAAGAAAAGCTGTGGTTGAATAGCATTAGGCATGGATCCAAAATTCATTCACATCGTTTGGTGATTTCATTTGCAATTCCAGGAAGTTAGTTTATGGTCAATCTTTGTTCTTATATTCCATCAGATATTTTTAAAATTGGAAAAGTCTCTGAGAAATGACATAGAGAATTAATGATATCTCAGTACACTCTTGGCAAGTAAGGAAACAGATCTGAATAATTATCACCCATTCCAGTTGTGAATTTATTGTGAAAATTCTGATGCAATTATTTTTAGGTTAAAATGATAAAGTTGAAACAATCTATTGGAATGTTGCCTTTGGAACTTATAGTAGGAAAGATGTAGGCACAGCCACAAACTTCTAAATCTGCCACTGTAGTTTGTCTTTGAAGATAAAATAACTAAATAGATAATAACTGTATCAGATAGATTTGTAACATGGTATGAATGGGAATTCAGTTTTTGTATGTTTTTGCTATGATGGCTTTAAAGTAAGATAATTACTTCTTAATTTCAATACTATGAAGTAAGCAAAAAAAAATCCCAGATCGATTTTGAATACAAGAATAACATTTAAAAGAAAGAATTTCCTAACTGAGCTCAGTTTAAAATTGATAACATAGCATCTTAGTAAAATATAACATATCCAGTCCAATCCTTCTCTTTAATACTATCCAACATCTCTTCTATTTAAGAAAATATTTGAGAAAAAATTGGAGTGAGAGTAGGGAGGCAAAGAACCATTGTGGAGTGAGGTGGGAGGGAAATATTTCAGCAAATACTTTGCATGAGAGCCTTGCTTGCATTAATTTTTCAAAATAAAATAATCCTGGGAGATAAAAATCATTATTCTCATTTAATAGATAAGAAAAGTAAATCTCAGAGATGTTAAATAGCCCACTGAATATTACCTGGCCAGTATTCAAATCAACTAACTCTGTTAACTCTAAAATCCATGCACTTTCTGCCACTACACAGACGCTGAATGACAAGGGGTAAAATTAAGATAAATGGCAAATTATCAATTCCTAGGAGTATTATATAACACTAAAATTATACTTTTGAAATCTAACATTTTAAGAAATATGATAATTATTGCATGAACAAAGATAATTCCAACTGTAGCCATCCTGTGATTATTATTATGTAAAAAAAATTTAAGTTGATTTCATAAGATACTAGTAGGATTATAAAGAATTCTAAACATAGCTCTTATCATTGTTCTAGAGATATCTGTGAAAAATATATATATGTAGAAACAGGAGGAGAATATCTGTTTCTTGAATATGGTCAAAATTAATATTTTGGGATACAATTTAAAATTGAGAATGCATTTTTACATAATGGATTCAAATATGTTATCTCATTTAATCCTCGCAAATATAAGAAGTGAGATCATTATTATCCACACTTTACAGCTGAAGAAACTGAAGAAGTAATTGATTAAGTAACTTGCCCTCAGTTATCCAGTTGTCCAGCTAACTACTGATGGAGGCAAGTATTGAGCCCACAGCTCACATTTTAACCATAGCACCAATGCTGCTAATATTTAGGAAAGACAAAATGCATGAACAGTGCTTATTTTATAGAAATAAAAAGCGGATGATGATAGGTTAAATAACAATGAAAAAATGACAGGCTAATATAAAATACCAAAGAAGTAACAAAGACAGATCTAAAAAGTCAAAAATAATAAAACATTAGAAATAATTCCAAAAGAGTCACTAACACTAACATGGTATCACAAAGGCTAACCGCATAAAAGGCTGTGTAAAGAAAAACATAAACACATCTTACTGAAGTTAGTAAAAAAAAAAAAAAAAAAGTAATACATATATTAAGATTGACACTTAAGAAAAAATTGAACAGTTATAGATGCCAAAGAGAAAATGTGGGAATGGAATGAGAATTCTGTACATAAGAATAAATAGGAGATGAAATGGGTAAATACGATGAATAAATGGAGGAGAAAATTATGTACCTGATATTTACATGTATTTTATAGCTAATTCTGCAATAATCCACAACTGTATTGCATTGACTTGAGTTTTGTCTAAACAAGAATTTCCGTATGCTTTGGTAACATACTGTGGTAGAGGTCAGGAACTCATCTTCCAGTCTTCCTTTGCCCTCATCTATGTCACCTCAGGCACTGACTTAGCCTCCCCATCATCAGTTTCCTCATCTGCAGAGAAGGAAGTAAAGATGGGAGGCTGTCTAAGCTCATCCTATGGGTGCAAATAATTTCTGAACTGTATTTCACTAGTCCTGTTTTTTGAGCATAGTGACAGAAAAAACACGAAAAAGAGAGATAAGCTGTAGTAACACTTACGGCAGTAGTCTAAACAAAATGACTACCTATTGCTCAATATAGTTATTCAAATCTATATTCCCCCTAAGCATTTATCAATTGCTTTTTCTATATGGTGAATTGTTTTAATACACCCAACTTTAACTGCACACCGTTAATCTCAAGGACCGTACAGAGAAAGAGGCTTCAGAGGCAGGCAGACTCTTAGAATGTTCTGCCCTGATGCTTGCTAAGAATTTTGCTTAATTTCCCTGAGCCTTAGTTTCCTCATCTGTGAACAAATATTATCTACTTTGAGAATTAAAATGAGGATGAATGAAATAAACGATGTGAATTAGCTAGCCCAAAGACTGCCACTGGGTAAGGAATTTAATAAGTGGCCGCTATTACCAGGGCGCTACACCACAGGGGAATAATGAGTAACGTGAACTGACTGTATCAGTTGAGCAGCAATCAGATTTAAAGACTCAGAGAAATAAAACAGGCAAGTGTCCATTTTCCTGGGTTTATGGAGACAGACTACAAAGTGGAAGTATGCCAAAAAAAAAAAAAAATTAGAGAGAAGTAGATGACAAAAACACAAAGAAATCAACACAGGAGAATGCAGATAAATGTGGGAGAAAAAGGCTAAGCTAAGAGGAAAACTATGTTGATTCTGATTCAAGTATGTGACTGATAAAGCCATGACCCTTCCCAGGCGGGGTGAGTGGTGGTCCCTGAGTTTAAACGTGATCCCAAGAACATACTGACCCAGATCTGGTTTTAGTGACTCTATACACAGAGTCAATGGCAATTTTAAAACATGAAAAGACTTTAGCTACAAGACGAAAACTGTTGCAAATTTTTTGCTTTAAATAAGAAATTTGAGCACATGCTCTGCTTCCCACTAAGTAAATGAAGACACCAAAGAGAAGGAAAGCCCCTGGGTTCCCCAAAGTCTTTAAACTTATCCCAGAGTGACTGCTCTATAAGGTCATCAAGGGCACCTCAAGCTATAGAGGGATCACTTTGTTCTTTAGTGACTAAAGTGAGTACTTAGAAACCAATGACAAACTCTACATGGGAAATGCTTAATGTTGAAAAATGTATGCATGTAAATGTCCACAGATCAATTAATATAAACTGTACTTTCTCATCTTCCTGCTTTTGTTCTTGTTCTTGTCTGCCTGAAGAGCTCTGCTTTTCACAGTTTATACAGTTTCCAAGTTTCAGTTCCAATGGTATCATCTTTGGGAAGTTTTTTTCTCCAGAACCATAATCTATGTGTTTATTTTCCACCACTGGAAACTCCCATACCATCATTTACACATCTATCTGATATATATTTTGCTTTATGTTGTATAGTTTTTTGCTTCCTTTTTTTCTCATCAGGTTGTAAGCTCTTCTAGGGTAGATAATTGATGTGATTTTCGCCACTAAGTACACATTTTCGCATGTCGTAGGTACTCACTAAATATTTGTTGAGCGAATGTTGTATCAAAATTTATCAACAGTGTGCTACCATTTTAAATACTAAAGAATGTGACAAAAATGTAGTAGCAGGATTTCCTTCTACTGTATCTCTCTGGAACAGCCCAAATCATTCCAAAACCACAGCAGGTCCTAGGCCAGAAACTCTGAGTCTTCAACATGAAGTTAGTTTCACAAGCTTTTTTCAGATCATGTGAACCTTCCTCTTTCTTCTGAGACATTTATCAGCTTTTTCACCTGATTACTTTAAACAAGCTTGTTATATTCAGGGTCACAAAAGTCAACACATTTAAGGTTTTGTGTGTATGTCCATTAATTAATTTATTTAGTAAATATACTGAGTATTCCTATAAGCCACACAGCAAGGATCAAAGATGAATAAACAGAAAACTCTCCCATCAAGGAATTCTTGATAGAGCACAAGAGACAATGTTGGTTGGGCACAGTGGCTCACACCTGCAATCCCAGAGTTTTGGGAGGCTGAGGCATTAGCCTGGGCAACCTAGTGAGACCCTCATCTCTACAAAAAATAAAAAAATAAAAATAAAGAAAATTAGCCAGGCTCACACTTGAGCCCAGGAGTTAGATCCTGCAGTGAACTATAATTGTGCCACTGCACTCCACCCTGGGCAACAGAGCAAGACTCTGTCTGTTCAAAACAATAAATAAATAAGGAGAGGAGAAAACATTCCATGAGGTCAGCGACCATGTCCACCTTGCACATCCTCATTGCTTGACACAGATCCTGGCACATCTAGGGCACTCAGTCAATATATGTTGAGTTAAAGAATTAACTAAAAGTGATATGTTATGCAGAGGTATGGGTAACATTGGTTGATAGCACATGGAAGGCAGGAATTTGTTCTGTAAGACAGTGGAGTGGCAGGGGAAGGAATCACTTTAGAGAAGAAAGGGCACCATTACCAGGTCTCGAATGATGAAGAGAAGTGTATTAAATTAAGAAAGAATAAGAGCTGACCAGGCTAAGTGAATAACGGGAGAGACGTGAAGGTGTATGATAGGCCGTCTAGTGTGACCCAATGATTTTAACATTCGTTGGATTGAAGATCATTTTTAAGAATGTGTTGCCACCTTTGACCAAATTGCTTTAGAAAAATAAATAAATAACTATATGTAAAAAGGAGTTTTCGTGCATAGTTCTGGCAGAGGTTCAAAGGCCCAAAGGTAGGTACCACATACCTCCATGTTCCAAATTAAGGTACTACATTACCTATTCAGGATTTGCAAAAACTAACCCTAACTCTTTATGCTTCATGTAGCTGGAGGTAACACAAGAGGTTCAGGGGAAGAGAACATTAACATAAGGTGAGAGAATGCTGCGAGGTTGTCCGGCTGAGGTGTTTTCCTCATTGCTTCAGGTGGAGAAGGGAAAAAGTGGAGCCAAGTGATAGGGCTACAAGGGACCCACTCAGAGTACTTGCTTGGGAGACACAGGGAAATAGGCTCTATGTCATGACTAAGAAATACAAAGACCCTGAGTGGCTGGGAGTAGCAATGAAGAGAAAGGGGAGAATTGGGAGTAAGATGCTTTTCTGCCAAAATAGGTGAGCAGTCCTTTGAGCCAAATGGCACAAGAGGAAACTGTCCTAGGCTCCCTTTAAAAGGGTTCTGCCCAGTAGTACTGTCTGCGGGGAAAGATGTCAGGAAGCAAAATGACCCCCCAAAAGAAGGCCTTCCAAGGTCTGGGGGCCAAGGTGGCTGACTGTATGAGGGAAGGTGACAATGGATATTTCCAGAGGTGGAATTTTCCTGGAAATCCACAAAAAATGTACCGAGAAGAAAAAGCCCTGGTGAGCCACCAATACCAAATTTCAACAATATCTGCCAAAGTCTCTTTCACAAATCGCCTTTCTCCCAGCCGGGTGTGAAGGAATCAGAATCTTAGCCAGTAAATTGTGAAGTGCTGGCAAAGCAAGGAGAAAAAAAAAGACAATGGGCTTTCCAGATTTAAAGCCATTCAAAGCTGGGGCAGAGGGAAGCTCTAAATTACCAAAGAGTTTGCAGTTTTGATTGTTACTCTGGACTGGACTGTCAAATACAAAACATATCTGGACTTTGTAAGGAGAGACTTTCTTTCAAAAGGATTATTGCAAGGTGAGAAAAGGGATTATCACAATAGAGGCATGGGATGATTACAGTAGGGAGAACACTGTGACAGTCCTAGGCTCCCAGTAAGATATATGAAAGCATCTCAAGGGTTAGGCAAAGAGTGTATCTGCTATTGGGAGGAGTGGACAAGGCTGGAAAGAACCGGGTGTTGACAATTGGATGGAAGAATGGCATGATCAGAGAATGTTTTGCCTTGAAGCCAGCCTACTCTCAGGAGACCTTGTATGCAGCTCAGGCTGGGGAAAGGGGAGCTCAAGGCTCTGGAGGAAAGAGGGAAACTCAACAAAAGTTTGGTTAATAAGGATTTTGTTCTGATTGACCAGTAGGGACAAGTAGTTCAATGAATTATTTCTAAGTCAAGGAATGAGAATTCGCAGTCTGTGTCACAGGTAAACAAAGAGTCATCGAGTCTTCTCTAAGTCACAGGGGGCAGGGTGGTAATGTGTAAAGAGCTACTTGCCAGAACACAAAACAGTGGGAGAGTTTCTTAACCATCACTGTTTTCCAATAGCGCAAGACTCAGGTAAAATTCACCATTGTCAGGCCTTTGCAGTTTCTGAAATAAGATTGTAGCTATGATTGAAAAGAATCAGAAAGTTTCTGAAAATTGCCAAAGTTACATCCAAGAGCAAGAAAAACTAGCCCACTGGACGTGCTTGAAAGGATGGCAGCTGATTAAATTCCTTTGAGTCCAGCTCATTTGACAGCTACACATGTGAACACCCAGTTGTACACAAAACTTCAGGGCTTCCTCAGGTCCCCGGCTAAATGAGAACCACTCAGGTAGGAGTTTCAGGAGATCCAGCAAGGGCAAACTGAAGCAGAAGCAGCACCATGTCTACTCAAGCAGCCTTGCTGGTTCTCTGAATCAGATAAATAAGATATAAAGTTTGCCTTTTAGGAGCTTTTACCCCAAGCAGAAATTTTTTTTTAAAAAAGAAATATAAATAAGTTACTATAATATAATAGAAATGTACAAACACCACAAGAGATGAAGGGATTCAGAGGAAAAGGTAATTCTCATAACCCAAGAACTCTGAAAATTCTGAGGAAAGGAGCATGATTTTTTTTTCCTGGGAGCATCAGGAGGACAAAAACCACACGATGATCTCAGTAGATGCAGAAAAGCCTTCAAAAAAATTAAACAGCCCTTCATGCTAAGAACTCTCAATAAACTAGGTATTGATGGGACGCATCTCAAAATAATAACTATTTATGACAAACCCACAGCCAATATCATACTGAATGGGCAAAAACTGGAAAAATTCTCTTTGAAAACTGGCACAAGACAGGGATGACTTCTCTCACCACTCCTATTCAACATAGTGTTGGAAATCCTGGCTAGGGCAATCAGGCAGGAGAAAGAAATAAAGGGTATTCAGTCAGGAAAAGAAGAAGTCAAATTGTCCCTGTTTGCAGATGACATGATTGTATATTTAGAAAACCCCATTGTCTCAGCCCAAAATCTCCTTAAGCTGATAAGAAACTTCAGCAAAGTCTCAGGATACAAAATTAATGTGCAAAAATCACAAGCATTCTTATACACCAGTAACAGACAAACAGAGAGCCAAATCATGAATGAACTCCCATTCACAATTGCTTCAAAGAGAATAAAATACCTAGGAATCCAACTTACATGGGATGTAGAGGACCTCTTCAAGGAGAACTACAAACCACTGCTCAGTGAAATAAAAGAGGACACAAACAAGTGGAAGAACATACCATGCTCATGGATAGGAAGAATCAATATCGTGAAAATGGCCATACTGCCCAAGGTAATTTATAGATTCAATGCCATCCCCATTAAGCTACCAATGACTTTCTTCACAGAATTGGAAAAAACTGCTTTAAAGTTCATATGGAACCAAAAAAGAGCCCGCATTGCCAAGACAATCCTAAGCCAAAAGAACAAAGCAGGAGGCATCACACTACCTGACTTCAAACAAGGCTACAGTAACCAAAACAGCATGGTACTGGTACAAAAACAGAGATATAGACCAATGGAACAGAACACAGCCCTCAGAAATAACAACACACATCTACAGCCATCTGATCTTTGACAAACCTGACAAAAACAAGAAATGGGGAAAGGATTCCTTATTTAATAAATGGTGCTGGGAAAATTGGCTAGCCATAGTAGAAAGCTGAAACTGGATCCTTTCCTTACTCCTTATACGAAAATTAACTCAAGATGGATTAGAGACTTAAATGTTAGACCTAAAACCATAAAAACCCTAGAAGAAAACCTAGGTAATACCATTCAGGACATAGGCATGGGCAAGGACTTCATCTCTAAAACACCAAAAGCAATGGCAACAAAAGCCAAAATTGGCAAATGGGATCTAATTAAACTAAAGAGCTTCTGCACAGCAAAAGAAACTACCGTCAGAGTGAACAGGCAATCTACAGAATGGGAGAAAATTTTTGTAATCTACTTATCTGACAAAGGGCTAATATCCAGAACCTATAAAGATCTCAATCAAATTTACAAGAAAAAAACAAACAATCCCATCAAAAAGTGGGCAAAGGATATGATCAGACACTTCTCAAAAGAAGACATGCATATAGCCAACAGACACATGAAAAAATGCTCATCATCACTGGCCATCAGAGAAATGCAAATCAAAACCACAATGAGATACCACCTCACACCAGTTAGAATGGCAATCATTAAAAAATCAGGAAGCAACAGGTGCTGGAGAGGATATGGAGAACTAGGAACACTTTCACACTGTTGGTGGGACTGTAAACTAGTTCAACCATTGTGAAAAACAGTGTGGTGATTCCTCAAGGATCTAGAACTAGAAATACCATTCCACCCAGCCATCCCATTACTGGGTATATACCCAAAGGATTATAAGTCATGCTGCTATAAAGACACATGTACACGTATGTTTATTGTGGCACTATTCACAATAGCAAAGACTTGGAATCAACCCAAATGTCCATCAGTGACAGACTGGATTAAGAAAATGTGGCACATATACACCATGGAATACTATGCAGCCATAAAAAAAGGATGAGTTTGTGTCCTTTGTAGGGACATGGATGCAGCTGGAAACCATCATTCTCAGCAAACTATCAGAAGAACAGAAAACCAAATACTGCATGTTCTCACTCATAGGTGGGAATTGAACAATGAGATCACTTGGACACAGGAAGGGGAACATCACACACCGGGTCCTGTTGTGGGGAGGGGGAAGGGGGGAGGGATAGCACTGGGAGATATACCTAATGTGATTCATGAGTTAATGGGTGCAGCACACCAACATGGCACATGTATACATATGTAACAAACCTGCACATTGTGCACATGTACCCTAGAACTTAAAGTATAATAAAAAAAAGAAATATAAAAGTTATTATAATATAATAGAAATGTACAAACACCTCAAGAGATGAAGGGATTCAGAGGAAAAGGTAATTCTCATAACCCAAGAGCTCTGAAAAATCTGAGGAAAGGAGAATGATTTTTTTTTTTTCCCTGGGAGCATCAGGAGAGGTTTTATGAAAGGATAGCCCAAATCTGATGTTGGTCCAGTGCAGGATTAGAGAAGACGAAGAAAGAAGGGACCCAGGCATTCCGGGCGAGGTTAACGATATGCGCAGGTGGGAGGCAGGGCCTGTAAGGGCCTGTTTGTGGACCTGCAAGTAGTTACGGACACAGGAAAAGAAGATGGGGAGATGGCATTCCCAAGGAGGTGGTAATCCATGAATGCCACACAATAATGCAGTTTCATGCAACTTTCTTTCGGCATGGAAGAATATGGCCCAGGAAATATTTATCAGACAAATGGCATGATCAGATTTGTGCCTCAAGAAAAGTAAGTGACATTAATGTTTGAAAAGAATTGAAGAGAGAGGCCTTGAGTTAAGATGGGTTGGTGCTATATTTAACACATAAAGTGCATCACTTTTTAACACCTACCTCCTTTTTTTTTTTTTTTTTTTTTGAGACAGAGTCTTGCTCTATCACCCAGGCTGGAGTGCAGTGGTGCGATCTTGGCTCACTGCAAGCTCTGCCTCCCGGGTCCATGCCATTCTCCTGCCTCAGCCTCCTGAGTAGCTGAGACTACAGGTGCCCGCCACCACACCTGGCTAACGTTTTGTATTTTTAGTAGAGACGGATTTTCACCGTGTTAGCCAGGATGATCTTCATCTTCTGACCTCGTGATCCACCCACTTCAGCCTCCCAAAGTGCTGGGATCACAGGTGTGAGCCACCTCGCCCAGTCTACCGCCTCTTTATAACAAACTTATTTTCAGTAATAAACATAAAATGAGATAAATAAGGACGATGACTAGAAAAGAAATGGAACCATTAAGATTTTCTTTTCTAAAACTTTACAATGTAATTATATCACTAAAAAAATTAAAAACAAAATCAGTAAGAGAGAGCAATATATATTGTGTATCATCGTATACACTTGTAAATGTCTAAAATATTTTTTGAAAAAGAGAAAAATCTTATGCGTACATGTTGATTTGCCACAATAATGAATATTAACATTACAGTTTCTGTTAAGAGCCTTGATTTCTGCAACTTTATCAAAATCAATAGTTTTTCATATTTCTGTTCCATAGCAAATAGAGCTATATTTGTCAATCTCTCTTCATTCAAAGTTGACTGAAGAACATGTTTTGTTAATTTTAAGTTTGAAAATTTTACTTTATCTGAAGCAACCAATATACTACAGGTCATTTCAAACAGTCTCAAATGTATGTTTGGCAGAGAGTCATAAAAATCCTATTTCACAATAATTTCAGAAAATTTAAATGCAAATAACTCTAAATGGTCATGAAATGGAATTAATTTCAAATTCTGTGTTTTTATCTTTACAGACCCTGAGTTATCATTGTTCATTTCAGATCAACTGTTTAAATGCAGGAATAGGTAATACAACAACATTGGAATATTTGAATCACACTTGGAACACGCTTGCATACTTCCAACCTCCTATGTATGTTCTCTGTGGACAAAGACTGAATCTGTATGTCAGGGGTGAGTTGCATAACTGAAAGCTCTCTGGACTAATGCCTATGTACAATACAGTGTTTATTGAAAGTGTATTCATCTGCTTTCATGCTGCTAATAAAGACATAGCCGAGACTGGGTAATTTATACAGGAAAAAGTTTTAATGGACTAGCACTTCCACATGGCTGGGGAGGACTCACGATCATGGCAGAAGGCAAGGAGGAGCAAGTCGTGTTTTACATGAATGGCATCAGGGAAAGTGAGAACTTGTGCAGGGAAACTCCCCCTTATAAAGCTATCAGATCTTGTAAGACTTATTCACTATCACGAGAACAGTACAAGAAGGACCCACCTCCATGATTCAATTACCTCTCACTAGGTACCTCCCTTAATAAATGGAAATTGTGGGAGCTACAATTCAAGATGAGATTTGGGTGGGGACACAGCCAAACCCTATCAAAAGGTAAGTAACATAAATGTGCTGATTTTAAACTACTATAAACTGATGTTACTGTTAATACTCAACAACAATAGCAGCTACCCTTTAGAACATATGCCAAAAAAGGATTTTTTAGAAGAGAAGAATTTTATCATTGACCTTATTTAGGGTTATAAGTGCAGGATATAATAACAAACAAATGATCTTTTAGTTATTTACACTGTTGACTTTAAATTCCCTGTAATTTAAAATGCACTATTTTATTCCTGTAACCAAGGAGATGGTTTCTTCTAGCCTGCCCTTGAATCTTCCATAGAGAAGGGAAAAGAAAATGGTAACTGGCATTTCAAAGTGTCAACACTGTGCCAAACAGGATGTTAGATTCTTTGAAGAGATTATTATTTCTCCATTTTAAGATGCATATTAAGATCAATTGCCAAAGATCACACAGCAAAGTAAGTGGTGAAACTGGAATTCAAACTGAAGTCTCTCTGACTCCAAAACATATAATATCTTCAATCTACCACATTGTTTCTTTACAGAGGATGGGAGGGAGATGAGTTTAAGGCTGTGGCAAAATTTAGATGAGACGTAATTGAGCTTGGGTTTTGGCAGCATCAGGGGAATGGAGAGAAAAGCATGGTGGGAGGTCATATTGCAAGACCAGATGGACCAAATCTGGCAATATATAGGATGTGGGAACATTACAGATGGTAAAATCCAAGTTTTGAAGCCTGAGGAAAGCATAGACAGGCAACTGAGACACTAACAACTAGCAGTTGCCAAAATCCGACTGAAATTACAGTGAGATAAGGAAGTATCTACCCACCAGGACCCTTATTAGAGACCTATATGTGCAGAGTTAACACTTTGCCATAGATAGATAGTGTTGTCTATAAACAGTAGATGATCACAAATTGCTTTTTAAGAATGGGGAATTGACTTACTCACAAACTTTCACTTTGCTGAGTAGGAAATGCAAGTTTGGAGGCAGAGCTGAATTGCTCAGGAAGGCAGAGACGAGACTAAGATAGCTATGATCCTCAGTGCCACACATCATGGCTTACCTTTGTAAGCTCAGTCTCTTTTCTAAATAAAGAATAAAAAATGTTTTTCAAATATAATGACTTGAAGTGTCACCACATTTCTAGCTTTCAAAGTGCCCCTACATACTATATGGGTAGTATTGCTTGAAAAATAACTTAGATGATAGATAGACAGACAAACAGACAGTGAGAATAAAGTAGCAGGTTTTCAAGAGCCAGTCTGCAGTAATTCATGTAGGCTCGCAGCAAATTAGGGCCACTCTGTTCATGCCATTTGGATTAATGGCATTTTTCTCAGGCAACGTAATTTACAGGATACTTCTTTCTGATACTTATGTTTCTTTTCTTATGTGTGTGGGATCTTGTTTCTTTTCTTCTTATCTATTATTCCCACTGGCCTTTACTGATAAGAATAGAGTAGGTTGTGTTTACCTTCCTAGCAATTTCCTGGTTGAATTTCCATGGAGCCCCACTGACTACCTGCAGGGAGGAAACTGTACTGACAACAACTGCCACTATGGGGCAGCAGGGAGCTATATCCCTACATATCTCAGAGTATCATTGATTTCACAGTCCTAGGAGGAAACATACATTCTATAACTAGTTACAGTTTTTTCCCCCCAATACTTTTATATGGTCAATTCTTATATGATAGGTATGTTTGGCTACCTCTAAATCTTTATGAAAAATACCTATTCCTACTCTACATAAAAAGAAACTTAAATACCTTGAATCTTGGTCTTTAATGACATTTACCAATGTGACAAGATGGTCTGTATCAGTAATTTACAGGATTCTGAGAATCATTTAAATTTTGAGAAGTTTACTCTTTCCCACACCTGAAACATCACATTCTACTTTTGGTCACTAATAGCTAACATTTCTGGAGCTCATATGTGGCACACACAGTTCTAGGCACTTTACATGCATTGGCTAATTTACTCTTCACAATTCTCTGACGTAGCTTTGGTTTTGAACCATTTTTCATATGAAGAAACTAATTAAAGAAGACAAAACAGTCCAAAAATCATACTATAACTAATAAGGAAAGCATGGATTTGAACCCAGGTGGTGTCATTTGGCCCTAGATCCCATGCTCTGAACCAACACTCATTTTACTTATAAAATCTGAGGCAGGCTTCCATAATAAAAATATAATTTAAAAATTAAAATGTAATAAACTTCATTGTACCATGAAAACCTAGAGTGTGTGACAGGTCTATAAAAATCACAAATTCTGAGATGATTCAGCGAGATCCATCTCTAAATATGGAGCAAACTAAGAAAGACAGGACGGAAAAAAACTGCTTTGAAAGGGTTAAGGATTCCAGAAGGCTATAATAGCAGGTTTGCAATCAAGGGCCACCATAAAGAAACAGCAGGAGGCGGGGAGGTAATCTTGGTCATGCTGGGAGTGCACAAGTCTTTAGTTTAGAATTGTGTCAAACCACCCAGAAAGCTGTGTTTAAACTTTGTTCCATTTCAGAATGGACATGGTATTTTTTTCTGAAGCCAGAAACTGAAGATCAACTTAAAGCACTTGATTCAATAGAACCTCGCTGAAAAGTTGGAAAGGGTTTTTGCTAAGAGGTTTCAGTCAGGATAAGTCTATTTTTCATCATAAAATAAAATACAAATTATCCATACCATTTAGCAGCAAAAAGCTTTTGAACCCACCTCCCAAGTAAAACCACAACATTCTTCAATTCTGCTTTCTGGTAGGTCAATAAATGTGGCAAAAAAAAAAAAAAAAAAGTACATGTTTAATACCTCAATGCTCCACTGCCTGAGTCCCTTTATCCATTTGGAAGAGAGATTCATTTAGGCCATCCATGCTCTTTTGTTCACATCTATGGGCATAACTGGATTTTTTTCAGGTGCAGGAAAAAGTCTCTGGGGAGCATAGTTTGTGCAATTATATGTTTCCAAGCAGGAAAGCCAAACCGAGGTTTGGAAGAGCTACACAAAAATGGTGTTGGCAATAATTCCCATGGCAAGTTGATCCAATCTGAAAATGGGATTTTATTTTTGTGTATCCTATGTCTTTTAACCAACCTTTCTGAATCCTGATTGATTCATGCAAATCTATGAAAGACCAGGTTTTCAGGATGTAGAGTCAGAATAATACTCATTATTTAACCTGCTAGAAAGAACATTAATATTTGGTAATTCTTTTTGGATGGAGTATCATTTCTACTAAATAAGAAAAATCTGAGAAAGGGGAAAATGCAGAGGTTTCCCTGTTTCTCCAGGAAATAGACTTCACCCTGAAAGCTGAAATCCTATGCTCAGTGGTTTCCACTGAGGACTAGCTGAACAGCAACAGTAGACTTATCTCAGCCACGTGCCACTATGAGAGTAGCAGCCAAACAGCTCTCGGGGGAATAAATATATATATTTTTTGTTTGTAAAAAGTTCTTTTTTACGATAGTGGACAACTGCCTTCTGTCTATTTAATAAAGGTGTTTCTATTTAATGCAAAGATAGAAGTTAGGTAACTACTGAAGAAGTTAACTTTCAAAGCACATTTTCTAATTAACTTTTCCTCTAATAATGACCTGGAGCCTTTTTGTAGATTTGGTTTCATAGCTCTACTTTGTATCTGTCTACATGTGGAAGCATCAATTCTCTTACTCTCTCTGAATGCTAACTGGATCCAATAGTTCCCTAGCTTGTCTCAAACAAACCTGGTTCCCCACAATCCACAATGTCAGGACTGCTAGTTTCTCCCCAGTTTTTCCTCTTGAGTACATCTGACTGGTTTCACAAAGGGAATCACAACACACTGTCCTTTCTGTCCCGGCTTGCCCAGAGCCCTAAATTTTATTTTACATTTATTTTACAACTGGAATTGTAAAGAATTCAAACCCTTATTCTTTCTGACTAAACATATTTCTTCTCAGATGCATTAAATATTTTCAAATCTGTGTGATTATGTTAAAAGAAAAATCAAAGAATTTCTCAAAATTATAAATGTTATTAAGGTGAGACTCCCAGATATGCTCTCATTTGAGATGAAAACAAAACTGAAAGCCCAGGTGCCTTGAAAGAAAAGAATAGCTCCTTTGTATGTGTTCATTGTAAACACACAATAAAGTTCAAAAATGCATCCACAGTCAATGTTTCAACTACAGAGAAACAAAGACTAGAAAGATAAAACAGAAGAATTTAATGATGCCTGTAAAAACATCCTATGTGAAAATAATGCCACCCACCATCACTTTTTTCTTTTCTTTTTTTTTTCTTTTGCTAACTACAGCATAGTTTTTCAAAGAATCTTTGGCATCTCTAGATGATAAATTATGTGAATTATTGTTGGATCAAAATTCCTTTGAAATAACTGCAGGTGTTCAAGATCCTGTCAGAGCAAATGTATTTTAAGTACCCTGAGGACGCTGACATCCAACCATTTCCCAGGCTTCTTTGAGGTAGAGCTCCTGTTGGGAGTGGCCTGGTTTAAATTGGAGACATATGGAGAGCTACTCAATGAAGACTGGGGAAGCCTATCCAATTGGCATGGAATTAGAATCTGACTCCTTCTGTTTTAACTACATATTTGTGGGTCTTTTTCTGCTATGTATTCTCCCCTTTATTTCTTAATTCATAGTAAAATGCTTCAAGAGAGTATCTCATTGCTAGGTTGGGAACTACAGCTTCTTAGGAACACAGTTTAGTGGGCAGAATTATATTAATTATGATGTGATCTGCATTGGACAACTCAATTGTATACATATTTTATTTTATTTGGGGGTCTTTACAGAAAACAGGTTTAAAGATTTTGTTTTGTTAATTAGTATAAGCAGTAAAACCAAGCAGGTGGTTCTACTTGTTAAAAGAATGAATGAATGAATGAATGAATGTTATCTTGTATTTTAAGAGAAAGGTAAAAGAAATAAATATATGTCGCAAATTATGAGTCACATGACCGTATTACATGAAGAAATTACGTGTCTCATTAAGTGCTTACATAATCATTAGAAGAAAAATATTATTGTTCACACATCGATTAAGAAAATTGAAGATCAGGAAACAAATTGTACAATGTCACGCAGATAGTAACAAGAAAATATTTTTTCCAGCTTCACTTTACTCCCACAAATGACCACTCTCTTTCCATTTTATTCCAAATTTTCCTCCTGAGTAGCTGGGACTACAGGTACACACCACACCACCCCTCTTTGTGTGCGTGTGTGGTAGAGACAGGATCTCACTATGTTGCCTAGGCTGGTCTCCAGTTCCTGAGCTCAAGTGATCCTCCCAGCTTGGCCTCTCAAAGTGCTGGGATTACAGACATAAGCCATTGCACCAAGTCTTATTCTTCTTTATTATGTTTTTAATTTTGAATTGTGGACTTATGTTTGAATGTCTGTGTTTTCCCTGTGGAAATCATATCAGGTCTGAGTTAAGGATTTTATTTGCTTCTTTCAAGTGCCTTTAAGCACTTATGTCTCATGTGAATGCTCGCCAAAGAGTAACTACAGCAGTGGACGACTTTACTAATCAAGTGGACAGGATGACTCATACTGTTGATTTAGAACTGGTGGTGGCTTTCCCCAGCCATCCCTGCCATTGCCCAATAAGCTCATGAACAATGTGGCCATGGTGGCAGGAATGGACTTGATACATGAGCTGAGCAACATAAACTTGCACTCAGCAAGGTCAACCTGCTTATGCCATTGATGATTGCCCAACTTGCCAGCACCAGAGACCAACACAGAGCCTCCAAGATGGCACCATTCCCCAGGCTAATCAATCAGATACCTGACAGGCTGGTTACATTCAACGTCTTCCATCATAACAGGGGCAGTGTTTTTGTTCTTACTGGACTAGACATTACTCTGGATATAGATCTGCCTTTCTTTTGCATTTCCTGCATACAATGCTTCTGCCAAAACTACCATCCATGGAATTACAGAATGCCTTACCTACCATCATAAGCAGATAAGGTGTCACTTGAAAATGATACCTTACCACTCTGACATCATTGAATAAGTATCTTGGTTTAGGATTTCCTTTACTATAAATAAAGAAAAATTATTTCAAACCCAATGTCTGCATGAGGGCATGCCTTTTCTTTAAAAAAAGAATTTCAAGGAAATTTCATTGTTTCCCACCCAGAACCCAGGCTGAGATAGAAGATTTTGCTTACTATCATTCTTTGCTACTATAGATTTTCTTCATAGTCCTCCATTTCACAGAGAGTGTGGATTTCTAAAGATGTTGATATACACGAGACTATCAATTCAAACTCCTTACTTTTCATGGACTCAAGGCCATATCTCCTGTCTTCCATGCGACTAAGAGGATTTAGGACTGTCAGGAGAATCAGCTACATAATTCATGGGGCTTGCTTGGGCCTGATCATGTGTATATCACTTCCATTTGATGATGAAATGCTTTTGTGCACACCCAACTTTATGAATTATTTGGTCAGGTAGCACCCAGTTCATGACCACACGGTCATCTCAGGTCATGTGGTAACTTGGTGGCCCATGGTCAAATGTTCAGTTTCTACTAAAGTCCAGTAACAAGCCAAAAGCTGTTTCTCAAAAGGAGGGTAGTTATCTGTGGGTGATGGCAGGGTCTTGCTCCAAATCCTAAAGACTAGTGCTGTGATTCACCTATAGAGGCCTGCCAAAGGCTCCAAACAGCATTTGCCACTAATACATCAAATATTATTGGGTCTGCTGGACCATATGTCCCAAGTGAAGGCATAAGCAAGTTACCTGAAGAAGTGGCCCAAGAGCCCATGGTTCCTACTCTTGCCACACTGCTCTCACTCTCCAAACCTGCACCTATGGCCTCATAGGGAGTATCCTATGATCAGTTGATAGAGGAAGAGAAGACTAAGGCCTGGTTTACAGACAGTTCTGCATGATAGGCAGGCACCACCTAAAAGAGGATAACTGAAGCGCTACAGCTCCTTACTGAGACATATCTGAAGGACAGTGGTGAAGAAAAATCTTCTCAGTGGGTGGAAGTTCAGGCAGTACACCTGGTAGTACACTTTCCTTGGAAGGAGAAATGGCCAGATGTGCAATTATATACCAATTTATAAGCTGTAGCCAATGGTTTGGCTGGATAGAGTTTGGGACTGAGAAGGAACCAAACTGACAGTTGGGAAGTACATGACAAAGAAAATTTGGGGCTGGGTGCAGTGGCTCATGCCTATAATCCCAGCACTTTGGGAGGCCTAGGCAGGAGAATTGCTTAATCCCAGGAGTTCAAAGCCATCATGGGCAACATGATGAGACCCGATCTCTGCAAAAAACAAAATGTTAGTTGAGCATGGTAGTGTGTGCTTGTAGTCCCTGCTACTTAAGAGGCTGAGGTAGGAATATCACTTGGGCCTGGGAGGTTGAGGCTGCAGTGAGCCATGATCATGCCACTGCATGCACTCCAGTCTGGGCTGCAAAGTGAGTTCCTGTCTCAAAAAAACAAAGAAGAAATAAATTTGGAAAAGGGATATGTAGATAGACCTTTCTGAGTTGGCAAAGGACATAAAGATATTTGTGTCTCATGTGAATGCTCACCAAAGAGTAACCACAGCAGAAGAAGACTTTACTAATCAAGTGGACAGGATGACTCATACTGTTGATTTAGAACTGGTGATGGTTTTCCCCAGCCATCCATGCCATTGCCCAATAAGCTCATGAACCATGTGGCCGTGGTGGCAGGAATGGAGCTGATGCATGAGCTGAGCAACATAAACTTTCATGCAGCAAGGTCAACCTGGTTATGCCATTGATGACTGCCAAAACTACCAGCATCAGAGACCAACATGGAGCCCCCAAGATGGCAGCATTCCCAAGGCTAATCAGCCAGTTACCTGACACATTGGTTACATTCAACCTCTTCCATCATAAAAGGGGCAGTATTTTGGTTCTTACTGGAATAGACATTACTCTGGATATAGATTTGCCTTCCCTTTGCATTTCCTGGGTACAAAGCTTCTGCCAAAACTACCATCCATGGACTTACAGAATGCCTTACCTATCACCAAGATAATATACACAGCATTGCTTCTGACCACAAAATTCACGTCAAGACCAAAGAAATGTGCCAATGGGTGCATGCACCAGAATTCAGTGGTCTTATCATATTCCTCATCAACCTGAAGTAGCTGGCTTGATAGAAAGGTGGATGGCCTTTTGAAGACTAAGTTACAGTGCCATCTAGCTGACAATACTTTGCAGAACTGGGGCAAGATTCTCCAGAAGGTTGCGTAAGATCTGAATCAGCATCCATTATATGGTTCTGTTTCTCCCATGGCCAAGATTCATGGGTCCAGAGATCAAAGAGTAGAAATGGAAGTGACACCACCTCACCATTACTCCTAGTGACCCACTAGCAAAATTATTGCTTCTGTTCCTGGGGTGACTTTATGTTCTGCTCCCTAGAGTTCCAGAAGGAGGAATGCTTCCACTAAGAAACACTTCCACTAAGAAAAGTGATTTACATTGAACTGGAAGTTCTGACTGCCACTCAGCCATTCTGGACTCTTCACACCCCTGAGTCAAGAGACTAAGAAGGGAATTTCTATGTTGGCTGTGGTGATTGATCCAGACTATCAAGAAAAAATTAGACTATTACTCAACAATGGCAATAAGGAAGAATATGTTCAGATTACATAACATCTCTTAGGGCATCAGTTAATATTACTATACCCTGGCTGGGCACGGTGGCTCACACCTGTAATCCCAGCACTTTGGAAGGCCAAGGCAGGCGGATCACGAGGTCAGGAGATCGAGACCATCCTGGCTAACAGGGTGAAACCCCATCTCTACTAAAAATACAAAAAATTAGCCAGGCATGGTGGCAGGCTCCTGTAGTCCCAGCTACTCGGGAGGCTGAGGCAGGAGAATGGCGTGAACCCGGGAGGCGGAGCTTGCAGTGAGCCGAGATCGCGTCACTGCACTCCAGCCTGGGGGACTGAGTGAGACTCCATCTCAAAAAAAAAAAAAAAAAAAAAAAAAAAAATATATATATATACACACACACACACACACACACACACACACACATATATATATTACTATACCCTGTGATAAAGGTGAGTGGGAAATTATAACAACCCAGTCCAGGCAGGACCAAAAATGGCACAGACCCTTAAATAATGAAGGTTTGTGTTATCTTTCCAGGTAAAGAACCATAACCAACTGATGTGCTTACTGAAGGCAAAGGGAATACAGAATGGGTACTAGAAAAAGGTACTTATAAACACCAGCTATGACCATGTGACCATTTACAGAAATGAGGATTGTAATTGTCATAAGTATTTCCTCCTTATTTTGTTAAAAATACGTTTATGTGTATATATACATATAGTAAGCAAATATCTTGGTTTTTGCTCCTCTCATTCATTTATCACATAAGATTCATCAACTTTATATTAGCATTTAAATATTGTTAATTTTATGAGTAATCAGCAAAGTGTAAACATCACTCAAGGACTTTACCTTCTCTTCTGAGGAAGATATTAGTGGATTTTCTCCTGTATTCAGGATAGCTGCATCATGTTAGGATGATAGGTGGAACCTTGTTATTGTCTTTATTGGGAGGTTTAGTATGGTTTAAGGAGAAAAATACGGGTGTCAAATTGACCTGGGGTGGATTTATAATGGTTAATTTTAGGTGTCAACTTAGATTAAGGGAAATCTAGGAGCTGTTAAAGCATTATTTCTTTACCAGATCTCGTCTGTGAGGGTGTATCCACAGGAAATTGGTGTGTGATTCATTGGGATGAGTGAAAAGATCTGCCCCAATGTGGGTGGGCACCATCCAGTCAGCTGGGACCAGGATAGAACAAAAAGGCGAGGTAAGATGAGTTCTTTGTCTTTCTTTTCTGGGGCTGGGATGCCCTTCTTCTCCTGCCCTCGGACATCAGAACTCCGGATTCTATGGCCTTTGAACTTTGGGACTTGTACCAGTGGTCTCTTGGATTTTGAGGCCTTTGGCCTCAGACTGAGAGTTACACCATCTCTTTCCCTGGTTGTGAGGCCTTCAGACTTGGACTGAGCTGTGCTACTGGCCTTTCTGGGTCTCTAGCTTGGAGATTGTCTATGGGACTTCTCAGTCTCCATAATCTCTGAGTCAAATTTCCTAATAAATGCTCTCTTATCTATCTGTCTATCTATCATCTATCTATGCTATTGGTTCTCTAGAGAACCAATAGCATAGATAGAGAACCAATAGCATAGATAGATGCTATTTGCTATTAGTCAAGGTTCTCTAGAGAACTCTGACTAATATTATTACAAGCCCGCAGAAGGCTTTCAAAATAGCCAGTGGAAGTTGTTACTGGAGCCCAGAGAAATGTGTGAAGAGAGATGCCAGGCAGGAGCTTTGGGCTTCAGTAGAGGAACACAGCCAATATATACAGGTGGAGGGGTGAGCAGGGGAATAAAAACCTTGACCTCATTTTCTTGTCCTCAGTCTAATTTCCTGTTTGTGCCTCCCATTGGCCAAACTGTAGGGATCTCATAGATAGAGTATACAAAGGTCAACATTTTGAGGCACAGGACATGATATAGAAGGATGAACAGTGCCTTTGGAGGAAGAGTTGCCAATTCAGAACTCAGGAATCCTCTCATAATATGTATGAATGCACATGTGTGGAGGGGAGGGAATTTTCTTGGAGAAATAATAAACACAACAGTTGCTGATCAACTTCATTGGTCATTACCATGAAGGACTGTAGGCACAGTTTTGCCCTTTAGATAAGGCTTAAACTCTCCCGTTTGCCACAGTCTTCACTTTATCGGGTATTTATGTTGTTTATGTTAGCAGCCTGGCCATGTAGACTTTTGTGTCTATGACTTGTAAACTTTCAAGTTGTTGTAAGCATTACAATGAAGGTATTCACAAGCTAAGTTGCTTATTCTTGTTTGGGGAAATAGAGAAAGGATTTCTAGAAGGCTTGATATTTGAATTGAGTCTTAAAATATAGATTTAACAAGGTGGATATTATGAAGAAGGCATGCCAGGCAACGGAAACAATATTAATGGAGACTTAAAATTGCTTTAACATACAGTTGAAGAAACTAAAAGTTATTTCAACATGGTTGAAACACCAGGTTGTTGGGGTTATTGGTAGAGATGAGAAAGGAAAGGCAGTTAGCGGCCACATAATGAAAGGCTGAGAGCATGGGGCCAAGGAATTTACTTTTCATTCTGTAGATCACTGTTTCCCACTTCTAGGAAAGAGGGTGATCCTCAAACCACCTGGGAAACTATCAATTATTGTCACCTGAGAAGCTGTGAAAATGCAAATTTCTAGACTCCAATCCAGACTTCATAAATCTATGCTTTTTATTAATTCCTCCTGTGATTCTTTTTTTAAAATTATTATTATTATACTTTAAGTTCTAGGGTACATGTGCATAACGTGCAGGTTTGTTACACATGTATACATGTGCCATGTTGGTGTGCTGCACCCATCAACTCGTCAGCACCCATCAACTCATCATTTACATCAGGTATAACTCCCAATGCAATCCCTCCCCCTTGCCCCCTCCCCATGATAGGCCCCGGTGTGTGATATTCCCCTTCCCGAGTCCAAGTGATCTCATTGTTCAATTCCCACCTATGGGTGAGAACATGCAGTGTTTGGTTTTCTGTTCTTGCGATAGTTTGCTGAGAATGATGGTTTCCAGCTGCATCCATGTCCCTACAAAGGACACGAACTCAACCTTTTCTATGGCTGCATAGTATCCCATGGTGTATATGTGCCACATTTTCTTAATCCAGTCTGTCACTGATGGACATTTGGGTTGATTCCAAGCCTTTGCTATTGTGAATAGTGCCACAATGAACATACGTGTGCATGTGTCTTTATAGCAGCATGATTTATAATCCTTTGGGTATATGCCCAGTAATGGGATGGCTGGGTCATATGGTACTTCTAGTTCTAGATCCTTGAGGAATTGCCATACTGTTTTCCATAATGGTTGAACTAGTTTACAATCCCACTAACAGTGTAAAAGTGTTCCTATTTCTCCACATCCTCTCCAGCACCTGTTGTTTCCTGACTTTTTAATGACTGCCATTCTAACTGGTGTGACGTAGTATCTCATTGTGGTTTTGATTTGCATTTCTCTGATGGCCAGTGATGATGAGCATTTTTTCCTGTATCTGTTGGCTATATGCATGTCTTCTTTTGAGAAGTGTCTGTTCATATCCTTTGCCCACTTTTTGTTGGGGTTGTTTGTTTTTTTCTTGTAAATTTGTTTGAGTTCCTTGTAGGTTCTGGATATTAGCCCTTTGTCAGATGAGTAGATTGCAAAAATTGTCTCCCATTCTGTAGGTTGCCTGTTCAATCTGATGGTAGTTTCTTTTGCTGTGCAGAAGCTCTTTAGTTTAATTAGATCCCATTTGTCAATTTTTAGCTTTTGCTGCCGTTGCTTTTGGTGTTTTAGACATGAAGTCCTTGCCCATGCCTATGTCCTGAATGGTATTACCTAGGTTTTCTTCTAGGGTTTTTATGGTATTAGGTCTAACATTTAAGTCTCCAATCCATCTTGAATTAATTTTCATATAAGGAGTAAGGAAAGGATCCAGTTTCAGCTTTCTACTTATGGCTAGCCAATTTTCCCAGCACCATTTATTAAATAGGGAATCCTTTCCCCATTTCTTGTTTCTCTCAGGTTTGTCAAAGATCAGATGGCTGTAGATGTGTGGTATTATTTCTGAGGACTCTGTTCTGTTCCACTGGTCTATATCTCTGTTTTTGTACCAGTACCATGCTGTTTTGGTTACTGTAGCCTTGTAGTATAGTTTTAAGTCAGGTAGCGTGATGCCTCCAGCTTTGTTCTTTTGGCTTAGGATTGTCTTGGCAATGCGGGCTCTTTTTTGGTTCCATATGAACTTTAAAGCAGTTTTTTTCCAATTCTGTGAAGAAACTCATTGGTAACTTGATGGAGATGGCATTGAATCTATAAATTACCTTGGGCAGTATGGCCATTTATTTTCACGATATTGATTCTTCCTATCCATGAGCATGATATGTTCTTCCATTTGTTTGTGTCCTCTTTTATTTCACTGAGCAGTGGTTTGTAGTTCTCCTTGAAGAGGTACTTCACATCCCTTGTCAGTTGGATTCCTAGGTATTTTATTCTCTTTGAAGCAATTGTGAATGGGAATTCACTCATGATTTGGCTCTCTGTTTGTCTGTTACTGGTGTATAAGAATGCTTGTGATTTTTGCACATTAATTTTGTATCCTGAGACTTTGCTGAAGTTTCTTATCAGCTTAAGGAGATTTTGGGCTGAGACAATGGGGTTTTCTAAATATACAATCATGTCATCTGCAAACAGGGATAATTTGACTTCTTCTTTTCCTAACTGAATACCCTTTATTTCTTTCTCATGCCTGATTGCCCAAGCCAGAACTTCCAACACTATGTTGAATAGGAGTGGTAAGAGAGGGCATCCCTGTCTTGTGCCAGTTTTTGAAGGGAATTTTTCCAGTTTTTGCCCATTCAGTATGATATTGGCTGTGGGTTTGTCATAAATAGCTCTTATTATTTTGAGATACGTTCCATCAATACCGAATTTATTGAACGTTTTTAGCATGAAGGGCTGTTGAATTTTGTCTAAGGCCTTTTCTGCATCTATTGAGATAATCATGTGGTTTTTGTCTTTGGTTCTGTTTATATGCTGGATTACGTTTATTGATTTGCATATGTTGAACCAGCCTTGCATCCCAGTGATGAAGCACACTTGATCATGGTGGATAAGCTTTTTGATGTGCTGCTGGATCTGGTTTGCCAGTATTTTATTGAGGATTTTTGCATTGATGTTCATCAGGGATATCGGTCTAAAATTCTCTTTTTTTGTTGTGTCTCTGCCAGGCTTTGGTATCAGGATGATGTTGGCCTCATAAAATGAGTTAGGGAGAATTCCCTCTTTTTCTATTGATTGGAATAGTTTCAGAAGGAATGGTACCAGCTCCTCTTTGTACCTCTGGTAGAATTCAGCTGTGAATCCATCTGGTCCTGGACTTTTTTTGGTTGGTAGGCTATTAATTATTGCCTCAATTTCAGAGCCTGCTATTGGTCTATTCAGGGATTCAGCTTCTTCCTGGTTTATCTTGGGAAAGTGTAAGTGTCCAGGAAATTATCCATTTCTTCTAGATTTTCTAGTTTATTTGCATAGAGGTGTTCATAGTATTCTCTGATGGTAGTTTGTATTTCTGTGGGGTCGGTGGTGATATCCCCTTTATCATTTTTTGTTGCGTCGATTTGATTCTTCTCTTTTTCTTCTTTATTAGTCTTGCTAGCGGTCTATCAATTTTGTTGATATTTTCAAAAAGCCAAATCCTGGATTCATTGATTTTTTTGGAGGGTTTTTTGTGTCTCTATCTCCTTCAGTTCTGCTCTGATCTTAGTTATTTCTTGCCTTCTGCGAGCTTTTGAATGTGTTTGCTCTTGCTTCTCTAGTTCTTTTAGTTGTGATGTTAGAGTGTCAATTTTAGATCTTTCCTGCTTTCTCTTGTGGGCATTTAGTGCTATAAATTTCCCTCTACACACTGCTTTAAATGTGTCCCAGAGATTCTGGTATGTTGTATCTTTGTTCTCATTGGTTTCAAAGAACATCTTTATTTCTGCCTTCATTTCGTTATGTACCCAGTAGTCATTCAGGAGAAAGTTATTCAGTTTCCATGTAGTTGAGCGGTTTTGATTGAGTTTCTT
Source organism: Macaca nemestrina (assembly GCF_043159975.1). NCBI lineage: Eukaryota > Metazoa > Chordata > Mammalia > Primates > Cercopithecidae > Macaca > Macaca nemestrina. The sequence continues at coordinate 51,733,272 of NC_092130.1, forward strand.
AGTCCTGAGTTCTAGTTTGATTGCACCGTGGTCTGAGAGACAGTTTGTTATAATTTCTGTTCTTGTACATTTGCTGAGGAGGGCTTTACTTCCAATTATGTGGTCAATTTTTGAATAAGTGTGATGTGGTGCTGAGAAGAATGTATATTCTGTTGATTTGGGGTGGAGAGTTCTGTAGATGTCTATTAGGTCTGCTTGCTGTAGAGATGAGTTCAATTCCTGGATATCCTTGTTAACGTTCTGTCTTGTTGATCTGTCTAATGTTGACAGTGGGGTGTTGAAGTCTCCCATTATTATTGTATGGGAGTCTAAGTCTCTTTGTAAGTCTCTAAGGACTTGCTTTATGAATCTGGGTGCTCCTGTATTGGGTGCATATATATTTAGGATAGTTAGTTCTTCCTGTTGAATTGATCCCTTTACCATTATGTAATGGCCTTCTTTGTCTCTTTTGATCTTTGATGGTTTAAAGTCTGTTTTATCAGAGACTAGTATTGCAACTCCTGCTTTTTTTTGTTCTCCATTTGCTTGGTAGATCTTCCTCCATCCCTTTATTTTGAGCCTGTGTATGTCTCTGCATGTGAGATGGGTCTCCTGAATACAGCAGACTGATGGGTCTTGACTCTTTATCCAGTTTGCCAGTCTGTGTCTTTTAATTGGAGCATTTAGTCCATTTACATTTAAGGTTAAGATTGTGATGTGTGAACTTGATCCTGCCATTATGATATTAACTGGTTATTTTGCTCATTAGTTGATGCAGTTTCTTCCTAGCCTCGATGGTCTTTACATTTTTGCATGTTTTTGCAATGGCTGTTACCGGTTGTTCCTTTCCATGTTTAGTGCTTCCTTCAGGGTCTCTTGTAAGGCATGCCTGGTGGTGACAAAATCTCTAAGCATTTGCTTATCTGTAAAGGATTTTATTTCTCCTTCACTTATGAAACTTAATTTGGCTGGATATGAAATTCTGGGTTTAAAATTCTTTTCTTTAAGAATGTTGAATATTGGCCCCCACTCTCTTCTGGCTTGGAGAGTTTCTGCCGAGAGATCTGCTGTTAGTCTGATGGGCTTCCCTTTGTGGGTAACCCGACCTTTCTCTCTGGCTGTCCTTAAGATTTTTTTCCTTCATTTAAACTTTGGTGAATCTGGCAATTATGTGTCTTGGAGTTGCTCTTCTCGAGGAGTATCTTTGTGGCGTTCTCTGTATTTCCTGAATTTGAATGTTGGCCTGCCTTACTAGGTTGGGGAAGTTCTCCTGGATGATATCCTTCAGAGTGTTTTCCAACTTGGTTCCATTTTCCCCCTCACTTTCAGGTATCCCAATCAGACGTAGATTTGGTCTTTTTACATAATCCCGTACTTCTTGCAGGCTTTGTTCATTTCTTTCTCTTCTTTTTTCTTTAGATTTCTCTTCTTGCTTCATTTCATTCATTTGATCCTCAATCGCTGATATTCTTTCTTCCAGTTGATCGAGTCGGTTACTGAAGCTTGTGCATTTGTCACGTATTTCTCGTGTCATGGTTTTCGTTCGTTTATGACCTTCTCTGCATTAATTATTCTAGTTACCAATTCTTCCACTCTTTTTTCAAGATTTTCAGTTTCTTTGCACTGTGTATGTAATTCCTCCTTTAGCTCTGAGAAGTTTGATGGACTGAAGCCTTCTTCTCTCATCTCGTCAAAGTCATTCTCCGTCCAGCTTTGATCCATTGCTGGCGATGAGCTGTGTTCCTTTGCAGGGGGAGATGCGCTCTTATTTTTTGAATTTCCAGCTTTTCTGCCCTGCTTTTTCCCCATCTTTGTGGTTTTATCTGCCTCTGGTCTTTGATGATGGTGACGTACTGATGGGGTTTTGGTGTGGTTGTCCTTCCTGTTTGTTAGTTTTCCTTCTAACAGTCAGGACCCTCAGCTGTAGGTCTGTTGGAGATTGCTTGAGGTCCACTCCAGACCCTGTTTGCCTGGGTATCAGCAGCAGAGGCTGCAGAAGATAGAATATTGCTGAAGAGCGAGTGTACCTGTCTGATTCTTGCTTTGGAAGCTTCCTCTCAGGGGTGTACTCCACCGTGTGAGGTGTGGGGTGTCGGTCTGCCCCTAGTGGGGGATGTCTCCCAGTTAGGCTACTCAGGGGTCAGGGACTCACTTGAGCAGGCAGTCTGTCTGTTCTCAGATCTCAACCTCCGTGTTGGGAGATCCACTGCTCTCTTCAAAGCTGTCAGACAGAGTCGTTTGCATCTGCAGAGGTTTCTGCTGCTTTGTTGTTGTTGTTGTTGTTGTTGTTTAGTTGTGCCCTGTCCCCAGAGGTGGAGTCCACAGAGATAGGCAGGTCTCCTTGAGCTGCTGTGAGCTCCACCCAGTTTGAGCTTCCCAGCGGCTTTGTTTACCTACTTAAGCCTCAGCAATGGCGGGTGCCCTTCCCCCAGCCTTGCTGCTGCCTTGCCGTTAGATCACAGACAGCTGTGCTAGCAATGAGGGAGGCTCCGTGGGCATGGGTCCCTCTCGGCCAGGTGTAGGATATAATCTCCTGGTGTGCCCGTTTGCTAAGACCCTTGGTAAAGCGCAATATTTGGGTTGGAGTTACCCGATTTTCCAGGTGTTGTGTGTCTGAGTTCCCCTGGCTAGGAAAGGGACTCCATTCCCTCTTGCGCTTCCCAGGTGAGGTGATGCCTTGCCCTGCTTCAGCTCTGGCTGGTCAGGCTGCAGCAGCTGACCAGCACCGATTGTCCAGCACTCCCTAGTGAGATGAACCCAGTACCTCAGTTGAAAATGCAGGAATCACCTGTCTTCTGTGTCGCTCATGCTGGGAGCTGGAGACTGGAGCTGTTTCTATTCGGCCATCTTGTTCTGCCCCCTCCCTCCTGTGATTCTGATGGCTATCCAAGTTTAGGGATCCTAGATGTAGGTTTTCAAGGTCTACTGCATGATATGTAATATGGTGAGTGCCTTAGCAGAGTTGCCTTTAAGAAAGATTATTCTAGTTACAGTAAAATATCAGCCAGAAATTGAGAGAACTGTAGATTGGGAATTTATTCAGGAAATTATTATAAGTCAGAAGAAAACAGGGGAACTTGATAAAGAGAAAGAGATGAATGAGTTCAAGACTTATTTCAGAGGTGAAATTAATAAGATGGTCACCAATTAAATTTAGCAGGTGAGTGAAACGAAAAGTTAATACAAATTTTAGATTTATGGAATTATATATCAGTGTATGTTGTGGGTCTAGATTACCAAAACAAGAACAGATTTTTAAAAAGATATATCACATCCATGGAATATGGGGTTCATGTGTGGAATCAGCCTAGAAACATTAAATATCATTTTTTAAATATGACATTCTCTCTTTGAAGGTTCTGGTTTTGTAAAGATTTGTTCCACAGATCATTCCTCTTAAAAGACTTCTTAACCCAGCATAGCTGCTGCTTTTCTCCAAAATTTCTAGAACCAGGTAAAATTTTCAACTTTACCTTTATTCTCACTTTCATGGAAACACTCATTTGTAGTTTTTATCTTGATAGAAGAGATTCATTTCTATGCCTAGAAAAGTAAATATTGTTACATATAATAACAATGAACAGCACAAAATGCCAAACTGCATACTAATGAAAAGTAAACTTAAGCAGTCCTTACTAATAGTATGTAATAAAAACATAATTCAAAATGCCATTAGGCTAGCCTGTCAGCAGTCAAAATGCACATATGATATTGTAGAATTTAGGCATAAGAAAAACTCTTTATGTACACACAGCCATTTCTTCTCAGTAACGAATAAAAATGCAAGGTAAACACTAAGTGAAGCATAAAACGTTTGGAATTAATTTGACTTTTTTTTACCCAGCTTTTATAAGAGGTTCTCACAATTCTCTGCAGAAATTCTGATCCACAAACTATGTAAATTGCTCCTTTACGTGAAATTTACAGTAGAAAGATATACTCAAGAGATTGGATTGTCATAAGGGAGAGAAACCTTATTCCAGACCATTTATTGCAAAAGCATATACAAATTGTATTAATATGTAGATGTTCTCTGGAAAAAATAAAATACTTCTCTCATTCATCCTTGCTGATTCCCTATAGATGATAAAGAGACTGCCTTTACCTACATTTTAGAAAGCTGAATTTAAAAGAGTTGATTCAACTACTACATTTTTAAATAATATATTCTGGCAAAAATTTTATTTACATGTATCCAGGAATATCCTTATAAATATGTGAATTTGTACATATGATGTAAATTAAGATTTCATTGAAGTCTCTCAGCATAAAAATGTATTGTCTTTAATATCTAGAAAATATATGTTAAAATTATGTTGAGTCAGTGACATTAAAAAAGAAATTGTGACTATCTTTGTTGATTAAAAGGAAGGTACTCCAAGAAAAGTAACACATTTAAAATTTTGTTATTATTTTCATTTATTCAAACATATATCGTATCACCTCCCTCTTTAACATCTTGCTGAGATCAGACCACTAAGGAAGGAAATGTGGGGGAAGATAAAAGGGTGATGATTTTATATAATTTTAAGTTTCTAGATAGAAGTATTTAAAGATGTGCCTCTGAGAGCAGCCTAAACTCCCTGACACCCAGAGAAGTTTGCAGAAAATAAGTATGCAAAGCAAATAAACCATGCAAAATAAATAAACTATGCATAGTAAGCCAAAGGGAAGTTTCACAATCTTGACAATGATAATACAGCTTATATCTTTATTATACCTTTGCTTTCTCCACACTGCCTGTACCACTACCACTATCCGATGGCTCATGGAATGCTGGACCCACCATTATGAAATACCACACAGCATAGGATCAGACCAGAAGACCATTTGTCTACTGCACAGTAAGGGAGGTACCAAAGTAAGCCATGACTATGGGGTTCTCTGGGTGTGTCCTTTAAGAAAGGAAAAGAATAATAAATCTAATTAAAATTCTTGACCAACAAAGGATATTAAGAATAGAATTTAGAATGCATCATCCTATATATCTGTCTAAGAACCAAGTTGTACGGTTTGTATGGTTATGTGATTTCCTTTCCTTTGGTGAAATACCTAAGAATAGAATTACTGAGTCCTTTGGTAAGTGTTTAACTTACCAAAGTTAAACATTTCCATACATCCTCTGAAATCTAGGTGGAAGTTCCCAAACCTCAATTCTTGACTTCTGTGCACCCACAGGCCCAACACCACATGGAAACCAACAAGGATTGGGGCTTTCACCCTTTGGAGCAATGGCCTGGCTATATGTTGGCCCCTTTTAGCCATGGCTGGGATACAGGGCACCAAGTCCCAAGACTGCATAAAGCAGCAAGGCCCTGGGTCCAGCCCAGGCAACCATTTTTTCCTCCTGGCTCTCTGGGCCTATGATGGGATGGACTGCCGTGGAAACCTCTGATAGGCCCTGGTGACATTTTTTTCCTATTGTCTTCATGATTAACATTTGGTTCCTTTTTACTCATGCAAATTTCTGCAGCCATCTTGAGGTTCTTCTCAGAAAATGGGTTTTTCTTTTCTATCCCATCATCAGGCTGCAAATTTTCTGAACTTTTATGTTCTGCTTCCCTTTTAAACATAAGTTCCAATTCCAAATCATCTCTTTGTGAATGCATAAAACTGAATGCTTTTAATAGCACCCACATCACATCTTGCATGCTCTGGGGCTTAGAAATTTCATCTGCCAGATACCTTGAATTATCTTTCTTTAGTTCAAAGTTCCACAGATCTCTAGGGCAGGGACAAATGCTGCCAGTCTATTTGCTAAAGTATAGCAAGAGTCGCCTTCTTCCAGTTCCCAACAAGTTCCTCATCTCCATCTGAGACCCCCTCAGCCTGGACTTCATTGTCCATATCACTATCAGCATTTTGGTCAAAGCCTCTCAACAAGTCTGTAGGAAGATTCAAATTTTCCCACATCTTTCTGTCTTCTGAGCCCTGGAAACTATTCCAACCTTTTCCTGTTACCCAGTTCCAAAGTTGCTTCCACATTTTCAGGTATCTTTATAGCAGTACTCCATTCTCTGAGGTACCAATTTACTGTATTAGTCAATTTTCACACTGCTATAAAGAACTGCCTGAGACTGGGTAACTTACAAAGGAAAGTGGCTTAACTGACTCACAGTTTAGCATGACTGGGGAGGACTCAGGAAATATACAGCAATAGTGGAAGGAACGTACAGCCATTCCTGGACAGGAAGCAAGGCATCTTCTTCACAAGGCAGCAGGAAAGAGAAGTGCCGAACAAAGGAGGAAGAGCCCTTTATAAAACCATCAGATCTCATGAGAACTCACTTACTATCATGAGAACAACATGGGGGAAACCAACCCTACTATTCAATTATCTCCACTTGGTGTTCCCCTTGACATGTGGGGATTATGGAGATTATCCATAATGGAATTACAATTCAAGATGAGATTTGGTCGGGGAAACACACCCTAACCATATCACCTTAACTATGAATTTTTTTATACTTCTATTAAAAGTTTTACAGTTTAGCTTTTATATTGCTCTGTCTATTGCTGCATAACAAAATGTACCACAATTTAGAAGCTTAAAACAACAATCATGTTTATTTGGCTCATGAATCTGCATTTAAGCTGAGCTTGATGAGCACTGCTTGTCTTTGTTCTTCTACTCAATGGCAGTTAGGGCACCTGGAAGGCTGGGAGCTGAAATCACCTGAAGTCTCATTCACTAACACGTGTGATGGCTGATATTGTCTATCAGGTGGGATCATAGCTGGTATTGTCAGGCAGAACACTTACCTGTGGCCTGGCCTTTTTTATAATATGATATCATGGCTGAGTTCAAACTTCTTGAGAGAAAGAGCCAGAAAAAAAATGTCATACATCATATGACCTAGCCTCAAATGTCATGGTATCACCTATAGTCTCTTGGAGTGAATTGCTAAGGCTGGTCATATTCAAGACTGGCCCCTATACAAAAAGGCTCTGCATTTTGAAAGGAGGTTAAATCTGAGCAGATATGTTTAAAACCACTACATACTTTTAAATATATGATCCATTTTGAGTAATTTTTTAGTATGGTGTTAGGTAAGAATTACAAGTAATTATTTTTCCAAAATGAATATTCCATTTCAGCACCATTAGTTGAAATAAATATTGTTTTCATCTTTGAATTACATTAGAATCTTGTTGTACAAAAATTAAATAACCACTTATGGGTGGGTCCGTTTTTGACATTACTCTTTCATTCTATTGATTTATATGACTATCCTAACACCAATACTACTCTTTTTTGATAACTGCAGCTTTATCGTAAGTCTTGAAATCATGTAGTGTAAGTCCTCCAACTCTGTCCTTATTTTCAAAATTGTTTTGGCTATTCTAGCTATATTTACGTGTAAAGTTTAGGCTCATATTGTCAATTTCTATTTTTTAATTCTATTCTAGTTAAATTTACATATACATTTTAGAATCATGTTGTCAATTTCTTTTTTTTTAATTCTACTGGGATTTTAAATAGATTTGGATAAAATCTATTGATCAATTTGATGATAACTGACATTTTAACAATATTGAGACTTCCAATTCATAAACACAGTATGTTGCTACACATATTTAAGTATTTCTCTAGGGATTTTTGCATATATTTTCCAATGTATGGGTCTTACACGTATGCTTCTATATTTATCCCTAAGTATGTTGTATTTTTAGACACTTTTAACATGGTAATTAAAAAATTTCATCTTTCATTTGTTCATTGCTGTTATAGAAAAATAAACTATTTTGATTTGGAGGGTTTTGACCTTTCATTCTGCTTAATTCACTTAACAATTTTAGTAGCTGTTTCATAGATTCCTTTGGGTTAGCTATGTAATCATCCTTTCTAACCTGCATGTCTTTCATTTCTTTCGCCTGCTTTATATCAGGCCATGGTACATTGCTTAATAGAGGTTTCAGAGCAAACCTACTTGCTATTTCTGATCTCAGGGGAAAATATTCAACCTTTTACTAATAAGTATGCTAGCTTTACTTTTTGTTGTTGTTGTTGTTACTTTTAGTAGAGACAGGGTTTCACCATGCTGGTCAGGCTGGTCTTCAACTCCTGACCTCGTGAACTGCCCGCCTTGGCCTCCCAAAGTGCTGGGATTAGCTTTACATTTTTGATAGACACCTTTTTTCAGGCTGAGAAATCTCCTTTCTATTCATAGTTTGCTGAGAACTTTTAACACAAATGAGAGCTGAAATCTGTCAAATATGTTTCGGAGTAGTATTTATTAATATGATAACATGACTTCTCCTTAATGCTCTTAATGTAGTGAATTATATTTGATTGATTTTCAAAGGAAAAACAATCCTTGGCTTCTTAGAATAAATGCCTCACAATCATGATGTATTATCCTCTTTTTATGTTACTAGGTACAATTTGCTTTGATTAATAATATTTACATCTAAGTTCAGAAGGGATACTGTCTTAAGTTTTCTGTTCTTTTAGTATTTGATTTTGGACACAGAGTAATGCTGAACTCATAAAATGATCTGGGCGGTATTCCTGACACCTCTATTTCCCAAAACAGAGTATGTAGGATTGATACAATGTCTTCCTAAATATATAATTGAATTGGGTAGCAAAACCATCTGCCCTTGAGCTTGTGTATGTGTGTGTATGTTGAAAACTTTTGAATTATGAAGTCAATTTTAGATAGATACAGATTTATAAATAATTTACAAATGTCAATGTCAAAGTCCAGTTGGTTGTTGTCTTCTATATACTAATATTCTGTCAATCAATCACTGAGAAAGAAGTGTTCAATCAGCAACCGAAATTGTGCATTTGTCTGTTTCTTGCAGTTCTATAAATGTTTGTGTTATGTTTTGAGGTACAAAAGTATTTAAGATTTTTTATGTTCTCTTGATGAATTTACCTATTTATTATTATGAAATGATCTCGTTATAAAAAAATTTTTTTGTGATTAAGGTGGTAGTTGAAACCAAGGTTTAGAATGATATGTGAGGGTAGGATCAGGGGATATAGAATGAGAAAAAAACAAAGATTAACCACAGAACTCTAGGGAACACCAATGTTTAAGGAGTTGGCAAAAGAACAGGAGCCAATTCCAGAAATTAAGATGGAGCCAAAGGCAAACTTGAAGAAGTACTATGGAAGAGTAGTGCTACAGAAACAAGTGAAAAGGGAATTTAAGAAGAGCATTGTTATGGTTTGGATTTGTGTGCCTGCCCAAATCTCATGCTGAATTGTAATCCCCAGTGTTAGAGAGGGGTCTGGTGGGAGGGGATTGGATCTCGGAGATAATTTCCCCCTTGTTGTTCTCCTGACACTGAGTTCTCATGAGATCTGGCTATTTAAAATGTGTAGCACCTCCCCCTTTGCTCTTCCTCCTGCTCCAGCCATGTAAGATGTGACTGCTTTCCCTTCCACCATGACTGAAAGTTTCCTGAGGCCTGCCCAGTCATGTTTTCTGTATGGCCTGCTGAGCCGTGAGCCAATTCAATCTCTTTTCTTTAGAAATTATCCACTCTCGATTCCTGGGCAAGATGGCCGAATAGGAACAGCTCCAGTCTGCTGCTCCCAGCAAGATCAATGCAGAAGTCAGGTGATTTCTGAATTTCCAACTGAGGTACCCTGCTCATCTCATTGGGACTGGCTAGACAATGGGTGCAGCCCAGGGAGGGTGAGGAGAAGCAGGATGGGGCATCACCTCATCTGGGAAGCGCAAGGGGTTGGGAACTCCCTCCCCAGCCAAGAGAAGCCATGAAGGACTGTGCCATGAGGAATAGTGCATTCTGGCCCAGATACTATGCTTTTCTTATGTTCTTGGCAACCCACAGACCAGGAGATTCCTTCGGGTGATTACACCACCAGGGCCCTGGGTTTCAAGCACAAAACTGGGCGACCATTTGGACAGACACCGAGCTAGCTGCAGGAGTTTTTTGGGTTTTTGTTTTTTTAAATATCCCAGTGGTGCCTGGAACACCAGTGAGACAGAACCATTCACTGCCCTGGAAAGGGGGCTGAAGCCAGGGGATCAAGTAGCCTAGTTCAGCAGATCCAACCCCCATGAAGCCCTTCAAGCTAAGATTGACTGACTTGAAATTCTCACTGCCAGCACAGTAGTCTGAAGTTGACCTGGGATGCTCAAGCTTGGTAGGGGGAGGGGTGTCCACTATTACTGAGGCCTGAGTAGGCTGTTTTACCCTCACAGTGTAAACAAAGCTGCTGGGAAGTTCTAACTGGACAGAGCCCACTGCAGCTTGGCAAAGCTGCTGTAGCCAGACTGACTCTCTAGATTCCTCCTCTCTGGGCAGGGCATCTCTCAAAGAAAGGTAGCAGCCCCAGTCAGTGGCTTATAGATAAAACTCCCATCTCCCTGGGACAGAGCGTATAGGGGAAGGGGCAGCTATGGGCACAGCTTCAGCAGACTGAAATATTCCTGCCTGCCAGCTCTGAAGAGAGTAGTGGATCTCCCAGCACAGTGCTCGCACTCTGCTAAAGGACAGACTGCCTCCTCAAGTGGGTCCCTGACTCCATGCCTCCTGACTGCTGGGAGACACCTCCCAGCAGGGGTTGACAGACACCTCATACAGGAGAGCTCCAGCTGGCAACTGGTGAGTGCCCCTCTGAGACAAAGCTTCCAGAGGAAGGAACAGGCAGCAGTATTTGCTCTTCTGCAGCCTCTGCTGGTGATACCCAGGCAAACAGGTCCTGGAGTGGACCTCCAGCAAACTCCAGCAGACCTGAAGTAGAGGGGCCTGACTGTTAGAAGGAAAACTAACAAACAGAAAGGAATCACATCAACATCAATAAAAAGGACATCCACACGTAAACCACATCTGAAGGTCACCAACATCAAAGAGCAAAGGCTGATAAATCCACAAAGATGAGGAAAAACCAATGCAAAAAGGCTGAAAATCCCAAAAAACAGAATCTCTTCTCCTCCAAAGGATCACAACTCCTCACCAGCAGGGGAACAAAACTGGCTGGAGAATGAGTTTGATGAATTGACAGAAGCAGGCTTCAGAAGGTGGGTAATAATGAACTTCTCTGAGCTAAAGGAGCATGTTCTAACCCAATGCAAGGAAGCTAAGAACCTTGAAAAAAGGTTAGAGGAATTGCTAACTAGAATATCCAGTATGGAGAAGAACATAAATGCCCTGATGGAGCTGAAAAACACAGCATGAGAACTTCATGAAGCATATACAAGTATCAATAGCTGAATTGATTAAGCAGAAGAAATGATATCAGAGATTGAAGATCAACTTAATGAAATAAAGCATGAAGACAAGACTAGAGAAGAAAGAATGAAAAGGAATGAACAAAGCCTCCAAGAAATATAGAACTATGCAAAAAGATCAAACCTACTTTTGACTGGTGTACCTGAAACTGACGGGGAGAATGGAACCAAGTTGGAAAACACTCTTCAAGATATTATCCAGGAGGACTTCCCCAACCTAGCAAGACAAGCCAACATTCAAATTCAGGAAATACAGAGAACGCCACAAAGATACTCCTCGAGAAGAGCAACTCCAAGACACATAATCATCAGATTCACCAAAGTTGAAATACAGGAAAAAATGTTAAGGGCAGCCAGAGAGAAAGGTCGGGTTACCCACAAAAGGAAGCCCATCAGACTAACAGTGGATCTCTCTGCAGAAAACCTACAAGCCAGAGTAAAGTAGGGGTGAATATTTAACATTCTTAAAGGAAAGAATTTTCAACCCAGAATTTCATATCCAGCCAAACTAAGCTTGAAAAGTGAAGGAGAAATAAGATCCTTTACAGAAAAACAAATGCTGAATTTGTCACCACTAGGTCTGCCTTACAAGAGCTCCTGAAGGAAGCACTAAATATGGAAAGGAAAAACTAATCAGCCACTGCAAACACATACCAAATTGTAAAGCCCATCGACATTATGAAGAAACTGCATCAAATAATGGGCAAAATAACCAGTTAGCATCATAATGAAAAGATCAAATTCACACATAACAATATTAATCTTAAATGTAAATGGGCTAAATACCCCAAGAAACTCACTCAAAACTGCACAACTACATGGAAACTGAACAACCTATTCCTGAATGACTACTGGGTAAATAACGAAATTAAGGGAGAAAGAAATAAGTTCTATGAAACCAATGAGAACAAAGACATAATGTACCAGAATCTCTGGGACACATTTAGAGCAATATTTAGAGGGAAATTTATAGCACTAAATGCCCACAGGAGAAAACGAGGAAGATCTAAAATCGATACCCTAACATCACAATTAAAAGAACTAGAGAAGCAAGAGCAAACAAATTCAAAACTAGCAGAAGACAAAAAATAACGAAGATCAGAGCAGAACTGAGGGAGGTATCGACAAAAAAAAAAAACCCTTCCAAAAATCAATGAATCCAGGAGTTGGTTTTTTGAAAAGATTAACAAAATAGACCACTAGCCAGAGTAGTAAAGAAGAAAAAAGAGAAGAATCAAATAGACACAGTAAAATGATAAAGAGGATATCACCACTGATCACACAGAAATACAAACTACCATCAGAGAATGCTATAAACACCTCTATGCAGATAAACTAAAAAATCTAGAAGAAATGGATAAATTCCTGGACACATACATCTTCCCAAGATAAACAAGGGAGAAGTCAAATCACTGAATAGACCAATAACAAGTTCTGAAATTGAGGCAGTAATTAAAAGCCTACAAAACAAAAAAAGCCCAGGACCAGACAGATTCACAGCCATATTCTACCAGAGGTGCAAAGAGGAGCTGGTACCATTCCTTCTGAAACTATTCCAAACAATAGAAAAAAAGAGACTCCTCCCTAACTCATTTTATGAGGCCAGCATCATCCTGATGCCAAAACCTGGCAGAGACACAAGAAAAGAAAATATCAGGCTAATATCCCTGAGGAAAATTGATGTGAAAATCCTCAATAAAATACTTGCAAGCCAAATCCAGCAGCACATCTAAAAGCTTATCCACTATGATCAAATCGGCTTCGTCCCTGGGATGCAAGGCTGGTTCAACATATGCAAATCAATAAACATAATCCATCACATAAACAGAACCAACGACAAAAACCACATCTCAATTGATGCAGAAAAGTCCTTTAATAAAATTCAACACCCCTTCATGCTAAAACCCCTCAATACACTAGGTATTGATGGAACATATATCAAAACAATAAGAGCTGTTTATGACAAACCCACAGCCAATATCGTACTGAACAGGCAAAGGCTGAAAGCATTTCCTTTAAAAATCAGCACGAGACAAGGATGCCCTGTCTCACAACTCCTATTCAACATAGTATTGGAAGTTCTGGCCAGGGCAAACAGGCAAGTGAAAGAAATAAAGGGTATTCAGATGGGAAGAGAGGAAGTCAAATTGTCTCTGTTTGCAGATGACATGATTATATATTTAGAAAACCCCATAGTCTCAGTCTAAAATCTCCTTAAGCTGAGAAGCAACTTCAGCAAAGTCTCAGGTTACAAAATCAATGTGCAAAAATCACAGGCACTCCTATACACTAATAACAGACAGAGAGTCAAATCATGAGTGAACTCCCATTCACAATTGCTACAAAGAGAATAAAATACCTAGGAATACAACTTACAGGGGATGTGAAGGACCTCTTCAAGGAGAACTGCAAACAACTGCTCACGGAAATAAGAGAGGACACAAACAAATGGAAAAACATTCCATTCTCATGGATAGAAAGAATCAATATCATGAATATGGCCACACTGCCCTACGTAATTTGTAGATTCAATGCTATCCCCATCAAGCTACCATTGACTTTCTTCAGAGTATTAGAGAAAACTACTTTAAATTTCATCTGGAACCAAAAAAGAGCCCATATAGCCAACATAATCCTAAGCAAAAAGAACAAAGCTGGAGGCATCATGCTTCCTAACTTCAAACTATATTACAAGGCTATAGTAAACAAAACAGCATGGTACTGGTACCAAAACAGATATATAGACCAATGGTACAGAACAGAGGCCTTAGAAATAATGCCACACACCTACAACAATCTGATCTTTGACAAACCTGATAAAAACAAGAAATGGGGAAAGGATTCCCTATTTAATAAATGGTGTTGGGAAAACTGGCTAGCCATATGCAGAAAACTGGAACTGGATCCCTTCTTTAAATCTATAAAAAAATTAACTCAAGATGGATTAAAGACTTAAAAGTAAGACCTAAACCATAAAATGACAGAAGAAAACCTAGAGAATACCATTCAGGACATAGGCATGGGCAAAGGCTTCATGACTAAAACACCAAAAGCAATGGCAACAAAAGCCAAAATTGACAAATAGGAGCTAACTAAAATAAAGAGCTTCTGCACAGCAAAAGAAACTATCATCAGAGTGAACAGGCAACCTACGGAGTGGGAGAAAATGTTTGCAATCCATCCATCTGACAAAGGGCTAATATCCAGAATATGCAATGAACTTAAACAAATTTACAAGAAAAAAACAACCCCATCAAAAAGTGGTCAAAGGATATGAGCACACACTTCTCAAAAGAAGACATTTGTGCTCCAACAAACATACGAAAAAAAGCTCATCATCACTGGTCATTAGAGAAATGCAAATCAAAACCACAATGAGATACCATCTCACGCCAGTTAGAATGGCAATCATTAAAAAGTTAGGAAACAACAGATGCTGGAGAGGATGTGGAGAAATAGGAATGCTTTTACACCATTGATGGGAGTGTAAATTAGTTCAACCATGTGGAGGACAGTGTGGTGATTCCTCAAGAATCTAGAACCAGAAATACCATTTAACCCAGCGATCCTATTACTGGGTATATACCCAAAGGATTATAAGTCATTGTACTATAAAGACACATGCACACAAATGTTTATTTCAGCACTATTCACAATAGCAAAGACTTGGCACCAACCCAAATGCCCATCCATGATTGACTGGATAAAGAAAATGTAGCACATACACACCATGGAATACTATGGAACAATAAAAAAGGATGAGTTCATGTCCTTTGTAGAGACATGGATGAAGCTGGAAACCATCATTCTCGGCAAACTAATACAGGAACAAAAAACCAAATACCGCATGTTCTCATTCATAAGTGGGAGTTGAACTATGAGAACACATGGCCACAGGGAAGGGAACATCACACACCTGGGCCTGTAGGCTTAGGGGAAGGATAGCATTAGGAGAAATACCTAATGTAGATGGTGGGTTGATGCATGCAGCAAGCAACCATGCCACATTTATACCTATGTAACAAACCTGCACGTTCTGCAAATGTATCCCAGAACTTACAGTATAATAATAATAATAAAAGAAATTACCCTGTCTTAGGTATTTCTTTATAGCAGCACAAGAACAGACTAATATAAGCAAGTTTAAAAGTGTCAAATGTTACAGAGTTTTAAGAAGTCTAAATATTGATAATAGAAGGTGATTTTGAAAAGTTTATTAATAAACCCTAGCAAGAGCATTGCAATAATGAGTTGGACTTAGATTGGATATGAAAGGAAGGAAAGAGAGGTCAGTATCTTGAAAATATATTGAGAGGAGGGCTATAAGATGGGAAAGATTTGATCATGTTTATGCACTGAACTGAAAGGAGAATTTGAAGGTACAGAAGAGAGGGGTGATTATGATCTTAGTGAGAAGCAAATAAATCTCCTAGTTATAAGCTGATTGGAACAAGAACTATAGTATACTGCCAATTATTAATTGCCATAATTCATAAAGACAACATTTTATTACTGTCTATAAACTTCAGCTAGGATCATTTCTACATATTTTAAGGCACTATTTAACTTTATTTCCCTCCTAATTTTCTTTGCAGAAGAAATACTAACTACTTTTGACACATCTGGCTTATCACAGAAGCACTCATGATTTACCAATTATTTTCCTTTGGTTTCATCAGTTTCCTCTTTGTGCAGTGTTATGCCTCATCACACAAGAATGTCATGTTTCCCCATTATGTTAGTGTATACAAGATGAAGAAAATATGTTTTCCAAGTAACATTCTGAACATAAAGTACATATTTTCCATCACTTCTAATTTAGAGCACAAGTTTCTTTCTGGTTTCTAACATGACAAAAACTAAATATAAAATGTGAAGAACACCATAATTGCAACAGTACACAAAATGCTATTTATGTAAATACTAATAACCATGCATTTTTCTTATTTGCATGTCAATGTGTGGTTTTCATATACATGACATATTTTTAAAAAGTCTTAATGATGTGATGTATCTGATTACTTAAAGTGGCAGAGGCACTCTTCACTGGTTACTAATTACTGCTCTATCAAGGTTCCTAATCATTTTTTAATCACAGATAAGCTTGAGAACCTGATGAAAATTATGTTCCATGTTTCTAGAAGAAATACATACACCTGGACCTATATGCACATATAAATTTGCATATCTTTTTGGACATTAAAAAGCCTGATTTAAAGGAATGCAATTTGGAAATATTGGGGTTAATGTCAAAGGAAAAATAAAAAGCATAACATTGAAGGCATAGCAACATGGTTTTTTTGTTTGTTTGTTTGGTCAGTTAGCTAATTATTTTGAGACAAGGTTTCACTCTGTCACCCAGGCTGGAGTGCAGTGGTTCAATAATGGCTCACTGCAACCTTGACCTCTCAGGCTCAGGTAATCCTTCCACCTCAGCCTCCCAAGTAGCTGGGACTATAGGCATATGCCACTATGCCCAGCTAATTTTTTCATTTTTTGTAGAGACAGGGTTTCATAATGTTGCCCAGGCTAGTCTCGGACTCCTGGGCTTATGCATTCTCCCTTCTTGGCCTCCCAACATGCTGGGATTACAGGCCTGAGCCACCAGGTCCAGCAGCAACATGGTTTAAGAGCAAGAGTTTTGGAGTCAGATTTGGATTCAAGTCTTGACCCAGCACTTAGCAGTTGGGTATTCTCGGCCATGTTACTTAACAACTCTTAGCTTAAGTATATGCCTATGTAAAATGAGGTTGGAGAAAGGATTAAATTAGATAAAAAGCAAAGTACATGACAAATGCATATAATATGCAGGTAATCAATGTTTGTTTTAAATATCAGGGAAACAGCTTCAATTGAATGATTCTCAAAGGCATGAGAATTTTTCATTTAGATTTTGTTGTTTATGTTCAAATCTATAAGATTTGAATTAAGAATCTCACAGAAAGGGAATCTCAAAATCCAGCTTTCTGATTGCTGAATCTGATAGAAGTATTGCTGTGCTGTATACACACCGCTCAGGTAGTGCCCATCTTTGGTGGAGGTGATCTTCTAGGGGTCATTCGGTCAACAAGTGACAGGATGCCCTGGATCAGTAGGCACAACTAATTCTCTTTAGTATTTGAAATATCCCATAGAGTGACATGTTTTACAAGGTTGTTCTCAATATTAGTCAGTTAAACAATAGTTAGACTGAAAAGGTGCTTAACTTTGGCAGAAAAAAATGCATGTATTCCACAAACAAGAAAGATAATTGTGATAATTTTACCAAATGCCCTGAGTCACCCCCATATGTTTCAATTATCAAAAGTAGTGTTCTTGGTATATAAAAATATATAATAAAATTCCAGATTTTAAAATGTGTTATAAGATTTCAAGGATCATACTAGTTGTGATGGCAGTTCATTTGGCTAAGATTGACATTTTTGGCTTCTTAAAACAGTGCTCTCAGTCCTGTAGCTTCAGACACAGCTTCACTAACGAGGGTGAAACTTTAATTTGAATTTCCTCGTCTGTTCTCCTATTTCAGCCAAGGAACAGTATCCTAAGGCTGTGTGCTGACCTCGGAGCACGAGTCTAGACAGAAAACTAGAAAATGCCTTTAAAATGTGCCATGAACAATATCCAAAATATCATCCCTTGAATGGGCCAGATAATTTATTGTGCCAAAATCCTTCTATGTGTGGTTGCACCCAAAGCAGGTGCTTCTATGGAAAATATACCCAAGACAATTTCTGTCTCATTTTACTTTGAGCAAAGCCAATTTTTAATTTAAAAAGTACATGCTTAGATGTCTCTGAGATGTTTTCCTGACATAGTAATCCAAGTAACTTCTGACCGAGACGAAGGGAAGGTATCTCTCTCTGAAGAGTCTTATCATAGAGTGAGAGCTTTTGAAGAGTTTTGGGAAAGCTCTGCCCTTCTGAAATTGAATTTTGTTCAGGATATTGAAATTTTAAGGGCATTTTGCCTCCTTGCCAATTTCATTATACCATTATTTTTTATTTAAATTACAGATCCTTTTTTGTCTCTTTCTCTGTGAGAGGCTGGCACTAGATCCCCTCCTGAGTAGAGCAGACATTCCAAAGGATGTCCTGCCAACAATAATGGAAAGCTGGATACAACTGAATATATAAAATGGTACCTGAGATGCTTAGAAAACTGTAAAGTTTAATGCCGCACATCCAGTGCAAATGTCAAGTACTACAGCTGCTGCTTCTACATGCTACACGAAAAGCGTGTATGTGTGTGTGTGTGTGTGTTTAAATTCATAGCTTCTTTTTCTCTTTGCTTATGAATCTCTGCACATCTGTCTTTTAAAATGTCTTATTTATAGGGTCAACATTTCTTGTCTAATGAGATGGGCCAAAAAGACCTTCAATCACTCACATGCTCACAAGGAAAATGACATGTCCCAAATAAAAGATTGAGCTGGATTTATTTCTAAAATACCTTAAATGTTCTCCAATAACATTTGCCAAATATAATTTTCAATACTGACTGAACTTTTCTTCCCCTAGGAGTTCTACACTCATTTAAAATAAATAGTATATCGTTGATGGTTTTTGAAGTCTCAAAATGTTAAGTTGTCTTTTAAAAATTCTGAGTTACATAGAAAACATTAAGAATCTATCTTCTTAATTTAAACAAATGGCATGGTACCTTCACCAAACACTCAACCACCATAAATAACTCTGGGAATACTAAGAATGCATGATTCGGGAGATGCAGAAAAATTGTACTTTCCCAGAAAACCCGTGTTTCACAGGGAAAGCCACATAACCTTTCTGGAAGCCTTGGTTATTGCACCATCAAAGGTGATTCTTTTATTCGGCCTTAACCTAAATCACAGGACTATGATGAAGAATAAGTTTAAAAATAAAAAAATATTGCTGAAAGTATTAAAAATGTAAATTACTTTAGATTTGAAAATGTAATTTCATAAGAAGGTGGGCTTCATATGGATATACGGTACACAAAATGTCTTCATAAAGAAACAATGACTTGAATTGATCCTACACTTTAGGGAAGCTATTCTTCTTAAATTAGACTTTGAATTGGGGACAAAGACCTTGACACTGGAATACACACTATAGTGTAGCTGATTTAAAGCACCAGGGGTTTAAAGGGTCACAATATATTATTTTCGCTAAGTACACTTCTGGAATGTTTCAGTTTGGATTAAGCATCCTGAAACATGGATTTAATTAAAGGAGTCCTTCAGATAATTATGGGACTGATTTTCAAAGGCATGCTAGATGATTCAGATTCCTAGCAACATTCTGAGCTGCATCATTTAAAGCCTGGTCTGGAGGGGCTATCCTCTGGGAATTTATCACTTTCCAAGAACTGAAGAAATTTCTTGGCTGAACATCTAGAAGTCAAAAACTGAGATCTGGAGCATCTTTATCTTAAATACTATCAACTTTGAGTGACAGTTAGGAGCCTCTTAGAAAAGCCTCAAAAGAGCAGGCTCAGATTTATCAGAATAAGAAAACATATTGTCTAAAACCGAGCTAGGAACTCTGGGATCATCCCCAAATTCTGACCAGTGAAGAGAATCCTATATGCACTCACCGCACTACCACAGCTCCGCTCAAGGATGGATAAAAACAATGATCTCCAAAATGGAAGTTTAGAAAACCACAAGAATTGGAAAAACAAACCATTTTGGTCTGGAAAGACAATATTATAAATTATATCTATATCTACTTTTTAATTATTTCCTTAAAAACCTTTTATGTATACATCTAAAATGTACCTAATAGAATGTAATATGTTATGTAATATATAAATAGGTATACTTCTGTGCAGACGCGTGATCAGCAATAGATACCACAAATTCTAAGACGGTTTCACTTTGTGGGACTTCTTGTCTTTCTCAGAATGGGGTGTAGGGTCAATGGGTCTGCTGCCTGGCAGTACCTGATAGCAAGCTGTGGGGATCAGCTGTTCCATATTATTCAAGATAAAGCTGGTGTGCTGTGGATTCATTCATTCATTCAACAAATATTTACCAAACTATGAGGATGAAACAGTGAACCAAGGAGACACAGTTAGATCTATGTTCATGGAGCTTACATTCTCACAGGAGAAAAGATAAACAGCAAGAAAATTAGTAAAACGTAAAGCTAGGCAACATCACTTATCCCTAATGTGAGAAGAAGACATTACTCATGTGATATTCCTGCCAAAACTGATTAACTGTAATCTAATCATGAGGGATTAACTAATACAATGAAATTTAAAAAGACATTCTCTAAAGTTGTTAATAAGATGAAAGACCCAAAAAAAAAAAAAAAAAAAAAAGCCGGCACTATTCCAGATTAAAGGTGACTAAAAATATATAATACAATACAATGTGTGATCTTTGTTAGAATCCTGAATTGGAAAAAAAGAGCTATAAATAACATTATTGGAACAATTAAATAATTTAAATATTGACTGAATATTAAATAGTATAATTGAATCCATATAATTTTTCCTGATGCGATCATTGTATTATGATTATTTAAAAGAATGACCTTGTTCATGAGAAATACTCATGGAAGTAGATAAATCCAGGTGAATGGAATAAGGTGTTCATTAAATATTCTTTCTGCTTCTCTCTAAGCTTGAACATGTTGCAAGTAAAATGTTGTGTGTGTGTGTAACAATATAAGAGAACAAAAAGCAATGAGGGTGGAGATGGAGATAATTGTTTTATGTTGGTGATGAGGGAGACCCTTTTAAAAAATACACTGACATTTGAACAGAGATGTAGTAGCAGAAAGAAGTGAGAGAACAGACTATGCAGCTATCTGGGAGACAAGAGTTTCAAGCAGCATATCTGCCCTATTTGAAGACAGAAAAGATACCAATGAGACCAAAAGCAGAGTGAACAAGAGAGAAGACAGAAGGAGATGAGGTCAGATAAGTAGCTCAGAGTAAGGACATTGTTGAACCTTAGAGAGAATGATGAGATCATTGGAATTTTACTCTGAGTAGGAGAAAAATCACTGGAGATTTTTGAACCAAAATATCATATGATCTATTTTGATGCTACTATAAATGGAATTATTTTCTTAATTTTATTTTACACTTGTTCATTGCTAGTACGTAGAAAAACAATTGATTTTGTGTACTGATGTTGTATCCTGCAAACTTATTTAACTTTAGCACTGCAAAATGTTTCATTTTGTCCATTCACAGTTTGTCCATTCACCTACTGAAGGGCATCTCGGTTGCTTTCAAGTTTTGGCAATCATGAGTAAAGCTGCTATAAACATCCATGTGCAGGTTTTTGGTATGAACATAGTTTTCAACCCATTTGGGTAAACACCAAATGGCATGATTTCAAGATCATATGTTAAGAGTCTATTTAATTTTGTAAGAAACTGTGCAAGACTGTTTTTCTAAAGTAGTTGTACCATTTTGCATTTTATCAGCAATGAATGAGAGTTCGTGTTGCTCCACACTCTCATCAGCATTTGGTTTTGTCACTGTTTTTAATTTTAGCCATTGTAAGAGATATGTAGTAGAAATTACCTTTTTACCCTCTATAACCAACCCCTCCGCACACACACACATACACACACACACACACACACACACACACACACACACAAGAATTTAAAGTCAAAGCTGAAGTATCAAATCATCACTTTTTGGACTGAACACGAAATTTTTTCAGTAAAGGAATTTGTACTATGCTTGAATCACACCACACTACACAAGGTGAGAGCATTGGATGCTCTATTTTCATGCCTACAAGTGATAGATTATGCCAGAGTTGCAGGTTTGAACAACATTCATATCTGATATGAGCAATAAGATGCAAATATACATGGTCTGAATAAATGCCATTGTTCATGCAGTCTTTAAATAGATTCCTTCTAGTCTAAGGGTTCTAACAGAACATCTTATAAATGCAAGGCACTTTCAATAGAAATCTTATATGCTTTTCCTAAAAGACTTCAAAAAGCATCTTTTTCTTGAATTTTAAATGCAGAAAGACCTTAAAGTTTATTTAGACCAAGTCTCTCTTTTCTACCAGTGGCAGAGGAGGCCCAGAAAGGTAAAGTAATTTCCCCAGCTCATGTGTTGTATTATTTGTGATAGATCAGCCACAGGAACTCTACTCCATACCCTTTCCGTTGTATGATACAATAGTGCCCCTTGAAATTGGCTGTGAATTATGTCTTTCCAGTTACAAATTCTGCTTGCCTGCCTACCTAAGCAATTATAACTCACCTATAGTCTCCTATTCTGCTTCATAAAAGCTCTATGTCGTTTTGAAACGATAAATCTTCTACCTATAACATTAAAATTCATGACAGTGATAATTCCAAAATTGACTATTCACAAGTCTAGATTTTCCTTAAATAAATTTCAAAGCCAATAATCTGTTTATCTGAATTGTTTAAAATTTTCCCATCCCTCTTTTTCTGTCATCTTCTTTCTTAAAACCCTCCCCACCTAGAGTGAGCCATGGTTTCCTTTCAATGCTGTCTCTGCACTTTGCTGTCTCTGCACTTTGGCATCTCTTCCTTCCCTAGAGGAATCTATTTTAGGTTCATGAAATCTCCTATTTTAATGATCTCTTGGGCAACTATCTTTTATGTTCTTTTTATTTTGGGGATTTGTATACTTCACCTTCTCTGTTGAAATCCTATGATCCCAATTTATTAAGAGATATGATGCATCATGCATTAGTTCCCTAGTAATAGAAATGTTCTTCCATGTCAGTTACAAAATAATAGGAAATTACATAAGCAAAAACAGCAGCAGTAATTTGTTCTCTGCTTTCATAAATTAAGAAAAGTACCATCTGAAGAAACATCAGAATCATGTTATGATTAAAAACTCTATTAATCAAAGATATAATTAATGTGCTCAAATATGAGATGGCTGAAGTATTGGGACTTATGACTAGAAGAATATAAAGAAACTTCCATGAATATCCTCTGGAAAATTAAAAATGATAAATAAATACAAAGCCAGGAAGTAACTGTGAGTGAGGAGACGCAGATGTTTCAGAGAAATAAAACATCATCTTAATGTTGCTATGGCTGTATTTAAATAAAATAAGTGTACACAATGACAGATTATCCCAAGACAAGAGGTAATCTGTAGGGTCTAGCCCCACAGGGTCGGTAGGTTTTTCTCCCTGTGTGCGGAGACGAGAGATTGTAAGAATAAAGACACAAGACAAAGAAATAAAAGAAAAGACAGCTGGGCCCAGGGGACTACTACCACCAAGACGCAGAGACCAGTAGTGGCCCCAAATACCAGGCTGCGCTGATATTTATTGGATACAAGACAAAGGGGCAGGGTAAGGAATGAGAGCCATCTCCAATGACAGGTAAAGTCACCTCGGTCACGTGTCCACTGGACAGTGGGCCCTTCCCTGTTTGGCAGCTGAGGCGGAGAGACAGAGAGAGAGAGGACACAGCCCACTCCATTATTTCTGCATATCAGAGAATTCTAGTACTTTCACTAATTTGCTACTGTTATGTAAAAGACAGAGTCAGGTGTACAGAACGGAACATGAAGGCGGACTAGGAGCATGACCACTGAAGCACAGCATCCCAGAGAGATGGTTAGGCCTCCAGATAACTTCAGGCCCTCCACAAGAGGTGGAGGAGTAGAGTCTTCTCTGAACTTCTACGGGGAAAGGGAGACTCCCTTCCCGGTCTGCTAAGTAACAGGTGCTTTTCCTTGGCACTGACGCTACCACTAGACCCTGGTCCGCTTGGTAACGGGCATCTTTCCAGATGCTGGTGTTACCGCTAGACCAAGGAGCCCTCTGGTGGCCCTGTCCGGGCTTAACAGAAGGCTCACACTCTTGGCTTCTGGTCACTTCTCACTATGTCCCCTCAGCTCCTATCTCTGTATGGCCTGGTTTTTCCTAGGTTATAATTGTAGAGCAAAGATTATTATAATATTAGAATAAAGAGTATTTGCTACAGACTAATGATTAATGTTATTCATACATAATCATATCTATTATCTATATCTAGTATTACTATTCT
Source organism: Macaca nemestrina (assembly GCF_043159975.1). Classification (NCBI taxonomy): domain Eukaryota; kingdom Metazoa; phylum Chordata; class Mammalia; order Primates; family Cercopithecidae; genus Macaca; species Macaca nemestrina. Next base: position 51,757,474 of record NC_092130.1, read on the forward strand.
TATTTTATATATTTTATTATACTGGAACAGCTCGTGCCCTTGATCTTTTGCCTCGGCACCTGGGTGGCTTGCAGCCCACAGTAATCATTATGAGATACTTATAATAGCTAGGTTCTACTTCAATGTCTAATTGAAATATCAGACATCATGCATGTTCAGCAGATATAATTACACCATAATCATCCTAAAGATAGGACACAAACCTAAGTATGATGCTAATGGAGATGAAGAGGATGGGTTTTTGAAGATATGAAAGAAAGTTGGATTAGAAATAGAAAATATACCAGTTCTCTCAGACATCAGTGGTTTATATATTTCATTCACATGATCCTTTTATTTTATTAATTTATTAATTTAGTCTGGACTAGTTACATTATTATTATAATAATTATTATTATTTTGAGACAGTCTCGCTCTGTCAACCAGGCTGGAGTGCAGTGGCATGATCTCGGATCTTGACTCACTGCAAGCTCCCCGTCCCGGGTTCACTCCCTTCTCCCACCTCAGCCTCCCAAGTAGCTGGGACCACAGGTGCCTGCCACCACACCTGGCTAATTTTTTGTGTTTTTAGTAGAGATGGGGTTTCACCGTGTTAGCCAGGATGGTCTTGATCTCCTGACCTCGTGATCCACCTGCTTTGGCCTCCCAAAGTGCTGGGATTACAGGCATGTTATTTTTTTCTATAACATGTAGTATGTTCAATATTCAAACTTTTGAGAAAGTACCATGACAGTTAAATATTGAAACTATAAATAGATACTGTAAGCCTGTTCCTAGGAAATACTTCAGAATATATATCTCTTATCTAAACATTTCAGTGTATTTGATTATTCAGTACTACCATTTAATGTTATAGTGTACAGAATAGTACTGGACAAACACAGCTCATTCTTGGGATGTAATCTTAAAACAAAAATTTTTCCCCCCACTGCCTGTTAATTTTATTAGGAGAGGCTAGACTTTCCTTATCCTTGGAAATAACAGTTTCAATACAGATAATAAAATATCTAGAATTATGTAATACTTAAAACTCTGAATTTATTTAAAATTAGGGTATCTCTCACAGTATAGCTCATGTACTCCTTCCTCAGCTCATAGAAATATGATAATGCCCTCACTTCCCTTGGTCAAGGTCCCTTCATCCTTTAGTCTAGCCTGCCCTCTTAGACAGGACCTTCCCCATGTTAACTTTCATCTCCAGAACCTAATTCACAGGTTACTTGTATACATTCCCTAATACCAATAAAACCAGAAAGTGCGGGACACCCAGTAGGGCCACTCTCCTCTTGCTAATTGCTAACATGCAGTTTGCTATTTCTCATCCTAGATATTTCACATATGACAGCAAGATCCCACTCTTGGAGTGGTCTCATTAAAGCCTCCTTTCTACATGTGAGACTAAGAAGCAATGCAACTCTATCCCTTTGAGGGGAGACATGGTTATTTACAGCACTCAGTGCCCTCTCTTAAGAAATTATCCTTGCATTGTCTCCTTGCATTGTCTCATTCTCCTTGCATTGACCCCCAGGAAAAGGGTCTTTAAGCAAGGAGATCTTTGCATCAGACCTCTAACAGATCTTTCTAAAGAAATTGTTCCCGGATCCTCTCTGAACCCAACACATACTGATCCTTTTATTTTGCAGATGTGAGTGAAAAGTTGAAGAGCATTGTGTCTAGTTTTCTGCTCTCCCCTTTAAGTATTAACATTTATACTGCCACTTCACTTTGGAAAGTCATATTAATTGTTCTCAGCACCTCACGTTAAACTACCCAACTCTTTTTTGGTAGTACCAACTACCAATAATTCCACACACCAGGATTAAATTGTAAAACCTAAGTAATGATAGTGAAAATAGTTCAAGAAATGTATACAGTTTTTAAAAATCTAATTAGTCATCACCTGAGTCACTTAATGTTTATAAATAGAAAGGCTTGATTTTCATGTGTCCCTGGATAGTTGCAGAGCCATTCTGGCATCAAAAGTAGGTCCAATAGAACTTTGGGGAAACATGCCCCAGTGCTTAATAAATACTTGCAAGTAGAAGATGCAAAAGGGTCCACTGAACAATCTCCATCTAGGCCCTTTGCATGTGGCCAAGATGAAGTAAGCGGGGGTGCCTCAGTTTTATATCTAAATGCCCAGTATGTTCAGGTCATCAGTCTGTCCATGACAATCTGGGATTACAGTACAAATTAGCAAGACCAGCAACTCAAACTAGGTCCATTGGTGGTCAAGCCATTATGACATCTATGCTGGTTCATGTGCCTGGCCCAGGCAGCATAAGTGTGATAGACAGTGTGCCTAAAGTATTAATAGTAAGTATATCCAGATCACCAGTCTCTTCAGAATGGGCACTGTTAAAGAGCTGGTTCAGATGTTGGCCATATGTTTTATCTTTCATATATATCCTTAATTATGGTCTATGCTCTAGCTGGGAATGCCTAAAGGTGGCTGTGGTTGAGTAGGAGGAGTGGGATGGGGTTTCCCCCAGCTTTTACCAAGATTTGGGTCCTTTCTGCCTTCTGGCCTGGACACTAGGCCCCTTAGATGAGTTAACTTCAACTTCACTGGATGGAGACTCTGTCACCTACCATTCTCCACTTCTACCTCACTGACTCCAGGCTCTACCACTGTCCCCTCCCAAGCCCCCCAAGAAAAATACTTCAGAAATAGGGCACTGGACTAGCCATAGGAGATACTTGGTCTCCTCGACACTGTCTATGTGGCCTTAAGACAGGTCACTTTCATTCTCTGGGCTTCACTTTCCTCCTCTTTAAAATTAGAACAATAATAATATTTGCCTCATAGGGCTCTTGTGAGGGTTTAATGAGCTCATTCATGCAACAACTCTAAGTCACTAATCAATACGTTTGGTGGATACTAGAGATTTTATTGATTAGAGAGATCACATGAAAACTTCTTGCAACCAAACACGGCACACTTAAAATATATCATATATGCACATAATGTGCTATATACATATAGATATAAATTTTACACACTGACAAGTATTTGATTTCCTTCACTACATGCTTTGAAATGTTTTGCTACAATTATAGAATTAAGTTTCAAAAATACATGTAATGGTGAAAATATTTAACTCATAATTCTAAAGTAATTATCCCTGAAATATTTATTTTTATATATTAAAATTTGATATTAAGTACTCATTTCTATTAAGAAACAGAGATGGATAAGTTTAAGTGTCAGACCCAGGAGCAAATCTTTGCCAAGACCTGTTAAGTAAGTCTCCAACTCACAAAAATGCCTATTCCACATTTTTCAGACGAAAGCAAGTGGAGAAGAAGGGATTTCTTTATATCTTTTGTAGACCGCCAAGGATTAGGTCAGTGAAATGAGGTCCTAGTCCTAATCTGACACTGGTTGTGTCCAGCAATTGAAAGATTTACTATTTGTGGACCTCAATTTTCACATGCGTCAGTGAAGAGGTTGGTGCTTGATTGCTTTGCGCTGCAATGAGCAGAAAGCCCTGTCTCAACTATTTTAAACAATCATGAGACATCATATCTCAAGAGTAAGACTTCCATAAGTTGAACAGGCTCCATGCACAGTAGCCCAGGATCATTGCACTGCTCCTCTCTGATGCTCTTGGCCCCATGCTTGTCCATGTGCAGGCTTCAGCCCAGCTGGCTTCACTCATGATCACAAGATAGGGGTTACTGAGCCGCATATCACTTACAACATGATAAGATATAACTGAAGAAGGGGTGGTTTCTATGAACAAGAAAACCTTTCCCTGGCTCACTGCAGCAGTCTTCCTTTAAGTCTCATTGGCTAGGATGAAATCACATGTCCCTTTCCAAAAGCAGTCATAAGGTTTCCACAACTGGGTAAAATAAGATTTACTTGAGTCATGTTGGGAAGTTTGTTCATTGCTTTAAGAACTAGGCTTCTATTGAAAAGACTTTGGAGCAGGCAACCAACTGTGCTTGCTATCCTCACTTAGGTATCTTTTAGTTGTAAAAGAATGAGTCTGAGGTATTTTTGTCATCACCTGATTAATAAATGTCATGCTAAGTCATCATTTAATGCAACACTGAAATAGCTGGCTTCAAGAAGACAAATAAAGATTGTATGTAAGTCATAGGGGAAGCAAACCAGATTTATATTCTAAAGAGGTTCAAATATTCTGAAAATGATATACATAGTTTTGGAATGGCCCAATGATAGGGCAAAAGGGGTGGTGATCAATTTTACTTTATTTATTTACATTTCCATGAGATAATAAAATACAGACTTTCCTAACATACCAAATGAAGGCTGGGAAAAGCAAATTGCATCCTGGCTACCAAGTCAGAAGTCAGCTTAAACCAAGAAGTAGATCAGTGATGCTTAAATAATCAGAAATGCAACTGAAATAATCAGAATAACAATCTTGTGAAAGCTCAATTCTTAAAATAAATTCACATTTTTTTCAACTACAGTTATTTTCTATCTTGTGGATAGTGGAGCATAGTTAGGATTTCCATTAGAAAAATGGTGGTTTTTTTCTTTCATTTGCTTTCCTTCTTTCTTTGGCTTTTTAAACCCTTCTTTCCATTTCTTTTCTTTTCTTTTCCTTGTCTTTTCTTTTCTTTTCCTTCCTTTCTTTCTTCCCCCCAAACATTCCCCTCCCTCTTTCTCTTTCTATCTTATTCTCCTAAGACCAGTAACATTGTTTCTCCATTTGGGAGAAAATATTCAGTGGTGTTCTGAAGATGGCTCATACTGGCTCACTACAGCTAACTGTGCACATCTTTCCCAACTCTGAGTTCAGTAAAAAATTTTAATAGCTTGAAATTGATCACAATGGGATAATTTACACAACATAATTTGGCAAGCACTACAAATCACAGCTTACTCTTTTTGTTTTTTTGTTGTTTTTCCAGAAAGCCAGATCACCAGCATACCACTAGAGGCAGCATATCAGAATGACTAAGAGCAAGGATTCTGGTCTTATACTATTTTAGTTCAAGTACAGTCATCCTTTGGTATCCTTGGGGAATTGGTTCCAGAACCCCCCCTGGATACCCAAATCCATGGATGCTCAAGCCCCCTATATAAAATTTATATAACCTATGCAGTTCCCCCCACATACTTTAAATCATCTCTAGATTACTTATAATACTTACTAGATTATAAATGCTATGTAAATAGTTGTTAAACTGTATTGTTTAGGAAATAATGACAAGAAAAAAGTCTACACATGTTCAGTACAGATATAACCATTCATTTTCAATCGGCGATTGGTTAAAGTCACGGATGCAAAATCCATGGACACAAGGGCCAGCTGTAATGTCTTTCCCATTTAATTTCTCTGACCAACAGTAAAATAGGAATAATAATACATATCCCATAGGCTAAGAATAGAATGGGACAATGTTTTTTACAAGTGTTATTACTTGTGGTAAAGATCGTCACAAATTCTTTGTTTAAAAGGCACGATTTGTATCTCCTTCCCTAGAATGAGTGTGGCTTTGTGACTGTTTGTATAATAGACTCTGATGACAGGAATGATGTTCCAGTTTCCAGGCCCAGGCCTCCAAGAAACTGGCAGTTTTCACTTCCCATCTCTTGAACTGTTCTTTCTGGTATATATTAGGGGTCTTCAGGGAAGTATAACCAATAGGATAGATAGGTATATATATAGGGCTCCTTTTTTTTTTTTTTTTAAGTAATTGGCTCACATGCTTGTGGGGACTGGCAAGTGTAAAATCTTCAGAGCAGACTCGCATGTTGGAGACCCAGAGAAGGGTTGATGCTGCAGTTTCAAGTCAAAGGCAATTTAGAGGCAGAATTCCTTCTTCCCTGGTCCTCAGACTGTTCCTCTTCAGGCATTCAACTTATTGGATGAAGCCCACTCACATTATGAGGATACTCTGTTTTACCCAAAGTCTACTGATTTAAATATTAATCACTTCTAAAACATGTCTTGTCAGCAACATCTAGACAGTCGTTTAAGCAAACACCTGGGCACCGTAGCCTAGCCAAAATGACACATATAATTAATTATCACATAGGGTAGCCAACTCCAGGTAGGAAGTCCAATTATATGGTACAGAGATCAAATATAGGCGCCCTGAGACTATGTGGAGTTGGACAGGGGACAGGCTGAGACCAGCCTTTCAGATTTGCCTACCAAAACGCAAAGCATGTGATCTCCAGTTCATCCCAGTTGTAATGGTTAATGTTAGGTGTCAACTTGATTGGATCGAAAGATACCTAAATGACTGGTAAAGTATTGTTTCTGGGTGTGTCTATGGGGGTGTGGCCAGAGGAGATTGATATTTGAGTTGGTAGACTGGGAGAGGAAGACCCACCCTCAGTATGGGTGGGTACCATTCAATCAGCTGCCAGTGTGGCTAGAACAAAGCAGGCAGAAGAAAGTGGGATAACCTTGTTTCCTTGGTCTTCTGGCTTTCCTCTTTCTCCTGTGCTGGATGCCTCCTCTCGCTCCTCCTGCCCTTGGGCATCAGACTCCAGGTTCTTTGGCCTTTGGACTCTTGGACTTGTACCAGTGACTTGCTGGGAGCTCTCAGACCTTCGGCCACAGACTGAAGGCTGCATTGTCAGCTTCCCTGGTTTTGAGGCTTTCAGACTCAGATTGAGCCATTACCAGGTTTCCTCCTACCCAGCTTCCAGAGGGCTTATTGTGGGAGTTCGCCTTGTGATCATGTAAGCCAGTTCTCCCTAACAAACTTTCTTTCATATATACATATATCCTATTAGTCCTTTCCCTCTGGAGAGCCCTGATTAATACAGATTTTGGTACCGGGGTGGTTTTAGAGCAATGAATTTTAAGGATGGATTTCTTTAGTCAGTTTTGTGGTTCCTGGCTCTTTAATCTGGTTAGACCTAAAAATGCTAATGACTCTACTTCTAATAGTATGGAGAGTACTGATAGTCTTTGGCATGAATTGTTTAGAGAGTTGTACGAAATTAATGCATTTGATATTCCTGATTCACCACTCTTGAGAGGCAAGGAGTTTGGTGACTCTATACACGATACCTTTGAACATTTGTAGAGAACCAAGGAATATAATGAAGTGGGTTAATTGCTCCTAAGTTTGATGGAGAAAGCGATGAAAGAAAAGAATGAGCTCAGGTATGCCATCTCCCATCTTCTGGCTCCAGAAGCACATACTTAGCCGCAAATCTTGTAAGATTGCCCTGGGTGAAAGTCTTATCTCTTATAGACGAAGTCTGAAATTGCTAAAAATCAGACACAAGCTTTTATCATGTGAGTGGCTGACCTGCAACAAAAGATACAGGCTCAGTCTCACCAAATGTCTACTGTTAAAATGAGGGCATTCATTGGGAAAGAATGGGACACTGTAACTTGAGATGGGGATGTGCTCGAGGACCTTGATGAAGTTGGAGACACTGAGCTCCTAAATTCTGATGAGATTTTTTTGTCAGAGGAAATGGCCTCCCCAACCCCGTGACATCGCCTCCCCACCCAGGCTGCCACCAGCCTTTCCCCCTTTGTCTGAGGAGATTGCATGGCCTGAGGCAATAGTGATGGTCTCCCCTGATGCAGCTGTCAGGCAAGGCAATGCTGATTGTCCCCACCACCCCTCTTTTCTTCTACACCTGTAACTAAACTCAAGTGTCAGTAGTCCCCTAGAGGTGAGATTCAGAGTATGACCCACAAGGAAGTGCACCACACTCCAAAAGAACTACTTGAGATTTCTAATTTATATAAGCAGAGATCCACAGAACAGGTATGGGAATGGATATTAAGGGTGTGGGATAACGGTAGAAGGAACATAAAGTTGTATCAGGCAGTTATTCATATGGGCCCACTAAGCAGAGATTTTGCATTTAATGTTGCAGCAGGGGGGATTATAAAAGGTTCTAATGGTTTATTTGCTTGGTTAGCTGAATCATGGATCAAAAGATGGCCCACTATGAGCGAGCTGGAAATGACTGATCTCCTTGGTTTAATGTAGAGGAAGGAATCCAAAGGCTTAGGGAGATTGGAATGCTAGAGTGGATTATTCACTTTAGACTTACTCATCCAAACTGAGAAGGTCCAGAAGACACATCCTTCACCAATACCTTGTGAAATAGATTTGTGAGGGGAGCATCTGCGTCCTTGAAGAGCTCTGTGATTGCTCTTCTCAGTATGCCAGAACTTACAGTGGAAATTAATTTTTCCTCAATGGGAAAACTTAAATATAATAAGAATAATTTGATCCCAAGGTGGCATGGGCCAAGTGGCAGCACTCAACCATCAAAGGCAAGTTGGGGGTAGTTACTGTAATGGATAACAGAGTCAAAGCAGCAATCAGAATAGTCTGACTCGCATAGAGCTCTGGCATTGCCTAATTAATCTCAGTGTCCTAGAAGTAAAATTGATAGGAAACTTACTGCATTCTTACTTAATTTGTATAAGCAGAAAACTTCCAGGTCAAATAGAAAAAGACTAATTTGAATTATAAAAACAGAGCATCATGGCTTTTCAATCAATTTTCAGATTTGAGCCAGTTTATACACCTAGAACCCCTTGAATGGAGGGGAGGCCTGTTCCCTTAAGGAAGGACCCCACTACACTACCAACAATGTGTACTGTTAATCCTTCTCCCATGCCTCCCCAAGGAGACTTCTGGCCTTTTACCAAGGCAACTGTGCATTAGGGAAAGGGGAATGATGAGATCTTCCAGGGACTACTGGACACTGGCTCTAAGCTGACATTGATTCCCAAAATGTCAAAATGTCATTGTGATCCTCCAGTTAGAGTAGGGACTTATGGAGGTCAGGTAATTAATAGGGTGTTAGTTTAGGTCCAACGTGCAGTGAGTCCAGTGGGTCCCTGGACTCATCCTGTAGTCGTTTCCCAATGTCAGAATGCATAATTAGCATAGACATATGTAGCAGCTGGCAGAATCCCCACATTGTTTCTCTGACCGGTGGGGTGAGGGCTAGTATGGTGGAAAAGGCCAAATGGAGGCGATTAGAGCTGCCTCTACCTAGAAAAAACAGTATTTCATCCCTGGAGGGATTTCAGAGATTAGTGCCACCATCAAGAAATTGAAAGATGCAGGGGTGGTGATTCCCACCATATCTCTGTTCAACTCTCCTACTTGTTCTGTGCAGAAGACAGATGGATTTTGGAAAATGACAGTAGATTAGCACAAGCTTAACCAAGTGGTGACTCCAACTGCAGCTGCTGTACCAGATATAGTCTCATTGCTTGAACAAATTAAGAAATCTCCTGGTACCTAGTATGCAACTATTAATTTGGCAAATGCCTTTTTCTCCTGTCCATAAGGTCCTACCTTAGGGGTGTATCAACTCTCCCGCTCTGTGTCATAGTCTTGTCCACGGAGATCTTGATCATTTTTCCTTTCCACAAGATATCACACTGGCCCATTACATTGATGAATTTATGCTGACTGGACCCAGTGAGTGATAAGTAGCAGCCACACTAGACTTGTTTGTGAGAATTTGTGTGCCAGGATACAGGCAATAAATCTGACTAAAATTCAGAACTGTCTACCTCAGTGAAATTTCTAGGAGTCCAGGCTGCAGGGCCTATCAATCAAAAGGTGGAAGTGGAAGTGGCATCACTCACCATCACCCCTAATGACTCACCAGCAAAATGTTTGCTTCCTGTTCCCATGGCATTATGTTCTGCCGGCCTAAGAGACCTTAGTTCCTGAAGAAGAAAAGCTGCCACCAGGAGACACAACAATAATTCCATTAAACTGGAATTTAAGATTGCCACTTGGCCACTTTGGGCTCCTCCTTCCTCTAAGTCAATAGGCTAAGAAGGGAGTTACAGTGTTGGTGGAGGTAATTGACCAGACAATCAAGATGAAATCAGACTACTCTACAATGGAAGTAAGGAAGAGTATGTCAGGAATGCAGGAGATTCCTTAGGGTGTCTCTCATTATTACGATGCCCATGATTAAGGTCAATGGGAAACTACAGTTACCCAATCCAGACAGGATGACAAATGGTCCAGACCCTTCAGGAATGAAGGTTTGGGTTCCTTCACCAGGCAAAAACCAATGACAGGCCAACGTGCTTGCTGAAGGCAAAAAGAATACAGAAGGGGTAGAAGAAGCTAGTCATCAATTCCAGCTATGACCATGTGGCCAGTTGCAGAAACAAGGAATGTAATTATCATGAATATTTCCTCATAACGTTGTTAAGAACATGTTTGTGCATGTATGCACCTGTACTAAGAAAATATCTTCATTCTATTTCCTTTCTTTTTACTTTATCATGTAACATAAGTTTCATTGATATCCTATCAGCATTTAAGTGTTGTTAACTTCATGTAATGCCATTTAGGTTAAGGATTAGTGCACTTCCAGTTGTATGAAACATAGTTGTATTACATTAGGTGTAATTATGACCTTATTATTGTCTTTATTTAGAGATTAAGTATGATTTCAGGAGACGTATATGGGTGCCAAGTTGACAAGGGGTGGACTTGTGATGGTTAAGATTAGGTGTCAACTTGATTGATTGGATTAAAAGATAGCTAGGCTGGGCGAGGTAGCTCACTCCTGTAATCCCAGCAGCTTGGGAGGCCTAGGCAGGTGGATCACGAGGTCAGGAGTTCAAAACCAGCTTGGCCAAGATGGTGAACCCCTGTCTCTACTAAAACTATAAAAATTAGCCTGGCATGGTGGTAGGTGACTGTAATCCCAGCTACTTGGGAGGCTGAGGCAGGAAAACCGCTTGAACCTGGGTGGCAGAGGTTGCAGTGAGCTGAGATCGTGCCACTGCACTCTAGCCTGGGCAACAGAGTAAGACTCCATCTCAAAAACAAAACAAAACAAAAAAAGATACCTAGATGGCTGGTTAATTATTTGTCTATGAGGGTATTGCCAGAGGAGATTTATGTTTTGGGTTGGTGGACTGGGAGAGGAAGACCCACCCTCAATGTGTGTGGGCACCATCCAATCAGCTGCCAGTCCGGCTAGAACAAAAGCAGGCAGAAGAAGATAAAATAACTTTTCTTCCTGATTCTTCTAGCTTCCTGCTTTTCCCTGGGCTGGATGCTTCCTCCTGCTCCTCCTGCCCTTGGACATCAGACTTCAGGTTCTTCAGCTTTTGGACTCTTGGACTTGCACCAGTGGTTTGCCAGGAGTTCCTGGGCCTTTGACCATAGACTGAAGGCTACACTGTTGGCTTCTCTGGTTTTGAGGCTTTCAGACCCAGATTGAGCCACTACCAGCTTCTCTCTTCTCAGCCTGCCTACCATAGGACTTCGCTTTGTGATCAAGAAGTCAATTCTCCCTAATAAACTCCCCTTCATATATACATATATCCTATCTGTTCTGACCCTATAGAGAACCCTGAGTAATATATACCAGTCACTAGCTGAATAGCACCAACTTCTACCCAGTCAATAACTATGTGGAGCAAAGGGATCACCCAGCTGAGTCCTGCTTGAAATTCTGACATACAAAATCATAATATATTTAAAATATTTATGCACTAAGTCACTAAGTTTTGGGGTAGTTCTTTACACAAGAAGAGTTAACTGAACACTATCTATCTTTATTTAGACCAGGCTTTGTTTAGGAGATAGTTATGCTATAATTAAACTTATTTTTAGGTTATTTTAGGTTTCCAAGTCCCATAATGAGCTTAAGGTGTATTCCTTTCTGATAGCAGGCAGGTCTGAATTTGTCCAAGTGCATTTGTATGAAAAACTGAGGAGATTACTGGAAAGTGAAAGATTCTAAAGAAAAACTAGCGTTGCAGATAATCCTGACACACTTTACTCATGAGGATGCACAGGCTTTTGTAAAAGTGCTTGCTCTCTGCCTTTCTACTCAACCTCACATAAATTAATGCTCTATGTAGAAATGAGTTCACCATGTGCCGGGAGTGAGCTGTGGGGAGGAAGAACACTATAATTAAAGCCTAAAGGAGGTATCTCAGTCAAATTTTCACAAGCTATCAATCACAAGCATCTTGTAAGTACCCCTTTTTGACAAAACATAGCTTTGATACTCCCAAACCTTAGCACATTAGAGGAATAGTGCCCAACAGTTCATGGCAATCTTTAAAGAGTGAGTATGACATGATTTGGCTCTGTGTCCCCACCCAAATCTCATCTCGAATTGTAATCCCCACTTATCAAGGGAGGGACCTGGTGGAAGTCGATTGGATCACGGGGACAGTTGCTGTTGTTGTGATAGTCAGTCAGTTCTCACAAGATCTAATGGTTTTAAAAGTTAGATCTTTTAAAAAGTTAGGAACTACAATGGTTTGGTAGTTCCCTCCCTGTGCTCTCTTTTTCACCTTCTGCCATGTAAGACGTGCCTTGCTTCCCCTTCCCCTTCTGCCATGATTGTAAGTTTCCTACATGTAAACCATGTGAAACTGTGAGTCAATTAAATCCCTTTCATTTATAAATTACCCAGTCTTAGGTAGTATAATTATAGCAATGTGAAAACAGACAAATACAGAGTGGTTATACCAGTCAGGAGTGGCAGAACTTAACAGAAGCCAAGTCAATGCCCATTGACTCAACTGTGACTGGCTTGCTAGAATCAGGGAGAAAGGGCCAGGAAAAGATAAATCAAACAGGAGATCCATGTATTCATCACAGGAGAGCATGGGTAACAATCTCCCAGGCACATTTGGGTATTAGAAAAATTTCAGGAAGCTGAGATTCTGCAGACGGAGTGAGAACCGTCAAAATGTGAGTCTGTACTCTTTTAACCCAGCACCATTTATCCAACTCTCTAGATTCACCAACTTCCAACTTTCCCTCTGTAAAACAATTTGAATAATGCCTGTGGCATGATGCACATGCATCAGTAGGAAGCCAATCTCTGCCATGGCCACACAATTTGGCTACTAGCACATGGGTGATTATCAAGAATCAGTCATTCTCCTACAAAATATATCATATCTATTACTGCAAAAACAAATTTGTGTTAAATATCATGTAAACCAATAATAATGTATGTGAAAATTGTTTCTCTGAAAAATGTCTGAGTAAGCTTTCAATAAAGACTATAAAGTCACTACAAAAGACATTGTCAATTTGGGCAGATGTGATAAAATTGTCAAAGATTAAAACAAAAATGTAGAAAAATTCTACATTCACAACTCTAAGTTCTTGTCACTTCTTAAATAAATAAAATCTGGAACTTATATTCTAAGGGGAAAATGTCTTGATATCTTTAGGGGATACTCAAGATAACCTTCATCTTTCTTGCTTTGCTCTGATAGCCTCTGAGAATCAAATGGCATTCTATAAAGTGCTGTTCCTTCTCCTTCTGTAAACCTCACGTAGACGGTAGATTTAGGCTAGTATTCATTTGCACACACCCTCCTATAAAATAGGATTACTTTTTATTGACTACTATTGATTTAACTTACTTTACTGAGTTTCTCCTTTTCTGAATAATTCCTGATATTTAGATTTAGTATATGCTTTCTGTATTTTTTAATTTTCATTGACTATTAACAAATAATTTTTGTGTTTGTCTAAGATTGTCAGCTTGCACAATCTCATTTGGAAAGTGGGAGACCGAATTGTCCATCCTTGTATAAAAACCTAGTTTCTTATCTTTGATGAAATTTACTAAAAAAAAACCCTCAAGATTTCGAAAGTGTGCATCAATTCTAACCCTTTGTTGTCAGTTAGGGTAAGTAAACTAGCTTCCATACAAATAAGCCCTCAAGTCTCAGTGATGCACTGAGTCCATCTCTCATACAAAATTTGGTTCTGAGTTTCTGGTCAGCATCATTTTGGAACCATGACTTTTCCCATCATGTGGTTCCAGTATTCCTTAAAGCCTGGGAATCCTCTGCTGGATTATCTACATAAACCCAGCAAACTAACGTAGAGAATAAGAATTGGAAATGGTGCAGACATTTTCAGTGGACCAGGCCTGAGAGAGGAACACATCAATTTTGTGCATATTGCATTAAACAGTATTCAGTAACGTGGCAACATCAAACTGCAAAGAAACTGCAGAGTCAAATAAATGCAGAGTTAAATAAATGGAACATGTAGTCTAACTGTGTTTTCTGGAGGAAGAGTTTGAATGAGCACATAGCAGCCTCTTTCTCATAAGTCCTCCACTACATATAATATTTCCAATACATAATGATAAACTTATTCTGTGTCCTAAAATGATATTTAGAGGTAAAAATGAGGAATGAAGAGGAAAACTTTCTTTTCAAATTGTATTGCCCTCCCTAACATAAAGAATCAAGAATTAAGCTAAACTTTTCATGTAATCAGCTATAATATATTATTATATTATAATAATTAATATATATTATATATATCACATATCATAATATATGAAATGATATATAATATATTATTATATTATAATAATTAACATATTATTAATTACTGCCACCAGTGAATAAGCTGCTTCATCATTATAATGTGCACTGTTAATTGCCTTCCGTAGTGTTACACAGGTAGTTTTGGAATGTAGATATAAGTTCTATAGAAATAAAAGGAAACACTCAGAAAATATGACCTATTAGGGAAATAAGCCCTGAGTAGAGATGATTTTTAAAACAAATTTGATTGTTATTGCCTATTTTCAATTGAAGCAATGTAGTTGATTGATTGACTTGTTTGAGTTTTTCAAACTGGTGGTAAAAATGTTTTAATTACACAAAGATAATTACAGATTCCAGAAACTTGATTAGTGTTCACTTTAGACTCTAGAAGTCTGTATAAAAACCAAATGTGATATGAGAATAATAGAATAATAATTTAACATGTGGAGAATATATTTCATGAAAGCTTATTCTAAAGAAAACCAAGCTAGAATTACATAAATTAGAGCTCTAAAAACATTCTTGTTAATTTAAAATTTGGAAATGAAATAACCAAATCTAACTTAGAAGAAATATTCAAAATGATTAATTTAATATGTTTCACCCAAAAATTATTTAGATGTTGCATATCATTCTTAAACTATAATCCAGATAAACTTCCAACTATGACAGAAAATATCTCAGTTCTGTATACCTAATATTTTAAATTAATATCCAGAATAAATACATTGTATATTATATAGCATTAATGGACTCTCTCTTTATAAAATGCCACTACTGCAGTCCCTTTAGGAGAAAGATAATCTGCTTGTCTTTCTGTCTTCTTTGAATGACCTCCTGAAAAAAAGAAAATGATGCCTCCTTGGCCATATTTAAAAAATCATTTTCTTGTCAGCAATGTTTAATTCTCCCCATCCATTTATTCATCCAAGCACAAGCCAAGAATATTCTGGCATATTTCAGAGCTAGAGGATTGAATGGGTGGTGTCTGATAGTTTGCTTTTTGGAACAGTTATCATCACTGGTGGAATAATGATTTATTTGACCAGAGCGTCTGAGGAACAAATTGGAGAAGCCTGGGAAGCCGAACTGAGTGCCAGCAAAATAGTGTAGCAGGCAAGATTTATGTTCAGCATTCTTGATCACTTCACTTTCATTAATTCTCCCTCCTTAAGTTCCTCACTGTGGAGCTCAGCTGGTATGTAACTTCAGGCAGTGCACTGCAATCTGAACCTTTATGTCTCTTCTTTCTTTCATCTTGGATTCCATTTCCTCTAGCCCTCCTCATTAACCTAGATGACATGCATTGAATAATCAATTAATCTGTAGTAATATGTAAGTACACATCAGTGCCTTGATATGTTACTCCTACATTAGTATTTTCACACAGAACTATGGGACATGGAAAGTTTTAATTTCTCTCTTGGCAACTGATAAAGAAAGCCAGGGAGTGCTTGGCTTTCAAATCTGAACCATATCTGTAATATGGCTTTCAAATCTGAACCATATCTGTAATAGATATGTAGCCTTCTCCTTCAATAGTGGGCCATTAGTTTTATTTCCTCCTTATATGTGATGAGATAATGGGTTTGTATGAAGATAATAATCTTCTATTAGAGATTTATGTAATTCACATTATAAGAAGACTCTGATTATTGTGTTATTTTAGACTACATTAATTCTTTAAGGTGTTGGTCTCAATCTCAAATGCCTACAGGAATTAGATAGGTAAAATAACTGCGTGAATCTGGCAGTACATACACCCACCTAAAAGTATTTAAATTTAACTGTTTTAAACTTTATGCTGGCTACATTAAATGTGTTTGCATCCTCTGCTTTAAAGCGTGTGATAACAAAACCGTACCTCTGTGGTAAAAGACAGGAGGCTTCATAGGACAAAGTGATGTCTTGGGCTCTTCACTTCGGGATGCAAGAATTGAGATCTCAAGAAAGGTCAGGGTTACTCTGCCTTTCCGGGTCTTGTTGATGGAGGAAAAAGTCAAGCTATTTAATCTGCAATTTAGAGAGTAGACATGATCACCAAACAGTAATATTCAATGTTTCTAAAAACATGTTCATGTGTAAAGTAAATGAATGGTGAGATTATGGGATTTTAACTTTTTTCCTCATAATTTAATCTTTCTTTCTTTCTTTTTTTTTTTTTTTAGAAATGGTCTCATTCTGTCACCAGGTTGAAGTGCAATGTTGCAATCACAGCTCACTACAGCCTCAACCTTCACAGCTCAAGTCATCCTCCCACTCCAGCCACTTCATTAGCTGGGAGTACAGGTGCAAGCCACCATGCCAGGCTAATTTTTGATATTTTGTAGAGATGGGGTTTTGCTATGTTGCCCAGGTTGATCTCAAACTCCTGAGCTCAAGCAATCCACCCGCCTCAAACTCCCAAAATGCTGAGATTACTGGCATGAGTCACCGTGCCTGGCCCAATCTATTTTAAGTGTAACACAATAAGCAAACCCCGCTTTTATAATAAGATAACAATGAAGTTTCTTTTCATTAAGATCAATATGCTTACAAGGCAATGTTTACACCAATATGTTTTTAAGACTATGTCCAAGAGGTAGGCGTTAGGATAGTGGCAACCACAGGGAGCTAGGCCAGGATGTGAGGAGGTCTCCTAAGAACTATGAGTGCCTGCATCTCCAGAAAGGATGCAAAGTGGAGCCTTCTATACTAGTGGACTCAGAATCATGTACTTTGCAAGTCAAACTGTCTATATTGCTTATATATTCTGCATGTTTGTCATTTTTTCACTGGTTGTTTTGAAGCGCCAGCCTGCCTAAGCTGAGTTAATGGAAATAAGAGAAAAACTTCTGTCCATATTTGAGCAGAAGGGTAGAGAGGAACAAACTCCTGGGTATCCACTGGGTGGGTAGAGTGTACATCTGAAAGTCAGCTGAGCTTGATTATCCTTCCAAAGTCATGCTGGGAATTCAGGATTTACACCTGGGAGGGGAGGACAGTCCTCATAATAGGTACAGAATAAGTCAGCTCATAAGTACAGAAATTGAGGGTGAAGTTTAGAAACTTTTATGATGATTTGACATTACTATGACATCAAAGCACATAATTGTTTTCCTAAAAATTTATTTCCATTATAAAGTATTATTCTGTAATAGATGAGAGATTTTTTAAAAGACTGGTCTTTTACCCCAAATAATTTAAAACACTATTATAGAAGGCATTGAAAATGTTTAATGATTACAATTTTATTTTTCCACATATTAGGTCAGATTCACTCACTCAAACAAGGTCTTCCTTTGAAAAGTGCAGCATTTATTCTAAAAAGTTAGAATTTGGGAATAATTTTTTATATTTTCAGAGTTAATGTTGATTGTGACCATAAAGCACACAAATTTTAACCCTTCTATTCCAGACAAGACTTGGCCTAGGTGAAAGGTTAGCTCTGCAGATAAGCAATTAAGAAGGCATGGTGTTACAAAGGTATTGATGAAAGCTTCTGCAGATAGAAGGGACAGCACACATTTGTTTATTCATGAGTAAGGAATCGCCCAGTTATATCCTCATTTTAGTCTGCATCAAATCAAGTTTCCAGGGGGTCCCAGGAGAAGTTCTCTATTTTAGTTTTTAACATGGCTATAATTATGAGGACATTAAATGTCTCATTGTCTTCAGGGTAATATTAATAGTTTAATTTTCTGTTCAGTGTGAGTCCACAAATGTACATCCATGGCCTTCACTTAATAGGTACTTTTCATTATTGGGGACTTCACTATGGAAATACTTCCCTGGATTGAAATGCATGCATAGAATGTAGACACATCAATTCATTTATTTACTAAATTTGCACAGACTATTTATAAATGTGTTTTTCAAAATGTTCTGTTTTGTGTAAGTATTCTCTTAGCAGATTTATTCCATCTGGTCTTATGTATGACAAAGATTCTTTATAAGTTTACAGAATGATGGACTGAGCCATAGCTTCCAGAAAATATTTTTTAGGATAGTGGCAACCACAGGGAGCTAGGCCAGGATGTGAGGAGGTCTCCTAAGACCTTCAGATTATTTCACATAAATGTATGTATTAGATTTATTTCTAATTTCCACAGCTGGCATATGTAATGTTTCAATAGTTGTTACTTAAAACAGAGATAGTACTTTAAATATAGTAATACACAAACAAATTAAAGGCTCCTTTTAGTGCAGGAAGCCTTCATGTGCAGGAAGCCTTCAGGTCCCCATTGAACAGAAGATAATGTGGATAGTTCAACCATATATAAGATCTTCTCCTCCCACCCACCCCAACAGTTACACACACACACACACACACACACACACACACACACACACACACACACACACTATATTTCTATAGAGAGAGACAGAGACAGAGAGACAGACAGAGAGAACATGAACTCCAAAGTAAGGTAGAAAGAAATTTATTTCACCAGCTTTAAAAGGTCCCTTCTTTCATTAACATGCCCTTCCATCTTCATATACTGCCCTCTAATTGTCTTGTAAGTGTAATACTGGAAGGATATAATCTCTGCCTGCAGAGTGCAATGGACTTGTATAAAGTGATATGGCTAGTCAGTCTCAGAGCACAGCCTTCAACTCTCAATTCCAGAGCCTCCCATTAAACCACAGAGCAAGTTATTTAATAATTGCAAGACTTATTCTCTAACATTTAGTCCCTTGTTACTGGTTGAATTAGTATGTTCTCAATGATAAGAAAGATTTAATTCTTTTCTTCAAGGGACCAATGGCTTGAACCTGCCTGTAGGGTTCTCCCAATTTGCACTGTGTGTGCCTCTATCTATTGCACTCTTCCAATACTTACCACAGTGTAGTGATCTTATCTCTGTCCATTGTCATCTCTAATGCTAAACTCCTACAAGACAGGAACTGTGTTTTTGTCATTCATTCATTTATTTGGCACATGTTATTGAATTCATCCTTGTTTTAGTCTGTTCAGGCTAAAAAAATAACATACACTGGGTAGCTTACAAATAATAGAAATTTATTTCTCACAGTTCTGGAGTCTGGAAGTCTAAGACCAAGACAATAGAAGATTCCGTGACTGGGGAGGCCTGTTTTACAATTCACTGATGGTGCTTTTGCTGTGTCCTGATGTGGCGGAAGTTGGGAGGGCAGATCTCTGGTTCCTCTTTTCTAAGGGTACTAACCTCACTCATGAGAGGTCTGCCCTCATAAACTAATCAGCTCCCAAAGGATCCACCTCCAAATACCTTCACATTGGCTATTAGGTTTCAACATATGAATTTGAGTGGGGGGACATAAACATTCAGAACACAGCACTCCTAGTACTTGGCCTTGTGCCATGAAGCTAGAGATAACCACACTGAACAAAATAGACCTCATGGAACATGCAGTCTGACAAAAAAGACAGACATCAGAAAAACAATCACAGAAGCAAATGTATAATTACAAAGCACCACAAGGAATCTGAAGGAAATGTGAAGGGTGTAATTAGAGAGAATACCAAGGGACCTTATTCAGGTAGGAGGGCAAATAATGGCTTCCTTAAAGACATGACATTTAATGTGAAACTTGAAAGAAGGAGAGGAGCTTTTCAGGAATAGACATAGACAAGAGTGATCCAGGCAGTGGGAGCATAAGTAGGGGAGATGATGTGAACTGAGGCCAGAAAGGTAGAAAAGACCTTGTAGGGGGCGTGTCAAACATGCTGGATTTTAGCTAAGTGCCATTACAAGTATTGGCAGTTTTAAGTACAGAAACAGTGGGGATAGAATGAATTTTTAGAAAGAACACCTGGTTGGTAGTGTGGAGATGGACTGGAAAGATCATCAAGAAACCAGGGAGAGTGACTAGGAAGCACCACAGTCCCCCAAGGGGCTCATAAACTTCGAGCTTGCCATGACACGTAGACCTTTCTATCAAATATTAACTGGACTTTTTGGCTTCCATTGGGTGGAGAGACTCCTACCTCAAATATTTACTTTGGTTAGAAAAACCTTAAAAATGCTATCCCATCAAATTTTTCTGGGAGCTTAAAATACATTTCTTTCACCAGAGATTAGTAATGTTAATGTAAATCGATTGACTTCCATGCATAAAATACCTATCACATCAACTGGCCTATTATAAATGATCAAAAAAATTAACTCCTAGCTGGGCGCAGTGGCTCACGCCTATAATCCCAGCACTCTGGGAGGCCAAGGTGGGCAGATCATGAGACCAAGAGATCG
The DNA here is from genome assembly GCF_043159975.1 of Macaca nemestrina. NCBI lineage: Eukaryota > Metazoa > Chordata > Mammalia > Primates > Cercopithecidae > Macaca > Macaca nemestrina. Next base: position 51,777,974 of record NC_092130.1, read on the forward strand.
AGACCATCCTGGTGAAACCTCATCTTTACTAAAAATACAAAACTTAGCTGGGCATGGTGGTGTGTGCCTGTAGTCCTAGCTACTGGGGAGGCTGAGGCAGGAGAATCGCTTGAACCTGGGAGGCAGAGGTTGCAGTCAGCTGAGATCGTGCCACTGCACTCCAGACTGGCAACAGAACAAGACTCTGTCTCAAAAAATAAACAAATAAATAAATAATAGCTCCTCCCTTGTGTTGCTCTTTTTGTGCTCTTCTATACAACACAACATCATATTGGTGACACTGACTTTACCACTTCCTTGTAAGAAACCCAACACAGTCTATTCTAAGTTTTGAGAATTTCACTACCGAATGAACGTTCCAAAGGACATCAAAGTTACACATCATTCATCTATACAACTAAGTGTACTACAGACATCAATAAAAATCATTAGACAATCATTTTCCATGTGATTTTTGAAAAGGACAAAACCCTAGCAAACATTCTTCTGAACTGGCAGATACTCCACTGAACAGGGCTCAGAATCAGTAAGACAGAAGTGATAAATGAGTGAACATGACCCAATATCAATAAATACTCTGTCCACATGGATTTTATCCAAGGCAGTTCGAAAATTTTGAAGAGGAGAAACTAGACCAATGGCAGAGATCCTGGAAAACTAAATTATTTTGGAAAAGTTTTGGAAGACCTATAATCAGAGTAACTTCCAAAGAGAATAAAGTAGGTGAAATTAGGGAGACTGACCTAAAAATTGTGAAGAAAATCAGTATGATTGACACACTGAATAAACTCCTGTTAAAATAGGAGGGTAGAAATTTTATAGATGAGTACACATGTGAAGTATTAGAGATTTCAGTTGACTTACAAATTGATGCAGTTATTGACTTATCTTGGATTATATGTCAATTCTTCTGAAATGCCAGAAATCCCTCACTTAATCACTCCAAATCCACTCTCCACCCTTCCATCTTGTTCACTAACTAGGAAAGCTGACTTGACTGGGTTACATCAATAGACTTGCATGGCCTCTTGCTTCCAGTTGGTTTGGCCAGCAGAAAGCTGAGGGGAAGGAAATTGAGCACATTTGGGCAGTCTGTATTCCTTGACGGCAGGTTATTTTTCACTCTAGATGGTTGCTCTATAAGATATTCTCTCCTTCTGGGGTCTGATAATGTCTTCTTCCCACTCTCCACTCAGTTCTAAGGTTGATACAAGCTTGTTTCTGCTAGTTTCAGGTTTTTCCACTATTCCTTGTGTTTCACCACCACCAAACCCCACACCTCTTTGTAATTAGTCCCTTGTATAAATAAACTCTCCTTAGTTATTCTAATTTGAGTGTGATATCTGTTCCCTTTAAAACCCTCCCTGGTATCTGTAATTCCTGATGGACTGTATTTCTAATAGACCTGTTTTTACTAGAACAAAACTTCACTTTTTTATATGTGAACCCTATAGCCAGAGAAGTCTGAACAATTGATCTTGGTTTTCATGCCATAGCACTGAGTTCAGAAATGGCCTTGAACCAGATTTGGCCAGACTGGGATGGGAAAAGGTAATAAATTACAGCTGTGTTCTGTACCAAAATGGGATCTGTGTATTTTGTATAATACAGAGACGGATGAAGTGCACCTGGCCAGGATGAGGGGTCTCCAGCATGCAGCCAAACTAGCCTACCTACAAATGGCTCGAGACTTACGTATTGAAATTGAAACTGGAGGGAATAGCTCAGCTTCCAGAAGCTCTAATGTGAACTTCAGTGACTCATGTTATTACCTGAAACTGCATGACCCCAGTGAAGATTTTGAGGTCTAGAAGTGTGTATATCTGCCCGTCCTGAAAAACGTGCTGATCTTGCTATTGTGAATTGTAGCTGCTCTAGCTTCATTCTCCAACCTTTGATTTTGTAAACTATGTCTAACATACATACCCCTGAGTTTCTGAGTCTGCTCTCACCATCAAGCCAAACCTACTCTTGATATTTGTCAATACAGTGTCATGCAGCTTCCTAGCTTCATGATTTATGCTTTCTCTCCATACCATTTTTAAAATCAATTTTAGGCCAGGCACAGTGGCTCACACCTATAATTGTAGCACTTTGGGAGGCTGAGGAGGGTGGATCATCTGAGGTCAGGAGTTCAAGACCAGCCTAGCCAACATGGTGAAACCCCGTCTCTACTAAAAATACAAAACGTAGTCGGACATGGTGATGTGTGCCCATAATCCCAGCTACTCAGGAGGCTGAGGTAAAGGAATGCTTTAACCTGGGAGGCAGAGGTTGCAGTGAGCTGAGATTGTGCCACTGCACTCCCGTCTGGGCAACAGAGCAAGACTCTGTCTCAAAAAAAAAAAGGAAAAATAATCCATTTTAAATCCACTTCTTATTTTAATATTATACTATGTAAAATATCAGTAAGTTACAGACACAAGCCTGAAAGTTCATTCAAAAGAGGGCAATCTCAGAGGAGTGGGGCTCCTCTGCTTATGAAACTTGGACTGTCACATCATGAGCTGTTTCAGGGGAAGCTGAAACATTCTTTCCTCAAACATCAACTCTTCACCACTTAGACACTGAGAAAAGGAGAAAAAATCATTGTTGAAAATTAGAAACTACCCCACTTCATCCTGAACCTATACTACCTAGGCAGACCAAAATAACCCAATTTGTACATGTAATTCAGAGTGATTATGAGAGTATAATGCTCCCACATACTTAGCTGAAGCAAACACAATCCAGTCTAGTGATTCCTACTGCAATCATTTTAGGCCTCAGAGAATTTCTAGAAATAAGATGACAAGAAAAATAAGCATATCACAGGTGTAAATAATTACACATACAAAGATATAAAGACCCCTGAGGAAGAATAAGCAAAAACAACAAACAGAAGAGAAAGAAACACAGGAATTCCAGGCACTAAAAATGTTAGGACACTGATTATGGAAACGTTATACTCACTGTGTTTAAAAAAATAAAAAACATAAGTGAAAATACACGCAGATAGCAAGAAACTATGGGAAATGGCCAAGCAGATTTTAAGAATAAAATCAACTTTTAGAAATAAAAATTGTAATGATTGAAATTATAAATGGGTGGATTTAATAGCAGTTCAGACATTTTATGAAACGATAACATGTTACTTGGAAGACAGATCTGAGTTCTCCAGAATACATCACAAAGAGGCAAAGAGAAACTACGAAAGAAAATAAGAGACATTTGGAAGCGAGAAGTCGAACATATCAAGATATAGTTCCACATGGAAAAGAGAGAATAAGTCAGAGATAATTATTTAATGATAATAATATATGAGATTTTTCCAGAACTGATAAAAGACATAAATAAACCTTCTGACAAAATACCTAACAAATGTCAAGAAACTTATATCTAGTCTTTATCATAATGAAACTTCAAACACCGAAGAAAAACTCTTAAGAACAGCCAGAGTTAAAAAGAATAAAAAACAAAAAACATATTATGTCCAAGTGAACAATTGTTATATTAATAACTCATATACAGAGAGTATATGAGTTAATATAGCTATTAATGTTATATTAATATAACATTAATAATGTCAATCTGGAATCATAAAACTAACTAAATATCTTTTTAAAATGAAAGAGTACTAAAGATACTTTCAGAAAAATCAGCACTGTGAGAGTTTGTCACCTAAAATCTCTTAGCAAAAGAAAATTCTGAAGTATGGTTACTAGAGAGAAAAAATTAATAAAATAGTTTGATTGCACTGTGGTCTGAGAGACAGTTTGTTACAATTTCTGTTCTTGTACATTTGCTGAGGAGTGCTTTACTTCCAATTATGTGGTCAATTTTGGAATAAGTGCTATGTGGTGCTGAGAAGAAGGTATATTCTGTTGATTTGGGGTGGAGAGTTCTATAGATGTCTATTAGGTCTGTTTGCTGCAGCGATGAGTTCAATTCCTGGATATCCTTGTTAACTTTCTGTCTCGTTGATCTGTCTAATGTTGACAGTGGAGTGTTGAAGTCTCCCATTATTATTGTATGGGAGTCTAAGTCTCTTTGTAAGTCTCTAAGGACTTGCTTTATGAATCTGGGTGCTCCTGTATTGGGTGCATATATATTTAGGATAGTTAGCTCTTCCTGTTGAATTGATCCTTTTACCATTATATAATGGCCTTCTTTGTCTCTTTTGATCTTTGATGGTTTAAAGTCTGTTTTATCAGAGACTAGTATTGCAACCCCTGCTTTTTTTTGTTCTCCATTTGCTTGGTAAATCTTCCTCCATCCCTTTATTTTGAGCCTATGTATGTCTCTGCGTGTGAGATGGGTCTCCTGAATACAGCAGACTGATGGGTCTTGACTCTATCTAGTTTGCCAGTCTGTGTCTTTTAAGTGGAGCATTTAGTCCATTTACATTTAAGGTTAATATTGTTATGTATGAATTTGATCCTGTCATTATGATATTAACTGGTTATTTTGGTTGTTAGTTGATGCAGTTTCTTCCTAGCCTAAATGGTCTTTACATTTTGGCGTGTTTTTGCAATGGCTGGTACCGGTTGTTCCTTTCCATGTTTAGTGCTTCCTTCAGGGTCTCTTGTAAGGCAGGCCTAGTGGTGACAAAATCTCTAAGCATTTGCTTATGTGTAAAGGATTTTATTTCTCCTTCACTTATGAAACTTAATTTGGCTGGATATGAAATTCTGGGTTTAAAATTCTTTTCTTTAAGAATGTTGAATATTGGCCCCCACTCTCTTCTGGCTTGTAGAGTTTCTGCTGAGAGATCTGCTGTTAGTCTGATGGGCTTCCCTTTGTGGGTAACCCGACCTTTCTCTCTGGCTGCCCTTAAGATTTTTTCCTTCATTTCAACTTTGGTGAATCTGGCAATTATGTGTCTTGGAGTTGCTCTTCTCGAGGAGTATCTTTGTGGCGTTCTCTGTATTTCCTGAATTTGAATGTTGGCCTGCCTTACTAGGTTGGGGAAGTTCTCCTGGATGATGAACATCGATGCAAAAATCCTCAATAAAATACAGGCAAACCGGATTCAGCAGCACATCAAAAAGCTTATCCACCATGATCAAGTGGGCTTCATCCCTGAGATGCAAGGCTGCTTCAACATTCGCAAATCAATAAACATAAGCCAGCATATAAACAGAACCAAAGACAAGAACCACATGATTATCTCAATAGATGCAGAAAAGGCTTTTGACAAAATTCAACAGCCCTTCATGCTAAAAACTCTCAATAAATTCGGTATTGATGGAACGTACCTCAAAATAATAAGAGCTATCTATGACAAACCCACAGCCAATATCATACTGAATGGGCAAAAACTGGAAAAATTCCCTTTGAAAACTGGCCCAAGACAGGGATGCCCTCTCTCACCACCCCTATTCAACATAGTGTTGGAAGTTCTGGCTAGGGCAATCAGGCAAGAAAAAGAAATCAAGGGTATTCAGTCAGGAAAAGAAGAAGTCAAATTGTCCCTGTTTGCAGATGACATGATTGTATATTTAGAAAATCCCATTGTCTCAGCCCAAAATCTCCTTAAGCTGATAAGCAACTTCAGCAAAGTCTCAGGATACAAAATTAATGTGCAAAAATCACAAGCATTCGTATACACCAGTAACAGACAAACAGAGAGCCAAATCAGGAATGAACTTCCATTCACAATTGCTTCAAAGAGAATAAAATACCTAGGAATCCAACTGACAAGGGATGTAAAGGACCTCTTCAAGGAGAACTACAAACCACTGCTCAGTGAAATAAAGGAGGACACAAACAAATGGAAGAACATACCATGCTCATGGATAGGAAGAATCAATATCGTGAAAATGGCCATACTGCCCAAGGTTATTTATAGATTCAATGCCATCCCCATCAAGCTACCAATGAGTTTCTTCACAGAATTGGAAAAAATTGCTTTAAAGTTCATATAGAACCAAAAAAGAGCCCGCATCTCCAAGACAATCCTAAGTCAAAAGAACAAAGCTGGAGGCATCACGCTACCTGACTTCAAACTATACTACAAGGCTACAGTAACCAAAACAGCATGGTACTGGTACCAAAACAGAGATATAGACCAATGGAACAGAACAGAGTCCTCAGAAATAATAACACAGATCTACAGCCATCAGATCTTTGACAAACCTGACAAAAACAAGAAATGGGGAAAGCATTCTCTATTTAATAAATGGTGCTGGGAAAATTGGCTAGCCATAAGTAGAAAGCTGAAACTGGATCCTTTCCTTACTCCTTATACGAAAATTAATTCAAGATGGATTAGAGACTTAAATGTTAGACCTAATACCATAAAAACCCTAGAGGAAAACCTAGGTAGTACCATTCAGGACATAGGCATGGGCAAAGACTTCATGTCTAAAACACCAAAAACAACAGCAGCAAAAGCCAAAATTGACAAATGGGATCTCATTAAACTAAAGAGCTTCTGCACAGCAAAAGAAACTACCGTCAGAGTGAACAGGCAAGCTACAGAATGGGAGAAAATTTTTGCAATCTACTCATCTGACAAAGGGCTAATATCCAGAACCTACAAGGAACTCAAACAAATTTACAAGAAAAAAACAAACAACCCCATCAAAAAGTGGGCAAAGGATATGAACAGACATTTCTCAAAAGAAGACATTCATACAGCCAACAGACACATGAAAAAATGCTCATCATCACTGGCCATCAGAGAAATGCAAATCAAAACCACAATGAGATACCATCTCACACCAGTTAGAATGGCGATCATTAAAAAGTCAGGAAACAACAGGTGCTGGAGAGGATGTGGAGAAATAGGAACACTTTTATACTGTTGGTGGGATTGTAAACTAGTTCAACCATTATGGAAAACAGTATGGCGATTCCTCAAGGATCTAGAACTAGATGTACCATATGACCCAGCCATCCCATTACTGGGTATATACCCAAAGGATTATAAATCATGCTGCTATAAAGACACATGCACACGTATGTTTATTGCGGCACTATTCACAATAGCAAAGACTTGGAATCAACCCAAATGTCCATCAGTGACAGACTGGATTAAGAAAATGTGGCACATATACACCATGGAATACTATGCAGCCATCAAAAAGGATGAGTTTGTGTCCTTTGTAGGGACATGGATGCAGCTGGAAACCATCATTCTCAGCAAACTATCACAAGAACAGAAAACCAAACACCGCATGTTCTCACTCATAGGTGGGAACTGAACAATGAGATCACTTGGACTCGGGAAGGGGGACATCACACACCGGGGCCTATCATGGGGAGGGGGGAGGGGTGAGGGATTGCATTGGGAGTTATACCTGATATAAATGATGAGTTGATGGGTGCTGACGAGTTGATGGGTGCAGCACAGCAACATGGCACAAGTATACATATGTAACAAACCTGCACGTTATGTACATGTACCCTAGAACTTAAAGTATAATAATAATAAAAAATAAATTAAAAAAAAGAAAAAAAATTAGCAATTGAATGTAAAAAAAATAATAAAATAAAATAATAGAGAACAATCAATCTAAAAGCAGTTCTTTAGTAATAACTTATAAAGTAAGTAAATCTCTGACAAGCGGGATCTGTGAAATAGAGAGAAAGCAAAACAATACATAGGGAAGGATCAATGCAGAGAAAAGAGACATTAGCAAGTAAGAGGACACCACGAATCATTGAAGCAAAAATTTTAAAACTTGAATGAAATGATCTGTTTTCCCCAAAAATTATAACATAAGAAAATTGAAGTAACTATTTGAAAAAACCTGAAAAGAGATGGAACTGGGGGTTTAAAATCTTTCAAACATAAATGAAGGAATCCCTACCAGGACAGATAGACAGGCACATTCAAGCTTATATTCAAGAAAAATGTAATCCTTCCACACTTACAGCTTCAGAGAATTAAAACACAGAAGGCCCGGCACCGTGGCTCATACCTGTGATCCTAGCACTTTGGGAGGCCAATTCAGTGGATTGCTTGAGCCCAGGAGTTTCAGACCAGCCTGGGCAACGTGGAAAAACCCCATCTCTACTAAAAATACAAAAAAAATTAGTCAGGCATGGTGGTGCGTGCCTATAGTCCCAGCTACTTGCGGGACTGAGGTGAGAGGATCACTTGAGCCCAGGAAGTCAAGGTTGCAGTGAGCCGAGATAGCACCACTGCACTCCAGCCTGAGCCACCAAGTGAGACCCTGTCTCAAAAAACAAACAAACAACAAACAAAAAACAGGAAAGTCCCCCCAAATCTTTGTATGAGATGAAGATAACATCTCATATCAAACCAGACAAGGACAGTACAAGAACTGAAAAGTATAGACCAATCTTAATTAGGAATAAGACATAAAAAGCCCTAATAAAAATTAGCAAATTGATTCAGAGTACACCATGCAATATACCCTGACTAAATAATATCTGTTACTGTTATGCAAGCCTGATTTGAGTATAATTCACTAATATAATAAAGGAGAAAAATTTTATGATCATCTCAGTAAATATAGAAATAGCATTTGATAAAATACAGCACCTATTCCAAAATAAAACCTTTGACCTACCTAAAATAAAAGAGGAATTCCTTAACCTGAATTAAGGAATATATATCAAAAATTATATACAAAAATTTTAAAGTGCCAGATATTGTTCTAATTGTTCTGATCCGTTTATTCCTCATAACAACCCTGTAACATGAGCCCTGTTACTGATCTTGTCTTATAAATAATGCAGTAACAGAAAAACTAAGTCACTTGTCCAAAGTCACAATAGATTGCAATTGGCAGAGAGGTGTGACTTGAACCTGTGCGGTAATTTAGAGTTTTCTCTCTGAACTACCATGCTAAGTTTCAAAAATACCACACTTTCTTTAAATAAATTTAAATTGCTCTCTGAGTCTTCAGATGGAAGGAAATTCCATTTCAGTCATTACTGGGGCACCAAATCAAATATTTGCAGTTAAACAGGTTGTGAACCAACTTGGCTGCACTCCTAGGTGGGTGCTTATGTGCAGTGGCTCTGAATTTTACTCTAAAATATCACATTAGTATGAACCTCTAAAAAATAGTATTTCCCCAAGGGCCTCCTACTAGAAGGTTGGAAAATTGTATTTTGATCGTGTCTGTAGGCCCATCTTCTCCAGGTTTATGCAAGTGTCTCAGAGGAACTATGTAGACCAGGACATTTGGGAAAGGCCCCTTTGTTCTCTAGTTCCCCTTGGTCTCTAGTCCAAAAGGGTCACAGGAGATATGTTCATTATTAATCTTGCCTAGACCCTGAAGGTTGGAGGCTCTGGTGTTTCAATGTCAACCTTGAGCCCAGGGGTTCATGTCAGGATGGTAATTGGCGTTCAGACTCAGAGGGCCATAACTCATCCAGTCTCCCAGAAGTCCTGACAGTCCCTGGGGTCCCGGGAGACAGCAGGGTGCAGAAACTCTCATATCAGCCGAATCCCCATATCTGGCCCAGGGAAAAGCTCTCAAAACCTTCCTCCTCCCCAGCTTCGCAAATTCCAGGATGTCCTTCTCTGCTTAGATAATCTGTTTCTATTGCTGCATGATTCTACCTTTAACAAAAACTCTCCATGGGTATGGTTCTTTCTTTGTCTGGCAACTTCTACTCCTGGCCCTGCCACAGAAAAGTCGTTATTAATTTCCTTCAGTAAGGAAAAAAGACTTGGCCACTAATCTTGGAATGTAGAAGGGAAAATTACCTACAGCAAGAGAACAAAACACAATATTTCAATAAATTATCCTAGTATGTATGTATGTATGTATTTATTTATTTATTTACTCAAAAATAGTCCTATGGTATATGCCAAAATATTAATCTTGTGTATTAAGGACAAGACTTTCAAATTACTTTTTTCTTGCTTTTATCTACATTTTTTGAGTTTTCTACAATGAATATAGATTTGTGAATTTTTTAAAGTTGATCTTTCATTTAAAAGGGTTCATTTGGGGTGTTTTATAAACTACTCCCAAGATTAATTTTTTCTCTCCTTTAAGAATTCAACGAACACTTCACAGTTTCAAGTCAGTATACGTCCCTATGGTGTGTATAGGACGTGATTTCAATGAATGGTGATTGCAGACACTAGGCTCCATTTTAACTTAAATAAAATCTTTAAGAAAAAAAGCTAAAAATACTGTTCAGTTCCTGGAAAAAAAGAGGAGGAAATGACCACCCACTCACTGAGAACTGGGAAAATGAAAGTCACATCCGTCAGGTCCCCATTCAAATGGACTCAAACCCATTTCAGTGTGTCCTGTCTCACCTCAATCACTGTTTTAGAGAAAAACATTTATTTTCACCATTCAAAAAATTAGTGGAATTCAGAAACAATGAACATTTGTACTGTGGTGGACATAGTACACTTTATATCACTTCCAATGACATCAATGATAAGCCACAGTTTGACTAGTGAGATTAAAATTTATTTCACAGCTATTCAACTCCAGCACATTTTGGGTTTTATAACCAGTTTTCCAAAGTTGATTATCCCTTCTGACACCAAAGGTTAGACAGTTTGAGTGTGTGTGTATGCGTGTGTATTTTGCAGAAAAGAAAAATAGACCACCCCAGAAGTTAGGATATTCCTAATATATTTTGGGGACCCAAATAGTTTTTCCAGAAGTCAGAGAGTAAAAATCATAATAGTAAGTGCTGGAATTTTCCATATTCTAATTTTTTTTTCTGGAAGAATAGAAAAGCAAGGCTCTTTTATGTTACATTCCTAAGAAAAATGTTGAATCAGCTGACTTCTGTACATAGCTTAGCAGTGAGGCACTAATCAGAATTCTCATATATTTTTAAGAAGGATGACTTGTTAGCAGTGCATCCTTGATATTGACTTGAGTTGGTCAGAGAGACCAATTGCTTCTAACCTGGGTTTTTAATTGTAATTTACTGTTAATTTAACTTCAATACTATCTACTTAGTTTGTTAAGTACTGTAATGATCCATGTTTGAATCAAAGGTGTTTTTTTGGTGGGGAGTAAGGTGTTAGGACTATCCAATAAGTTATATTTTTAAAATATGTATACTGTGTATTTCAACTATGAATCATTCACATTCAATTGCTAAAGTAGATGTATTACTATTCACTATCTTCATTACCGTAGAATATAATGTGCTTAAATAATGATACTCACTATTATTAAAGTCCTTCCCAACTGTATAGCATGAATGAGTGGCTTTTTATTAGTGTAAAAAGCTTTCAGGGAAAGTTTGATTCCTACTACCCTCAAAATGGACTGAATATTTGCTTCTCCCAAAGTTTGTATGTTAACATTCTAACTTCCATTATGATAGTATTAGGTGGTGGGGTCTTCGGGAGGTAACTGGGTCATGAGGGTGGAACCCTCATGAAGGGGATCAGAGGGTTCTCTAGCTTTGTTTCCCTTAAGTGAGGACACGATGAGAAGTGAGTCACCTGCAACCTGGAGAAGTGCCCTCACCAGAACCCAATCATGCTGGCATCCTTATCTCAGTTCTCCAACCTCCAGGACTGTGAGAAATAAATTTTTGTTCTTTATAAGCCACTCAATATATGGTACTTTGTTATGGCAGCCAAAACTGTCTAAGATGACCCTATAATTTTAAATTTAGGAGAAATTAATTTAAATAAAGAGAGGGAGAAATCAACTACCACCCTCAAATAAATGATACTTTCCAAGCATCTCGGTTGTTTTGAAAGTGTAAAAATTAAAGCATTTTTTAAAAACCAACATACTGTGTTTTCTCAAAAATATATTTAACTTTTAAACTTGAGATAATCAGTCAAATGGGAAAAAATAAGAAGTTTTCCTTCTCTCTTATGTTCACATCATTTTTGTGCTTTTAAATTTATATTTGCTTAAAAATATTTGAATTTTGTCACTCTTTTGTAATCTTTCTTCAAAACATTAGATGGGAACCAAAAAATAAAAAAGGAAACTTTTAGAAGACTGTGAAATTAGCATTGTAGAAAGAATCACAGTTATTGAGAAAGAAACAGCTACTTCAGGAGAAAACGAGAGCAGGGAATATTTAAGGCAAATTGTGATAGACTTCTATGGCCCTCAATAAAACACACCTCCAAGTATTCATTGCACTGTATGATACTGGGGCTGACTGTGTGACTAGCTTTGGTCAAATGTACACAGCACCCATAAAGTAAGCTGCTGCATGAGAAGTGCTCGCAGATTGCAACTTGCCCTTTTGGAATGTTCCCTCTTGGAACTCAATTCTAGGGATGCCCAAGGAGCCACACAGTGAGGCTCGGCTAGAGGAAAACAGACCACTGGCCAACAACCCTAGCTAAGGTCCCATCTGGGAGCCAGGGCCAGAAGCAATTGCCAGTCATGTGAATGAGAATATTTTGGACCTTCTAATTTTCCCCATGCTCCAGCTGATCCTATAAAAAGAAGAACCTCCCAGTCATACCACAGAAATATGAGAAGTAATACATTGTTATTGTGTTAAGCCACTAAGTTTTAGGATGGTTTGTTTCACAGCAATAGATACTTTTAACAAAAGAAATGAGGCTCAGAGAATTTATGTAATTTCCCCAGAGTCACAAGGTAGGTAAATTATATGTAAATCAGGATTTAAAACAGGACCTCTGTAACTTGAAACTCATGGTCTTGCCTCAAGTTGCCACTGTTCATATTTAAATAAAGGAAAAATAGAGAGTCACATATTTTTTCTCAATAGGAAAGACCATCTAGCTTCATTTTATAGGAAGCAGGAGGATATACAAATGTCTTTATCTTACCCCTGGGGTCAGAGACCCCTCCTGGATCCTATCTCAGAGCTCTGTAGAAAAGTCACTCCAGATAGGCTCTGCCATCCTCTCTAAATAAGCAGTATGCTCTGGGTGGCAACCACTTAATTCATACCCGCTATATTAAACAGTTGGGAACCGAGACCCAAACAGGTGTTTGACACATTTCTCAACTACCAAAAAAAAAAAAAAAAAAAGTCAGCTATTTTTGATTAAAGATTAAAATTACATGGTCTTTTAGAGAAAGATTTAGTGCTCACATCATTAACAATTTGAGTTTAATAGACCCAAACTTCTTTATTCACACTTAACTTTGAAGGAGAATTAGGGGAATGCATGTTCAGACTGTATGGCCCGTGGGCAAATCCTATTCAGAGCAATATAAATTGAATGGTCTTCCACAGAAAAGAAAGCATATTTGTGACCAAAAAATGTTCATTAAGTATCTGCGAGATGCAAATTAAAATGACAATGAGCTACAACAAGACGTCCACTAAGACAGCTAAAGTTAAAAACACTAAATGTTGATCAATATATGATGCAACTGGAATTCACACATTATTTGTGGGAGTGAAAAATCATACAACCACTTTGGGAAAAGATCTGGAAATTTCTTATAGAAACTCACCTAAACCTATGATCCAACAATTCCACACTTGGGTATTTACAGTAGAGAAATAAAAATGTATGTTTACAAAAGAAATTGTACAAGAATACTGATGGAAACTTTATCCAAAAAATGTTTGATTTTTTCATTCTTTTAAAAACATTACTTGAAACATTAGATCAAGACCAAAAAAATAAAAAAGAAAACTTTCAGAAGACTATATAAAATTCGTAATAGCCAGAAACTGGAAACAGCGTAAGTTTCTGTCACTAGGAGAATGAATAAACACAGAGTGTAATAATATTCATAAGGTGGAACAGTGTTGTGGAGGTAATGAATAGGCTCCACTCAGACTTCCTGCTGAGGGTAGCAAAGCCCACCAGAGCCCCAGCTATTGCTCTTTAGCTTCTTATACATATTATGGTTCCTCCTTAGGGATGACTAAGTTGGCAATGTAATAATGAAGACTTTGGGACTCCTTTAACAGGCAACTCTGGGTTGAGGACTCTGCATTGGCCTGCCCAGAACTTTCTCTGAGCTGCTCTGGAGTCCGTGGCTCTTCCTACACAGTCCTCCACTATCTCCCTCTCTTTCACAGGTGTCAGGCCAACACAGCAGTCTGAAGGCTCTCCCTACCTACTCCAACTCCCTTCCCTTTATTCTTCATGGGCATTTCCCTTAACAATTTTTTACACATCTAATCCTGTCCTTTTATCTTCTTCTCAAGTTACCCAGGTTAAGAAAATTATTCAGTGATAAAAAGAAATGAGGAACATGATGAATGAATTAAAAAAATCATTATGCAGATTGAAAAAATAAAGACTCAAAGAAATAAATGTGATATCGTTACAGTAGGTAGTTAGGCAGACATGAACAGGGCAGGAGAGGGCCCCCCAACCCCACCAAACCAGGAACGTCAGGCAACCATCAGATGATGGTCAGGCAGTTGTTAAACTGTCTCTCTAAAATAATAATTGGTTGCAGCTGGTGCCAGGGAAAGGCTGTCTCCCAATAGATAGAAAACAGCTGAAACTGGTGATCAGCAGTTTCCTAAAAAGATCTCAGGAGTTGGGTGAGTGGGCTCAAGCATGCACATTAAGAGGCAAAATGGGCCGGGCGCGGTGGCTCAAGCCTGTAATCCCAGCACTTTGGGAGGCCGAGGCGGGCGGATCACAAGGTCAGGAGATCGAGACCACCCTGGTTAACACACTGAAACCCCGTCTCTACTAAAAATACAAAAAATTAGCCGGGCGTGGTGGCGGGCACCTGTAGTCCCAGCTACTCAGGAGACTGAGGCAGGAGAATGGTGTGAACCCAGGAGGCGGAGGTTGCAGTGAGCTGAGATCATGCCACTGCACTCCAGCCTGGGCGACAGAGCCAGACTTTGTCTCAAAAAAAAAAAAAAAAAAAAGAGGCAAAATGGTGTTTAACTGGCCTATGACCTTCCTCCAAAACACTCGACTGGTAAGGGAAGAACACCTCAAGTGACCATGTATACAACTTCAGTAAACACACCGTGCATGCATCCCCTCCCAAGTGCTAGCAGGCCCCTGTGCATGTGGACAGCCCACCCCAAGGGAAGAATCAGAGGAGAAAGGATACAACACCCTGAAACCATGCTAACATATAAAATCCCGAAGTTCAAACCACACACTTGAATTTCTCAAGTTGCCCACTTGGTCTTCTTCCAAATTTACTTTACTTCCTTTCATTCCTGCTTTAAAACATTTTTAAAAACTTTCTCTCCTGCTCTAAAACTTGCCTCAGTCTTTCACTCTGCCATATGCCCCCTTGGTCAAATTCTTTCTTCCGAGGCAGCAAGAATTAAGGTTGTTGCAGACCCATGCAGATTTGCTACAGCTAACTATATGATTCCATATGTTTGAAATTCTAGAGCAGGTCAAACTAACCTATGTTGAGAAAAAAATCTTAAGAATCGTCTGAAAAGGTTAGGAATAAGCATTGACTGGGAAGAAACATGATAGAATATTCTATGTTTATGATAACATTTTGTATCTTGATATAGGTTTCGATTGCACAAAATTCATCTAATGGTAGGCTTAAGATTTGCATATTTTGTCACGTGAAAATTTTACCCTAAAGCAAGAACTGTAAATTAATACTGAACTCTAGTTATATACATGCTGAAATGTCTGGAGAAAAGTATACCAATTTCTGAACCTTACTTTTAGATTCATCAAAAATGCAACGATAACTAGATGGACAGATCTGTCATAATAAAAGTGTAGTAAAATGTTCAGGTAGACTCTAAGGGGAGAGTATATGGGTGTTTACTGTAACATTATTTGAAATTTTCTGTGTGGTTAAAAAGTTTCATAACAAATCCCAGAACATTGCATATAAGAAAATGAAATGTATCTCAAGAAGTCAGGTGCAAAAAAAGACAAAGAAATTTAATGGTGAAGAGGTGGAGCAGGATGGCTGAATAGAACCCTCCAGCTACTGTCACCTCTGCAGGAAAACCAAATTGAACAACTATCCCCCAAAGAAAGGACTTTCATAAGAACCAAATATCAGATGAGCAACCACAATACCTGATTTTAATATCATAGCAAGGAAAGTGGCACTGAAGAGGTTAGGAAAGACAGTCTTAAAAGGCCAACAGCATGCTACCTCTGTCCCCTGCAGCAGCTGCATGGCACAGAGAGAGAATCTGTGTGCTTGAAGGAATGAACAGCACAGTGATTATGGGACACTGTATTGGAACTCAGTGCTACCTGTCTCACTGGAAAGCAACACAAGGCAGAATTTGCCCGGCACCCACAGAAGACGCACTAAGACCAGCCCTAGTCAAGGGGAATCATCCATCCTAGAAGTCAGAAACTGAATTCTGGTTAGTACCACTAAAGGCTAAAGTACTCTAGGGTCCCAAATAAACTTGAAAGGTGCTCTAGGCCATAAGCATTGCAATTCCTGGGCACGCCCTGATGCTGTGCTGAGCTTGGAACCACTGGACTTGAGCTGCATGCAACCTAGTGATATAATAGCTGGGAGAGCCAAGGAAGTACTTGTGTCACCCTTCCCCCAACCCCAGGCAGCATAGCTCACAGCTCTGGGAGACATGCCTTCCCTCTGCCTGAGAAGATGATAGGGACGAATAAAGAGGGCTTTGTCTTACAACTTGGATACCAGCTCGGTCACAGCCGAATAGGACACCAGGAAGATTTGTAAGGCCCCCATTCCAGCCCTAGCTCCTGCATGATACTTCTAGGCACCCTCTGGGCCAGAAGAGAACCCACTACCTTGAAGAGAAGAAGCTAGTTCTGGCAGGATTCATTATCTACTGAATAAAGAGCCCTTGGACCCTGAATAAACATCAACAGAAGCCAGGCAGTATTCGTCACAGGCTATGAGTGAGGCCTAGTGCTATACTGCCTTCAAATGTGACACCGCACATTCCTAGCTGTAGTGCCCATGCAGAGACTTCTTCTGCTTGAGAAAAGGAGAGAAAAGAGTAAAGAGGATTTGTCTTGCAGCTTGATTATCAGCTTGGTCACAGTGAGGCAGAGCACCAAGTGAGCTCCTGGGGTCCCTGATTACAGGCCTTGGCTCCTGGACAGCATCTGTGAACCTATCCTTGGCTAGAGAGGTGGCCACTGTCTTGAAGGGTGGGTGCCAGGCCTGGAAGCATTTTCCACAAGCTGACTGAAGAGTGCTCAGGCCTTCAGTGAACATCAGCACTAGTCAGGTAGTATCCACCCTGGACCTGGGTTGGTGGTAACTTTGGGGAGAGATTCCTGCTTGAGGAAGTGAGAGAGAAGAGTGGGAAGGACTTTATCTTGGGACTTGGGTACCAGCTCAGCTGTGGTAGTATAGAGCACCAAGTAGATTATTATGGTTCCTAACTCCAAGCTCCGGCTCCCAGATGACATTTCTGGACCTGCCATAGGCTGGCAGGGAGCTTGCTGAGATAAAGGGAAGAACACAAGCCTGGTTGGATTCACCACAAGCTGACTGAAGAACTCTTGGGCTTTGGGTGAAAATCGGCAGTAGCCAGGTAGTGGTTGCTGTTGGCCTTGGGAGAGACCCAATGCTGTGCTGGCTTCAGGGCTGACCCAGCACAGTCTTAGTGGTAGTGGCCACAAGCATGCTTATATCATCCCCTCCTCCAGCTCCAGACAACTCAGCATGGAGAGAGACTCTCTGTTTGTTTGGGTGAAATTAGGGGAAGAGAACAAGAATCTCTGTATGGTTATCCAGAGATTTCTCTCCGATCTCATTGAAGACCATCCAGGTGGTACCTCTATAAGTCTGCAGTAGTCATAGCATTACTGGGCTTGAGGTGATCCTTAATGCAGATACAGCTACACCGACCAAAAACTTAGATCACAACAGTCAATACCCTTTGAATACTTGGAAAGCCTTTCCAAGAAGGATGGATACAAACAAGCCCAGACTGCAAAGACTACAACAAATACTTAACTTTTCAATGTCCAGACATTGACAAACATCCATAAGCATCAAGAACATCCAGGAAAACATGACTTCACAAACAAACTAAGTAAGGCACCAGAAACCAATCCAAGAGTGACAGAGATATGTGACCTTTCAGACAGAGAATTCAAAACAGCTGATTTGAGGAAACTCAGTGAAATCCAAGATAACACAGAGAAGGAATTCAGAATATCATCAGATAAATTTAACAAAGAGATTTAAATAATTAAAAAGAATTAAGCAGATATTCTGGAATTTAACAATACAATGGACATACTGAAAAATGCATCAGTCTCTAACCAGCAGAATTTATCAAGTGAAAGAAAGAAGCAGTGATCTTGAAGACAGGCTATTTGAAAATACACTCATAGGAGACAAAAAAAAATAATTAAAAAAATATACCTACAGGATCCAGAAAATAGCCTCAAAAGGGCAAATCTAAGAATTATTGGCCTTAAGGAGAAGGTAGAGAGTGAGATAGGGGTAGAAAGTTATTCAAAGGGGTAATAACAGAGAACTCCCTGTACCTAAAGAAAGATATCAGTATTTAAGTACAAGAAAGTTATAAAACACCAAGCATATTTAACTCAAATAGGAGTACTTCAAGTACTTAATAAGCAAGCTCCCAAAGGTCAAGGATAAAGAAATGATCCAACAAGTATCAAGAGTAAAGAAACAAATAACATACAATGGAGCTCCAATATCTGGCAGCAGAGGTTTCGGGGAAACTTATGTGCCAGAAGAGAGTGTACATGACATATTTAGAGTGCTGAAGGGAAAAACTTTTACCCTAGAATAGTATATCTGACAAAAATATCCTTCATACAGGAAGGAGAAATAAAGACGGTCCCAGAAAAACAAAGGCTGAGGGATTTCATAAATACCAGACCTGTCCTACAGCAAGTGTAAATAGACTTCTTCAATCTAAAAGAAAAGGATATTAATGAGCAACAAGAAATCATCTGAAGGTACAAAACTCACTGGTAAAGTAAATAAACAGAAAAAAATCATAACACTGTAATTGCGGTGTCTAAACTACTCATATGTTCAGTAGAAAACTAAAAGATGAACTGATCAAAAATTATAACTACAATAACTTTTTGTAGACATAGCACAATAAGACATAAATAAAAACAAATAAAATTGGAAGGAAAAAATGTAGTTTTTATTAGTTTTCTCTTTGCTTATTAGTTAACTAGTTTGTTTATGAAATAAGTGTTATCATCAGCTTAAATAATGGCTTATAAGGTATTATTTGCAAGCTTTATGGTAATCTCAAATTTTAAAAATATACAATAAACTCACAAAAAATAAAAAAAACATACCACCTTGGAAAAATCACCTTCCTAAAAGAAGGACAGGGAGGAAGGAAAGAAGTATGAGCAGACTGCAAAACAACTAGAAAATAAATGACAAAATGGCAGCAGTAAACCCTTACTTATCAATAATAACATTGAACGTAAATAGACTAAACTCTCCAATCAAAAGACATAGAGTGGCTGAATGGATTTAAAAAAAAATAAGACTGAATGATCTGTTGCCTACAAGAAACACACTTCACCTTTAAAGACACATATAGACTGAAAAGAAAGGGATGGAAAAATATATTCATGCCAATAGAAACCGAAAAAGAGAAGGAGTAGCTATACTTACATCAGACAAAATAGATTTCAAGATGAAAACTATGAGAAGAGACAGAGAAGGTCACTATATAATTACAAAGGGGTCAATTCAGCAACAGGATAACAATTGTAAATATATATGCACCCAACACTGGAGCACCCAGATACATAAAGCAAATATTATTAGAGCTAAAGAGAGGGATAGGCCCCAATGTGACAGCTAGAGACTTCAACATCCTGCTTTCAGCATTGGACAGATTTTCCGGACAGAAAATTAAAAAAGAAACGGAGGACTTAATCTGCACTATAGACCAAATGGAACTAATACTTATAGAACATTTCATACAACACCTTTTCCTCACCGCATGGATTACTTTCAAGGATAAACCATATATTAGGCCACAAACAACTCTTAAAAATTCAAAAAAGTGAAATTATATCAAGTATCTTCTCTGATCATAACAGAATAAACCTAGAAATCAATGAGGAATTTTAGAAACTATACAAACACATGGAAATTAAACAATATGCTCCTGAATGGCCAATGGACCAATAAAGAAATTTAGAAGGAAATTTAAAAATTCCTTGAAACAAATGAAAATGGAAATACAGCATACCAAAACCTATGGGATACGAGGAAAGCAGTACCAAGAGGAAAGTGTATATCAATAAGTGCCATCATCAAAAAAGTAGAAAAACTTTAAATAGACAATCTAATGATACATTTTAAAGAACTAGAAAAGCAGGAGTAAACCAAGCCTTAAATTGGAAGACAACAATTGTAAAGAGCAGGAAGAAGTAAATGAAACTGAAATGAAAAAAAATACAAAGATAAATAAAACAAAAAGTTTGTTTTTTGAAAAGACAAACAAAACTGACAAACACGAAAAAGAAGATCCAAATAAATAAAATCAGAGATGAAAAAGGAGCCATTACAACTGATACCACAGAAATTCCAGAGCTCATTAGAAACTACTGTGAGCAACTATATACCAATAAATTGAAAAATCTAGAAGAAATGAACAAATTCCTAGATAGGTACAACCTACCAAGATTGAACCAGCAAGAAATCTAAAACCTGAACAGGCTAATGACAAGTGACAAGATTGAAGCCATAATAAAAAGTCTTCCAGTAAAGAAAAAGCCAGACCTGATGGCTTCACTGCTGAATTTTACCAAACATTTAAAGAAGACTTAATACCAATTATACTCAAACTAGCCTAAAAAGTAGAGGAGGGAATACTTCCAAACTCATTCTCCAAGGCTAGTATTACCCTGATACCAAAACCAGACAAAGACACATCAAAAAAAGGAAAACTACATGCCAATATCACTGATTAAAACTGGTGCAAAAATCCTCAACAAAATACTAGCAAACTGAATTTAACAATACATTATAAAGGTCATACATCATGACCAATTGAGATTTATCCCAGGATGCAAGAAGGATTTGACATATGCAAATTAGCGAGTGTGATACATCATATCAATGGATTCTAGTACAAAAACCATGTGATCATTTCTTTAGTAATACCACAAAAGCAAAAGCAACCAATGCAAAAATGGACAAATGGGATCACATCAAGTTAAAAAGCTTGCACACAGCAAAGAAAACAATCAACAAAGTGAAGACACAACCCACAGAATGGGAGAAAATATTTGAAAATTATCCATCTGACAAGGGATTAATAACCAGAATATATAAGGAGCCCAAATAATGCAATAGAAAAGAAATCTAATAATTCAGTTTAAAAATGGGCAAAAGATCTGAATAGACATTTCTCAAAAGAAGACATACAAATGGCAAAGAAGCATATGAAACGATGCTCAACATCACTGATATTAGAGAACTACAAATCAAAATTAAATGAGATATCATTTCAGCCCAGTTAAAATAGCTTGTATCCAAAAGATGGGCAATGACAGATGCTGGAGAGGATGTAGAGGAAAGGGAACCCTCTTACACTGTTGGTGGGAATATCAATTAGTACAGCCACTATGGGGAACAATATGATTCTTCAAAAAACTAAAAATAGAGCTACCATATGATCCAGCAATCCCACTGCTAGGTATATATCCAAAAGAAAGAAAATCAATATATTGAAGAGATAGCTGCACTCCTATGTTTATTGCAGCACTATTCACAATAGCCAAGATTTGGAAGCCACCTAAGTGTCATCAATAGACAAATGAATAAAGAAAATGTGGTACACATACAAAATGGAGTACTATTCAACCACAAAAAAGAATGAGGTCCTGTCATCTGCACCAACATGGATAGAACTGGAAGACATTTTATTAAGTGAAATATCCAGGCACAGAAAGAAAAATTTTGTATGTTCTCACTCATTTGTGGGAGATGAAAATTAAAACAATTGAACTTACGGAGTTAGAGAGTAGAATTGTGGGTTACCAGTGGCTGGAAATCGTAGTGAGTGGGGCTGGGGGGAAGTGGGGTGGTTAATGGGTACAAAAAATAAGGCTTACTATTTGGTAGCACAACAGGGGGATTACAGTCAACAATAATTTATTGTATATTTTTAAATAACTAGAAGAATGTAACCAGAATGTTCATAACACAAAGAATTGATAAATATTTGTGTTGATGGATACATTATTTACCCTGATGTGATTATGACACATTGTCTGCCTGTATCAAAATATCTCATGCACTCCATAAATATGTACACCTACTCTACACCCATAAAAAACAAATTTTTTTTTTCAAAAAAGTTAATGGCATCAGATTAGAAGCTAAAGCTTGATGTAAAAATAAAGTAAAGGCATTTTCAGACATTAAGGGTCTTGCCTATTATAGGTAATCTTTTCTCAGTAGGATATGCTCCACAAAAACAAAAAAAAATCTAAACTAAGAAATAGAAGGCTATGGCATCCAGAAAAAAGAGATTCAATATAGGAACAAGGCAAGGAAAATTCCCAGTTTCAATGTGACCAGAAACCTTAGGATGATAGTTATGTAGTAGGTTGTGTAAACAAATATTGCAGGAGGACTTGGAGCTTAGAAAAAGATGAGGAAAAAAAAGAGACTGATAGATTATTATCTGCTGTGCTTGATTTATGACTTTATTTTAAAGAGTTTCATAGATCAGTAGAAGAATTTGGTGATTATTAGCAACAAGTACTTCTATTTATAAGATAAGCAAACATGTAAAAGGAATTCATTATAAACTCCAAAAAAACCAAAAAGTTTCATAAGATGTAGACGGTCACTATATTGCAAACCCTGCTGTTGACAATATTAACGTACTCAAAAGAATGTGGACACTCAATATTAATTTAACCAAAAATTGTGCGATAACTATACTGAAAGTGATGAGAGATGGAAACTGTACGCACTGGTGGCAATTGTTGCTGAAAGAAAACTAAATACTTATCTTTAGTAACTGGAAGTCAATAGATAATGTCTAAAATTTTAAAACCAAGAAAGCAAAAAAAGCAAGTTTTTAGAAATACAGCATAAGGAAGAGTTAAGAATTGAAAGTCATCATCTCTGACAGCAAAAATTAAGAGTACATATGTATGAAGGGGGTTGCTGTTTGTTGTCATATGGCTTGTTGTCTTACTTTGCTTCTAAAAGTGTATACATGCATTCACTCTGATTAAAATTATAATTTAATTTAATTTTTTCTATCTGGTGCAACTATAGGTATACTCAGGATTTATTTTTCCATACCCCATTCATTGAAATGTCGGACATTCCTTGGTGTGTCAAAAAGGAAGGAATGCAAAGACTAGAAAATGGAAGACTACAGTGGATTTACCATATGCACTGTCTAACCCACTCTCTGCATTCCCTAGGGTGGAGCCCAGAATTCACTTCCTTCACCAAAGTGTGTGATATACATTAGTTAGAATAACACCAGCATCTTAGAAAGGTATTATCATGATTCTTCTATTAGGAATGCTAATGGTGGGAACTCCCCAATGGGTCATGGGGATGATTCAATCAGATGTCCATGATATGGCATTTAATCCACAGAGGGAGAGGAGGTAACCTAGATATTTTTGACAATGTTTAATCAACCATGCAGTCCAAAATGTTGAAATAAATGTCTTGTATAATTGAAAAACTTTGGATCTGGTAAATACCACCAAAGTAGATATAAAATTCTTGACCTCTTACCCAATTCCTAGAACAAAGTCATTTAAAAAAAATTTTATGACATGTAACAATTGTCTATATGTATGGGAGGGTACATGTGACATTTTGATACATGCATATAACATATAATGATCAAATCAGGGTATCTAGAATATCAATCACCTCAAACATTTACCTTTTCTTTGTATTGATAACACTTGAAATCTTCTCTTCTAGCTATTATGAAATAGTCCACAAATTATAGTTAACTATTGTCACCCTACTGTTCTATCAAACGATAGTACTTAGCCCTTCTGTGTTTGTACCCGTTAACCAGCCTCTTTTCATTCTCTTCCACTCCCGACCTTTCCTAGCTTCTAGTAATTATCATTCTAGTCTCTATCTCAAAAGAGGACACACAAATGGTTAATGGGTATATTTCAAAAGGCTCAACATAACCAATCAGGGAAATGTAAATCAAGAACTGCAATGAGATTGTTTCACTCAGTTAAATGGCTATTAACAAAAGACAAGAAAACATAACAAATGCTGGCTATGATACAGAGAAAAGGGAACACTTATTCACTGTTGGTGGGAATGTAAATTAATACAGCCATTATGGAGAACAGTGTGGAGGTTTCTCATAAAAGTGAAAATAGAACTACTATATGATCCAGCAATCCCACTGCTAAGTGGATACCCAAAAGAAAGGAAATTGGCATATCAAAGATATATCTGCACTCCCGTGTTTATTGCAATACTATTGACAATAGCCAAGGTATAAAATCAACCGAAGTGTCCATTGGTGGACAAATAGATGAAGAAAATATGGTATATATACACAGTGAAATACTATTCAAACATAAAAACAATGAGATCCTGTCATCTGCAGCAACATGGATAGAACTGGAGGTCATTATGTTAAGTGAAATAAGCTAAGCACAGAAAAACAAATATTGCATGTCTCACTCGTATGTAGCAGCTAAACATGTTGCACAAGGTCGTTTTAAAGATCCAAGAGGCTCCTTCAATGAAGAAAAGCCTAATGACCACGAAGGACAATAAAATCACTGGCATAGAGAAGAGATGCATTGCATAGAGACAAGAGCTTTTATTTTGCAGTCAGAATACTGGGTTCAAAGTCTGGCTGTAACATTTACTAGCTGTGTGACTTTTGGCATTTACTAAGTTAATTGTGTTATAAAGAAAGAAAAATATCAAATATTTAGAGAAAGATAAGACACAATCTGAGAGGCAACACTAATTCCTAAGAATGCAGGATTTGAGTGCCATCCACCATTATCCCCAGAATGAACTGTAGTGGGCATTCTTTCCACTTCAAGGGAAACCAAGTATTGGTACCCTACACAACATTTCTCCCATCCAAAGCATTTACTTTACATTAGAAATAGCCAGTCTTATACAAGACCCTCATCTAGAGTCAATCATCTTATAAAAGGGTAAAATGGGCTGGGCGTGGTAGCTCACGCCTATAATCCCAGCACTTTGGGAGGCCGAGGCTGGCAGATCACGAGGTCAGGAGATCGAGGCCATCCTGGCTAACATGGTGAAACCCCATCTCTACTAAAAATACAAAAAAATTAGCCAGGCATGGTGGCACGCACCTGTAGTCCCAGCTACTCAGGAGGCTGAGGCAGGAGAATCACTTGAACCTGGGAGGCAGTGGTGGCAGTGAGCTGAGATCATGCCACTGCACTCCAGCCTAGGTGACAGAGTGAGACACAATCTCAAAAAAGAAAGAAAGAAAGAAAAATGGATAAAATGCACTACTGAAGATGGATTTAAGTCATAATGTAGAATAGACACTTTGAAAATTCAGGGCCTGGTTCTGTAGATGTAGTAATTGTTCTTTAACCAGAAAACAGTAAACAATTCTGTTTTTCCCAAAACCAAATTGTATTAGTTGAGGAACAAAGGACTAGAAATATGGTGCTATTCACTTAATTATCTGTGGTGCTATATTAAATATGGGGCTATTACCTAATTACTCATTACATCTTGCAAAATTTTGTATTCCATCCCATCAGCTCCAGGCTCTGCTGGCATGGGGATCATAGAAAAGAGGAATGCTTTCAGCATTTGATTGAGCTGAGATTTCCATTGGGCTATTTTATACTCTTCATGTTGAAGACGGGGAAAAACAGTGTTTTAGCATAGTTTGATTGATTCTAATTCTCAAGGAAAATCTGGATTGCTGTTATACAGTGGGGGCAGGGAGGAGAATAAACAGAACACCTTCTCATATTACCATGTCCAGTGTTAAAAGTTAATCAAAGACTCTGGCAATCTATTCAGGCAGAACCACCAAAAGCTTAGATCCCTCCGGAAGAAGGTTTGAGTGATCCCACTGGGTAAAGAATCCCAGCCAGCTGAGGTGCTAGCAGAGGGCAAAGCAAACAGAAATGCTTGGTGGAGGAAGAAAGTCATAAATACCAGCGACAGCCTCGTGGTCACTTGCAGAAACAAAGACTAAAGCTTCTACCCAATTTTTCTTTCTTGTTGAGTCATGGTTATATTTGTGCATTTTAATTAAATTCCCTTTTCTTGAGGAGGTAGGTGGTAGTAATCAACCATATAATGCATGCTTTCAGTAGCCAAATTCTTAAGTGGGATTGTGCAGAACCAAAGAATTGGACATCCCCCAGAGATGTTGGGTTTGGAGTCTGGCTCGCTTTAGATTTTCTCAC
Source organism: Macaca nemestrina (assembly GCF_043159975.1). Classification (NCBI taxonomy): domain Eukaryota; kingdom Metazoa; phylum Chordata; class Mammalia; order Primates; family Cercopithecidae; genus Macaca; species Macaca nemestrina. The sequence continues at coordinate 51,804,192 of NC_092130.1, forward strand.
TTGGGGGAGGGGAGGAGTGTATTGTAAGTTGTATGAAGGATCATTATATTATGTTAGATAAGGGCATTTTTTAATGTAAATATGTGTAGAAGGACAAATGTAGTCAGCCAAAAGGGTAAACTGTAGTGAATATTCCTTATTTGTTGGCTGCACAAACCTCTTCCTATTGGGGAGAAATCCCCCATTGTGTGAGCCCTGGAGAGAGGCACAGCCCACCTTTGCACACAAAGGCCAAAGGAAGACAAGTGTATCCTCTCCATATCCCATGAACAGGTGCCTTGCCTCAGCCATCTGGCTCTTTTTCTCAGCTTTTGCGCCTTCATCAAGTGATGCAAGGAGAAAGGGACAGTTTATGCTACTGTGCTCAGCAGCAGGGGTGGGTAGAGATAGTGGGCAGTTGTGGCTTTACCATCCTTGCACTGTCACCTGAGGAGGTAGGGCCAGCAACAGTGAACCAAAGCATTTGAGGCAGGATTTTGCCTGTGTTCCCACTTCCTGACTTCCTCTTGTTTCTTCTTCTTCCACTTCCTGACTTCCTCTTGTTTCTTATCATTTCAATACATTCCTTCTCTTTAAATTAGGCAAAATTGTTTTCCCTTGCTTACAGCAGAGCCAAGTGAGACAAATCTATTTTCACTACTTTAGAAGAAAGACAACCACTTCGTTGGGGCTAGCCCATCTGAAAGTAGGAAAAGAAGAAAATGTGGCTTTGTTAAAAAGCCTGTTTTGGTCAGCAGCCAGTAATGAAATATGTCAGACTCTGCCCAAGCTACCATAAGTGAACTAAAGGGAGGGGAAAAAAACATTGCAGGATTTACAACTGAGACCAGGAAAAGCCTGACCCCAACCCTGCCAAACACCATCTCTAATGCATACTCTGTTTGATAATAGCGTCAACTACCTAAGCACAAGCTTTGTAAACAAAATAAGATCATGGGTCGCAAATGATCTTTTCTGCCATCAATGCCCTAAAAAGATTCATTAGTAGATGGTGCGGGGAGGTGGCCACCAATGGAATCCCCAAATTAAGTATGACTGATTAAACTGTTGATTAATTTTTAAAAATAGCACATAACTGAGCATTACATTTAGCAAGACAATGGAGAAAAAATCATCAGTGTACATTGTTGTGAGTCAAGACTCAAACTCAAAACTTTACAAACTTACACATAAATATCTTTTCTTTAACTCACTATTCCTAAAAGGGGGTTTTGATACACAGTGTACTAACTCCTCTTTATTTAGTCACTTTAAAAATATTCCCTTTCCTTTTACAATACCCAAATGAAGCTTTTGTCTTTTCCTCTTCCAACTTTCCATGTTCCAAATGGACTAGTGCCAAGCATGAAAGGAGAATTTCTCCTCTGGAGTCAAAGGCTTCTATATAGGTTGACAATTCAAGTTTCCTGTTAATCTAAACTCAGCACCAGAAATAAAGCTTTGCTCATGGCCAGCTATCCCCTCTGAGCCAGGTTCAAATGAATTCATTTGAAAGTGCAGTGCTTAAAGCACAGCAGCACGGACCCAAACATAATGTCTGTCTCAGAGGTTCCTCCTGAGCCCTGCCTTCTCCTATATGCTATCTCTCAGTAAGAGGAAGTATGATCAGCCAGTTTCTCCAAGCCAGATATACAGAATTGACCTGGATTCCTACCTTGCTGCTCCTTGCCAGTCCTCTCAAAAGTTGTGCATTATTCTCCATTCCCTTGGGCAAATCACCGTCAGAACGATTGGAGCAGTAGCCTCTCAAACCCTCTTGAAGCTTGAGCCCCTCTCCCCTCTTAGACCTGAGAGATTCTGTACAGTACACCAAAACGACTTTTTAAAAACAAATCATTCTTCTGCTTAAAATTATTCAATTTCTACCCGCTGCCTTAGGAAGAAGTCCATATACCTTAACACACCTGCAAGGCCATGCAGAATTCCATCCTATCCTGCTAAAACAGTCTAATTTTTGGAGATTCTTGCCTGGAGGGTCCACTCATATTTCCCCAAATGTTCATGTTTTCTTGTGCCTGAGGCTTTGTCATGGGGAAAGGAGAGAATTTGTTTAAAGGTCTTTCTGTCCATCTGCTTATTATCCAAATTAAATCCACACCTCCTTCCAACCTTAGCTCAGATATTGCTTCCACCAGAACCTCTCTGACTGCCCAACTTTAGCACTGTGTATGCAGCTCCATAAAAGCTCTATGTTGTGTTTTCCTTTTTGTAGGTGTCCTCAATGCAGTCGACTGTGTGCTCTTCAATGTCAGCTTACTTAGTGCTTGGTAAGCCATAAATAGCTTCTGAATGAATGAATGATTTATAAGATTGGATGCTTTTTTATTATGATTTTTCCCTCTCAATAAGTAGACATAGTCTGTAGGCAATAAGATATTTTTTGGTTTGTTTTTCAATGAGTCTCATTCCTGGCCTCTTGGCTTTCAAGTTTCATGTATATACTAAAGCAATGTCTTAAATTTGTTTTTATATAGGCCAGAATTACCCAAGCAAAGTGAAGAAGAAAATTATTGTTGAATATAGAAAATAGGACTATTACATTTTGAAATTGCACTTTATCATCTGATACAAAGAAACAATAATCTGGCCGGGCGCAGTGGCTCACACCTGTAATCCCAGCACTTAGGGAGGCCGAGGCAGGTGTATCACCTGAGGTCAGGAGTTCGAGACCAACCTGGTCAACATGGTGAAACCCCATCTCTACAAAAAAATTAGGCCAGGCACGGTGGCCCATGCCTGTAATCCCAGTACTTTGGGAGGCCAAGGTGGGAGGATCACCTGAGCTGGGAGTTCGGGACGAGCCTGACCAATACGGAAACTCCATCTGTACTAAAAATACAAAATTAGCTGGTGCATGCTTGTAATCCTAGCTACTCAGGGGACTGAGGCAGGAGAATTGCTTGAACCTGGGAGGCGGAGGTTGCGGTGAGCCAAGATCGCACCACTGCACTCCAGTCTGAGCAACAAGAATGAATCTCTGTCTCAAAAAAAAAAAAAAAAAGATTAGCTGGACTTGGTAGTGGGCACCTGCAATCCCAGCTACTCTCAGGAGGCTGAGGCAGAAGAATCGCTTGAATCCGGGAGGTGGAGGTTGCAGTGAGCCAAGATGGTCTTATTGCACTTCCAGCCTGGGGTACAAGAGCAAAACTCTGTCTAAAAGAAAAAAAAGAAGAAGAAGAAGAAAGAAGAAGAAGAAGGAGGAGGAGGAGGAGGAGGAGGAGGGGGAGGAGGAGGAGGGAAGAAGAAGAAGAAGAAGAAGGAGGAGGAGGAGGAGGAGGAGGAGGAGGAGGAGGAGGAGGAGGAGGAGGAGGAGGAGAAACAATAATCTACCACTTTTGAAAAGAATGAATCTTGCTCAGATCGTGACAGTTATGACATCCTGCCAAGCCCAGAAGTTACATAGTAGGCTTTATACACAAACATTTAACTTTTCTGCAGGAAAATACCTTATTTTCTCTTGCTTTTATAGAAACCATAAAAGTCACATTTTTAATCCCCTAACCAACTGGACACTTCAACCTTGCATTTTAATCCTATATATATATATATATACACACACACTTTTTTTTTTCCCAAAGGAGGGCTACAGTCATATACTACCTCTAAGAGACACGCACATTTGAACTAAAAATACAAAGACCTCCAAACCTATATTCTCTGATAATTCTTCTGCATCTTAGGTAGAAATAAAAAATTGTGGTGACTGTTATGTGTTTTCTCTGAGATCTGGTTAGGAAAATTATTGTGCAGCTGAAGGACATCAAACATTTGTGAATGCATCAACAAATTCCATTTTATAAGATGGTTACTTTTACTGACACTCTCACAACATTTCTTATAATCAAGTATATTAATCTATATATCAAATGGGAGAATATATTTTAGAAGTCTCAATTATTCTGTATGCTTTAGCTTGAATGACGTGGAAGGGAAAGAATAATATTCATGTTAAATAAATTTATACTTAACATATATGTGATGGAAGTTAAAAGACACAATAAGACTTGGAATTCTGGATTCATTTATTAAGAAGATGACATAAGAAGTGTTTGGAGTTCTCTCTCGGAATTGTTATAGAAACACTATAGCAACAGGAATTCTACTAATGTATATATTTGCATAACAACATAGTTTTCTCTTTTCCACATTTTGGAAACTATAAGGAAGGAAGTGAAAACTTCAAGTGTCTGGAAGATTGTATATCCATATGCCTCTACTAAGTCTTATATTTTAATTTTATAAAATTGTAAATAAGATGTATTCTTAGGAAAATCATACAATGTTATTTTTTGCATTTTAACAAAAAATATTGATGAAAGTTAGGAAATTATAAATAAAAACATTTCAATCACAATATTGTGAAGGCCTTTTTTTATGGTCAAATCTTACAGTTAGAACTTCACATTTTGCAAAAAAGGTGTTTTAAAGTTCCATTCGTCTTTCGAAGTCCAGTAGTTGCAAAACTTTCCCTGAGTGTTAAGATGAGTTAAGAGCAGATCCTGAAAAGAAGTTTCCTAAAGTATTTTTATTATTTATATTTCATTTGAGATTAAAAGGAAAGTAATATTCCCCATGAGCCAGTGAGCAATGGTCAAAGTGTACAATGGTAAATGGGAAATCCATTAGTTGTTAACATTGGGGTTCCTAAATTCTAACTTTTGCCTTATCTCTCTGTTAAGATCTTATTATTCAATCCTGGTAAGGGCTTTTGATTGAAAAAGACTTTTATGAAATCGTCAAGAAGTAGTAAGCAGGAAGTGAGGATATGCTATGATTTCCTTTGTGCCCTACATTGTAATTTCTTTATTATAATACTAGATTGGTATCGAATGTGAGAGTGCAGTTGCATCTGATGTTTATGCATTTTGATACCATCAGTGCATTAAAAGACACTGTGGTTTGCTCCATCTGGGGGAAGTTAAAAATTCACACAGAAGTTTCACATTACACATCGTAGGTTGATCACTCTTAGGAGACTCAGTGAGTGCTGAAGTTTTTATAAAAGATCTGAGATGCCTGGAGTTGAGTATAAAACTAGTTTTCAAAGAATACTGCCACATTTGACCTATTGAACAAAACATTGTTAAAGACAATGATAATCATTCAGATTTAATTGTTCTGGCTATCTTTTTTTGTTTTTTTCTTTTTTGAGATGGAGTCTTGCTCTGTCGCCCAGGCTGGAGTGCAGTGGCCGGATCTCAGCTCACTGCAAGCTCCGCCTACTGGGTTTACGTCATTCTCCTGCCTCAGCCTCCCGAGCAGCTGGGAGTACAGGCGCTCGCCACCACGCCCGACTAGTTTTTTTTTTGTTTTTTTTGTTTTTTTTTTTTTTTTTTTTTAGTAGAGATGGGGTTTCACCGTGTTGTTCTGGCTATCTTACCTGGGAAACAAATAATAGTTGATTTTCAGTTTCGGGTATTGTCTCAACAAATAAGTGATAATTGTTAATCTTGTGTGAAGTACTCTGAAATAATATTGTATGACAGTTTCCAATGCCCACACGAAGTGACAAAATTATCATGGTAAAGATAAGACACAAAGTCTTTATAGTGTTTGTTTTACAGTAAAACTGCTGTTTTATAGGTTGATGCGAAAGTAATTGCAGTTTGTGCACTAAAGGTAACGGCCAAACCGCAATTACTTTTGCACCAACCTAATAAATATGTAGTAGAATATTTTCACTATCAGGAAAATGAATCCTTTAACCTTGTCTTTGACTATCTGATACGTTGATGGCATTTCTCCTACTCTTATGTAGCATTAGAAAAAAACATACAGAAACTGTGATTTTTGCATGTTGCATTGGTAAATGCTATTTACTCTAAGATCTATGTAAGGCATTTACATTTTACTGTCAGTACTGCAACCATTCCCTCCCTCGACCTCACTATTTTCGCTGCTTACTCCAGGAAAAAGTGTATATTCAAATTCCATCATTACAGATCCATCTTAATACCTAGAGAAAACATCATTTTACCTACTAAATAGCTTTGGAGAGATGTAAAGACATGCAAAATGTACTTATGGCAGGCAGTATGGTACAGCACATGGAGCACAGATAGACCTTAGGAGATATGACTTCAATTCCAGTCAAGTTCATAATTTCTTATTTGTGTGGGAAAGAAGGGTTATTGCTAATTTGCAGTCATTTAACACATCTAATCCATTTCCAATTCCCAGAGCAACTGTTTCAACCATTTACCACTGTTTTCAAATTCAACATTCTTCCTCAACCCTTTGACTCTCGACATATGCAATGTCCTTACTTAACTTACAAAAATAGAAGCACTAGGAATGACCTCAAATCCTTTTTATCCAACCTCTAAGTGGGTCTATAACTTTCCCCCATGCATTCCATAATAGAGTATACATGTACATGGAGGTAAGTGGCAGAGTGTTGGGTTCACAGCGTCTTGGAATATTCATTTTTACTCAAATATTTGGAGAAGATCAGACTTAAATTGTCAAACTTTTAAAAGTCACAAACCTATGCAAGTAATATCAGCAAAGTGAGGCTTTTCCATGGCAGTCAATCTTATACTTCCTTCTGGAAGCCTGGAGCATAGAAAGCTTTTGTTAATAGTATTTAATTGAATAATCTGATTTAAAATACATAATAAATTTTGTTATTATAGTAGATATAAATTTCTCAGAATTCAAAGCCTTGTTAGTAATATTCTAATTTTATTTTTCCATAATAAATATCTTCTGCAATAAACATATAATCCCATCACATCCACAGTCTTTATAATTGGGCTTTCTAACATCAGTACACTTAGTAGGATCTCTGGGCTGGCCAAATCCAGATGGTGGCAAAGGTACAATGTGTATCATTTTCATGAGGGCATAAATTCAAAATAATAAATGATCAGTAAGGCACAGGCAACAACAAATGAAAATGGATACTGGCCACTACAAAGTACCAATGTGTACTGGCAGAATGTCATCCATGGTTTTCATATCAAATGGAGGAGTCGTCATAGACACCTAAACTGAGCCATCTGTAACACAGTCATGGCCTCTGAGCCAGTTCTCTATACCTAGCGGCCTTGGATGAAGACAAAGTCACATATCTTGATGACAAATCGATTGTAATGCTACACACATGTTCTCTAGTCTTTCCTCTCAACCTTTCCCCCAAAGGAGCATTAGGTACTTTACATTGTGAAAAATAAGGAAAATAATTACCAAAACATTTTAGGTTGTATTTGACACTGAGCCCCAGCTAACCTTAATTCCAGAAACCCATAAAGTAACTATAATCTGACAGTCAGTGTGAAGCTTATGGGATTATGTGGGAAAATAGAGAACTTGCCCAAGGCCAATGGGATAACAAACCCATCCAATTGTTATTTTCACAGCTTATTGGTATATTCTTGGATGGATATCTTTGGCTACTGGTAGAATCTTTCCACTGGCTCACTGACCCATGATGTCAAAGCCATCATAGTAGAAAGGGCCACATGCAAGACATTAGTGTTCCTCAATCCAAGGCCTAATATCAACTGCATATTACACACATCCCAGGGTCTCAGGTATTTAATCCAATAGAAGTGAATTTTTATGTATGGAGTCCAACAGAGGTGTTTCTGCATGATGGCATTCATCCACACCATGGGTTAGAGACGCAGGATCTTTCCCCCTTGAATCTTTGCCATTCCTTAGGGCATTAGAATTTTGTACATCCACATAGTGGTAGTGGGAAAAAGAGACTCCAAAAGAAGCAGAAATGCTTCTGAAATGTCCTGGCCTTAAAATGGCAACCATCATTTTTATTTCCATTCCATTTGCCAGAACATAGTCATATGATCACATCTAACTACAAAAGAAGCTGATAGTATGGCCTAGACATAATTTCAGAAAAAATAAAAGAATAACGATTTTGGCTAATAGCTGATAACCTGACACATGGGAGAACTTGAGAGATTTATGCTATATTAAACACTTGAAAAATGCACTTCTTTTTAATCCCATGTTAATAGATAATTGAGGATGAAAAACTGGTTTGGTTTTCAGATGGTCTTCTCCGGCAGCTATTCATACACTGCTATTGAATTACAGTCCTACTCAGGTATGGCCCTGGAAGACAGTGGAAAAAGATAATACTCACAATGGGAAGATATTTGAATTACCTGCTATCTTATTAAAGTAAAATAACCTGAGCAGAGTTTCTAAACTGATGCTCATGCACTAGCTAATGGTTTGTTCAAATGGCACTCTCAGAATAGGTAAAGGCTAGTAATATTTACATTCCATGTGAATGTTTACCTGAAGACCACCACTGCTTAAGAGGTGTTTAGAAAAACAACAATGACATGAACAATATCATATATAAAGAGTTGTGAAGGGAAGGCATAAATAGCTGGAAAGATTTTATGACCAGCTGCAGAAACAAGGAAAATACATCATCTAGAGATTCCAGACTTGAAACTGAATGCATTAAATTGGCATCAAGTTAATGTACATTATGGTGCTGAGATCATTTTTCTGTTTGTGATAGATGTGTTATGTCAACTGAGGGTATTTTTTAAATTTTTATGTATGGAGGAAGATGGAAGCATGTGCGGTGTGTGCGCATGTGTTTGTCCTGGTAGGCCATTGATAGAATCTGGTAGGCATCTGTTGTTTTTTCCTATATGGAACATCTTCCTTATCTTTACAGTTAATAAAAATCCCACTTTTCCTTTGAAAACTGTTTCCCATTCAAAGTCATCACTGAAGTATAGGAAGAACCCAGTACATGCCTATGTGATATTTCTTATTGGAATTTGAATCTGATGCAGAGGGAGACAAGAGTGAGGCAAACAAGAATGTCAGTACAAATAACAAGGTGGTCCTGGGTCTCTGGCTGCTGAGATTCTCAGTGGCCCTCATTCTTATCCTTGCAGACTGATTGCTTAGCACTTCCTTTGATAAAATACCCAATACTGTATTTTCTTCCAATAAAATATAGAATTTTGCTTAATCAATCAAAAATGAATTATTTTCTTGGACTCAGAAAACAATGGGCATACTTATGTCAATCTGTAAAACGGATTGCATTTTTTTTTGTTAGTGGTGCTCTTACAAATGAGGTTTCATATTGGATCCAAATGCATCTACTCCTTCTGTAATGACCTTAACTTATCCCTGAAAACAACATAACTAAGTGAAAAGTTATTCAATAAAACATATAGAATGTGTCCTTATAAGATAAAAGATATGGAATGTGTCATACTAATCCAAGATATGCAACAGTTTTCTATACATATATCAACAGAATAACAAAAACCTTCTTATAAAAATTAATCAAGGTACAGGTTTGCACATATAAAGCAATGTAATGAAATTTTATTATATTTCCAAAGAAAGAAGAGAAAGCTTTATAACAGATGGTGTCTGGAGGAGGAGGGGTGTGAGATCATTCTTTGGAAGGTGGTGGGAAGTCAGGTGTTTTAATATTGGACAGGCATTTAGTATCAGAATCGTATGAGTGTTACAATTCTCTTTCCCTTGAGACTTTAGCTTTAAAATAACTACCTGATACAGAAGACTTTGACATAAAGATAAAAGATTAGTAGATTCTTTGGGTAGAAAAATATGTGCGCTTCAAAACATGAATAAATAGTATACATGTATAAGAATGAAAAATAAAGGAGGATATTTCTTTATCCTTCTTGGTTGGCATTCATAGGCAAAGCAAAACATTCGGGTCCATGCAAATATAGCATGCACTTCAAATTTGTTCCACATAATATTATTCTTTGACTAGAAACAATTGCATGTAAACTTGTGAGTGCACCTTTTCTTGAAACAGTAATGTTGAAATATAACTTTGGATAATATGCTTATTTAGTGGATGTGAAGACAAAAAAAGTGATTATACTGGGAAAAAAAATCATTGTCTTATAAGTGATGTAAGTTTGCCAGGACTATTGTGATAAAAAGTCACTAAGAGAAAAAGTGATATGTAAGGTGAGACTACACACAAAACTAATAAAAACCACTGGGGAGGTGGCAGTGAGCTATGCCTCCTTTGCTTCCCCTCCTCCCAGTCGCCACTTCAAAGTTTTGGCTAACTCATCTTCTGAGTTTTACATCCTCTTTTTCCTTCTAATTCCTATTATCCACTGTACCACATATAAACTGTCCTACTTGCTAATTCTTGAATACGCTGTGAACTTTCAAGCTTTCAAGCAATTATTTATGTTTCTCCCTTTCACCAAATATGTTCACATTCTCCTCAAAGTTTAAGAAAATTCTACTCAGTTTTCAGTTCCTAGCATATATGTCACCATTCCTAAGCTCCACCTAAAATAAAAATAAATAAGTTGTCATGTGTATTCTTGTAGCATATGATTATACTTCTATGCCAGTACTTATCACATTTCATTCCAGTTAGCTGTTTATGTGGCCAATTTCCTCGTAAATCCCTCAGAGACAGGAATTCCGCCTTATTTGTTGTTTTATGCCCTGTTTCTTTTACAGTGTCTTGGGATGAGAAAGACATGTTGAATTCTGGATAAACAGAACAAGAGAAAAGAGTTTTAAGAAATATTTGGTAGTCAATAGTGGAAGATGAATAAAATTGAAGGTCTAGGTGGTGTTAAAATTCATGTTTTGAGAATGTTCTTTACTCAAATATGTAATATTTAAGATTAAATATAAAAGAAAAAATTTTTTAAAACAGTCGTGTTCAAAAAAGATAATAGAGCAAAAATAACAAAGCAAAACCTGATATGGTAAGTAGACTGAAGGCACAGGCCTCCTATGCTTCAGGCTGTCAGCAAGCATAGATAACCAGTTTATATCGTGCATGATATTAGTGATTATAAGCTTTCTGCATGGAGAGGGAGACTGGAGCCAAAGACATTCATTTAGTGCCAGTGAGAATATAAGTCGGTGTGATGACTCTAGGGAGCCACTTGAAAATAGTAAAATCCTCCCACTTTATAATGCAGCAAGAAAATCTTGCACATGTGCACAGAGATTTTCCCAAGGCCGTTAAGTTCATGTACTCTAAATCGAGACTTCTGGGCTCAAGTTTTGGCTCTGCTGCTTTTAGCTATACAAATTGAGACAATTGCTTAACCTCTCTATGCCTCTGTTTCCTTATCTCAAAAACTGAAATAACAATATCCACCTCTTGGGAGTTGTTATGAGGATAGAAATGTGTTGATCACTTGTATAATTCAGACTAATGTCTAGCAAATAGTTAGGACTCAAATTTGAGCCATAATAATTATTGCAGTAGCAATGGTTCTAAAAGGAAAATACTCCAGCCAATGAAAAATTCCACCACCAAGAGAATTGGTAAATAACCATACAATGGAATTCAATACCAATTAAAGTGTACTTGCTTCATTTGCTTGTATCCATATGGATGAATCTTAGAAAAATAATGTTCAAAAATAAAGCAAATACTTGAATAATATTTACAGCATGATATTATTTATGTAAAGTTCAAAAACAAAACAGTTGTATCATACATAGGCATTCATATATGCATATATAGTAAAAGTTTAAAAATCAAATGGAAAGACCACAGATCAACTTATAATAAAAAGTTACCTATGAAGGAACAAGCAAGATAATAATATTATGATGTAGAACAGAGGAGCTTCAGTGTTTCAGTATTTTTTTATGTTTTTAAGAATATTTGGCTGGGTGCGGTGGCTCACACTTGTAATCCCAGCACTTTGGGAGGCCAAGAGGGGGCCAGATCACCTGAGGTCAGGAGTTCGAGACCAACCTGGCCAACATGGCGAAAACCCATCTCTACAAAAATACAAAAATTAGCCAGGCATGGTGGCTCACACCTGTAATCCCAGCCACTTGGGAGGCTGAGACAGGAAAATCGCCTGAACCCAGGAGGCTGAGGTTGCAGTGAGCTGAGACTGTGCTATAGCACTCCAGCCTGGGCAACAGAAAGAGACTCTGTCTCAAAAAAAAAAAAAAAAAAAAAAAAAAGAAGTATATTCAACAAAATAAAAACACAAAGAAAGAAAGGAATTACACATAGGGTCAATCATTACTTCATTCCGCTTCCCTTGTATCTGTAGAAAGTATATCTTCATATAGTGACATTCTCTAAGAATATGGCTTCTATTATTTATTTTAAAATAAAATATTTTAACTGAAGTTATATTACATATTAAATTTATTTCTAACAATTTCTAAATTTTAAATTTACTTTTAATAACTTAGAAGTGTATTATTCCTTCAAAAGGCAAAAATAACAAAAGTGAAGAAAATTAAAAATGGCCTCAAATGATGTAATACTAGAATTTACTGACATGGATATTTCAAAGGTGAACTACATTGATGAAGAACCTCAAAAACCTATATTGCAATGGGAGAAAGAAAATTTCCCAAAAAGGTTATCAGGCTGTTGCTGTGACTAGAACTTGCAGTGATTACTGAAGTATTCTGATTTCTTAAGAAAAGCCAGCATTGCAGATTTCTATGTAAAATATCCTAGTTTTTAAATATGGTGTATCAGAGGTCCCAAGACCACCATTAAACTTGATGATTCTTAGATAGGATCACAGGACTGAAGAAAAAGCTGTTATATTCATGGCTATGATTTGTTACAGTGAAATGATCAGACTAAAATCTGTGAAGGGAAAAGGCACATACGGCAGATTCCAGGAGAAACCAGGGGGAAAAAAGCTTCCAGTTTTCCTCTTTCTGTAGAATCATATGGAGATGACATAATTCTCCCAGAAACAATGTGTGGCAACACATGCAAAGTGTTTTCAACCAGAGAGTCACTCTTGAACCCTAGCGTCAGGGTTTTAATTTGAGGAGCCATCATGCAAGCATACAGCATTTGCATGACTGACTTTTGTCACTTAGTCTCCAGCCCTCCAAAGGCCAAATTGATACAACTTGGCCACAAACCTCAAGTACACACAAAAAACCATTCACCATAAATCACATTGCATCCTTTCTTCCTTCTTGTATTAATAGGATCCTCTTTTTCCCTTTGGAAAATTTCCCTTGTCTGTCTCAGTCTAGTGGTTCAAGTGGAGCTATCTAGAGGTGGGACACATCACCTGTGCTTGGTTAAGGAAACACTGGATCAAATTCAGCAACTGGCATATAGATGAACAAGTGATCCAAACTGAACAAATAAAAGCTCTCCTTGGGAACTATTAGGAAAGAAGTTCCCTTTCATTCCAGCTTGACAGTCTAGATTCTGCGTCAGCTTTGGCCTTGACCATCTTAGCTATTACACGGTGGTACCCTGCCTGGAAATTAAACCAGGAGAGAAGATAGCAGAGATAAGAGTCTAACAATTTCTGATGATAATGGTGAAAATTCCTAGGTTCAGGCAAGGCTGAAGCCACCAGCCTTCAATGTCCCAGAAAAGTTAGCTAGTTTTGTCATAGCTAGATTAAGTGCATTTCTGTAACTTGCCACCAAGGGAGTCCTCACAAATGCAAGTCTTTAGCCAGCTGGAAGATGTAATAAGGAGGGAGGGAATGTTGTGACCTAAAAGCATTATCAATGAGCACTGAAACTTACTCTTAAGCTTAACATGTGCTTAATATACATTAGTCGATTTTTGATGACATTGTGAAATGTTTATTTATGATAGATAAAAATGCAGAATTTGAAGCTACATTGTATACAATGGGGATTCTGGGTACTTGTTTTATTAATAGACTTTAAAGAAAATTTTCAGCCTGGTGCAGTGGCTCACGCCTGTAATCCAAACACTTTGGGAAGCTGAGGTGGGTGGATCATGAGGTCAAGAGTTCAACACAATCCTGGCCAATATGGTGAAACCCCATCTCTACTAAAAATACAAAAATTAGCTGAGTGTGGTGGCATGTGCCTGTAGTCCCAGCTATTTGGAAGGCTGAGGCAGGATAATCACTTGAACCCGGGAGACGGAGATTGCAGTGACCTGAGATCGCGCCACTGCACTCCAGCCTAGCGACAGAGTGAGACTCCATCTCAAAAAAAAAAAAAAAAAAAAAAAAAAAAAAAAAAAAAAGAAAGAAAGAAAAAAGAAAAGAAAAAAAGAAAATTTTCAGATTTAATAAAAATCAATCAGACAGTAAAGAGAGTTTTCATATGTCCCCTACTCCTACCCAGTTCCTCCAATCGTTAACATCTTACATTAATTTGGGACTATTGTTCCAATAGATTAATAAATATTGATGCATTATTTTAACTAAATTCCATAGTTTATTAAGGATTTTCTTAATTTTTACCTAATGTCCTTTTTTGGTTCCAAGACCCCATCCAGGGTACCAAATTACATCTAGTTGTCATTATCTCCTTAGGCACCTGCTGGCTGTGACAATTTCTCTGACTTTCCTCATTTTTTATGATCTTGACAGTTTTGAGGAACATCAGTCAGGCATGTGGTAGGATGCCCTTCTAGTGGAATTTGATGTTTTTCTCATTAAGCTGGGGTTGGTTATGAGTCTGGGGAAGCAGGATGGCAAAGGTAATGCCACATCATTATGGCATTTGGGTTTGGGGAAGCAGGATGGCAAAGGTAAAGCCACATCATGTGACACATTTGTCACATCATATCAAGATTGCATAGTAGCAACATGATTTATGATTTATGAATACTGACTTTGATCATATGGCTGAAATAGTGTCTTTCAGGTTTCTCCACTGTAAAGTTATGATTTTTCTCCCACTTTTTATTCTGCAATCTTTGCAGTTACTATGCATAGCCTACACTTAAAGAGTAGGGAATTATTCTCTTCCTTCTTTAGGTTGGAGTAACTACATAATTTTTTGAAATTTTTCTGCATGAAATAATTGTGTCTTCTCCCTAATATATTAACTTAGTCAATGTATTGATCCATTCTCACGCCGTGATAAAGAACTGCCTGAGACTGGGTAATTTATAAAGGAAAAAGGTTTAATTGACTCACAGTTCCCCAGGGCTGAGGAGGCCTCAGGAAATTTACAATCATGGTGGAAAGGGAAGCAAACATGTCCTTCTTCACATGGTGGCAGGAGAGAGAAATGAGTGCCTAGCAAAGGGGGAAGCCCCTTATAAAACCATCAGATCTTGTGACCACTAACTCACTATCACAAGAACTGGATGGGGAAAACTGTTCCCAAGATTCAATTATCTCCACCTGGTCCCTCCAATGACATGTGGGGATTAAGGGAACTACAATTCAAGATGAGATTTGGGTGGGGATGCAGCCAAACCATATCAGTCAATAATTTATTTATATTAGTATGGATTCTATGGATGGTTGCTTTATATTTTGGCTTACAATTCAACACCATTTATTTATTTTGTTACTCAAATTTTCCTGCTTCAACCATTGGAAGCTCTTTCTGTTGGAGCCTATGCTTTTCACCATATTCCAAAATGTGTGTGTGTGTGTGTGCGCGCGCATGTGTGTGTGTCTGGGTTTAAAAAAAAAAAAAAAACTTGTTAATTTGTTTTTCTTGAGCACTTTATTACTTTTTGGCACTACAAGATGTTTCAGGCCCGTCTTGTATATTTCCTGCCCCAGTACTAGAAACAGCCACTTCTCTAAGGAGTACGGGTTCCTTTTTAATAGACAATTACACTAGAAAACAAGATCTGGGCACTAGGAACTAGGTGTGATTGTTGTTACTATGGTGTTGTTTCTTTTAGGCCCTTCCAGGTGGCAGAGCAGAGAAACATATGTATGTATCTAATTCATGTATATATACACATCGATCAATGTTCCTGCATATAACCGTCTTCATCTATATCATGTTAAACATGAATTATTACTGATGTCTCCATTGCTGAATTATTACCATGGGAAGTATTCTGGCTTCCTCCCCTTGCTTATCTAAATTCCCACTCCAACAGTGAGAAAACTAGCTATCACCATCTGCCATGCATCTATTATTCTAGAACACATGCACAGAAGTATCAGAATTGCTAACATATATCTCTGATAAAATGGGAAACCACTTTATCAACTAGGGTACAGTCCTTTTCAGCAGTTCTGTCTGTCTTTAGTCTAACAGACTCTATTTATGTCCATAGTTACTTAGGTCAGCACCTTTTACCTGACCCATTTCAATGAGATTGTTTTCGATATTTGTTATACAGTGTAATTATCTTATTATTATCTGTATTCATTCCTGGGATCCCTGAATTCCTAAGCTATTTAAAAGATTTACACATACTAAGGTTCACCCTGGGTCATAAATTTCTAAGGGTTTTGACAAATGATTAATATCATATATCTACCATTACAATATTATACAGAATAGCTTCATCATCCTAAGAATCCCGTGTGCTACATCTATTCTTCTCCACTCATCACAATCTTACCCTGAATCCTGGCAATCACTGATATTTCTACTGCCTTTACGTTTTTGCCTTTTTCAAACTGTTACAAAATTGGAATTATACCGTATGTAGCCTTTTCAAACTGGTTTCTTTTGCAATATGCATTTAAATTCCCTCCATATTTTTTTGTGGCCTGAAAGCCCTTTTTAAAAAAATCACTGAGTATTATTCCTTTGCACGGATATACCACCATTTGTTTATTCTTTTAACTATTGAAAAACATTTTGACGGTTTCAGTTTTGGGTGATTATTAGCAAAGTTTCCATAAATATTCATGTGCAGTTTTTTCGCATAGATAAAAGTCTTCAACCAATTGGGTAAGTAGGTAGGAGCATGATTGCTGAACCTTATGGTAAGATTGTGTTTAGCTTTGTAAGAAACTGCCAAACTGTCTTTAAAAATGCTGTACTGTGCATTCCCACCAACAATTAATGAGAATGTCTGCTGCTCAATATCCTCACCAACATTTGGTATTGTCAGTATTTTTTTAATTGCAGGCATCTAAGAGGTGTGCAGTTGTATCTTGTTGTTTTACCTTGCGATTCTTCAATGACAAATCATGCTGAACATTTTTATATCCTTATTTGCCAACTTTATATCTTCTTTGGTGGGGTATCTACTTAGATCTTTTCTGATTTTTCATTGAATTATTATTGAGTTTAAGAATTCATTGTATATTTTGGATATAAGTTGTTCATCAAATATGTCTTTTGCATATATGTTTTCCCAGGCTTTAGTTTTTCTTTTCATTCTGTTAATGGTGATTCTTTTAGTCTTTCCCAGAGTAATTTTTTCCTTTTAATTAAGTTCAATATATCCATTTCTCCTTCCCTGGATTGTGTTTTTCGTGCTGTTTCTAAAAACTACTTACCAAACACAAGGTCACCTAGATTTTCTCCCATGTTATCTTCCAGTTTTGCAGTTTACATTTAAATATATGATCCATTCTGAGTTCGTGTTTGTGAAATGTATAAAGTATGATTACTTCTTTGCATATAGATTTCCAAGTACTTTAGCACCACCTGTTAAAAGACTATCTTTCTCCATTAAATCATCTTTACGCTGATCATCTTTGCTTTGATCCATTGAATATATTTGTATGGGTCTATCTCTGGGCTCTCTATTCTATTCCATTGATACATGTGTCAATTGTTTTTCCAATAATATACTGTCTTGATTATTATAGTTTTATAGCAAGTTTTAAAGTTGGATTTTGTGTGCCCTCCAACTGTACTATTTCTCAAGACTGTATTGGTTTTCTGAGTGTTTTGCTTTTCTATATAAACATTAGAATTAGTTTGTCAATATCCACAAAATAGCTTTTAGGCATTTTGACTGACATTGCATTGAATCTACAGATCCAGTTGGGGAAAATAGACATATTAACAATATAGAGTCTTCCAATCCATAATCACATATTTCTCCATATATTTAGAGCTTCTTTGACTTCTTGCATAAGAATTTTATAGATTTCTGTATCTAGGTCTCATGTATATTTTGTTACATTTATACCTGTTTCTCCTTTTTTTTTTTTTGGTACTAATGTAAATGATATCATAGATTTCATTTCAGATTCCAATTGTTCATTGCTGGTATATAGGAAAGCAATTGACTTTTCTATATTGACCTTGTACCCTGCTACCTTGCTATAATTTCTTATTCATTCCAGGAAAGTTTTTTTGCTGATTCTTTGGAATCTTCTAGATAGACAACTATGTTATCTATAAACAAAGACAATTTAATTTCTTTCTTCTCAATTCCTTTTCTTGTGTAATTCTAGTGCAATGTTGAATAGGAATGGTGAGAGGAGACATCTGCTTTTTTCCTACTCCCAGGGGAAAAGCACCATTTCTCACCATTAATCATAATGTTAGATGTAGGTTTTTTGTAATGTCTTTTATCAGCTTGAGAAAGTTCCCCAGCACTCTTGTTTGCTGAGAGTTTTTATCATGAATGGGTGTTGGGTTTTATCAAATGCATTTTTTGATATAATATGATTTTTCTTCTTCAGCCTGCTGATATGATGGATTACATTAATTTTTTATGTTGAACTAGCCTTATACACCTGTAATAAATTCCACTTGGGATTTATTGTATAATTGTGTTGGTTGTGTTGTATAATTATATTTATATACAGTCAGATTCAATTTGGAATATTTTGTTGGACATTTTTGCATTTATGTTCATGAGTGATATTGGTCCGCAATTTTCCTTTCTTGTGACTTTGTGTGGTTTTATAATTGGGTAATGCTAGCTCCATAAAATTAGTTATGAAGTGTTACCTGTTTCTATTTTCTGGATGGGATTGTAGTGATTGGTATCATTTATTCTATAAATGTTTGTTAGAATTTACCAGTGAACCCTCTTGATCTGGTGCTTTCTTTTTTGAAGGTTAATTATTGACTATTAGTTTTAACAGACATAGGTCTGGTTGTATTATCTATCTATCCTAGTGTGAGTTTTGGTAGTTGGCATCTTTCAAAGCATGAGTCCATTTCACTTAAGTTACCAAATTTTTGCTTAGAGTAGTTTATAACGTGATTTTCTATACTTTTAACGTCCATGGGATCAGGAAAAAAAAAACCCTGTTTCATATCTGATATTAGTAATGTTTGTCTTCTCTTTTTTTTTTCTTGGTTAGCCAGGGGAGATATTTATCACTTTTATTATTCTTTTCAAGGATTCAGATTTTGCTTTCATTGATTTTCTCAATTGATTTTCTGTTTTCAATTTTATTAATTTTTACTCCAATTTTTATTATCTTTTCTTCTGCTTGCTTTATAGTTAAGTACTCTTCTTTTGCTCGAAAATTACTTAAGTGGAAACATAAATTATCAATTTTACATCTTTTTTCTTTCCTAATGTATGCATTTTTTTCTTCTTCTTGACTAACTGCCCTTCCTGAGGTCTAGTAAAGTCCTTTCCCATGGACAGTAGGCCTTTACTATAAATAACACTGAACATGTTTCAAAACAGCCAATTTTATTCTCCTCCCTCCAAAAACACAGGAGGATTTTTCTTGAATCTTCATCATGAGAGCCTGGTAGAGTTTCTATAGCTTGAAACCATGGAAGCACAAGAATACACTAAGACTGGACCCCCCTTAGTTTATCACTCTCAAACTAGTCCACACTCAGCCTCCATCATCTGAAAGGCAATGGAGTATCGTGATTTTAAGAGCTGGGCTCTGAAGCCAGATTGAGTGGTTTTATCTGGTGAGTTGTCAGAATAATTAGTTAAACTAATTATTTGGAAACTTTTAAAAGTGATTACCATTTAAGTGTTCCTATCAGTTTATGGCTTCAGCAGCTTTTACTCCACATAAGCTGATCTTGACTGCAATTTTCTGTATTCACTTGTCTCTCTAGATTTCACAGTGACAATTTGCCCTGTGACCCCAATTATCTGATGAGTCTAAGGAAAATCACTGGTGTTCAGGTTGTGCAGCACTATTCTTTTGCGGATGGGAGTGACAGCTTCCAAGCTTTTTATATGTCATAGTTGCAATGCCAATGCTGTGACTCTGTGTGCTTTTAAAGTCAAGTCAACTAGTTGGAGGCTAATTCACTTGTGATTCCATCAGATCAGGAGGATTGTTTTACTTTTTCTGTGGATAGAGTGATGATATACAAATGTTGGGGGAAACTTGAGGCTCTGAATCCGTCAGTCAGGGGGCACTGGTGTAGTTGTTGCTTTTTAGGCTGTGTAGCTAGGAAAAATTTGTAAAGATGAAAATATAGGTTAATGTTTTGGAGATGCGAGCCCCATCGGTAGATCTAAGCATGTATGTCACAGAGGTAGACACAAGTGAAACAGCATAATAAAGTTGAAAAATATTTACACAAATAAAAATTTGACTTGTCAGTTGCTCTGACATTAATAACCCTTTTAAAAGATTTCTGAAACTAAGTTACATCACTGCACATGAAAGACCACAACATGATTCTAGAGATACGCTTATTGAACCCCAACAGTTAATAAGGCAGTAACTATAAAGAATGAGTAGGCTCACAAAAATGTAATTAGTAGCATCATCTAGTAAGTCAATACCAGGAACAATGTCCTCTGAACATACTTGAAAAATTAGTCATTAGGCAGAGATATATGAAACTTTTACGGTTTGTGGAAAAATGAGTAAAGATGTTTGCAGATTACATAATCTATTTCCTGGGGTTGATTTATTGCTTCATAAAATATTTGACGTGAAAACTAAAGGAGAGTAGATTCATAATTGTTTAGAACAGTTGTTATCACACCATCAGATAAATTGGCAAAAATATAGAGACATCTGTATCGATGATGAGAAAGCAATGGCGGAAGAAATACAGGAATAGCGGAAAAGCTGTTGTCAAAGTACATTGAAAGACTCACTGTGTTTCACAGACCAGCACTGGCAGTTAAGAAAACTTAACATTAGACATAGTTCTAAATAAAGAGATACTGTCACTTTATTCAGATGCAGCCTCTATGCTGCAGAATTATCAGAGTGAAGCATAATGACATAGGCAAGAAAATCGGACTCCATAACAAAGTCTTCATGAAGACTTGTCCTTTGCTATCCACTCCTGTGTACAAGGAAAGACCTTTCTCTTGTAAACACAGACAGTGAGTTTGCAGGGGTGCTATTATTCTACAGGGGAATGGATGGGGTAGCTGGTGGGTTCTTTGTGTGTCTGGGAAAAGGAAGCCAGGCGGCCTTCCTCGTAGAGAGAAATGTTTCCTCAGACTTCGGCAGGTCTGCAAGTCTGGAAAGGG
Source organism: Macaca nemestrina (assembly GCF_043159975.1). Classification (NCBI taxonomy): domain Eukaryota; kingdom Metazoa; phylum Chordata; class Mammalia; order Primates; family Cercopithecidae; genus Macaca; species Macaca nemestrina. The sequence continues at coordinate 51,825,250 of NC_092130.1, forward strand.
GAAACTCTCCTGTCCGCTTCTGGCTGGAGCCAAAATGGCTAGGCACCATTGGCCTCCATGCTTGTTCAATTCCCCTATCTCTAGGAGGTGGAACAGGAAACACAAGGAGGGGAAACAAAAGAAAGAAAGCGTTCTGCCCCTGAAGAGGGGCATGTTACTCCCCTGCCTTATCTTGTCAGAAGCAAGCACTAGCTTGGATCAAGAACATTTCAATCCATTTATTCATTCACACATTTGCTTATTTCAGTCCAACAAAGTGAGTACCTACTCTGTGAAATGCACCATCTTAGGTGCGCGGCCCAACTGTGAAAGTACTCCAGTTGTGAATCCAAGATTCTCTATAGCCCGTAAGCACAGAGTAATGCTTTGTCTTAATTTTACCAACCACAGGAAGAGAGTTCTAGGATTTTTTTTAATTACATTGAGTTTCTTTAAGAATACGTCAAAAGTAACTCAATAATGGTAGCCATGGTGTGTACACTTATCATCCCAGCTACTCAGGAGGCTGAGACAGGAGGATCACTTGATGCCAGGAATTTGAGGTTGCAGCGTACCATGATTACACCTGTGAATGGCCTGTGAACTCCAGCCTGGGTAATACAGAAAGACCTTGTGTATGAAAGAATAATAATAACCTTATTTTATTTTATTTTACTTTTTTTTTTTTTTTGAAACGCAGTCTTGCTCTGTCGCCCAGGCTGGAGCGCAATGGCACGATCTTGGCTCACTCCAACCTCCGTCTCCCAGGTTCAAGCAATTCTTATGCCTCAGCCTCCTGAGTAGCTAAGATTACGAGTGTGTGCCACCACACTGCCTGGCTAATTTTTGTAGTTTTGTAGAGATGAGTTTTTGCCATGTTGGCCAGGTTGGTCTCAAACTCCCGGCCTCAACCGATCTGCCTACCTCAGCCTCTCAAGGTGCTGGGATTACAGGCGTGGGCCACTGTACCCAGTCAATAATCTGATCTTTTTAAATGGGCAAAAGATCTAAACAGATATTTCTTAAAATAAGACATACATATGGCCAACAGGTATGTGAACAAATGCTCAACATCACTAACCGTTGAAGAAATGCAAATCAAAACTGCAATTATTTATCACCTCAATCCAGTGAAAATGGCTTTTATCAGAAAGACAGGAAATAATAGATGCTGGAGAGGATGTGGAGAAAGGGGAACACTTCTACACTGTTGGTGGGAATGTAATTTAGTACAGTCACTATGGAGAACAGTACAGAGTTTCCTCAAAAAACTAAAATTAGAACTACCATATAATCCAGCAATCCTACTACTGGTATATATCCAAAAAAAGGAAATTAGTATATTGAGGAGGTATCTACACTCCCATGTTTATTGTAGCACTATTCATGAGAGCCAAAATATAAAGTCAATCTAAGTGTCCATCAATACACGAATGGATAAAGACACCGTGATCCATATACACAATGGAATATTATACAACCACTAAAAAGAATGAAATCCTGTCATTTGCAACAACATGAATGGAACTAGAGGACATTATGTTAAATGGAATAAGCCAGGTACAGAAAGACAAATGTCGCACGTTCACACTCATATGTGGAGGTTAAAAAATAATTGAACCCATGGAGATACAAAGTAGAATGACGGTTACCAAAGGCAAGGATGTGTATGGGGGAGGTGGGGTAAGAGGAATTGGTTAATGGGCACAAATATACAGTTACATAGAAGGAATAAGATTTAGCATTTGGTAGCAAAATAAGGTGATTATAGTTAACAATAACTTATTCATATTTCAAAAAACCTAAAGGAGTAAAATTGGAATATTCCCAACACAAAGAAATGATAAATGCTTGAGTTGATAGATATCCTATTACCCTGACTTGATCATTACATATTGTATACTTCTATCAAAATATCACACGTGGCTGGGCGTGGTGGCTCATGCCTGTAATTCCAGCACTTTGGGAGGCTGAGGCGGGCGGATCACCTGAAGTCAGGAGTTCAAGACCAGCCTGGCCAACATGACAAAACCCCGTCTCTACTAAAACTACAAAAATTAGCTGGCCATGGTGGCAGGCACCTGTAATCCCAGGTACTCAGGAGGCTGAGGCAGGAGAATCGCTTGAACCTGGGAGGTGGAAGTCGCAGTGAGCTGAGACTATGTCATTTCACTCCAGCCTGGGTGACAGAGAGAGACTGTCTCAAAAGAAAAAAAAAGTCACAGATACCCCATAAATATATACAACTATTATGTAATCCAAGAAAAACCTAAAAATTAAAAAAGAGTAAGTTAAAAGGGAAAATAATTCCTTCTTGTTTCTTAAAAAGGAACACTATTAACTAAATATCTCTCAAATATAGGTAACCAATTCAACCAAGATTTGTTGGGAAACCTCACATGAAACCTGCCTTAAAGTTAACCTCATAAAACCCTTCATCAAGCATCCATACACACACTCACACACATTTACTTCCAAGAAGCACTGATGAATAAGGCTGATTTTTACTGACATTTTCATGGAGTGATGGAATAATAGTGGTTTCCATCCTACATGATACAGCAAAATCTTCTAAACATCCTCTTCAAAAATTGGTGCTGAATATCTTCCATATCCCCTTCAGATCCTATCTCTCTCCACCCTTCTCCACTCTATCTGTGCCTTAGGAGGTTGACCTGCACTGACTACATCACTGGGCTTCCTGTCTGTGGTCAATGGCAAATTATAGCAGGAGCAAGAGCCAGGTGAGAGGTTGAGATACCCTGGCCTGTACCCTGCAGGGTTGTCCTGGGTCATCTTCATCCCACCACAGAGGTTTCATCCCTTGTAGGCAGCCTTCTCATCACAGGCCTTGCTGACTCTAGCTTTTGAACAAGTCCTGCCCTTCAGATCTAGGAATGACAATGATGTCTTTTTCTTATTAGTGCAGAGATTCCACAGTATCTCTTATAGTCTTCCCACATGCTGCGCCTTCACAGTCCTTTTATTAAACTCTCTTCAAATTACCCTAATTTGGATGTGCCATCTCTTCTTTGCCAGAACTATTGACTGATACAATATCACTATTTCCCCCAAAGCTTGACTGTCTAAAGGACTTGTCACATCTCTGTGTCTCTCTCAGCCTCTCCCATCTCATCCCCACAGAGTTTTTCTCAGAGTGTGTGCCATATACTGACCTCAATCTGCAAGTCCACCTAGAAAATTCAACAAAAATAAAATCTGATTATTAGCTTAAAGCACAACCATAGCCTCTTCCTCAAATATTGTTCTGGGAAGACTCAGTGTATTTGACTGTAGTTTCTTCTGGTTAAGGAGACTGTAATATTTTCTTGCGGCACCTAGGGTCTCCCCGACTCATAATCTGCTCACCCTCCAAATCTCCCACTCTCTTACAGGGTAGAGTGTGTGACTATTTCTGAATGTCTGTTTATTCTACTGTCTAGCCCTGTCTGGCTAGCTTCGGCAAAACCTTCAGAAGTGTCAACTGGGGAAGGTATACCTGCCATGCCGGTACGGTGGACAGCGCCTGACAGCGCCTGGATTCAAGAGGGAGGAGGGGAGCAGAGTTTGGAGCCAGGCTCCCTGTCATGCTTTTTTCATCTGACACTTTAGTGTCTCCCCTGTGTTCCCAACACCTATGTGCAGCATTGAAGGGAATACCTTTCCTCCAGATTTCTAACTCCTGTAAATGTAGAAAGATGGTAATGTAAAGAGACCAGTGCACGCTGTCATAAAATGCATTGCATCCTCGCCCTAACCTCTTGCCATAACCAAGACAAATGATAGGATATTTCAAACTCCCGAAGTCCAAAGGAGGCTTAATTTGATTGTGAAGTTGTTCCATCTGTACTCGCTCTTCTAGATATATGTTTTTGATGATTACCAAGGGCTCAATAACTTCACGTCAAGGATGTGATCTCTGGCAAAGGTCTTGGACTGGTGGTGAAGAGCAAGCCAATTCCAAGTCTCCTCCAGCATCCTGCTCCACAAGAGGTTCAGATGCAAGACGCTGAGCCATATACCCAGGGCCTTTCCTGAGTCAGCCAGGCGGCTACTGATAACTGAGAATTCTGTTGGTCGGTGACATCTGCTAAGGTTTGGAAGCATTGTTGAGCCACACATCACCCCTATACTAACCTGCTTTAGCTGATCTCAACTTTTGAAACTGTGTTGCCCAGCACCTTCTTGCAAGTCTTGCTGCTAATGTTTCTCCAATCTAAACATATGTGCAGAGCAAATCACTGTTTCCTGTTGACAAGCTTCTCAAACAAACTGGATAATTGGAACAAGCGCCTCTCTCAGCTTCTGCTGCATTATCTCTAAACATTGTGCTGTAAACACAGTCCCTTTTGCAAGTCCTTAAAACAGAACCTGTAAACTCCGCTTCATTTCTCTGCTTCTAAGACTTGCCATCTACATGTCTCTGAATGTTTTAACCATGACTCAGAGCCATCTGCCCTGCCTACCACCACACCTCTTGAAAACCACAGGAGTTTAGTTTCTGATACCAGGTTCCAGATTCATGGTTCTATTCATGAGTCCAAAGCTACCTTGATGGTTTACCCCACAGCTGAGCATTTCAGCAGAGGATTCCAGGTCTCAGTTGCCTTTGGATATTAGTTGACACATTAATGATTATTAGAGAAATCCCATGTCTCACCACAGGAGCACTGTTGATGTGTAAGTCTTCAGGACTAAATTCAGAGACTCAGATCCCATTCATGCCACTTAATAGCCAAGTGGTCAGTGTGTTTCTGACCAGTCTTTTAGCTTATCTGAGCCTCAGTTCACTCATAAAAAAATGAAAGAGCAGCCAGGCGCAGTGATGGCTCAGGACTGTAATCCCAGCACTCTGGGAGGCCGAGGCAGGCAGATAGCTTGAGCTCAGTAATTTGAGGCAGCCTGGGCCATGGTGAAACCTTGTCTCTACCAAAAATACAATAAAAAGTAATCAGGCTTGGTGGCCTGCTTATAGTCCCAGCTACTCAGGAGGCTGAAGTGAGAGGAACGCTTGAGCCCGGGAGGCGGAGGTTGCAGTGAGCTGTGATCACACCACTGCACTGCACTCCAGCCTGGTTGACAGAGTGAGACCCTGTCTCAAAAAAAAAAAAATTAAAATTAAAAATTAAAAATAAAATTAGAGAGCTGAACTAAATCAGGGAAGATAAACAATCTTCATCACATGTGGCATTTCTATTTGAGTAGTAATGGTTATCCACAATAATATATTGAGAAAGATTTGAGAGTCAAGTTTAGGCTTGGTGGAGAAGACTATTGGATGGGGAAGGGTCAGCAGCCATACTATGTATTTGCTTCTCTTGGACTAGATGATTTCTAAATCCCCCTTCAAAACAAAAATATGAGGGTACCAAAGATTTCTTCAATAACTGACCCAGAGCCATGAGCCTACTGGTCCATCTACAGATGGGCCTATTAGCTAATAAGCCATTTTGCATTTATTGGCCTGGAGAATTCAGAAATACCAGCCAAGAGATCAGGCAGTGCTATCCTAGTCACTGTGTAATTCCTTCCAGGGATGTTTTTGCCCTTGTCAGTATCTATGAAGAGCAATCTTATCTATCTTCTTGCGGTTACAGTAAACATAACCACAAGACAACTATATCATTTGACATGTTAGAAATGGATACAAACTATACTTTTATATTTGAAATATAGGGATTGATGTCTGCAAAGAGAATGTGTGCTTTCATTTAAAACCGTGATTTTAAATACACTTGTTTTTTAATATTAATGGTAAAATACTAAACCCAAAATAACTACTTCTTAATTTTTGTCCTTTTTTTCCTGCTAGTAAAACATATGTACAATATGTGAAATATTTTACCCTGGGCTGTAAATGGGGAAGGGTGTAACTAACATTTCCTTTTCAGTCTGAAAATTTACAGGAATGCACTAGGACATCTGTATGGAATTAGCAGAGCTGATTCTATAGATTCATGTGACTCACCAGTTCTAGTTTCTGTGCTTCTGAGACCAGCTTTTTTTCTTTTTTATTTAATAAAAATAAGACTTGTCTACATTATGGGTAACATAATTAAACCAGGATAACATAAATTTGTTTAAATATAAACTCCAAACCATCAAGTTGTTTCATATGTTTGTATTCACTTATAAAATATGATCTCCTGAGATATCTTTCATTGGGCTAAACACCAAAACAAGCAAACAGATTCTGAAAATAAAAAGACAGCATTCTGGGATTTCAAAGTTGACAAATGAAGCATTCCTATGTAATAAAATGATTTCATCTTGGAATTATCTTTTGCTATTTAGTTTATGAACTCTACGTGATCCAAGCTTACATTTCATAAAAGTGTAAATATATTTAACATAGATCACTTTTGCTTCATTACTCATGCTATTAGATTTTAAACCTTGAACCATAAGTCCTTGTGTGACTCCACTGGGAAATCCCTCATGGTGTTAACATTTTTTTACACTCAAGTGCTTGTTTACTTCATTTTCTCACTTTTTAACAAATTAAAGTTCCAATGTATTACAGCAGCTTTTACATTTGTCTAGATAAGCCACAGAAAAGACTAACATAATTTAGGAAAGAGGCACAGAAGATAGTGCATGGTATCAGAATTCATGAGAAAGGGAGTACTGGATTGTTTTCTAATTTTCATCCAAAGTGACAGATGATCTCTCTTCCATCATTAAAAAATACAATTAATACACAAGTAAGAAGTCATCTATAAGCAAGTGCAAACTAATTACAGTCTTAAGGGTTTTTTTTTTTTCTCTTCCTCCAACTCTTTTACTTTTTTGAGCTTAAAAACAACAACAACAAAAAACACAACCAAAAGAACTGACAAGAGGAAGACAAAAACCCAGTATCACCCAGAGACCGAGCGGCATGGGATGAGGCACAAGTGGGGCCTCGCTGGATCTGTGGAGCAAGGTGGTGGAAAGTCCCAAGGCCTTTGGGCATCTGGGGTCTGCAGAAGGCGAGGAAGTCACTTAAAAAAATACATATACTATACACATCTATACAAAGCGTCCCATGTTGGGGGAGTGAGGCGAGGTCATGGGAGCTGGCCCACTTTCTCCTCGGACCAGCCTCCTTACGGGCTCACTAGCTTGGCCAGCACAGCGACCCCTGCAGCTAGCAGTCTTCTTCTGTGGAGTGAGCGGAATGGAACAATTTAGTTCCAGTTCCAACCTATAGTGGGCAGAGGTCGGCGGAAAGGCTTGTTTTTTTTTTTTTTCTAAGTATTTATGATAGTGGGAAAATAGTAAAGAAATTAGCCTATATAGATAATATAGAGTAGATATATTTTTAGATGCATTTTTCTAGAGAAAGAAGAAAAGTTATATTCTAGGTAATGCGACACATACAGAAGTTTGGAGATGGGACAGTAATAGCGTGACTGTAGAGATTCATGTTAGTGATTAATGATGATGATAACGGCTATAATTGAACAGTAATATTCAGGACTATAAAAAATCTGATTTGTTTGACAGAGCAGAAAATCTAAGCCAAAGGAATTCCCAAATACTAGATATGGTAGTCAGTATCTTTAGTATAATCCAAAAAAGTTAGGGCTTTATTTTAGAAGCTGCAAAGCTCATCTCTGAGCTGGGAGTGAAGAATATAACTTGTTTAATCTGGTTCTCTATAAAAATGTATCTATATAAACGTGGGACTTACTATGAAATGAGGTTGCTGAGGAGGCTAGGTAGAGTATCCAGTTTGGGGGAAAGTGAATTTGAAATAAGGCCAAAAAAAAGGAGAGTTAAGAAACTGAAAATTCTGCAAAGCAATGTTTAGGCAAGAGAGAGAAAAACAGAAGCATGATGGTTGTCACTCTAGGGAAATCAATGATAGTCTGTTTTTATATCCGTTCCAAGGTAATTATAAAAAATCATTGCATGAAAGAAGGTCACAATGTTTCAAGATCATTTTTTCAATGACAAAATAAACAAATCTAGTGAACACTAAAGGTTGCAGCCACGTCTATGTTGTTCTTTTGAAACACTAAAAGAATTAAATTTTTAAAATTATTCAATAAAACTTAAAAAAATCAACTTAACCATAATAAAATCACGAAAAAGGTAAAGGTGCAAGTATAAGAAAAATTTACAGAAAAGGATTTTACCTGCTTTATATATTCAGGAAAGACAGACATTCAAGAAACAAGTTCCTTTAGAATGAACACGCTTTAAAAGAATTGCTTACATTTCTCTTCGTAGTGAAAAATGAGTCATTCTACATTTGAAAGGGAAAACCTTCTTATTTATAAAAGGCTTCCTCATCCAAGAATCTTAAATGTACTATGGCAATTGGCTTCAAAATATCTACCCCATAAATTGCTTAATATAGTTTAAAGATGGGAAATTTGAAACTGTAGGATTTTACTTTCCTGAGATTTTCACTATTTCGGAAGGATGAAGGAAAGGAAGACAGAAATACAATGAAAATGAGAGCTGTGAAAAAGAAATTCAAAAAACCCATAATAAAAAAATTGTGGAAAAATTAAAGATATAAGTCTTTTACCACTCACATGTATTTTAGTTTTTTCTAAGGAAATACAATTTATTAAATCAACTGAGAAATTCCTTTGGGAGATGGGGAAAAAAGCAAAAGTCGCTTATTATTCATTTGTCCTTTTTCAGTATATAATGAGGGTTTTTATTATATTTACATGGTTCAGAAAAAAATAAATAAATTTCCTGCATATTGTGCTAGTTTAATAATGAAACACTGGTTTGGAAAAGGCATGCAAAGATAAAAGAATATAAAAGTATAGTATTTTAAAGTTTTCTCATATGACAGAAGGTTTGGCTTCTTTAAATAAATTAGATGACTTAGAAAGTGGAAAATATGCATTTTCTTGATGAATGTTTTAGTAATACCAAAGTTAATGTTATAATATATGCCTATATTGAAGAAGACTAATATATCCTTAAAAAGCTTACCCTTGCTTCTACCAGTTACAGGAAGAGGCTAAAATAGAAATTTCATGTGTTTCCTTTAAAAGCAACATTCAGCAGTTCAATATTTAGAAAGTGATAACAATGACTATATTCATATTTAATGTAATTATTTAAATTCTGGATGGAAGAATTTTTCCACATTAGGAAGTCTTTTCAGACAGTACTTATCAAATATACAAAATTTAAAAGATTATGTCTTTTCATTCAGTGATAACTGCTTATTTTTAAAGTACTCATTTGAAAAAGTGGAAATGCATCCTTAACGACAGTTACAAAATCAGTCAACTTACATTTTTTATTTTGTACTGAAATAACATAAGTAAACTTATTAAATTTTAAATTTTCCATTGGTATAATCAAATAAATAGCAAAACTATCATACCTGCTATATATTGCTCTAGTATTTAGTGGCATTTTAATAACATATGAATGAAAACTTACAAATTGTCTTTTAGAGATAAAAAACAGGGATGGGCACCATGGCTCACACCTGTAATCCCAGCACTTTGGGAGGCCAAGGTGGGCAGATCACTTGAGGTCAGGAGTTTAAGACCAGTCTGGCCAAATGATGAAATTCCATCTCTACTAAAAATACAAATATTAGCTGGGTGTGGTGGCAGGCACCTGTAATCTCAGCTACTTGGGAGGCTGAGATAGAAGAATCGTTTGAAGCTGGGAGGCGGAAATTGCAGTGAGCTGAGACCACACCATTGCACTCCAGCCTGGGCAACAAAAACGAAAATCTGTCTCGAAAAAAAAAAAGAAATGAAAAACAATGAATTATTGGCAATATCTAAAAATTAAATTAAAATGTATTTTTCAATGGCAAGATCTTTGATAAACAAGATTTACAAAATTATTTATAATTAAATAAGATTTTTTATTTAAAAAATATAAATTGAAAATGTTCAGACATATCAAAAAGGAAATATTCTTAAAAAAGTATAACAATACTAAAACTATTTGATAAAAAATCTTGCTCAAAAATATATTTGAAAGATACCATAAAACTTTCATGAACAATAACAAATAATAACTTAAGTGAAGATATACTTCTCATTCTGGAATGAGAAGAATAAATTTTATAAAGATGCTAATTCTTCCAAAATTATTTGCTGGAATAATGCAATTTCTGTAGAAGTCAATGCAATTCTCGAGTTCATCCAGAATGATAAACAGATAGAATTAGGGCAGTGGATATTTACTCTTTGGGTTCACCCAGCATTCATTTCCTCCCTGTTGTTAGTGTTTTCGCTCCTTCCACAAATAACTTATGTACTCCAAGGGAAGCTCACTTCACCCAGGCCAACAGTAGTCCACAGCTCGCTTAAACCAATCAGCTACCCCCACTTGCTTTCCCGAGTGATTGCTTCAGGAAGAGTTCTGTGCTCTAGTTCAGAAGAATGCACATTTTACTAGGTGCTTCAGAGGGAAAAAAAAAAAAGAAAAAGTCCTTATTCTTCTTTAGATGTTAGTTAGCTGGGACATTCTCGCTCGACTCTCTGTTTGGCAGAGGTCATCTGCTAGAACAGTGCCTGACACCGAGTAGACTTTCACAAAGGTGTTGTCTCAACCAATTAGAACACTGTTGCCCTTCCAGTGAAGCTATCCAAAAGGAAATATGAGCACACATCAAGAGAAATCATAGAGAAATGAAAAGTCTGTGCAAACAATGCCTTCTAACCAACTCCTCTATAGTGGATGTTTGTCGTTTCTGCCTGCCCAGCATATTTTGAACTCCTTCTTTAGATTTTAATAGTCCCCTATGTTACAAATCTTGCCTTGCCAATATAGAAACAAAACTACCTTTCCTAAGTTCCTTTGCCCCAAGCATAAAGAAACATGACTTCATTTCTGCAATCATACACAGCCATAAGATGACTGAGTTGGAACAGAACTACATAAGGAAACAGGAAAGGGTGGGTATCTCTTCAGAGGGTAGCAATAGAGTTAAGTAGAGTAGTTAAACAGAGGTAGCCTGATCTGAAGGTGGCAGTGGTGAAGAAAATCAGTAGCTTTAGAGAATGACTCTGGGAGATTTTTCCTGAGCCTCAGCCTTTGTTCCTCCAGTCCTTCCAATGATTATGTATGCTTTCTCCTATCCTTCCATAAACATCTTATTTGCTTTCTCCTATCCTTCCATAAACATCTTATTATTGAAACAAGTACAGTGAATTATGTTGCCACTGCTTAGAACCATTACCAATACACAACCCTACTTCTGTGTTCTTGTTATTTTTTAACCCACTATTGACTGCAAGTTCTGTTACTTACAGCTTAATTGATTCCAAGATAGCAAAGACAACTTGGAAAAAAAAGATGAAGGAAAGCTAGAACTAGTGCCAGCAGGTATTAAACATATTATAAGTATCTGAAAATATCACCTAGAGAGGGAATACCATCAGAGGAAATCAGTTGCCAGGTCCATTCAAGAGCAAGCAAGAGACCGAGATTGGTAAATAAGGAGATGGGAAGAAAGTAAGAATGCAGTGTTATAAGAACACAGCCAGAAGCATTTTACAAGAAGGAGGGAGTAATTAACTATTTCAAAGGTTGGGACTGAGTTAAATGAAATGATTAAATGGCTATGAGTAAAATGAATGCAGAATCACCTCCACTGGATTTGGCAACTTAGCATCCACTTTTTGACCCAGAAATGAGTACTTTTTGCCTACTGGTCAGGAGAAACTTTGGTTGGCATAGGCTTAAGAAGAAATAGGGGGACTCCGACTTGGTTGCAGCTTCAGCAGAGCTCTGGACTCACAGGATCCTGTGGGTTCACTGCCACTAGTTCTCCCTGAGGAACAAGTCAGTGAGGAAGTGACACTGCAGCCATGGCTTTTGAAGACAGAAGAGACACTTGTGAACTATGGGTGGCAACTCACCAAACTAGAATTATCTAACCAGTGGCATGGCGAAATCCCTGGAGAAGGTTTGTGTTGACTTGATTGGAGGTACACAGGAAAAACTGAAAGTGAAGGGTCAGATCAAAGAATCAAAGAATCGCTACAAGAAAAATTTCTTTCGGTGAATGCTCTAACCATTGGGATGGCTTCAGATGAGAATCCCCAAGCACTCATTAACTTTAACAGTTCCTTGGAAACTTCATCAGTATTGAACCAGGAGTAGAGGTTGAGGTCGTCATTGCAGGTACTTAAGTCAACTAGCTTAATCAGTTGATATCAGTACCTAAATAAATAAATAGAGGATGAGACAGTAACAGCAGCAAAAGGTCCCAAAGAATTATCACAAAAACTGGAATGAGACACAAAGGCTAAAGAGAATTGTTTATTTAAGATAATAGATAACTTAAGAATGCTGGTGTACTGATAAGGAAAAGAGGGAAGCGTTTGAAGAGTGAATTCATTCGTTAAGCTGGAGGTGATGTGATCCAAAGGATAAAGTGGAGGATTTGGCCTCTGGGTAGAAAGTGGACATTTCTTCCCATTAGCAAGAGGTGAAGTAAAGAAGTTCAAGTGGAGACAGATTACTAGATTGGGTAGTGATTTTGAAAATGAAGGTGCTCTTGTCTTATTTCTTTTATCATTTCAATGAAGTATAAGTGAGATCATCAGCTGATACAAGAAGAAATGTGAAGAGAACAGAGAAAACATTAAATATTTGTGGTGTCAGTGAACTTACACAGCTATAGAACATTTTCATCACTGCAGGAAGTCCCGTTGGGCTGCACTATTCCAGAGCAATGTGTGGCCACGACGTGAGCAGCTGAGGTAGGATGGATGTAATTATGATTGGAAATGAGGAAGGCCAGGAAGCTGGAGGCCAGGGTGTCGAATATATTATTAACATGGATGTTGTTCCAGGAGAATTATGGCAGCAGTAGAACTGGAGAGGAAGAGATTGATTTAGGAGTTCTCAAGACTTCAATAAATGACAGGGGGTGACGAGGAATTAGAAAATCACACTAAGAAGGAACATTGAAAGATACAGTCAAATGGTGTATGAGCATCAAAGGAGCCGTGGGCTTTGAAGACTGAGGTGGAGATGTTTTGATAGTAGCAAGGAGGCACAAGGAGGGCATTTCCACACATATTGCCCCGAAGGTTCATGAGGTATGGAAAAAACAAACAAGCGGCCTCTACTGAAGAGGACTGCCAAGAAACTTGTGTCAGAGAAAGTCCCCAGTGATTTTTTTTTTTAATCTAAAAAAAAAAAAAAAAAGCCACAGTGTGTAATTGTTATAAAAGTAGACAGAGTAGGCTGGGGTGAGATGGCTCATGCCTGTAATCCCAGCACTTTGGGAGGCTGAGGCAGGTGGATCACCTGAGGTCAGGAGTTCGAGGCCTGTCTGGCCAACATGGCAAAACCCCATCTCTACTAAAAATACAAAAAATTAGCCAGACACTGTGGCATGTGCCTGTAATCCCAGCTACTTGGGAGGCTAAGGCAGAAGAATTGCTTGAACCCAGGAGGTGGAGGTTGTAGTAAGCCAACATCATGCCACTGCACTCCAGTCTGGGTGACAGAGTGAGAGACTCCGTCTCAAAAAAAAAAAAAGTAGAGTAGTGTACTCCATGTATATAATTCTAAAACAACACACAAATCATTAAGAAAGGGTAGTATATCTAATAATTAGTGCTGGGCACTCAAGTTACTAAGTATCAGAATGATTATTAATTACAGGATGTCAAAATATAGAAGAAAAAACAAATTTCTAGTTAGGAAAATGCTTTCTATGTTATGAAAAAATCTGACAGAAAAATTAGCAAAAAACTGACAGATTAAAAAAAAATTTAAGTAAGAAAGAAAACAACTTAAAAATAAAAGATGAATCAAACAAGGAAAAAATTTTCAAACAGAAAAAAACACCCAGAAAGGAATAAACTCACAACAGTGAAAAGAACAAGAAGAAAGGGTTGATCCAATAAAGTGAAGGGTCAGCAAATTTAAACAAGGAACTCTAGAAGGCACAATATTTGATTACTAGGAGTTTCAGAGATGTGGAAATGAAAAGATAAAGGAAAATGAAATAATCAAAGAACTGAAGAACAACACTGTTCTCGAAAAGAAAGGAGTCCATGAAATGCTTGGTATAATGAATGAAAAAAGACCCTTCCTTAGGAAATATCAGAACCCCAAGGAATAAATAAAGATCATCTCATTTTTAAGAAAGAAAGGAAAAACAAAGAGCCAGCTCACTGGCAAAGGCATGAGAATCAGACTGGTGTTAACCTCATCAGTGCACTAATAGCAAACAAAAAAGCAATTAAAAGGTCGAGGCTAGGGGGGCAGCAAACAAACTAGACATTTTGCCCAGAAAAGTTACCAAATAATTGCAGATCAGAATATATACATTTTCAGAATTTCAGAGCATAGCAGAAAGTTGTTGGCTCATTTAAATTTGTTAGTGTTTTGTTTTGGCTGTTCATCATCCAGCCTTCTTCCGTTTTTACGGAATATTCCTCGTGTATGCAGTATTGGTTGGACTTGATTCAACACCTTCAAATATGGAAGATAAAAGAATAAATCCTCCCCTAGAGGCAATATGGGCTGGGATCTAAATTCTGCCACTGAACGCTGTTATCCAGGATTTTGAATCCAAAGTCAATGTTATAAGAATGAAGGGGCAGAAATAACTTACTAATGGTAGCTACAATAATATCTAGTGGTGACAAAAGGCCTATTCCTGCTAAAAGATAGTGTTCACATTTCCTGCTTGAGTCTGCTTGCTTCTTGAACATTGCTCTATAATTTTTATCACATTTGTGAGCTATCCAAGTTCCTTTCAATAGATTCCTTTCCTGTTTAGGATAGATACTCAGTTTCTTCTGTTTGCAACTAAGCATCTTAGCTTATTCTATAAATAAATCAGATTCCAGGAAACAAACTTTCAGGAATCAGTAAGAAAATCTGGCCTAGCTGGAGATGAAGGTAAACAGCTAATAGTATTGTTTACCTGTAATCCACTGCCCTCAGAGGGCAAGACTTTAAACAGTATGAAGGGTGTGGGGAATTCAAGAACTGCCAGCTGGTGTGGCTACTTCTGAAAGTCTCAGGTATGTTAAAAGAAAGGAATACCTTAATCAGATCCCTAAGTTCTCAGTGAAAGGTAAAAATGCAACTTAAGGAATGCCTATCACTTTGCTAAAATAATCTCTCATCTCTTAAAGCCACAGAGCTATAAAAGCCAATGAACAAATTTGAGATTTAACCATGAAAATAGCTGATATACAATGTCGATTAAAGTCACCACTTAGTCATGTCTTAATAAAGGTTCACGTATCACAGAAATGGAATTCCGTCTTCAGTTTGGAGAGAATATATGTGATTCTAATCGCTTGCTATGCTTATAAACAAACCACAATGGTGGTCCTTGCTAAATAAAGTTCAGATGCCAGAAATCCCTTGGTACATAGCTTAAAGAATGGAAAAAGATATACGACATAAAAATTAATTTTAAGTAATCTAGAGTGGTTTTATTAATCAGACCAATTAGATTTCAAGACAAGAATTACTACCAGACATAAAAGTGGACACTTAATTTGATTATAGCAAAAGAGAAAAGTTTTAAAAGTCATAAGATTGGAAAGGAAGAAATGAAATTGTCTTTTACCACAGATGATATGGTTAGATAGGTAAAAGGTCATATATTTACCAAAACCTGGCAGAACTATTAAATAAGAGGGTGAAGGATCAACATTAAAAAATCACTTTTATTTTTATATCTTAAGGATCTCAGAGTTAGGGTTGTCCCAGAGAAACAGAACCAGTAGGATATACATAAAGACATTTACTGCAAGAAATTGGCTTACATGATTGTTGAGGTTGGCTAGGTAAATTGGAAATTCACAGGACAGGATCAGTAAGGCAGGCTGAAACACTGTGGCAGGAACTGAAGCTTTGGTCCACAAGAGGCATTTCTTTTTCCTCAAGGAAATCTCAGTTCTACTCTTAAAGCCTTTCAACAGATTGGATCAGGCCTACCCAGATTAGCAAGCATAATCTCCTTTCACTGAAAGTAAACTGATTATAGATGTTAATCAAGTCTACAAAATACCTTTATAGTAACACACAGATTAGAGCCAAATTGACACACAAAATTGCCCATCACATTAAACAACAAATAATTGGAAAATAAAATGAACAATACCATTTTCAATAGCATCAAAAAATCATAAAATACCTAGGTTAAATTTAACAAAATATATTCAAGACCCCTACACTGAAAATGACATTTACTCAGAAAAGTTAATGAAGAGATAAAGAAATAAATCTCTCATGTTCATGTGTTGTCAGATTCAAAGACTCAATACTGATAAAATGTCTACTCTTCTAAACTTGATCAACAAATTCAGTGCAAGCCCAATCAAAATCCCATCAGATCTTTCTCTAGAATTTGATAAACTGGTTCTAAAATTTACATGAAATGTAACAGATCTAAAATAGCCAAAAGTTTTGAAAGAGAACAAAGCGAACTCTAATTGCTTTCAAACTTACTATAACGCTTCAGTAATCAAGACACTGTGGTACTGATCTTTGACAAAGCTGTCAAAGCCATTCAACAGGGAAAGGAAAGTCCTTTGAACAAACAGTGCTGAAACTGATATATATGGTCAGATATATCTTTAGATGTCTACAGCGATCTATATATATACACATATATATAGCCATTTATAGATATATATATAGACACATATATATGTGTACATATATTTGTATACACACACACATATACATATAAAAATATGAACCTAGACCCATTCCTTACATTCTACACAAAATTAACTTGAAATATATCATAGACCAAATTATAAAAGCAAAAATATTCAGGAAGAAAACATGGGTTAAGTAAAAATTTCTTAACTAGGAATCATTATCCATAAAATAGAAAAGGTAGACTATGAAATATTCATGAAAATAGAAGTCTCTTTTATATTCATGAAATATATTTTATATTCATGTAAATATAACTCTCTGCTCATCCAAAGACACCATTAAGAAAACATATGGAAACTGCAGGCTGGGAGAAAATATTTGTAATATCTATATCTGATAAAGACTTGTATCCAGGATATATCAACAATTTCTACAACTAAATAATAGAAAGAAAAACAACCCAATAAAAAAATCAGTCAAAAAACTTGAACAGACATTTTATGTAAAAAGGCACAGAAATGTTTAATAAGCACATGAGAAAGTGATTAACATCAGTCATTAGGGAAATACAAATTAGAATTACAATGGCATATATCACACAGTCGTTAAAATGGCAAAGGTGAAAAAGCCTGACAACACTAAATACTGTTGAGGATGTGAAACAATCAACACTCTCATACATTGCTGCAGGTACTGTAGAATGGTACAGACAGTGCCGAAATTGTTCTAATAGTTTCTCATAAAGTTAAAAGTACATCTACTTGGCCGGGCGCGGTGGCTCACGCCTGTAATCCCAGCACTTTGGGGGCCGAGGTGGGCAGATCACCTGAGGTCCGGAGTTTGAGACCAGCCTGCCCAACATGGTGAAACCCCGTCTCTACTAAAAATATAAAAATTAGCTGGGCATGGTAGTGCGTGCTTGTAATTCCAGCTACTCCTGAAGCTGAGGACGAGAATTGCTTGAATCCAGGAGGTGGAAGTCGCAGTGAGCCAAGCTTGTGCCACTGCACTCCAGCCTGGGCAACAGAGTGAGACTGTGTCCCACCGCCCTCCTCTCCACTAAAAAAATATATCTACTCCATGACTAAAAATTCTACTTTCAGGTATTTACCAAGAAAAATGAAAACGTAAGTACATAGAAAATGTAAAGAAGAATGTTCATAGTAGTTTCATTTTATTCATAATGGCTCAAAAATGAAAAAAATGAAAAATGGCTGAAAAATGAAAACAACTGAAAAAAAAAAAAACATAAGGAGAATGGATAAAAACAATTGTGATATAAACAGACAATGGAATACTCTTCAGCAACAAAAGGGAACAAACCACTGATACATTCTACAACATGAAAGAACTGCCAGACTTTCATGCTTGGTGAAAGGAGCTAGATACAAGAGTATATACGGTATGATTAAATTGATATGAAGTTCCACAATAGACAAACTAATCTCAGGTGAAAGAAAACCATAGTGATTGCCTGTGGGATGAGGATGAGGTGCGATGGAATTAACTGAGTTATTACATAAGGGATCTTTCTGTGGTGATAAAAATGTTCTATATTTTAATAGACAGGGTTCTAGGGATATTTGCAATTGTCACAACTCATCAAACTTTACATTTAAGATGTGTGGATTTCACAGTATGTAAATTTCTCCTCCATTTACAAAGAAAAAGAAAAAAATGCCTCCAGGGAGTAAGGTTTGGGTTAAGCCACAGTGGAGCTGAGCTCAGTTGCTGCTTATCACAATATATTTGCATGATTTGATTTGTAATCATTTGCTTATATTACTTTGATTAAAATTTATTTAAAGTACTTGTACAGACTTCCAACTTAAAATGGTAGAATAAAAACATCTGAGACTTTCCTTTTCTCCAACCGTAATGATAGAATAACAAATAGGACCAAACCAGTCAAAATACCTAGGACTCAATCAAAAGAAAAGGAAGAGATTCATGTGATACAATTCAAAATGTGCAATCCAAGAGGGAGAGAGAGAAGTTTCCTCGAATATACTTGTCTTGATCCCTTGCAGTAAACGTAATCCATAGTCTGAACTCCCCAACACACACATACACACACACACACACACACAATGTAATAGATGTGAGAAAAGTTTTTTAAGTTATTCTAAGACTTTCAAACAAAGAAAGGTGAAGCAACACACAAAAGTTGCATCTGCACTAGGAAAAAATGTGGAATATGGGAAAGTCTAATTTAGATGTCCCTATGCCGGCAGGAAACTAAAAGAAAGCCATTAGTCACTGCTAGCTATAAGAATCTGAGAAATGTTGCCCTGAAGCTGGGTACATTACTGTACTGAATAAAATGAGTGTTAAGGAAATAAATAAATAGGGAAGAATGGACACTGGGTAGGCTACTACTAATGTATGTCACAAATGGCAAATTTTATCTAGAGGAAAGATAGCTAAAGAGAAAGAAATATCCATAGGAAGTTTTCATATTGTGGAAGAACATAATGAAAACATGAACCTAATAAAAGCAGAGAACCTGATAAATGAGATGATAAAACTGCAGTGTGAAATGAAAAGGAAAATCGCAGAACTAAGAAATAAGTTGAAGGGAGGGCACGGTGCTCAGGACTGTATTCCTAGCACTTTGGGAGGCGGAGACAGGCTGATTGCTTGAGCCCAGGAGTTAGCGACCAACCTTTTCTCCACAACCTTGGCAGCATTTGTTATTTTTTGACTTTTTAATAGTAGCCATACTGACTGATGTGAGATAGTATCTCATTGTGGTTCTGATTTGGATTTCTCCAATGATTGATTTTGAGTTCAATGTCAGTCCTCTGTATATGGTTAGCCAGTTATCTCAGCATCATTTATTGCATAGGGAATACTTTTCTTATTGCTTGTTTTTCAGGTTTATTGAAGATCAGATAGTTGTAGGTGTGCTGCCTTATTTCCGGGTTCTTTATTCTGTTTCATTGGTTTATGCATCTGTTCTTGTACCAGTATCATGCTGTTTTGGTTACTGTAGTTCTGCAGCATAGTTTGAAGTTGGGTATAATCATGCCTCCAGTTTTGTTCTTTTTGCTTAGGAGAACCTTGACTATTTAGGCTTTTTTTTTTTTTTTTTTTTTTTGGTTCCATATAATTTTAAAGTAGTTTTTCTAGTTCTTTGAAGGATGTCAATGGTAGTTTAATGGGAATAGCATTTAATCTATAAATCTACAAATTACTTTGGACAGTAGGGTGATTTTAGCAATATTGATTCTTCCTATCCAAGAATATGGGATGTTTTTCCATATGTTTGTATCATCCCTGATTTCTTTGAACAGTGATTTATAGTTCTCCTTGTAAAGAACTTTCACCTCCCTAGTTAGCTGTATTCCTAGGTATTTTATTCTTTTATGGGAGTCGTGAATGGGAGTTTGTTCATGATTTGAATCTTGGCTTGATTGTTGGTGTATAGGAATGCTAGCACTTTTTACACATTAATTTTTTATCATGAGACTTTACTGAAAGTGCTTATCAGCTTAAGAAGCTTTTGGGCTAAGATGATGGGGTGTTCTAGATATAGTTTCATGTCATCTGCAAATAGGGATAGCTTGACTTCCTCTCTTCCTATTTGAATGCCCTTTATTTCTTTCTCTTGCCTGACTGCTCTGACCAGAACTTTGAATACTATATTGAATAGGAGTGATGAGAGAGGGCATCCTTGTCTTGTGCCATTTTTCAAGGGTAATGCTTTCAGTTTTGCCCATTCAGTATGATGTTGGCTGTGTTTGTCATAGATGGCTCTTATTATTTTGAGGTATGTTCCTTCAATACTGTATTTACTAAAAGTTTTTAACACGAAGAGATGTTGAATTTTATTGAAAGCCTTTTCTGTATCTATAAAGATAACCATGTAGTTTCTGTCTTTAGTTCTGCTTATGTGATGAATCACATTTGTTGATTTGCATATGTTGAACCAGCCTTGCATCCCAGGGATGAAGCTTACTTGATCGTGGTGGATAAGTTTTTTCATGTGCTGCTGGATTCAGTTTGCCAGTATTTTACTGAGGATTTTTGCATTGGTGTTCATCAAGAATATTGGCCTGAAGTTTTTTGTTGTTGTTGTATTTCTGCCAGGTTTTGATATCAGGATGATGCTGGCCCCATAGAATGAGTTAGGGAGGAATCCCTCCTTTTCAATTTTTTGGGAATGTTTTCAGTAAGAATCATAATAGCTCTTTGTACACCTGATAAAAATCAGCTGTGAATCCATCTGGTCCTGGGCTTTTTTGGTTGGTAGGCTATTTATTACTGTCCCAATTTCAGAACTCATTATTGGTCTGTTCAGAGATTCAGTTTCTTTCTGGTTCAATCTTGGGAGGGTGTATGTGTCCAGGAATTTATCCATTTCTTCTAGATTTTCTAGTTTACTTGCATAGAGGTGTGAATAATATTCTCTGATGGTTGTTTGTATTTCTGTGTGGTCAGTGGTAATAGCCCCCTTATCATTTCTGATTGTGCTTATGTAAATCTTCTCTCTTTTCCTCTTTATTAGTCTAGCTGGTGGTCTATTTTATCAGTTTTTTTTTAAAATCAGCTCCTGGATTCACTGATCTTCTGAGTGGTTTTTTGTGTCTCTATATCTTTCAATTCAGCTCTGATTTAGGTTATTTCTTATCTTCTGCTAGCTTTGGGGTTTGTTTGCTATTGGTTCTCTAGTTCTTTTAGTTTTGATGTTAGGTTGTTAGCTTGAGACCTTTCTAATCTTTTGATGTGGGCATTTAGTGCTATGAATTTGCTTCTTATCACTGTCTTAGCTGTGTCCCAAAGATTCTGGTACATTGTATCTTTGTTCTCAATATTTTCAAATAACTTCTTGATTTCTACCTTAATTTCATAACTTACCCAAAAGTCATTCAGGAGCAGGTTATTTGATTTCCATTTAATTCTATGGTTTTGAGTGAATTTCTTAATCTGGAATTCTAATTTGATAGTTCTATGGTCTGAGAGACTGTTTGTTAACATTTCAGTTCTTTTGCATTTGCTGAGGAGTGTTTTACTTCCAATTATGAGACTGACTTCAGAGTAAGTGCCATGTGGTGATGAGAAGAATGTATATTCCAGTTCTGTAGATATCTATCAGGTCCATTTGGTTCAGTGCTGAGTTCAGGTCCTAAATACCTTTGTTAATTTTCTGCCTCAGTGATCTAATACTGCCAGTGAGGTGTTGAAGTTTCCCACTATTATTGTGTAGAAGTCTAAGTCTCTTTGAAGGTTTCTAAAAACTTGCTTTATGAATCTGAGTGCTCCTGTGTTGGGTGCATATATATTTTAGATGGTTAGATAGTTAGGTCTTCTTATTGAATTGAACCTTTTACCATTATGTAATGCCCTTCTTTGTCTTCTTTGATCTTTGTTGGTTTAAAGACTGCTTGTTTGAAATTAGGATTGCCATCCCTGCTTTGTTCTGTTTTCTATTTGCTTGGTCAATTTTTCTCCATCCCTTTATTTTGAGTTTATGTGTGTCACTGCATGTGAGATGGGTCTCCTGAAGACAGCATACCAATGGGTCTTGGTTCTTTATCCAGCTTGCCACTCTGAGTCTTTTAACGGAGGCATTTAGCCCATTTACATTTGAGGTTAGTAGTGATATGTGTGGATTTGATCGTGTAATCATGATGTTAGCTGCTTATTTTGCAGACTTTTTTAAGTGGTTGCTTTATAACGTCAATGGTCAGTGTACTTCAGTGATTTTTTCTTTTTTCTTGGTTCAAGTGATTCTCCTGCCTCAGCCTCCCAAGTAGCTGGGATTACAGGCGTGGGCCACCACATCTGGCTAATTTTTTGTATTTTTAGTAGAGACGGGGTTTCACCATGTTGGTCAGGCTGGCCTAGGACTCCTAACCTCAAATGATCTACCCACCTTGGCCTTCCAAAATGCTGGGATTATAGGCATGAGCCACCACACCTGGCCTTTAGCAGGTTTTTGTAGTGGCTGTTAACAGTCTTTCCTTTCCATATTTAGTGCTTCCTTCAGGAGCTCTTGTAAGGCAGATCTGGTGGTAATGAATTCCCTCAGCATTAACTTCTCTGAAAAGGATCTTATTTCTCTTTTGCTTGTGAAGTTTAGTTTGACCAGATATGAAATCCTGGGTTAGAATCTTTTAAGAATGTTTAATATTGGTTCGCAATCTTTTCTGACTTTTAGGGTTTCTGCTGAGAGGTTCGCTGTTAGTCTGATGAACTTCCCTTTGTAGGTAACCTGGCCTTTCTCTCTGGCTGCCTTTAACATATTTTCTTTCGTTTTGACCTTGAAGAATCTGATGATTTTGTGTCTTGGGAATGATCTTCTCATGGAGTATCTCACTGGGGTTCTCTACATTTTCTGAATTTGAATGTTGGTCTTTCTATCTAGGTTGGAGAAGTTCTCATGGATGATATCCTGAAATATGTTTTCCAAATTGATTCCATTCTCCCCATCTCTTTAAGTTACACCAATTAGTCATAGATCTGGTCTCTTTACACAATCCCATATTTCTCAGAGGTTTTACTCATTCCTTTTCACTATTTTTTCTCTATTCTTGTCTGCCTGTCTTATTTCAGAAAGACAGTCTTCAAGCTCTGCAATTCTTTCATCCACTTGGTCTATTAGGCTATTAATACTTGAGATTGCATTATGAAATCCTTGTATAGTGTTCTTCAGCTCTATCAAGCTGGTTACATTCTTTTCTGTACTGGCTATATTGTCTGTCAGCTCCTGCAATGTTAAATCATGACTTTTAGCTTCCTCACACTGAGTTACAACATGCTTCTTTAGCTCAGTGAAGGTTATTTTTATCTGAATCTACTTCTGTCATTTCAGCCCTCTCAACCTCAGCCCAGTTCTGAACCCTTGCTGGAGAGACAGATGCGGTCATTTGGAGGAAAAAAAGGCACTCTGGCTTCTTGAGTTTTCTGCTTTCTGTGCTGATTCTTCTCATCTTTGTGGGCTTATCTACCTTCAACCTTTAAGGCTGTGGACCTTTGCATGGCTTTATTTTATTTTTTTCTTTTAACAGTCTGGCCACTTTTCAGTGGGGCTGGTACAGTTTGCTGAGGGTCTGCTCCAGTACCTAGTCAGCTCAGATTTTCCAGTACCTGGAGGTATCACCAGTGAAGGCTGCAAAACAGCAAAGATGGCAGCCTGCTGCTTCCTCTGAGCGCTCTATCCCAGGGAGGTACAGATGTGTTGCTGGCCTGAACACACCAGTAGGAAGTGGATGGAGATGATGGTTGGGAGGTCTCACCCCAGTTAAGAGTAATGGGATAGTGGATATGCTTAAAGAAGCAGTCTGGCCACACTTTTTAAGAGAAGCTGTGCTGTGCCGGGGTACCACTTCTGCTCAGTTGGCTTGGGTTCTCCAAATACTGGGGGCTAGAATGACTGAGTTGCCCAAACAGCAAAGATGGTGGCCTATCCCTCCCCACTGGGAACTCCATCCCATAGATAATTCAAATCTCTGCTGGCCAGAAAACACCAGTTGGAGGTGGTTGGAGGCTTTAGCTGGGAGGTTCCACCTAGTGAGGAGGAACAGGATCAGGGACCCACTTAAAGAAGCAGTCTAGCCACACTTTAGTGGAGCAGCTGTGCTGTGCTGGTGTACCACTTTGGCTCAGATGGTTTGGACTCTCCCAAGACCACAGGCTGGAATGTTTAAGTCACTCAAACAGCAAAGATGGCAGCCCGGCCTACCCCCAGAAACTCCATCCCAGGTAGGCACAACACTGTTGTTGGTGGCTGGCAGGAATTCCAAGCCAGTGAGTCCTATCCTGTCAGGTGTTGTGGAAGTGGGGCCGACAGACCATTGCTGCTTGGCCCCCTGGAATCAGCTGCTTTCCTAGGGGTATGTACAGAATTGTAACTTCCCACTTTGCTGGAGTTGCGGTTACTTTTGCTGGGAAGCCTGGAGCCAGAGGATGTAAAGCAGCTGCTCTGCCAAAACTCCATGTAGCTCTGTGTGTCAGAATGAAGGACCTGGTGGAGTTGGTTCACAAGGGGATCTTCTGACCCAAGGGTTGCAAAGATCTGCAGGAGATGCATAGTTTCCTGGGGTTGCACTACACTCACTGCTTCCCTGGGCAGAGGAGGCTCCGTTGACTTGGCTCTGTGTTGCTTTTAGGTGGACTGCTGTTTTGCCTTGCTTTTCTCCATTGTCCATGGGTCAAGTTGTTTCCTTGATTAGTCCCAGTGTGAGTACCTGGATGTTGCAGTTGAAGATGCTGTATTTACTTGCACCTTTTGTTCCTCTCTGTGAGAGCCACACGCCACAGCTGCTTCCAGTCAGCCATCTTGGCCATGCAGCCCCGTTTTCTTACCTTTCTTAATGAAAAATCAATAACCATTTCAAGATGAATAAATCAACAAATAGTAGTCTAACTTGTATATTGTATGTAGTCATAAGGGAAATCACCAGAACTAAAAATAACACTGCAGCTAACAAATTCAGAAGGTGAGAAGGATAAAAGAGGTAGAAGAAAGTGTAGTGAGCTAATTGTCTAATCTTTTGTAGGAAACATAAACAAAAGCTAAAGCGGCTATAGCAAGAAGTGGTGATTAGATAAAATATATCAACTGACAAGTGTTTCCACAGCAACATATAAAAAGAGAATATAAGCCTTACAAATTATAAGAAGGAAAGTGCACACTGCATACACTGAACCAAAGTAATGGTAAGAAATTTCATGAATAAAATACAAAAATAAAAAACAAAGGAAGTATTTAAAACAAAAAAACCATAACATTGGATGAAAAAATTAAAACCAATTATATTTTTGACACCTAATGTATATAAGATATATTCACAGAAAGATGACCAGATTGGGTAAAAAATAAATAATATTTCATTGATGAAAAATATGTTGTATATACAAGAAGCATAAAGAGCTAAAAGACTCAGATTGTATAGAAGAAAAAAAGACATAACAAGGATAGTAACAAAAAGAAACCTCAGATAGAAATACCAATATCACAAAGACTAAACCAAAGCAAATAATCACAAGATAGTCCATTGTGTAAATATAAGATGTACAATTTACTATGAGAATGTAGTTGCCATAAATATGTACATAAATAGTAAAATATAGAACACATAGGCTACAAACAAAACAAGAAGAAATAGACCGAAATACGATATTAGCAGTGGAATTTAACTTGCCTCTAGGTTCATGACAGATCAGTTACACAGCAAAACAAACACACAGAAGATGTAAATGATATAATTATTATACTTCAGCTAACAGATATGTCTCAAACTCTTTACCATGAAAGAGTATATAACCTCTTTTCAAGCCCCCATATATAATGCCATATAAATAAACAGATAATTTCCAAAACATACACAAATGCATGAAGAACAGATCATGATCTCTCAATATATTTCAATAGATGTAGAAATTCATACTCATAAAAAGAAAAATATATAATCATAGGCAAATTCTACATCTTTTTTTTAAAATACTTTGAATTCAAAATGAAAATTTAAAAAATAAAGATAATAAACACATCACTTATCAAAAAATTAAGGGCTTATCTAAAGTTGTGCTCAAAGAACAATTCATAGTTTTATACTCTTAAGGAATTAGAAAGGAAGTTAAACAAGTAAATTAAGTGGTAGACTCAAAAAGTTAGAAGTGCTAGAAAATTAAACCATGTGTTTTCAAAGAAAACAGAAGGAATAAGAAATTACTGATTTGGGAAGCAGAGAATCAGTGAAATTGATAATCCTTGAGTGTGCATAAAGCTTGTGGTTATTAGGAGAATGGAGAAAACATGGAGAAAAACACAGTTGAAGAAGAGTCTCAAAAACTTTTCATTAAGAAAAAACTCTTTAAAAAAACACAAAAAATGTTATTCATTATGAAAGCCTTCAAATACACACAAAATTAGAAGGAGGAACATGATAAACACCCATGTATCTGATATCACATTGTCTTGAATACTGTACATTTTCTACTAAGTCTTGAAATTGAGTAGTGTCAGTCCTCTGTCTCTACTTTTCTTCAGTGTTGTTGGCTATTCTGTGTCATTTCCCACTTCACAGAAACCTTAGAATCAGTATGTCAATATCTACAAAATAACTTGCTAAGATTTTAACTGTCATGGGGTGAATCTACAGCTAAGTTGAAAGTAACTGACATCTTAACCATATTTAGTGTTCCTATGAATGGGCAGGAAATATTTCTCCACTTATTTGAATCTTCTTTTATCTTTCTCTTCAAAGTTTTGTAGTTTTCTTCATATAGATGTTGTACATGTTTTGTTAGGTTTGCATCTAAGTATTTTTTTTTTTTTGCTAATTAATTTTTCGTTGGTGATAGATAGGAAGGCAGTTGACTTTTCCACATTGACATTCTATATTATATCCTGCAAACTTACTATAATTGCTTATTAGTTCCAGGAGTTTTTTGCTGATCTTTCGGATTTTCTACATAGACAAGTCATGTCATTTGCAAACATAGATAGTTCTATTTCTTCCTTATCAATCTGTATAATTATATTTCTTATTCTTGTCTTATTTTAGTAAAATGTGGAATAGGAGTGGTGAGAGGGTATATCCTTGTCTTACTCCCAAATAAATGGTGAGAAAGCATTCAGTTTCTCACCATCAAGTATGACGTTAGCTCTAGGTTTTTTTGTAGATATTCTTTATCATGTTGAGGAAGTTCTTCTCTATTCCTAGTTTGCTCATAGTTTTTATCATGAATGGGTATTGGATGTTGTCAAATGCTTTCTATTATGAATATTAGATTGATATAATCATAATTTTTTTCTGCCTATTGATATGATGGATTACATTTATCTATTTTAAAATACTTAACTAATCTTTCATATGGGGAATAAATGTTCATAGGTCACAGAGTATGTTTCTTTTCATACATTGTTTAATTTGCTACTGTTTTTGAGGGTTTTTGCATCTATGTTCATGACAGATATTGGCCCATAATTTACTCTCCTTGTAATATCTCTGGTTTTGATATGAGGGGAATGCTGGCCTCATAGAATGAATTAGGAAGTGTTTACTCTGCTTAGATATTCTGAAAGATATTGCAGAAATTGGTATCATTGGCTTCTTAAATGTTTTGTAAAGCTCCAGTGAATTAGTAGAAAATACCACTGAAACTATGTGAGCCTGGTATTTTCTCTTTTGGAAATTATTAACTCTATTTTTAATGGACATAGGCCTGTTCAAATTATTCATCTTAGTGTGAGTTCTGATAGTCGGTGTCTTTCAAGTCATTAGTCCATTTCATCTTAGTTATCACATTTGTAGCATAGAGTTGTTCATACTATTCCTTTATTATACATTTAATGCCCACAAGATAAGTACGGTGGTTCTGTTTTATTTGTAATATTAGTACTTTGTGTCTTCTCTTTTTTTCTTTGGTTAGCTTGGCTAGAGGTTTATCAATTTTATTAATATTTTCAACTAAACAGGCTGCTCTATCTATGGAGTAGCCATTCCTTTCTTTCTTTAATTCTCTATCAAACTTGTTTCACTTTACTCTATGGACTCCCCATGAATTTTTTCTTCTGTCAGATCCAAGAATGCTCTCTTGGGGTCTAGATCTGGACCTCTTTCTGGCAACATCTTCCATGGCAAACCATGAAGGGACCATGCTGAAGAGACCCCTGACTCAAAGGAAATAGACTGCAGCACCAATTGGTTGAATTTGTAGTCAAGAAAACTTTTCTTTTGAGTTATTTACAGCTTTTAGCAATTGAGTAAAATATACTCCTGTAAACAAAATCTGGAGCATATTTCTTTCTACCTGATTTCTCCACAATTTAGAAACGACTTATATCTTTTTTGGGAGGTTGCAGGGACAGCGTCTGGCTCTGTAACCCAAGCTGGAGTGCAGTGGTGCAGTAACAGCTCACTGCAACCTCTGCCTCCTGGGCCCAAAGGATCCTTCCACACTACCATGCACAGCTAATTTTTGTATTTTTTATACAGACAGAGTTGTGCTTTGTTGTCCAGACTGGTCTTGAACACCTGAGTTCAAGCAATCTGCCCACCTCAGCCTCCCAAAGTGCTGGAATTACAAGTGTGAGCCACTGCACCTGGCCTTATATCACCTTTTGTTGGGATTCTGAGTTATAAATGGCCCTCACCATACTGATGCTTTCTCACTGAATGCTTCTCTATCCCAAATACAAGAGACCCTAATACTTAGGCAAGAATATCATCACCCATTCAGCCTGAAGAGAATCTTTTAGGATTAAGGGTCCCCTTTTAGAAGGGAGGGGGAAATATGTCAGAGGTGTTTGAATCAGAGCAACTCCATTCTGAATAGATTGGATAAAATGAGGCTAAGACTTGCTGGGTTGTATCCCCAGGAGGTTAGGCATTCTTTGTCATAGGATGAGATAAGAGGTTGGTGGAACTGGTTTCACAAGATACAAGTCACAAAGACCCAGCTAGTAAAACAGGATGCAGTAAAGAAGCCAGCCAAAACTCATCAAAACCAAGAGGAGGAGAAAAGCGACCTCCGATTGTCCTCACTACTCAGTATATGCCAATTATAATGCATTTGCATGCTAAAGGACACGCCCACCAGCACCATGATGGTTTACAAATGCCATGGCAACGTCCTGAAGTTCCCTACATGGTCTGAAAAGTGGAAGAACCCTCAGTTCTGGGAATTCCCTATCCCTTTCTTGAATAACACCTGAACAATCCACCCCTTGTTTAGCAAATAATCAAGAAAGAACCATAAGCATACTAGTTAAGCAGCCCATCCTGAGCTGCTCTTTCATGGAGCAGCCATTCTTTTGTTTCTTTATTTCTCTAATAAATTTGCTTTCACTTAAAAACAAAACCAAATAACCAATATTTTGTCTGTTGATTTTCTCTATTGCTTTCCTGTTTTCAATTTCTTAATGTCTGCTGTAATTTTTATTTCTTTTCTTCAATTTATCTTGTATTAATGTGCTCTTCTTTTTCTTGTTTCCTAATGTGGAAGCTTAGATCATCAATGTTAGATATTCCTTCTTTGCTAATATATGCATTAAATGTTATAAATGTCCCTCAAAGCACTGCTTTCTCTGCATCCTGAAAATTTTATTTTATTTTATTTTATTTTTTGAGATGAGTGTCGCTCTGTCACCAGGCTGGAGTGCAGTGGCATGATCTCGGCTCACTGCAACCTCTGCCTCCTGGGTTCAAGTGATTCTCCTGCCTCAGCCTCCTGAATAGCTGGGACTACAGGTGCGTGCCACCATGCCCAGCTAATTTTTGTATTTTTTAGTAGAGATGGGATTTCACCACCTTGGCCAGGATGGGTCTCTATCTCTTGAGCAGATGTCTTGATCTGCCCGCCTCAGCCTCCCAAAGTGTTGGGATTACAGGTGTGAGCCACTGCACCTGGCCCTGAAAATTTTAATAAGCTCTATTTTCATTTTTATTTAGTTTAAAATATTCCTTAATTTCTCTTGAGACTTCTTTTTTGGCATGTTTGTTATTTAGAAGTTTATTGTTTAATCTCCAGATAGTTAGGGATTTTTCCAGCTCTATTCTGTCTTTTTTTCCTAGTTTAATTCTATTGTGATCTGAGAGCACTTTGTATGATTTCTATTCTCTTAGATGTTGTTAAGGTATGTTTTATGGGCAAAGTTGTGGTCTATCTGGGTGAATATTCCATGCAAGCTTGAGAGTGTATTCTGTAGTTATTAAATGAAATATGCTATGAATGTCAACTAGATTCAGCTGATCAGTGGTGGTACTCAGTTCAACTATGCTGAGCTATGCCCTCATTGGTTTTGTCTGCTGGATCTTTCAATTACTGATAGAGTTGTATATACAGTTTTAATAATTATCAACATTTTGCCATTTCATTTCATCTATTAACTGCCTTTTTTAAATTGCATGGGATGAAATATCTCTACATTGACAGAAGATGGGTAAGAATCTCTCAAATTTCTTTAAAATGGTTTTATCATTAACATTTTAAACGTTTTAAAAAGCATAGATTCACAGAGAGTTGCATAGATAGCACAGAGAGATCCTGTTTACCCTTTAACTAGTTTCTCCCAATGGTTATTTCTTATGTACAATATAAAAACCATGAAATTGACACTGGCACAATGTATGTATAGTTCTATTCCATTTTTCACATGTGCAGATTTGGGTAAGCACCACCGAGCAGTTAGAGAACTACTTCCTCATCACGAAGGTCTCCCTGTGCTACCCCTTTAATTTATCACAGTATACTAGTATTAGTACTTTACCAGTATAGAAACCTTACCAACTTTTATGTGTCTTTACCTTCCTCTGTTTATAATTTTCTTAAATATTTCTTATATATACCTGAAACAATGTTATAATTTTATGTGAAACATCAAGCACAAATTAGAAAAATCAAGAGAGATAAAATTTATCAAAACTACTCATACTTTTCCATATATTCCCTTTTTTGTTGTTCTTTCTTCCTTCTTGTTTCAAGAATCCTTTGGTTAACATTTTATTTCTGTTTAAATAATTTCCTTTAGCCATTATTTTAGGGTAGGTCTGATGGAGACAAATTCTTGTTTTCCTTCATCTAAAAGAGTCTTCATGTGTCCTTTATTTCTGAACGATATTTCCACTGGGTATAGAATTCTGGGTTGACAGTTCTTTACTTTCAGCACTGAAGAAATGGGTGTCACTCCCTTCTGGCTTCCACGGTTTTTGATGTGAAATCTGCTATCACTTTAATTGTTTTTTCCAGAAAGGACAAGTAAAGTGTCCTTTCTTTTGCTGCTTTCATGATTTTTTTCTTTGCCTTTAATTTTCAAAACTTTGACTATGATGAGTCTTGATGTGAATGCCTTTGCGTCTATTCTCTTTGGGACTTATTAGGCTTGTTAAATCTGTATATTTATGCATAGTACCAAATTTGAAAATGTTTCACCATTATTTATTCTCCAAGTAATTTTTCAGCAGCTTTATCCTATTTCTCTTCTTTTTAAACTCTGATAATCAAATGTTAGATATTTTGTTATAGTCTCACAGCTCCCTAAGGCTGTTTGATTTTTTAGTGTATATACTCTTCATTGTTCAGTTTGAGTGATTTCTATTTTTCTATCTTCAAGTTCACTGATTCTTTCCTTTCCCCTCTCAATTTTGCTGTGACACCCATCTACTAAGTTTTAACATTTTGATTATTTTATTTTTAAATTCTAAAATTTCCATTTGTTTCTTCTTCATGTCTTCTATTTCTCTGCTGATGCTTTCTACTTTCTTTCTTTTATCACTTGTTTCAAGAGTTTTACAATGGCCAAGTGATGCATTTTTATCATAGTTGCTTTAAGAATATTGTCAGACAATTCTAACATCTGTGTCATCTTAATGTTGATGTGTATTGATTTTCCTTTTCGCATTTAAGTTAAGATCTTCCTGGTTCTTTCAGTGATAAGCGATTTTCAGTTGAATCTTGGAATTAAAAAAATTGTGGGTAAATAGTAGGTGTATATGAATCTTGGACATTTTTGACTTTATTTTATGAGACTTTGAAGTATATTTACATCCTTTGTTTTAGCAGCCTACTCTGATACTGAAATGGTGGGCAGACAGGGCAACGGATGCCTCGTTACTGCTAGATGATGGTGGAAGTCCAAGATCTACATGCAGCCTCTGTTGACACTCTTGAGGGGAGGAGTAACTTGCTATTATTGGGCAGGGGTGACAGTACAGGGTCACCACTCAAGCTCTTCTGTACCACCCTGGCTAGGAAAGTGGTGTTTCATTACTGCTCCCAATGTAGTTTCCCAAGATATTCCATGACACCTTGGTGGAGGTGGGATGGCCTCATTACGGCTGGGCAGTGAGAAGATTCCTGACTGTCCGCTAGGTCTCTTCTGACACCATCCCAGCAGACAGGGGCATCTCATTACTGTTAGATGGAGGTGGAAGTCCAGCTTCTCCATTGACACCATTGGGAGAAGGTGGCTCATGACTGTGCAGAGAGATGAAAGTCTGAGCTTTCCACTTGGCTTTCTCTGACACTATCCAGGAGAAGGGGAGGGATACCTCATTACACCCTGGTAAGGATGAAAGTCTAGGCTCCTTACTTAGCCATTGTTGGTAAAGGGGACTACAGTTTTTCTCTGTGGTTTGGTTAGGGCAGTTATTGTCTAAAAGTGTTCTGTCTTTCTAGGCTATTCCTTTCTTGTCTTTTGGCTAGAGAAGGGAGGCTTTCTTTGGAGGCTTTCTCTGATCTGCTGTCAATGGCATTTTCAAATTGCCAGCTTTCCTAGCACCCATTCTAGAATACATAAAGCAAAAGGCAACTCAGGAATACCACTATTATGTCATTCCTCAGGTCCCAAGGTCACTAGCAGGGTAACTAGTCTGCCTTCTCCTCCCTACCATTTACAGTCTTCTTATGCATGCATGCTCTCTCCCTCCACATATACTTATTTATGTTTAGTTAAGTATACTTGCCAAGAGGAATAAAGTACATCTAATCCACTCTGCCTTTGTTCTTCTTGCGGTATTTTGAATCAAATCCAGGCATCCTATCATTTCATCTATAAAGACTTTAGTAAGTATAATATTAGCCAGTATATTAAAAATATAACCATGATACCATTGTCACATCTCCCAAAATTAAAAATAAATCTTTTATATCTAGTAACCAGTGTTCAGTTCAGTGTTCTATCACTACGTAACAAATTACCCCTAAAGTTATAGGTTTAAAAAATTATTTTGCCTTAGCCTTTTATGGGTCAGGAACTCAGAAGAGTTTGCCTGGGCAGTTCTTACTTGGAGTGTCTCATGCAGTTGCAGTTATATATTGACTATAGCTGCAACCATATAAATAAGACTTACTAGACTGGATGATAGCATCAAAAATGTTATTTTACACTAACATTCATATCAAAATCCCAGAGAAGGGGCAAGCATTGCTTTTGGTGGTTGGGCCATAACAGTTCCCCTCTCTCCTCTACTGATGTCATTTATTTGAAGAACTTGGTCTTGTGGTATATCCCATTCTAGATCTGGTTACCTATATTCTTAAGGCATCATTTAATATATTTCATGGTCCTCTATTGTTCTTAAAAACTGGGAGTTAAATGTGAAGATATGGTTACATTCAGGCTTAGTTTTTTTGACAAAGGTATTTCATAGGTGATCTGTGTTCCTCCTATTGCACCACATAAATAAAAACATAATGTCTGGTTGTCTTACTTTTCAGAAGTTAATAATCAGTAGGTTCTTGTGGTAACAGCTTGACACATTCATTAAAAAGTTCCCAATTGACTTTTCAATGCACGGCTTCTCAAGTACATTTATATTTTGGACCAGATAATGCTTTGTTATGGGAGACTGTCCTGTACATTGTAAAATGTTTACCAGCATCTCTGATACTCTCATCACCACTCCCACACACTGTCTTGTTGTGACAATAAAAAATGTCCCCAATTATTGCCAAATACACCCCGAGGAGAAAATGGCCACCAGTTGAACATTTCTTAACTAATGGTTTTAGCGGTTGTTGAAAACCGTTGCCTAAGTCCATTATTTTATTAGAGTTTACAAAGTAGTGATTTTTCTAATTCCATCATTCCTGCATTTGCAACTGTGATTTTTTTTTTCCAGAAGAAATACTTTCTCTGAGTCTTTCTAGCAAAGGAAGAATAACTGGTTAATAATTTTATTTAGCAATGTGTCTAGAATAGTGAACTGTGCCCTAACCAACTCCAAAAGTGGCCAACTAATTTTTGTTTGGAGTATCATTTGGAAATCTTGAATATTTACACACTTCATAGATTTTTATCTTTTGCTGTCATTTTTTTTTTTCATGCTCAAGTTTCCCCATCCTTAACCAGTGAGATCTCTTTCAACATAGCTCAGATTTCCTTTTGACATGACCTTAATAGTCAGATAATTTCTTGCTTTCAGGTATGACAAGACAGATAGTCCATACTCACTTTATGCATTTCCTTTCCCAGACTTGGAATCCACCACTTACCCAAGGAACCCTGATTCCTTTTACTTTGGAAATGGTATTTAGGACCCACAGTCTGGTCACAATGACCTTATGCTTTTGGTTTGTCACTATTTCTAGGTCTTTGGAACATAGTTCCAAAGCTAGAACTACAAAACTAAGCATATTTAGAAAGGTTTAGCTTCCATCATTGTTTCTTCCCCCATGGTCTCCCCTTTGCCTACAGATAACCATTTTTTATTAGATTTAGTTTATACTTCTCTTTTGTTCTGTTAAATCTATAACACACACATATTCCTAAAAAGTAGCATACAATATTATACAGCTTTCTTTAAAAAAAATCTTGTAAAAAATAGACATAACATAAAATTTGCCCTTTTAATCATTTTAAAGCATGCAATTCAGTAGCATTAAGTACCTGCACAATGTTGGACAACCATCACCATTTTCCATTTCTAACTTTTTCATCATCCTAAACAGACCACTTTGTACTCATTAAACAATAACTTATCCTTCCCATTTTCCTGGACCTCCTGGTAACCTTTATTCTACTTTCTGTCTCAATGAACTGCCTAGTCTATCTGTACCTCGCTTTTTTTTCTTATTTTAGTAAACTGTATATGCTAGAGATCACTCTCTAAGAGCATACAGAGTTTTTCTTCATTCATATTTGACAGCTGCATAATATTCCACTGAATAGATGAAGTCTTACACAGCAGTTGCTTATTCATGGGAAGTTTGTGTTTCTAGTCTTCCACTATTATAAACAGTGCTGCAATGAACAGTCAAATAAATGAATTCACCATTTCATTTTTTTTTTTTTTTGGTCTATGTATCTTTTATATAGATTCCTAAAAGTGGAATTGCTGGATCAAAGGGTGAAGGCATAGGCAATTTTAGAGCATTTAGATTTAATGTGATGGACAGAAATGAACCATGATGCCATGTAAGTGTTAAAAAACGACAACAACAACAGATACAGGATGTTTTAAATGGTATGACTAAAACACTGCTTTAAACCAGGAGATAGTTACGTTGGCTCTTTTAGTTAAAATAATTTTACTTATCTGAAGCAAAGTACACGAAAATAACTCTATTGCTCTTTCTTTGGATTTTAACAAATAGATGTCTCACATGAAATTACGTAACTCTCATCTTTTCTTCTGCTTTATAAGAATATTGTAACAAGGGGTACTACCTTAAGACCCTTTGACTACATGGAGAAATAAAGGAGGGAGTTATGCCAATTACTGGAGAATTTTGGCTGTCAAACAGAAGATCTGGGCAATTTGGGCCAGAAATATATATTTAATATAAATGTATATATATGTATGTGTGTATACACATACACACACACCCCTCTATATATATGTACAACATTTTCCCCTTTAAACTAAGGTTTTCTAGGCTTGAATAAACCAGACACTGCTCTCTTGTACTGTTTCGCAAACTGTGCTTGGATGCTCTCTCCTTGTTTTCAGGAGTGTTTTATTTTTAAATTATGATATTCCACTGAATGAGAAATGACCAGCGCTTCACAGAGATTTCATGAAAGGAGGGCCAAGAAGGAAGACCCCAGGGCAGGCCGGTGCAGAGGCACTCTAAGAGGTACAGAGGGTTGCACCAATTGCTAGGATTTAATCATTAATCGGAAGGGGTCCAAGCCAGGAACCAAGGGTATGCCCCAAGCCTCATTGACCCGCCTTGTCATCACCCTGCCCGCTAGTACATTTCAGGGTCTCTAACCCTTCCCTGCATGCAAGCCCAGGCAGAGTCCTGCCAGGTCTCACACCAGAGCACACCCCAGTACGAACTCCCCAGGACCCCGGCGCCGGCTGGCTGCCTGGGTCCCCCGCGGCCGCGTGAGCTCCCTCTTGGTGGCGGAGGGCGCATTTCAATCTGGAAACGCCCAGCCCCTAATTTGGTCTCTCAGACTGACGCCGCTCCCGGTGGGGCGGTGTGGGTGGGAGGGCGATGGGGAGGGTCCGTCCTTCTTGGATTGAGGCTGCAACCAACAGCCCAGTGAGCCTCTATTCCTGGCTGACTGCGAATCCCCCCATCCCGGGTCAGGGTCCGGGACCCTACAGAAAGACCCGTTCTCATCCTCAACCTGGCGGCCTCTGTCCGGTGGGGAAGTTCAGCTGCGGGTCAGCTCAGTTGCGGGCCAGTCAAGCCTGGTGCGCTTAGGGACCCTAGTCCCTGGTCCGCGGCCCGGCGAGGCGGAGGGGAAGGGGGAGGGGGAGGGGAAGGGGCTGCCTCCTTTCCCAAATCCGGTCCCTAATCGCCCCATCCCCCGCCGTCTGCTCGCTTTGTACAGGCAGTCAAAACAGAGCTAGCGGCCAATTGACGGGGACGGGAAGCAAAGCCGCCTAGCGCCTCGCCCCCTCCAGCCGGCCCCCCGGGCCCCTCCTCTCGGCGCCCGGACCTTGGCCCTCCCTCCCCTTTCCCACTTCTCTCTTTGCCCTAACCTCGCCCCCATCCCCCGCTCATTTCCTCTCGCACCCGGGCTCGCCAATCCCTCTTTCCAAGTCCCTCTTCCAACCTGGCCTTCCTCTCGGGCTCGCCCCCCTTCTCCCCAATCTCCGTCTTCTCCCCTCCCTTCGCCCTCCCCCCCTTCCTTCCTCTTCCCCTCACCCAACCCTCGCTCCCCTCGTTCCTCGGCCCCTGATCTCTCCCTTATTCTGTCCCCGCCCACTCTGCGCCGGCCTCTCAGTCCGGGTTGAGCCCCACGTGTGGACGGCCGCGCCCCCACTGACAGCCACCGCCCGCCGGCCCGCCCAGCGCCCCGCCGGGCCTCTAAAACCCCCGCGCCGCGCCCTCCACCGCCGCATCTTCTCCAGCGTCCAGCGTCCCGCCCTCTCTCTTGCTGGCCCCACGCCCCGGCCCCGCGCACCTCCGCCCGGCTCCGCAGCCGCTGCCCGCGCTTCGTTGCCCTGTGGGACTCTGAACGAGCCCAGAGGGAACCCTTCTCTTTTTTGGGGACGACTTTTGTTTGCTTGCCTGTTTCTTTCTGGTGACTTTTGCAGCTTTCCAAGATCCGTGCCCGGTGCGCACGGGAATCCGCCGAGCTCTGCGTGCAGGCCCTTTTTTCTTTTGAGGTTCACATTTTTTTAAATTTTACGCCAGGGCTTTTGTAATTTCCTCCCCCGCCCGCTGGCGGTCCTGGAGTCGCTCGGGGCTTTAGGCCGGTTATGCAACGTGTACCGCTCAGGGCTGCGGGCTGCACCTCCGCCGCGCCTCGCCGCCCACTGCGCTAGACCCGGCGCCCCGCGTCTGGCTTCGCGGGCAGCCAGGGGGCCGGTGCTCTGTCGGGGTCTCCAGCTACAGCAGGCAGCCCGAGCCCGAGGGAGTCCCGGGAGCCGACGAAGGGCTTATTAGACCTTGACTTTTTTCTGAGCATCGCAGATTTTGTCTTTGATCACTCCCTCTCCGCGGGTCTACGGCCGCGCGCTTTCAGCGCCGGCGATGGGGAGAAGACGGCGGCTGTGTCTCCAGCCCTACTTCCTGTGGCTGGGCTGTGTGGCGCTCTGGGCGCAGGGCACGGCCGGCCAGCCTCAGCCTCCTCCGCCCAAGCCGCCCCGGCCCCAGCCGCCGCCGCAACAGGTCCGGTCCGCTACAACAGGCTCTGAAGGCGGGTTTCTGGCGCCCGAGTATCGCGAGGAGGGTGCCGCAGTGGCCAGTCGCGTCCGCCGGCGCGGACAGCAGGACGTGCTCAGAGGGTAAGTGGGCAAGCGGCCCCGCACCTAAGGCTCCGGCTTGGGGGAGGGGGGAATCCTCAGTTTGGCGGCTTTCTGGCCCACTCGGTCCCTGACCCTTTTGCTGGAGCCTAGAGCTGCAGCCCCCTTCGCCAGGACATCCAGGAGCCAAAGACCCCCAGGAGCGCATCCCCCTTTTCCTTCCCAAACCCGTAGCTCAGCGGGCGGAAAGCCCTCTCTCCGGGAGTCGGGCGGCGGATGGTTACGGGGCCCGGGGATGCGGTTCGCAGAGCGTGCGTAGAGCCCGCGCAGAGCCCGCGGTGCGGGAACAGGTTCTGAATGTCGGGCGGAAGGCGGGCGCGCCTGCTGCAGGGGCCAGAGGAGCCTGCTTGCTCTCCACCGTCGCGGGCGCAGCTCGTGAGCCTTTTGTTTGAGGACGTGTGCAGGGTTCACAGCTCACCTTCTAATCGTCAACCCGAGCGCTCCACCTTGCGACGCGCTTTCCTTGACACGTCGGGGCCAAAGTAACAGTTGATCAACGAGGAATGGATTCGGAAAGGAGGGCAAGGATTCTTTGGAACGGAATGGTCCCTTTGTTCTCTGCATCTGGAAGCTAGAATAGTAGCAAATTATATGTTTCCATGTCTCTTTTCGCCCTTTAAAAAGGCAGGCAAGGGACGACAGATGAAAGGCAGTGTTTAGACGTTTCTGCCCCTCCTGCATTCCAGCATCTCGCTCTTTTGCTTCCATGTCTGCCTCCCAATCCCCAAGAATTTGAAGTGTAATTTTGATTTGTTTTTTTGTCCTGAAATCTACTCACTCGGGGCATTGCTTACGAAGACCGTTTATATGTTACTGCACCCCTCTCCCTATCTGTGTGTGACCGCGCTTGTCCATCACAGGCCTAACGTATGCGGCTCCAGATTCCACTCCTACTGCTGCCCTGGATGGAAGACGCTCCCTGGAGGAAACCAGTGCATTGTCCGTGAGTGCTTGGCAGGGATCGCAGCTTGGGGCAGCGAGGTCGGCCCTATCTCCAGCCGACCTCTTGCACACAGCCATTTGGACGCACAGTTGCCTTTAAAATCAAGTGATCACATTGCACCGATAATCGGGACGCGGTCCTATTTGAATAGTGGGGAAGACTCAACCGGTTTGAGTCAGTTGAGACTTCACTTCTAGACTCTGTTGAAGGGCAATAATGATAAAGGTTTCAAAGATAATTAAAATTAATACAAATTGGAAGAGGAGTGGAGCAATTATCGAGATAACTCAAAACCACTTTTTCCGTAAAAAAATCCAGATAAGACCACATGTTATTATGCAAATTATCAAGCTTTTAACTCCGCTTGAGGTTTAGGCCTTATGAAGATCAAGGTTTCTTAGGCATTTATATAAAACCGCTTTCTTATTTCTGGTTTTATCTCAACAACTACAACTATCTCAATAACCTAGATAGGAAAGGAGCATTCTCACGGATTTAGTGTTGACCTAAGTTAACAAACTTTTAACTCCTACAGAGGGGCTTGACTGTTTTTTTTTTTTTTTTTACTTTTTGGAAGACATTTGAATTTAGAGTTTCTAGACCCCAAACCTCAATAGTGTGCAGTAGATTTCCAACGTATGAATCTTAGACTTTGAAAAATTCTGTATCTCTGACCTTAAAAGTTTTGATTATTTTATTCTGTTTCCAAAGTGTATAACCAATTCTCCACGTTCTAATTGGAGAGCTCATTAGTTATCAGCCTCATAGCTGTAAATTTGTGACTTGCAGTGTGACTGGCCTTCTCCTGTGTGTTTATGTAGCACAACCACATTTGTCTTGTTGGGAGGAGAGCCAGGTATCATAGACAGCACGTTCATTTAGATCCAGTCTTGACTTCAGTTTGACCTCCATGTTCTCCAGGGAGAAAATAATTATGCAACTGTGAACAGAGAAAAAGGGCAAGCCGCACTAACCAAGGGATAATAAGGATGTAGTGGCATTTCTGACTCTATATTTATTGGTTTTGTGGGTTTGAGATAGATACGTAATGTAATTTCTGGGCAGTTTTTTAAAAAGGGATGAAATCTCAAGTGTCATAAAGACTAATTTCTTCTTATTTTTTCTACCTTAAAATCCCACTATCTCCAATGGCAAAAATAGGAAACAACTGTGTCACTTAAAGTGACTTATAAATATTTTAAACAAATCTTCTGATTATAATAAGCCTTTGCTTTATTTTTTAAAAGAAAAAGTTCTGCATTCTTTTCTTTCCAACACAGAAGTCATATGTGAGGCATTAATGGAGGGTGCGTTTACTCTTTCAGGCCAGTAGGGCATTACCATGGCTGCTTTAAACTTACATGGTTTTTTAGAATCCTGAAACAGCTAACGTCACTCATTGCACACCTGCCATACTAGCTGGGAGTGACTTAGGCACTGCGGAAAGTCTGACTCACTAAATGTAATGAATGTGATTGCCATTATTGAGTTGGAGAGCAGCCGAGGAGGAGGGATTGGTTCATGGTACGTGTTGAAAATCTGTAAAGTCAGATTTTATTGGATCACTGTGGAATGGGAATTCCAGAGAGCACAGCCTTCCAGAGTATTTGCAGTAGAAATATATGTATGGCCCAGTGATCACTGGTAGAAGATCAGCTTTGAAAATATTAGGGTAACAGTGACTATTGTAATCTGCATTTTCCTATACTTGAAATATTTGGATGCTTGTGAGATACATTGGAATTTGCATGTATCAGAAATCTATAAAAAGAGTAAACTTTGAAATGATCTTTATATCTACAAGAAACATTTATAACACTTGTATCAAGAAGTGTCTATGAAAATACTTCTTATAAGCACATCTAAAAATTCTAGTACCTAAGATTATTAAACAGTGCATGAAACAGGAAGAATGTAATACCTTTATATTCTATTGCATGAGTCTCATTTAACGCTAACAGCCTGCATTCAATTCAGTAGTTCATTTAGTCTGACATTTAAAATGATCATATGTAGAGGTAATAAATGAAATGAAACCATTATAAACTCAAAATCAAGAATTTTAATTCCAGGCCTTCCTGATGATAATGAATTAAGTAAATTACTATATTTACTGAACTTATCTGTATCACACCATTTAGCAAAATAATCTGAGACAATTTACAAAAAAGAAAATAAGTAAAATACAAACAGAAAATCAAAACCAAATATTAATTTTCTCATACATTTGTACCTCAGCATTCTTTTAATATAGAAAAATAAAAAATGGTCAACTTTTTTGACTATTTTTTGACCATTAAAAAATGGTCAACAGAATTTTAATGTTTGACTTTGACAGGCTTTATAAGGAGAAGATATTGAAAAGAAACTATAATTCTCCAAGTTCCGGAAACCTAATGCATTTTGATTTGAGTCTCTATGTTTTGCTGGTATTGTTCTTAGTTGTAGCCTAGAAAAATTGCTGAAGTACTTCCAAACTTGCAAATATTCATTTCCAAAAGCACGGAATTGACTTTCTCACCTTTTTTAAAAAAATCTTCTTAGAATGTGAAGCAATGAAAAAATTTGCTTATTAATTTATTTATTGTGAAATTATGCAATGAATAGTATTTTGATCAATATAATAACAGTGGGATGAGGTTGGCTGGATTAATAACATTTGAGACCTGAGGAAATGTCAGAGCATTCCAATATAACTCCCTTACGTTATGCTACCAAATGAAAAAACTGAACTCAGAAAGGCTGTGGATTTTTCTGGAGCTCACAGTGGATCAATGGCAGAGTGACAACTCAACTTCAGACCTTTTGGGTGCTATGTATTCTTTACCTGGCCATGTGACTTCTCACAGCATCACTGAAGTCTCAGCCCCTAGGTCCTGTCTCCCTCTCCCTCTGGCAATTCTAGGTCTCATAGTTCTAGTAATTGTGGGAGGGAGAGATACTCAGTAAGTGTACCATAGTCTGAGGCCTGTGTGGGGCTAAAGGGCCTCAGCATTCTTGCTGCTTATTGGCTCACAGATACAAAGCATATACCTGTATCCATGACGGATAATTGCCTGAGAACGCTCAGTCTGCAGCCTGTCAAACCTTCATTTGGTTTGGAACCCGGGTGGGGGTACTTTGAGTCTCCTCTCTTAAGCCTAGACTAAATATTGGCCTTCTGGGGGAGGAGGGAAATTTGAAATAAAATAATGTTTTA
Source organism: Macaca nemestrina (assembly GCF_043159975.1). Classification (NCBI taxonomy): domain Eukaryota; kingdom Metazoa; phylum Chordata; class Mammalia; order Primates; family Cercopithecidae; genus Macaca; species Macaca nemestrina. The sequence continues at coordinate 51,867,608 of NC_092130.1, forward strand.
ATGCACATTTGTCATTGGAGAGTTACTGGTGATCAGAAACTGTAGTATATTTTAAGAAGTAAGAGTCGACTCCATGGCAGGAAACATATTCTTACCTAAACGATTTTTATCTTAAATCACAGTATTTGACACTATTCACTTTTTCTTTTTATTAATTTGAGACAGGATCTCGCTGTCACTCAGGCTGGAATGCAGTGGCATGATCACAGCTCACTGCAGCCTTAACCTCTCGGACTCAAGCCACCTTCCGACCTCAGCCTCCTGAGTAGCTGGGACTATGGACACATGCCAATGTGCAAGGCTAATTTTTTAAAAAGAATTTCGTAGCGATGGGGTCTGCCTATGTTTCCCAGGCTGGTCTCCAGCTTCCGGGCTCAAGTGATCCATTTACCTAGGGCTCCCAAGGTGCTGGGATTACAGACATGAGCCACCGTACCCAGCCCACTATTTTCATTGATAAGAAGTACTAACGCTGGTAGTAGTGTATGGATGTCAGAAGGCATCTTGGGGAAGATAAACAGTTAGTTTACTTCTGCAGGAAATGCTCTTTACATTGTTGAGGGTCCCAGACCTCTTTGAAAGTTGTGGGACCTTTTCCCTAGCTACAGCCAGTTTCAGGGCATTTCCAGATTTTCTTCTTGTCTTTATATATCCAGTCATGGCATGAGCATTAAAGTACACAGCCCTTGTGCTGAAAGAGAGAATTCAATTATGGTTATAGAGATAAATCTCTCAGCTCCTAAATGAACTGTCTCTAAATATGGGAGAGACTTCCCATTCGAAGGTACTTGCCTACAAGTTTGGAGTATCTGTGGTATGTACTGTGTCAGTGGGCCTAACATTCTTTGCTGTAATGACCCTCATACCTTTCTGTTCACTGGAGGTCACAGATGCAGGAGGCTTTGACTCTCCCCACCATAAAAATGCTACAGAAGCTTTTCTGAGCAGCAGGAGTAAGCTAGGTTGTGGAGAAAATATGGAAGGAGAAAGGCTGTAGGAAGGAGAAAGGGAATTATTGAGGGGACCAAAGATTGATCACAGGGTAGGTCAGATACCAGCCCAGAAGGAATGTGCGTGGAACCCTTGAGGCTTGGCCAAGTCACCAGAGCCTCTGGTTCAGACAATTTCATGTTCTCTGTCTCCTGTGAAGGCTTTTGCATAGTGGGCTGTGGTTTCTCTGTTCCTGCAACTCTCCCAACTACCTAGAATCAAGACTGTTTTCTCTGGGTGAATTCTGCATTTTAAACTCCCAGTCTTTAATGAAAGAGACAACCTGTATTGATAAGACAATTAAAGATTTAGGATTATGCAAATTTTTTCCTTATTGCAAAGCTTTAAATGTTTATTGTAAAAATAATAATCCATACATAAGCCCATCATGCAGTGAGATCCATTGCACTGTTTGGTGAAAGTTCTTTTAGACCTTTTAAGGTCAGTAAATACATACACACACACACACACACACACACACACACACACACACACGTATGTATTTTAAACTTAAAAGCCTGTACTTTATTTTATTCTACCATGTTTTCATTCTGTAATGTTTACTTACATATGACTTTATTTTTATTTCTATTTTTCCATAAGTTATTGGGGTACAGGTGGTATTTAGTTGCACGAGTAAGTCCTTTAATAGTGATTTGTGAGATTTTGGTGCATCGATCACCTGAGCAGTGTACACTGCACCATATTTGTAGTCATTTATCCCTCACCCCCTCCCACTCTTTCCCCCAAGTCCCCAAAGTCCATTGTATCATTCTTATGCCTTCGTGTCCTCATAGCTTAGCTCCCACATATCAGTGAGAACATACAATGTTTGCTTTTCCATTCCTGAATTACATCACTTAGAATACTAAGTCTCCAGTCACATCCAGGTATCTACAAATGCTGTTAATTCATTCCTTTTTATGGCTGCATAGTATTCCATTATATATATTATGTATTTCACAGTTACATATATATGTGTGTGTGTGTGTGTGTGTGTATATATATATATATAGTAACAGTTTCTTTATCCACTTGTTGATTGATGGGCATTTGGGTTGGTTCCACGATTTTTCAATTTTGAACTGTGCTGCTATAAACGTGCATGTGCAAGTATCTTTTCTGAATAATGACTTCTTTTTCTCTGGGTAGATACCCAGTAGTGGGATTGCTGGATCAAATGGTAGTTCTACTTTTTCAGCCACTATGGAAAACAGTGTGGAGATTCCTTAAAGGATTTATGCAATTTGAACCAGCTTCATTTGTTTACATGTTATCATAAGGATACCTATGAGACTTATTCCCAAGTCTACAATGGGTAATTTTATTGCATATCTGAAGTTAGACATTTACATCATATATTTTATCTTAGTTTTTCAGACTTTTTACTTTTAAATACAGCTTTCTTGTTTTGTAAACTATGGTTTATTATATAGTTATTCATTCATTTTCCTATTGTGCTTTCTACAGCGATTTGTAGAAATAGTTGTGGAGATGGATTTTGTTCCCGTCCTAACATGTGTACGTGTTCCAGTGGGCAAATATCACCAACCTGTGGATCAAAATCAAGTATGTTTCTTACTTGTGACCTTTTCATTGCATTTTTCTTGAGCTTTGGAGTAAATGCTAAAGGTCCTTCTCAAAAAGGATATAAATCCATGATTATTTTCCTCACATACTAGGTGTGTATTAATCTTTAGAGTAAAAATCTTCAGTGACTTAATTGTCGCCTTAAGTGGGTGATGGTTTTCAATAAGAAAAAAATGCTTTAATTCTGGTGCAGGAGCTGTATGTCTATGCAGAAACAGATTAAGAATTCAGTGAAGAAGTAACTCTTGGTGAATAATAGCTATGACCTAACTAGGTTTTTACTCTGTGCCGGGGAGTTTGAAGTGTTATTATTTTAGTTAATCCTTACATCAACATTATGAGATACTGTTAATACCCCATTTTACAGAGTAGCAGAGTAAAGCACACATAATTTAATTAACTGGCCCAAGGAAACACAGACTTGAATCCAAGTATTCTGATGCCTAAATGTGTAGTCTCAAACACTAGGCTATATTTGTTGCCTTTGCTTAACAGATGTTTTGTGGGTTATCTAAGGGGAAAGGAGAAGAGAACTCAAAGGCAGCATACGTTTATTGAGTACTTACCAGATACGTTACACATATGGACCTATTTTGCTTCACATGTATTAACTGCCAACACCTACGTAAGGTAATTATAACTGGACTATGATTGTGTGATTCATGATCCAATTAAAAATTGTTGGGTCCTTAAGGTTGAAGATTAATCTTTTAGCCTAGTATTTAAGATAACATTATAACAAGGCAGAAGCAAGATTGTTTATTTAATTGCTCAATAATTAAATAAATGCTTTTTAAAGTCTTGCCTCAAACTAGCGTGAAGTCATTATATTTTTAATATGTATTTCTTCAAATTTTCCCTAAAAGAAGGTAATATAGAGTATGTCTGACTCAGGAATAAGATTCAAGATTCATACAACAAATGCCATTGTTGTCTGATGAAACTCCTGATGAAAACTCTCTTAATTTCACTTTCTTTGAATCTGCCATTTCCCCAGCTTTTTAAAATCTACCATTCAAATTCATCATGATTTCTTGACCACTTTAACCAGAACATTTCATCCCCAACTTAACCTGAACCTCTCTCTCGCCTGATTGCCTACAAGATACTGTTGCCCATATATTCATTATCCTATGCTTAGTTTTCTCATATTTGCCTTTGGCAAAAAACCCAATCCTAGAGGAATTTTAAGATTCAGTTTCTTAATTCCTCTACCTGGGAGCTGGGACATTCTCTGGGCCACTCTTTGTTTGTGGTATATAATTTAGCATGGAATCTGTGCATTCATTTGGCCTTGGGCAATGAGTTCCTTCCATTTCATCAGGAACTTTTCTAACCCCGCCCCCGTCATCATCCTGTGGGACCTTGCTAAAGCTTTTGGCACTATTAATCACTATCTTCTTGAAATGCTGTTTTTCATTTTTCTTTGAAACACCTTTGACTTTTATAATTCCAGTGGCCCTCAGTGCTCCTTTTCTTGATCATTACCTTTTATTCTCTTTTCTGTATCTTCATCAGTCTTTCATTCGAGGTTTAGTATTACTGAGTACTGCCCTCCCTGGGTGAACTAATTAACATATATGTTTTCAATGACTACCAGTATGTTGATAACTCATAATACTTACCTACACTGGAGATCCCACCACTGACCTCCACACTCATATGTTCCCTTTCTTTGACATCTCCCCTCAAGAAATAGCAAGCAATTGAAACTTAGTAGCATGTCTAAAAGGAAACTGAATTTATTGCTGACCACAGGCTACTTGAACCACAGTTCCTCCTGCCTCGGCAAATGGCTCTGCCATCCAGCCGGTGCTTAAGTAACTGCTGCTTCTCTTTCTCTATGTCAGCTCTTTGAACAAGTCCTGTAGGCTTTACTGGAAAATAATTATCTCAGATTTATCTTTTCCTTTCCATCTCCACTGCTACAATGTGGTGCAAGCTGTCCTCATCCTTCTCCCAGACTCTCGCCCTCTTCAAATCCATTCTCTGCAGAGCAGCTAGAGTAATCTTTTAAAAATATAGATTACATCACTTCACTCTCTCATTTAAATCCTTTCAATGACTCCCTGTTGCATTTGGGATATAATGAAAACCCTTCAGTGGCCAAGGATGCCGTGTGTTAGCTGACTGGCCTCTGCCTGGGTCTCCAAGATCTCTTCCCTGTCTGCCTCTTTTTAACCACAGGAATCTCTCTGTTCTTCAGAAGAAAGCTTTTACCATCCTAAGGTCTTTTGATTTGCTGGTTCTTCTCTCTCTGAAGTTCCTCCTTGGTACTTTTAATATCTAGCTCATTCTCATCCTTCATATCTCAGTATAAATGTCTCCTTTGAGTGGTCTTGTCTGGTGCTGGTATCTATGCTCCTTCTTGGCTCCAGGCTAGTCTCCTTCACAACGGTTTACTTCAAACAGTTTATCACAGTCTATAATTACTTCATGGTATTTGTTTACCTGCGTTTTCCGTAGCTCCCTATCGGCATTTCAAGCTCTGTGAGGATAGCCTTCAAGTCCATTATGACAGTACTGCACTGAGCTGGAATGATGGGCACTCAGCTCCTGCGTTCTGAATGGAGACAAAAGTACCTTCTGCTTGCCAGAAACTATGCTGCTAGTCACCTTCTGTTTATTTTTTTTTAACATTGAAAGTGTTTTAAATGCATCCTGAATAACATGTTATCACAGATATGCCCATGTGTGCACTTATAAAGAAATAATGAATAAAAATATGTTTGGGTCATAATATTTCCTTCTGTAAGATATAATTGTCATTGAATTGGATAATTGAGTTTATAGTTTTATAACCTCTCACATATACTATAATTTTGGTGACTGATTTTTACATTTTTTGTTATTGCTCTTTGCAGTTCAGCAGTGCAGCGTGAGATGCATGAATGGTGGGACTTGTGCAGATGACCACTGCCAGTGCCAGAAAGGATATATTGGAGCTTATTGTGGACAACGTAAGGGACATTAGAATCAACTTTATTTATTAGAAATCATTTGATTTGCTGGATATTTCATATTAAGTTATAATTTAAGGTCTCATAAATCCTGTGATCTTTTGAGAAAACAATTTTCTGTAGTAAACCTTACCTTGAAACTGAATTTCTAATTTTTATCCTGTAAGAATTTTTCTAATTCTTTTAGAATTTTGTGCTTTAGAGCAGTGATGTTCTTGAATAGTAACCAGTCAACAACTGGTAACTAGTGCTTTAGCAAATGTGACAATCTCACAGATTTTCTGTGATTTATTTGATTTCCTTTATCTGGCTCCATAAGACATGTATACTTTCCTGAAAAAAAAAATGAGCAAGTTTTCTCTGATGTATCTCTTTTTTACTTCTTCTTTCCCTCCCCAGTTCCCTCTTTATACCTATGATTTTTTTAGAACTTCTCAAAATTAACCACAGGAGAGCCAATCTGATGAATTATCCTTTGTTCAAATATATTTAATACTAAGATACAGGGTGATGAAATGATTTTTAAAATTCAGATGTTATTGCGAAACAGGGAGCTGTAACCCAGCAAAGCTGGTCCCTTCACTGGAGAATGCCCTGTATGAATCAAGAAATAACCTTTTAGCAAGAGTGTAAGGATTGTAGTTTCTGGATTGTGACATATCACTGGGGAACATTTTGGGTAGTATTCTCTAAACTGTGGGACATTTTTGGGAATTCACATATTTTGAAGTAATATCACTTTATATGACATTAAAGAAGTGTGATTTATGAAACTGAATCACAAATAGTAAGTCCCTCTTTACTTTATTTGCATTTTTACCTGATTTAGACTGTAGGTTCCGTGCTCATCTTCAAGGCTTCTTTAAGGATTGCTGGTCTCTTTTTTAAACATAGAAAAACCAAGTCTTAGGTGTAAAAGAATATCTAGCTTGTTTTCAGTTAACATTATTTTATTTTTGTTGCAATAAAAATTTTTTTTAGATTGTAGTAAAATATACCTAACAACATTTACCATTTTAACCACTTTTAAGTGTATAGTTCAGTGGCATTAAGTCCATTCACAGTGTTGTGTAACCATAATCACCATCCATCTCCAGAATTCTTTTCATCTTGGAAAACTGAAACTCTGTACCCATTAAACAATAACCCCCATTTCTCTCTCCCCTGCCCCTGGCAACCATCATTTACTTTTTGTCTCTATGAATTTGACTACTTCAGGTATTTCATAGAAGCGTAAGCATGAAGCATTTGTCCTTTGGTGACTGGTTTATTATATTTAGCATAGTGCCCTCAAGGTTCTTCCGTGTTTTAGCATGGGTCATTTTAAAGGCAAAATACTATTTCATTATATGAATATACGACATTTTGTTTATCCAGTCATCTTTTGATGGACATTTGAGTTGCTTTCACCTTTTGGCTATTGTGAATAATGCTGAAATATCTGTTTGGGCCCTTGCTTTCAGTTCTTTTGGGTGTATACCCAGAAGCGGAATTGCTGGATTACATGATAATTGTATTTTTAATTTTTTGAAATGCTGCCATACTGTTTTCCACAGAAGCTGCACTGTCTTCCATTCCCACTAGCAGTGCACAAGGGCTCCACTGTACATGCTTGCCAACCCTTGTTATTTTCTTTTTTTTCTTTAAATAATAATAATCATGCTAATGAATGTGAAGTTGTATCTCATGGTTGTTGCAGTAATTTCCAAGGTTTTCTTCTAGTTAAGGTGATTATGGTGATTATAGCTTTCTATTTGTAAGTGCTATAAAGTTTTCTTTAGAATAATTTTATGTAAAATAGGAGTATCCATTTAAAGAAAAAGATTCTGTTAAGGTCAGGGGTAGGCCAACTTGTTTTGTAAAGGTCAGAGAGTATATATTTGATACCTTGCTTTCTCCATTGTAAATACTCAACTCTGCCATTGTAGTGCACAAGTGACCATAGATAATATGTAAATGAAAGAGCTAGGGTGTGTTTCAGCAAAATTGTATACTTTATAGATGCTGGAATTTGAATTTCATACAATTTTCACTTGTGACCGAGGATTATTTCTTTGATTTTTCAACTACTTAAAAGTGTCAAAATTCCTCTTAGCTCATGGGAAGTACAAAAGTAAGCGGTGGCCCAGATCCAGCCTTTGGGCCATAGCTTTTAGATTCCTTGTGTGGGTGGTTCTCAAGTATGACAAGAGGAGATTGACTGAAGTTTGAGAAATGGAGGGTGAATAGGAGGCAAGAATAGGAGGGGACCAATGCATTAACTTCTGTCGGCTAGGGTTGGCCAGGGGAGACCAAGAAAGAACTGGACAACAGTGGAACAGATAAATGCAGCAGAGTTTCTTGTTCCATGAATGATACTTCTTCCATATTTTCTTTGTACATTCAGGTGTTTCCTACATTTTCTACAACAGTCTTCTGTTTATAACCAGAAAAGAAAGACAGAAGTCTATCACAAACACAGTATTCATAAAAGGATAGATTGATATATATATTTAGGCCTTAGAAAAGTGTTAGGAGATCTGATTGTAACTCCGTTTTGCAAAGTTCCATTACCAATGAAGAGACACATCTATCCTTGTTGAAACACATCCTTTTGCTCTGTAGAGGGAAAAATGAAAATTAGAATCACAGCAGAAAGAGCCTTGCCTTACCTCAACTGATCTTTCAGAGTATTTGCTCAAATCTATTCTGAAATTAGCTGTCTTCAGTCTGAATTTAGCTGCTCTCCGTGCCTTGGGCATACCTGTGTACGTATATATGAGGGTTGTACAGAACACGCTCTAGTGGGTATGTCTCTTGTTCTTCACACAGGAATGGGAAGGCAGGGGATAGAAAGGACTTTACTCTTCTAAAATGCTTTGATGTTCTTTCACCTCTGTGTCAGATCATATTTATGTTACCACATTTTCCAGTCAGAGGAAAGGCAACGTAGAAAATCAGCATATACTGAACATTTGTTCTCTAGATTTCTCTTGGGGTGACATCTTCCTTGTCTGATGTTTATCTCAGGGGTAATAGAACATATGGGGGAAGCAAAATGTGTAACAAGCATAATTTATTTGTCAGCAATTAAGAAGGTAAAGGTCGGTGAAACCCCATCTCTACTAAAAATAACAACAACAGGCCGGGCGCGGTGGCTCAAGCCTGTAATCCCAGCACTTTGGGAGGCCGAGATGGGCGGATCACGAGGTCAGGAGATCGAGACCATCCTGGCTAACACAGTGAAACCCCGTCTCTACTAAAAAAAAAAAACACAAAAAACTAGCCGGGCGAGGTGGTGGGCGCCTGTAGTCCCAGCTACTCGGGAGGCTGAGGCAGGAGAATGGCGTAAACCTGGGAGGCGGAGCTTGCAGTGAGCTGAGATCCGGCCACTGCACTCCAGCCTGGGCGACAGAGTAAAGACTCCGTCTCAAAAAAAAAAAAAAAAAAAAAACAACAACAACAAAAATGAGCTGGGCATGGTGGCGGGCGCCTGTAGTCCCAGCTACTTGGGAGGCTGAGGCAGGAGAATGGCGTGAACCCGGGAGGCAGAGCTTGCAGTGAGCCCAGATGGCGCCACTGCACTCCAGCCTGGGCGACAGAGCGATACTCCGTCTCAAAAAAAAAAAAAAAAGAAAAAGAAAAGGAGGTAAAGATATGATAACTAATAGATTATCAGCTCAAGGAATGGTGTAAGGAAGATGTTTTCCAAGTCGTCTTATATGGAAAGAGTGTTACAGTACTGAAAGCAAAGAAGCAGATGGAACATTTTTCAATTTATGAATCCAGAAGAGTCTTGGAAATAGGATACTTGCTAAAATGAACATTATGACACATTTAGACTGCTTAGCTGCTTTCCTGGAAACAGACAGCACTTCTTAGAAAGCATTCTTCCATTTCATCCATTTCATTCAGCAGTGTTGATTGAGTAACTACTGTGAACAGGTAAGATGATACCCTGGCTGCATATTCTGGTAGAAATGACAGTTAATACTAAAAAGGTAAATACCTAATCCACATTTAGGTAGTGAGAAGTTTTAGGAGAAGAACAAAGCAGGGTAAGGGGGAAGAGAGTCTGGGTCAGGATTAGCAGTTGTCTGCTATTTTACATCAGGGATCTCTGAGAAGGTGACATTGAAACACAGACCCGAGTCTGTGCTTTTAAATCCATGGGAAAATTGTTCTGGACAAGGGAAAAGTAAATTTAAAGGACCTGTAGTGGGAACAGACTCCATGTGTTTTGGAAACAGTAAGATCCATGTCCTTGGAGTAAAGTGGGGAAAGGGAAAATGGTAAGAATTGAGTTTGGAGAGGGAGGTGTAGGGCCTTGTAGGCCAAGGAACAAAATTTGGACTATAGCCTAAATATTATGGGAAGACACTGGACCATTTTGAGCAGTGGTGTTCTGTGATCTGGTTGACATTAAAAAAAAAAAAAAAATCACCCTGTCTGCTGTGTTGAGCCTGGATTATAACAGAGAAAAGCAAAGGGCCAGGTAGGAGGCTCCCACAGCGGTGCTAGTGAACGATGCTGCAGCTGTAGTTATTGAAGATGTGGTAAGTGGTTGGATTGAGCTTGTATTTTGGAGGTATACTCTGATGGACCAAATGTGGTGGATTAAAAAACATAGAAAAAGTAAAGATCAAAAGTAACAAGGAGAGGGTTTTGGTGGAACTCCTGGATTAATAGCGATGTCATTTCCAGATATGGGAAAGATTGTATAGGGAGTGGGTTGGGTAAGGAGTGGTGGGCTGAGGGCAAGAGTTTTGTTCTGGATTCATTAGATTGAGAAATCTGTCAGACTTATAAGTGCAAAGATCTATGAACTCTGATCTTCGGAGAGAGGCTGGACATAGAGATACAGATTTGGGAGTGTATAGACTGAATTATTATATAGATAATATTTTAATCATAAGCCTAGATAAAGATCGTTAGGAAGTTGTTGTAGCTAAAGAAGAGAGTTGAAAACAGAGACCCGATTCAGTCCAACATTGTGAGATGGAGAAGAGGAAAAGAAGCCAGCAAAGAAGAGTGAGAAAGAATGGACATGAGGATGGAATGAAAACTGAGAGAGTGTGGTATCCCAGAAAACAAAGGAAGAAGGCAGCACCGATAGTAAAGATTTATACCTTCCTATGTCAGACAATAGGCTTTTGTTTCTTTCCTCTTGTTAATGTTTTAACTTGGTTTAGAATGCTATTTTTCTTACACATTTGTGCAGAAATTACAATCATAATTTCAGACTTGACTTATGCCCAAGTGTCTGCATCTCTGCTGAGTTGTAAGGTAGTCTAATAAAAACGTGTGTCTGACATGTTACCTAGCACAAAGTAAGTGCTCAGTAAATATCTGTTGAATAAAAATGTTCTCTAAATATCTGAGCTTCTACACTATGCAATCAACCCACACGGGGAAAATAGTGTGTTTTCCCCTTCTAAGATTTTGGAGGGCAGCTGAGAAACCAGCTCATATTTCTATCTGCAGTACGTCTTTTGCTCTCTTGCCTTTCACGCCACTGTCATGCTAGGTGTAAGCATAGTTTTCTTCCTGAGTGGTCAGCGTTCCTTCTGTGGTGGAAATTTAGGCATTTTCAAATTTTTTTCCTGACTCCAGTTGAAATGTAAGTTGCTGTTTCCATTCTTTTGTGTTACAAAAAATGTTATTTTGTAAAATACTTTTCATCATAATTTATTTGAAAAAAGGAAATTCACCATTTTTAGTTTTTTCTTCTACTTTTATCTGTATTTCCTGCTTCTCTTTTGCTGTTGCTCTTTAATGTAAACTTCGGCTGCTGCAGACATCTTGTCTTACAGAACATTTTTGTACAAATGTTCTGTAGTTAAAAGAGAAGGGAATTAAGAATGTAGAATACCTTCAGCGTGCAGCCACTGTGCACTTTGTCTCATATGCTATTTTATTTAGTCCTCAAATGTCTGTAGGGGAGGAACTGTTAAGTCTCTTTTTGCAGACCAGGAAGCTAACAATCAGAGAGATGGTGTGGTGAGTGGGTGCTGGGGACAGCAGAGCTCATTATCTGTTCACTGCACCATTCTGCCTCACGAAGTACTTGAAAAAATGCTGTGAAATGTTGACGTGTGAGAGTTTGCTGAGTTTGTGCAGTCTATCAGATACCACAGTAGGTGACGGGGATTCAAAGGCAAACAGATCTGGTCCTTGTCCTGGGGGAGCCCACTCTCACATGAGAGAAATACAAGCAAATGGTTATATCAGTGGCCCTTGATCTTTTTGTTCATAGGATCTCTTTACATTTTTAAAAATTGTTGAGGTCCTCAAATGTCTTTTGTTTATATGAGTTCCATCAATATTTATAACGTTAGAAATTAAAATTGAGAAATTTAAAATATTTATTGATTCATTAAAAGTAACAAGAAACCCATATTACAAGTTAAGATAAATATTTTTTATAAACAATAACTATAATTTGCAAACCTCCAAAAATCTTTAGTGAAAAGGGAGGCATTGATAATCTAACCTAGACAGATTAGATTAGGTTTAATTGGTAATGGGCCAGCTCTTTCCAGGAGAAGCTCAAGGTTCATCCAGCCTTGTTCTGCCTGGGAATTGGAAACTCTATTTTGGAAAACCCTTGGAGAAGCCCTTCCTCCATTTACCGGAGGTTGTGTTCTGAGTGTTACAGTTAGTGTGTATGGCTCTTCCCCAAAGGCTGGCATTGTGATGAGTGATGAGAGAACACATGTGGAAAAGTGACTGTAATTTAAATTTCCTACAGCTCAATAGCATTTAAAGAAAATTCCACACATTTTAATTGATCATATTACTTTGGACTTAGTATTTTGCAGTGAATGTTTTTAACAATTGATTTTTTAAATCTTTCTTTTTAAAAAATTTAATTGTGTTTTAATTTCTGGGATACATGTGCAGGACATGCAGGTTTGTTGCATAGGTAAACGTGTGCCATGGTAGTTTGTTGCACCTGTCAGCCCATCACCTAAGTATTAAGCCCTGCATGCATTAGCTATTTATCCTGAAGCTCTCCCTCCCCCTGCACTCCCTAGACAGGCCCCAGTGTGTGTTGTTCCTCTCCCAGTGTCCATGTGTTCTCATCGTTCAGCTCCCGCTTATAAATGAGAACATGCGATGTTTGGTTTTCTGTTCCTGTGTTAGTTTGCTGAGGATAATGGCTTCCACCTCCATCCATGTCCCTGCAAGGACATTATCTTGTTCCTTTTTTTGGCTGCATAGTATTCCATGGTGTATATGTGCCACATTTTCTTTATCCAGTGTATCATTGATGGGCATTTGGGTTGATTCCATGTCTTTGCTATTGTGAATAGTGCTGCAATGAACATACACGTGCATGTAGAAATCTTCAAATCCTGACAATTGTTTCTATGGAATTACTGCACAGAATGCTCTGATGGGTTTTGTTTTTTCCCACCTTCCCATCCATCTTTATTTTTTTCATGTTCCTTGTGGCCTTTTTTCCTTTTCCTTTCTGCTTCGTATTTACTTATATTTCAAGTCTGCCCATATTTCAAGGCAGTGATGGGTGGGAAGTGCTGTATAGGACTCAGCTGGAGACAGGTGAAGAAGCAGAAAGGTGTGGTTCCTAGGGAGCTGTACTCGTGCAGTGACACACAGAATCATGCCTTTAATTGAAGTGTAACTATCAACAAATGCCTCTGAGGCCATTGGCACAGTGACTCTTTAAGGTCAAGATCATCTTTCATTTCCAAGTGCGTTTTGGTCTTCTGACCATTATTAGCAGAACAGAAATCACTCCATGCATTCTGGAGATGATAGGCAGTCTATCTGGTTCAACATACCTGATAAGGAAATAGCAGCATTACTGTGCTACTAGATATCAGTATACTTATTGAGTTTCCCATTTTTGATACGTACCTCATGTGAAGTCCTTTCCCCTCCACTTCCCTTTAATTTGAATAATTAGTGTCCTTCATCTCCATTTATGGACACAGGTCATAGAATATAATCCTCTAACTCATTTGTGAGGACAAATGTTTCAATAGGGTGGGTAGATTGGGAGACACACTCTCAGTATCAGTATTTTGTCCTGGAGGAGACGTGATTCTTGAATTCAGTTCTCTTCATTATGGATCACGGGAATACTAAGGTTCCAAGGATTCTAGAGAGTGTGATCTTTTAGACTGAGCCGAGCTGCAGTGCAGGGCAGTGCAGTGCGGAGAGGGGAGTGGTTCAAGTTTACTGGCTCCCTCTGGGCTCATGGAACCCTAACTTCTGATCTCCCAGGTCACAAGGCTAAAGGAGCAAAAGAGAGTGTGTGTTGCGTGTTTGTCAGCATGACTTTGGAAACATTTGGATTGTGAGTTAATTTTATATGAAAGAACATATTATGCTTACACAGTTTTTTTTTTTCCCTTTCTTTTCTTCTATGACCTGCACATAGTCTACACATTGGTTACTTCTTTTGGCATTTTATAGCTAACATTGATGGCATTTTCCCCCCTTTTCTTGGTTTTGCCCTTCCAGCTTTACCTTTTTTCCCCGCTTTGCTTCCTTTTCTTCTCTGAATTTTGCTTTTTCCCTTTATTGCCATATCATTTTTATTTTTTCTTATTACGTTTTCCCCTCCTGCTCCTTTCCTGTGCTACCTCAATCAGCCTCTTTCTTCTTTCATTTCTTCATATTTTATTCATTTATTACCAGTGAAAATATAGATTATAGGGTTAGTAGATGGAAATTGAGGGTTGAGTAGTTACATTCTCACTAAATGAGCATGAGAGCCAGTGAATATGATTCTGATTAAAAAAAAAAAAACCTTTTACCAAACACTTGCTTAACAGTGTGATTTACATGACGTGTGTAAGCTTTTGTCTGAATATACTTAAATATATTTACTTAAATTTAAGATGTGAACTTTAACCTGTGTAATTTACACAAATTGCAGTTTAATTTAATGTAATTTACTGTAATTTAACATAAGATCCTTTATGGGCAGCATCACTGTACTACTATATTGTGCTTGGAGACTGGCTGTATAATGAGCTTCTTGCTGTTTTTGTATGCAGCTGTCTGTGAAAATGGGTGTCAGAATGGTGGACGCTGTATCGGACCCAACCGCTGTGCTTGTGTTTATGGATTCACTGGTCCACAGTGTGAAAGAGGTAAGAAGAGAAATGAGAACCCCACTTTCTGAAGAAGTCTATTTTATTGTAAAAATGTGCAATTTTTTGTTATTCAATGAAGATTCTGCTAACGAAATCATATTTTTACTCTTCTTTGATTATGTCTCTAAGTTGAATAGTAAGATTTTGAGACATAACTAATAGTGGCAGAAGCATCTCAACTTTTTCCACCAGTGAACTCAGTTTGGGCAACCAACTCTGGGGCTATGGCTCTGGGGTAATTTTGAGTGAGTGGCTGATGGCAAATTCTAATAATGTGCTTAATTCAAATTAGGAGGCATTGTTGAAAGAACTGCTTCTGTTAAAAATGAAATAGTGTCAGGATATCCTTGACTGCAAACCCCACAAAATCTGACATAAATTGTCCTAAGCAATAAGGAAATGTATAGCATTTCACAACAAAAAGTCCCAAGCTAGTGGGCCTCAGGTAGGATGTGATAAAGGCTTTTACCCTGTTACTCTGTTTCTCTTGACCCCGCCCTCCTTTATGTTTCACTTTTTATCCTACCATGAAATTCTTTGTGCTTGTAAGATGGCTGTCAGCAGTCACTCAGGAAACATGTTTCCTTTTCACCTCTTGAGACAGAAAACATCACCTCCAACTGTGGACCATCAATAGCCTCCAGAGATACTTTGTATGCTGCATGGCTTAAGCTTGAGTTTTAAAACGGTTCATGGCAAAGTGGGTGGCGGTGGTGGTAATATGTTTGACGTAGACTTATCAGGACCTGTCCTTGCAGCAGGAGATGATTTAAGCTTCCCCAGATTCACATGGAAGGGATGATTGGGTATCTGAAGCCAATAGAGCTTCCTTTGGGTAAGAGAAAAGGAGTGGAGGGATGGATGCTGGGTAGGCATCCCACATTGTCCAACTTATTCATGTAAATGGTCGGTCAAGCCAATGTGAAACCAATTTACTTTGATTTGAATAGCAGTTAAACTCATGACTTATAGACTGCTGAAAATCTCTGGCATTGATCCCTCATTATGGATCATGGGAATATTTATGTTTCAAGGGTTCTAGAGAGTGTGATCTCTTAGGTTGAGCTGAGTTGCAGTGCAGGGCAGTGCAGTGGCGTGAGGGGAGTGGCTGGAGTTTGCTGGCTCCCTCTAGGCCTGCGGAAGCCTGACTCCTGGTCTCCCAGGTCACAAGTACCAAGGAGCAAAAGAGTGTGTGTGCTGTGTGTAAGCTACCTAAAATAATGTCCTGATGGCAAACAGCTTCATGACATATCAAAGAAGTTAAACTTTATAAAATGTGAGAAGTAACTAGTGCTGATCCATAACAGTACAAACAAGCTTGAGCTTTAAAGTAATATTACATAATCATTCATTGTTATTTACATACTCAGTGCATTTTTCCAGAGCTTGTTGTGGCATCAAGTTGTACAGAACTTTCTTTATTGTGAAACTAGAATATATGAAATTATGTCAATGAAATATTACAGATAAGTAGGGATCAAGGTTTATATATGTATAGAGGCTTTGAGTGGTGAAATAAGCTTTATATTTTAAAAATTATACTCATTACCCTGACAAAACTTCATCTTGCTTTTCAAGTTTAATCTTGAGAAGAAACTGAGAAATTACAATTATATGGTGAAGTTTGAAAAGTAAAATATTTTTTCACATACATTTGGATGTATATATACATCAAAGTATTTTTGTTATTTTTAATGTAATTGAGATTTCTTGGAACTGAAGTACATTCCACAAATGATAGAGTTTAATGTTACACTTAGGATGAATTTAAATGTCTTTACCAGATGCTTTTATTTGGGAAAGAAAAATTAATTATGAAATGTTAGCATAAAAAGATAAATTATTCAGAATGGAATAACACATATTTCTTAGATAACGCTAAGTTTATTTGAACATCATATAATGTAGAATAAATTTAAAATTTCAAACATTAATTGGTAGAGATGATCTTCATTTTTCTGGGAGTCTTGTAAACTTTGTAGCTCTTTCATCCTGAAGCAGATTTCAAAATCAAGTTGTAATTGGCAAAGAAATTGGGTGAGTAGTTTCAACTCAGAGGCTTCCAGGAATTGCGTCATTATTCTTCAACAGTTATTCATTCATTAGATTTGTTAGTCCTCATTAATTTCTGAGAATTCAATAAAGACTTCCATATATTTTACATGTACAGTAGCATGTTTTCAGAAAAAAATATAAGATTAATTAGCTAATGGATTACCCTTAGGGATATTTTTTAAATGTTGGTTTGTTTCTTTTTTTTTTTTTTTTTTTTTTTGAGACGGAATCTCGCTCTGTCGCCCAGGCTGGAGTGCAGTGGCGCGATCTCGGCTCACTGCAAGCTCCGCCTCCCGGGTTCACGCCATTCTCCTGCCTCAGCCTCCCGAGTAGCTGGGACTACAGGCGCCCACAACCGCGCCCGGCTAATTTTTTGTATTTTTAGTAGAGACGGGGTTTCACCGTGGTCTCGATCTCCTGACCTTGTGATCTGCCCACCTCGGCCTCCCAAAGTGCTGGGATTACAGGCGTGAGCCACCGCGCCTGGCCGGTTTGTTTCTTAAAAGTCTTATTACTTGCTACCCTTCAGATGGAAGTTCTAAAGCTTCGTTTCTTCTAAAGGAGTTAGCAAGTTCCACTCTTAGATAGCAACCATGAACTTTAGTATTTTAAAAAGATGTTTTACATTGAATTTATACATGTATAATAACCCATTCTACTGAAAATGAAGTTCATAATTTTTTTCAAGAAACATTGTGTCTGTGTAGACGCAAAAAGAGTAACTCACTTATGTTGAAGTTAGTCAGTAAGCTCATGTTTCCTGTTAACGTTTGAAGTTTACATATATATTTTAAAATTACTGAATTTCAAAATATATATTCTTTGTTCTCTTAAAAAAAGACCCTTGTAAAATCAGAGATATTTGTTCCTCCTTAATGTAGAACACACAATTTCCCTTTAAATTGGCCTCCTGGGATCAGTCATATGATAAAACGTGGCTGCTTTTCCAGCTCTCTGGGCTTTTGGCAGACTGGTATCTAGACCCAGAGACTGACTAGTAACCAATGGCTGGCATGATTATGGTATTTAACTTGAGTCTGGGTGCTGGGTAACCTGAACTTCTTTGGAGTTCTCTTTTCACACTTGCTAATATGTACAATGACCTTTTATACTTAGCATAAAAAAAAAAAAAAAAAAAAAAAAACAGTTCTTGTGACAACAGGCTAATTGTAAAATGCAGGCAGCTCATTTGTGGCCATGGCATATGAAAGTACTGAATTCTTTATGTATCTCTTTCCAAACAAATGTAATTTGAAAAAAAGATAAATATCTCACTTAATATACGCTTGAGATTAAACAGAAACGGAGTCAGCATTCGATGTTGAGACTCGATAGGTTTTTTCCCCTAATACTTAAAATGTACTTTATGTTTTATCAGTAGAAACTTGGAGGGGTTGGGTAGACAAGAAATACATTTACCTAAGGAATTTCTGAACCAAATAGATGATTACTTGATCACAAATATGGCCTGTCTAGAGTCCTCCTTTCAACTTTTTTGACTTAAAGGATTGTTGAAATCTTCTTTTGTAATGGAATTTTCCTTGAGGTTTATATAAGGCCCATCTGTTAGAAGTATATCCTAGACCCTTTTAAGTTATATATAAATTACTACTACAAATGGG
The DNA here is from genome assembly GCF_043159975.1 of Macaca nemestrina. Lineage (NCBI taxonomy): Eukaryota > Metazoa > Chordata > Mammalia > Primates > Cercopithecidae > Macaca > Macaca nemestrina. The sequence goes on from NC_092130.1 coordinate 51,885,935, forward strand.
TTTTATCATGTAAACATGACTTCCTTAAAATAGTATGCAAATTGTGTAAAATTGCAAATAATCTGGTGCTTAGTAACATTTCCTTTAAAGTGTACATTTTTTAGTACAACTTAAAGGAAACAAGGACTAGAAAATTACTTTTTAATTATTGACACTTTAAAGAAAAATGACTTTTGTTAATCTGCATCTTCCATAAAAAAAAAAAAAAAAGGTGAGATCAAGTTGCAAATGTTAGAGTTCAAAAAATCTAAACTTTCAAGCCTTTATGTAAAATGAGCATAGATTGATTTCCATTTAGGTTACCTTTTATGAAATCATCCAGTTATAGAAACTAATGCGTGAACCCAGGTCTAAAAGCGTGCTGAGAAGGAGTCACTCCATCTCTGCCTGAATATCTCTGGTCAGGGGCTCTCACTCACTCACCCCATCACAAAACAGTCCTGCTCATCAGAGTCCTGCTTGCTGGAACTCTGCATTATTCTGCTGCTGTCCAACGAGGACATTTAGCAGATGTGTAAGATCCCATATAGTCTAATTTAGTGGGAAGATGATGATGACAACTTCTCTAAAAGGAGTCAACCACAACCTGCCACTCAGGTGTCCATGCTGGCAACTTGGAGTCTAATTATAAACTCTTCAATTATTGTATACATTTTTATTTACTCACCCACACTTCAGGAAGTAAAGTAACTGTAATAGCCACTAAATCTACTTAGACCTTACCCAAATCCTCCAAGAGTAGTTGTAAACATGGACAAATTTCGGTTTTCCTTAATTCTGGGAATACTGTAGACCCAGACTCAAGTTCGTTTAGAAATAACTGATATACTTGTTAACCCAAAGGACTTGGAATGTATTATAAAGCATGCAGGGTGATTGTACAGCTTATGAACATTCAAGTAACATAGCAAATTAGTAGTATGACCAGGAATATAGGGAATATGGTGAAGAGAACAAGCTGGTATTACATAGAATTCTGTACACAGTGAATTTGATACTTTCAAGAAATGGATAAAGAATGTTTTTAAGAAAATACGTTCCATTGTAGTTTTCTGTTTTAAAATGTAATGCATGTTTATTATAAAATAATTTAGAAATAAAACAAGATGAAAGATGAGAATCAAATTATTCATAACGCCTACATTTAAGATTAATTACCATTAACATCTTGGAGACTGTAACTTGAGTCATTTTTCTACTGCACATGCATGTAGTGTTTACAAAAAATGGGATCTTTCCTTTCTTACTAGAATTTGCTCTTCTGTAACGTGAAATATCCTTATATCTTGCTTCTCCTTTTGTGTTACTAAATATGCTACAGATTGTTATAGTTGTACTGCATGTTGTAATAACACAAAAGGAAAAGCAAGATATAAGAGTAAGATATAAGTGATTTGGAGTGTTTACTTCCATTTACCTTTTTAACCACAGATTAGAATATTCCAGAGTGTAACTAAACTAATTTTTAAAATAAATATTTAATACTTATTCATCCAATATTTGTTGAGTACTCTTAAAGTATTAGGCTAAGTACTTGGAACTTGAATTATAAGAAAAACCAATATATACTTCTTATTAATGAGAAACAAATTATTGAAAAACTAGTCATCTACTTTACACATGAGGATGCAATAAGACACAGTAAATACCACAATAGGAGTAGGAACAAAAAGTAGGAGAGCTCGAAAATGCTCCCTAATGCAGGACAAGTTACAAAAGTCTTTCTTTCAGTCAAATGAATGTAGAATGGAAAAACATAGCTTACTACAGTGGGAAAAACAGTATCAGACTAATTCCTGTGATATATCATGATTAAATCTTATACTAACATTGTTTAAACTCCATAATTCATGACCAATTACCTTAATTACTAAGCTGATATTTATTTTGCAGAAATAAAATGTCTCTCTTTTTCTTGCACTCTGAAAATTTAGTAGAATGAAAATTACAATAAGCAGAGAGAGAATGTTACCAACTACAGATGTCAGACTCACATGCACCCTCAGGCGCACACACACACACACATATTTCTGCACTTGTGAGGCCGTTAAGAAGAGCACTTTATAACCTTGCACTCTCTAAGCTAAACTTAGCCTTAAATGGGCATCAGAGAAATAGCAAAAGATCTGTGGGAACTTAACTTTTTGGCACTGGCTCAGATGGTACCCTTATCTTGAATGCCATTAAGAACAGAAGGGAAAGAAAATTAGAGAAGAAAAAGCAGACAGTGGGAAGTGGAAGAAAAAGAGGGGAAGAAGAAAATGAAGATAAGAAAAGAGAGATGTAATGCTAGACGAGAAGTGGAGACGCTTGGTGTTGTATGAAGGAAGGACTTAAATCTGGGAGAAAAATCAATTCACTGATTGATCTATCTGGGAGAGGCCAGGCTTTCACTTCTTAATCCTCGATTTAAGCCTTTGCTGTTTAGATCTGTAAAATAAGATTGAACTTTTGGCAGCCCAGTAGATCCTGATACTTTATTCTCTTTTGAACAAAAGCAATGTGTATTTCATTTATTCCAGCTCTTTCTTTGATTTTGGTTTACCTAGAGGCAGGGAAACCTGCAATATAAAATACAAAGGCTAGAATATTTTATTTTTATCTCCATAAATATTTTTTCTGTTTTCCTGTTTCAACATCAGATTAAAAGACATTAGAGGTTAATTGGTGTAGAAACAAGGCGAAACTACCAGACACACACAAATTAAATGTAATCAGATGTGATTATATAGAATTTACTCAAAGGTAATTAAATCAGATGTGCATGTATATGGGGGAAGTGATGTAACAAATACCGTATATTTCAGAAGTTACAAATTCTTAAATAACACCTGTCTCCAGCGGTTTCAGATAAACAGTTGTGGACCCATAATCACCTCATAGATTCATTGGAAAGATTAAAAGCAATAATGTGTTAAACACCTGACACACAATAGGCAGTGTGCCTGACACATGGTAAGGTTCCACTAAGTGTTACTTGTATTTTTAGAACGCAGGCTGTAGTCGAAATCAAAGCTTAATATTAAAACCTGTCTAACTTTAGAAATGTGATTGCCCTCTCTGATGCCTGTTTGTACATATATAATGCACATCTATTATGTTAACTTTGAATCATTTTTGTGAAGATTGAATGATATAATGCCTGGCATCCAATGAATTAAATAAATAATGGTCATCAATGCTAATATCTTTTTAAGACGATTCCCCCGTTATCAAAATGATAGATGTGGTGGCTGGTTATTAGAAATAGAATATTCGAAAATGGACTCTCCAGGGGGAGAAAAAAGAATGTTGTGACCTACTTAAGTCGTACAAATAAGGCTTAATGATGTTTTTATTGACAGTGGAAAGACTTGGAATACAGTGGATACTTTAAGAGAAGTTCACAATCCTGAGATGAGATTTAAATGAGAAATGAAGTGCCGTGGCCTGTGTCCAGCACCAAGTTAACTGCTCAATAAATGATCAGCTATGATTTAAAAAGTAAAGCCGAGATCTGATATGCTTTTTTTTTTTTTTTATGGAGTCCCGCTTTGTTGCCCAGGCTGGAGTGCAGTGGCGTGATCTTGGCTCATTGCAACTTCCGCCTCCTGGGTTCAAGCAATTCTCCTGTCTCAGCCTCCTGAGTAGCTGGGATTACAGGCTTGCACCACCACACCTCGCTAATTTTTTTGTTATTTTAGAAGAGATGGGGTTTTGCCATGTTGGCCAGGCCGGTCTCAAACTCCTGACCTCAGGTGATCCACCCGCCTTGGCCTCCAAAAGTGCTGGGATTACAGACGTGAGCCACCGTGCCTGGCCTGATATGCTCTCTTAGATAACATAGTCCTGTTGGGAAAGAGAGAGACTATTTCAGGATCTCTGGGACATCAGTTGTGAACAGCATAAGTTTCACTATATTACCTTTTGTGGGATTTTTGGTAACATTATAGATTGACTGGAAAATATTGTATATCATTATCGCGACCTTGCTTTTTATGCAGTTGAATTAGACCCTACTTGTTTTGACATGTTTTTATTATAAATATCAGTGTTCTTATTAGCAGTTACTCATTACTTAACTGGTCTTTTGAAAATGTCTTAGTTTGCCCTTTTCCTCTACACAAGTTATTATTCTAAGCATTTTACAATGTAACTTACATATATGTAGAGTTTACTTAAGCCAAGTACTTGTAATCTATAGATTTGCATATTGCTGAATCTGAACGAAGAAGTAGGTCAGAGTTTTTCAAACAGTACAGAGATCAGTTCATCTGTGATGCTTTCCTTGACCACCCTACCTTCCTACCCCCATCTTATTTAGCTGGCAAAAATAAGGCAGTCTATCCTTTTACCTGCCGTATATCCATTCCTCTAGAATAGCTCTCTTCATTGCGTTGTGACTGTGTATTTGCTTGGCTGCAGGCCTCTTAAGAGCAGAGATACTTATCTAAAATTGCCTTTGTGTTTCTTATACTCCACACAGTGCAGCATAATGGAAGACACATCATACATGTGACTGCATAAGCATGGGGGATTCCAAGTAGAAGAAATAGGATAAAAATAAGTATAGAGATAATAAAGGTCCTTGAATGTTCACAGAGACTTAAGGAAAAATAGACACGGACCTTAATTTACAAAGTCTGAAATGCTGGAGTCTAGAGGCTGCCTTCTGTACCCTCAAGTAGACCCTGAGTAGAGGAGCTATGAATGACTTGTATACTTGAAAGCAGTTCTCCACAAACGTCATTCTGGAGTGGCAAACAGAAAAGAATGAAGGGTGGAATCTCTTAGGGGAACTCACTGCATGTCTACTAGATTAAATTTACATAATATTTCACTGAGATTATGCTTTATGTGTACAAAAATTAGATTTTTAATATAAATTGGAAATTGTATAATTTGGAGGGAAGATAACATTTATTGGACTTTTACTATGATAACTACTTTAGAGGAATTAATATTTTTAACGACCCAAAATATTTTTTAGCATAACACTATGAATAAAAAAATGGAGGCCTAAAGAAGTGAAGCAATTTTCTCATGTTCACTCAGCTAATAAGGGAAGAAAGTAGGATTGGCACACTGGTGGTATAACCTCAGAACCCACATACTTATCCTCAACTTTGATTCTAGTGAAACAGGACATTGCAAAAGTAATGTATTTCCACTCTTTAGAACTATATTGTGTCAGTTCAGTATGAGTACTGGTAACAAGGTATATGATGCCATTGAATTAAAGGGATGGCTTGCCGTTTAGGGATTATTTTCTTATCTAGTCTAGGCAATACACACACATATATGTATATTTCAGACTATGACTCTGAATTCATAGGCTCAGAACTTCTTTATGTATATAACCTAAAATGTTCAAAACTCATAAAGCTTAACACAAAATTCAGACTTCTGTGTTTAGCCAAGATAGACTAACAGGAATAAATTAGCCTTACTGCCTGAAAAGAACAAAATACGGAACAGAACATATGAAAATGTGGTTTTCATGATATTGGACACTAAGCAACAAAAAACAGTGACGCGTGAGAGAAGGGAAACAACAATGTGAACCGTTTTGACTTCCCCAGCTTGCTGCCTGAAAGGGTTTTTCCAGGCTGTGCTACGACCTGGAAGTTTGCCCCACCTGTGGCCCACGGCTCATGCAGCCCAGGAAAGCTTTGAATGCAGCCCAACACAAATTCGTAAACTTTCTTAAGCCATTATGAGTTTGTTTTTTGGGTTTTTTTTTCTCTTTTTGGTCATCAACTATCGTTAGTGTATTTTATGTGTGGCCCAAGGCAATTCTTCTTCCAGTGTGGCCCAGGGAAACCAACTTCTGTGCTATGGAGTGAGAAAATCCAGGCACAGCCTAGCTGACTTCCTAAGTTCTGGGGAGATCAAGATGGCTAGAGTTCTCAGGGCAGAATCCTGGAGAGGAAACAGGTATATAGAGAGAACTTTGGACATCTACAGAGGCTGTCTCTCAAGTTTTCAGCAGAGTACTGACAATCACATTCATGTGAGGAATCTATCTGAGACTGGAGAAGGAACTGCTTGAAAGGAGTGAAAGGAACAATACTCAGAGAGCACATAAGCCTGGAAATACTGCCTTCCTCTCTAACCAGATTAGAGGGTCGCATAATTGGTGGGGCATTGGTTAGAGTACTCAGAAAGGTGTTGCTTCAATAGTGGAGAACAATTAACTGTAGATTAAATGCTCCTCTGGCTGTGGAGAATACATTTTAAAAGCAACAACTAAAAGGATTAAACATCTATCTAGAAAGTTTAAGAATATTTATAAGAATACAAAAATATTAAGCACTAAAGTAAAAAAAAAAAAATCCCAGTATATGGTATCTAATCAGCTATCTCCAATCAAAAATTTTGCATAAAGAAGCAGGAGAGTGTAATCAAAATAGAAAAATAAAATCAACTAAAATTCACCCCAAACTGACAAAGATGTTAGAATTAACAGATTGGAAGACGAAAGTAGTTATTGTAAGGTATTCCTTATGTCTCTAAAGTTGGAGGAAAGATTAAAAATGTTAAGTAGAGATGTGGAATCCAAATTGAACTTCTACAGATGAAAACTACAATGTCTGAGGTAAAAAATTTTCTCTATGGGATTAATGGGAGGTTAGACATTATAGACAAAAAACTAGTGAGCCTGAAAACATAGCAACACAAATTATTCGAAATAAAGCACAAAGAAAAAAAGGCTTAAGAATATAGGAGAGCATAAGTGAGCTCTGTGACAACTTTCAGCAAAATGAATACATATAATTAGAGCTAGCAAAATAGTAGATGGCAGAAAAAATATATTTGAAGAAATAATAGTCAAAATTTTTCCAAATTTGATCAATGCTATAAACTGACAGGCCCAAGATCAATGAATCCCCAAACAAAAGAAACTTGAAGAAAATTATATTAAGATACATCATAATCAATCTCTCAATACCAGGGATACAGGGAAAATCTTAAAGTAGCCAGAGAAAAGAGAGACATTTTGTATAGAGGAAAAAAGATAACAATGACAACAAATTATTTGTACAAAACAGTGCAAGTGAAAGAGAGTGGAACAGCATATTTAGAGCACTAAAATTGAAAAAGACAATTCTCTGCCTAGACTTCTATATTTAAGAAAATGTCTTTCAAAAACAAGAGTAAAATAAAGTTTTTTTCCAGTGTGTAAAAGGGCAGAATTCATTTTCCAGTCTCCTGCACAGTAAGAAATATTAAGGCAGTTCTTTAGGCTGAAGAAAAATATTGCCAAATAGTTTTGAATATTCTTTGAAAAATATTGAAAGGAATGAAAAGTATCAAAAAACATGACTATGTGGGTAAATATATAAGACTTTTCCTTAGTATTTTAATTCTCTTTGGGAAACAATTGACTGTTTGAACAAAAATTGATTATAATGTCCTATGGGGTGTATAGTAGATGTGGTGGTAAAATATATAAAACAATAGCACAGAGGCTGGGATGTGCCTATACTATATGTCCAGAATTATGTTACTTGAAGATAGACATTGATAAGTTAAAGATGTGTAGTGTAAACCTTAGAGTAAGCACTAAAAATACAGAGTAATGATTAAAAAGCCAACAAGAGGTGATAAAATGGAATAATAAAGAAGAAAGCAACAAAAGAAGATAAGGAGAACAAATGATAAATGGGTAGCTAGAAAACAAACAGGAAGTGGTAGATTGAAACCTAGCCATATCAATCATCACAATAAATGTAAACGGTCTCAACACTCCAATTAAAAGATAAAGATTGTTATGTAGGATTTTAAAAATCCAATTATATGCTGCCTATAAGAAATCTATTTTAGATAAAAGACACTAAAAAGTTAAGACCTAAAAGATATAAAAATAAATAATTGGCTAGTAATCAAATTAAAGCTGGAATAACTAAATTAATATCAGACAAAGAAGATTTCAGAGCAAGTAATAGTATCAGGTATAAAGAAGGCCATTTCATAATAATAGAGAGGTCAGTTAATCAAGAAGATGTAATAATTCTAAGTGTTCTCTCAATAGCATAGTTTCAAAATACATGAAATAAAAACAGAACTGCAAGGAGGTGTAGACGGGTCCATAATTAATGGAGATTTCAGTAGCCCCTCTCAATAATTGATAGTAAATAAGAAGTCAATACGGGCACAGAAAACTTTAGCACTGCTGTCAATCTACTTGACTTATTTAATATTTATAGAATACTTTGCCACACAGTAGCAGATAATATACATTCCTTTTTATTTCACATGGAACATGTAGCAAGAAAGATCATATTAATATGAAGTAGATAATGAACAACTCTAAAGCAACAATAAGGTGAATAATATCTTGAAAGACATATATTGCCAAAGCTCAATGAAGAATATAGTTGGCCTTTTGAATTCATGAATTCCGTACATGTGGATTCAGTCATGGATCAAAAATATTTGAAAATAACAATAAAAATAACAATACAACAAAAAAAATATGAACTAAAAAAGTTTAGCAGTAAGATAACCATTTATATAGCATTTGCCTTGTATTATGTACTATAGGTAATCTAGAGATTAAAGTATATGCATGGATGTGTGTATGTTTTATGCAAATACTACATAATTTTTTATCAGCAACTTGAGCCTCTATGAATTTTGGTATTTCTGGGCATCCTGGAACCAATCCCCTGCAGATACTAAGGGACTGCTGTAAATAGCATGAATATGCCTGTATCGGTTACATAAATTGAATGCGTAACTTAAAGCCTTGTCATGAAAGAAAACTACTGGCCCAAAAAGCTTTACTGGTGAATTCTACCAGACATTTAAGAAAGCAAAAATACCAATTCTATGTAGATTTCTCTAGAAAGTTGAACAGGAGTTAAAACTTCCCAGCTGCTTCTGTGAGGCCAAATTACCTTGATACCAAAACCAGAAAAAGACATATCAAGAAGAAAACAACATATAAATATAGATCATGATATAAAATTTCTCAACAAAATTTTAGCGAATGTATTAATAATATGGTAAAAGCATAATCATAGCCAATTGAGATTTATCCTATGATATTAAAAAACAGCATATTTCACTATATGAACAAATTTTTAAAAATCAGAGTATTCATCTAAATATACCAGACAAAGCATTTGACAAATTCTGATTCCAAAATCCATTCCCAAAGCTGTCAACATGATAAAGAATTGAATAGAATTTCCTCAACATGAGAAAAGGGCATTTCCAAAAAAACTGTAATACAGTGACAAAGCAAGGATAGTCACTGTCATCACTTCTACTGAACTTTGCACTGTTTGGTCCTAGCAAAGGCCATAGGCAATACAAAGAAATAAAAGTCATATATATTGGAAAGGAGGAAGTAAAATTGGTTTACTTGCAGATGACGTTATTGTCTATGTAGAAAATCTGATGGACTTTACAAAAATCTACGGGAGCTCATAAGTTCAACAAGGCTGCAGGATACAAACTAGTGTCAGTGGCATTTCTGTATCTAACAATGATCAGTTGAAAGTCTAAGTTGAAAATGATATCATTTACAGCATCATATTTATTATGTAATTCTCATGGATAATTCTGCAAAAGATGCACAAGCCCATGTGCTGAAAATTGCAAAACATTGCTGAACAAAATTAAAGAAGACCTAATAATTGAAGAAATACACTGTGTTCAGTAGTTGGAAGACTCAATATTGTGGGGTGTCTCTTCTCCCAAAATTGTTGCATGAACTCAGCATAACACTGATCAAAATCACAGCAGAAGTCTTACCGGCAATGTATGAAGTCCAGTAGAGCAATATCTCATTGTGATTTTCAACATCATTCATCATTAGGGAAATGCAAACTAAAATCACAATGAGATATCACTCAACTGCATGCATTGCTTGTAAGAATGTACATGGTACAACCATTTTTGAAAACTGTGTCAAGTTTCTTAAAAAGTTAAGTATATGCAGATTATATTATTAGGCTATTTCACGCTTTATTTGCCCCAGCTAAATGAAAGCTTATATTCATACAAAAACTTGTACTCAAAGGCTTGTAGCAGTCTTATTTGTAATAGTGCCAAACTGCAAACAGCCCAAATGTCCATCAGTGTATATATCAAGAAACAGGTTGTATATTCATACAATGGAATACTTTTGTTGACTGAAAAAGTAATGAATTATTTATATGTACATTATGGATGAACCTTAAAGTATTTAGGCTGAGCAAAAGAAGACAGTTGAAAAAGAGTAAATACATTATGGTTTCATTTTTATATAATTCTAGATAATTAAAACTATTATGATAACTTGCAGAGTAGTGGTTGCCTAGTGATGCAAAGGTATGGATAGGCAGGATATAACAATGACAAAGGAACTGGTGGAAACTTGAAATAGTGAAGGATATGTTGTTATATAGGTTGTAATGATGATGGGTTTATACATGTGTAAAACCATACATGTACACTTTAAATATATGATGCTGATTGTATGTTAATTATACCTCAGGAAAGCTGTTAAAAAAATGAATAATGAAAGTAATTGTTTCTCCTTTTGTGTAAGTTGGTTTAGGTTTTGGGATTAATGCCTCTGGCCACATACACTTTTTATGTACTTATGGTTAGGGAAACACAGTGAGGGATGCTTCCAGAATTGTTGTGCACATCTTTTTGGGACTTGTATTTGGGGATATTGAGAAAGCAATGTTACTAATTATTGTCTGCATGATTAGTATGAATTTCTCAAGAAGCAGATGGCCATTGTATTTATCTGTTCTGCCACTGCTAATAAAGACATACTCGAGAATAGGTAACTTATAAAGGAAAGAGGTTTAATTGACACACAGTCCCACATGGCTGGGAGTCCTCACAATCATGGCAGAAGGCAAATGAGGAACAGAATCAGATCTTAAATGGCCTGCGGCTTTTTTAGGCACAAAGTACAAGTTGTTGTTGGTGAATCTACCATTCTGGGGTCTAGAGGATGGTGGCCCTTTTCTCACAGCTCCATTAGACAGTGTCCCAGTGGAGACTGTGTGGGGGCTCCAACCCCACATTTCCCTTCCACACTGCCCTAGCAGAGGTTCTCCATTAGGGTTCTATACCTGCAGAACACCTCTGCCTGAACATCCAGACATTTCCATACATCCTCTAGAATCTAGGTGGAGTTCCCAAACCTCAATTCTTGACTGTGCACCCACAGGCCCAGTACCATGTGGAAGCCGCCAAGGCTTAGGACTTACAGCCTCTGAAGCAATAGCCTGAGCTGTACTTTGGCCCCTTTTAGCCACAGCTGGAGCTAGCACAGCTGAGATACAGGGCACCATGTCCCAAGGCTGCATAGAGCAGGGTTTGAGTGTGGGGGGCCTGGGCACCAGGCCCAGGAAACCATTTTTTTCCTCCCAGGCCTCCAGGCCCATGATGGAAGGGGCTGCCATGAAGGTCTCTGACATGCCCTGGAGACATTTATCCCATTGTCTTGGGGATTCACATTTGGCTGCTTGTTACTTGGGCAAATTTCTGCAACTGGCTGGAATTTCTCCCCAGAAAATGGTGTTTTTATTTTCTATCACATTGCCAGGCTGCAATTTTTTCAAACTTTTATGATCTGCTTCCTCTGGAATGCTTTGCTGCCTAGAAATTTCTTCCACCAGATACCCTATTTCATAGCTCTCAAGTTCAAAGTTCCACAGACCTCTAGGGCAGGGGCAAAATGCTGCCAGTATCTTTGCATATCAAGAGTGGCCTTTACTCCAGTTCCCAAAAAGTTCCTCGTCTCCCTCTGAGACCACCTCAGCCTGGACTTTTTGATCAAATCCATTCAACAAGTCTCCAGGAAGTTCCAAACTTTCCCACATTTTCCTGTCTTCTGAGCCCTCCAAGTCTCTAGGAAGTTCCAAGCTTTCTCACATTTCCCTGTCGTCTTCTGAGCCCTCCAAACTATTCCAGCCTCTGCCTGTTACCCAGTTCCATAGTCTCTTCCACATTTTCAGGTGTCTTTACAGCACCACCCCCTATCTGATAACAATTTACTATATTGGTAGTCTGTTCTTATGCCACTAATAAAAACATACTCGAGACTGGGTGATTTATAATGGAAAGAGGTTTAATTGACTCACAGTCCCATGTGGCTAGGAGGCCTCATAATCATGGCAGAAGGTGAATGAGGATCAAAGTCATGTCTTACAGACAGCAGGCAAGAGGGCTTGTGCAGGGGAACTCCCCTTTATAAAACCATCAGATCTCCTGAGATTTATTCACTACCATGAGAACAGTATGGGGGAAACTGTCCCTATGATTCAATTATCTCCACCAGGCCCCACCCTTGAAACATGGAGATTATTACAATTCAAGGTGAGATTTGGGTGGGGAACAGCCAAACCACATCAACCAGGAAGTCAGGAAATGTAACTAGAAAAATAGTCGGGGTATAGTTTTTATAATTTCTTGTCCTATCACTTTTTCTCAAAGAGTTAAAAGCTAAATTTATGTTGAACAAAGAAAGTGTCATAGCGTATAAAGGAGAGGAATTTTCTGCCTGCTTATTTTTGTTCATTAAAAGCTTTTGTTCTTACAAAAATTAGTGCTAATTTTTTAAAAAAATTGTTATTTAGTTTTACTTTAAATATTACATAAACTGCTTTCTAATCTTATTTATTTTGTAAAATTTTAAAATCTGATTAAAATACTTAGGCCACCATTTCTTGATTTACCAACATCATACAATCTCTGTTATCTCTCCACCATAAGGGGAGTAAGTATGGTATCTTTAATTGTTGCTTTTTTTCACCTCACCTATAGGTTGATTCAATTTTTGTCAATTGATTTTTCTAGGCTCTGCTTGAGTGTTTTCTTATTGTGTATAATGTTGACTTGTTGCTTTATACTTAAATTCCAACTTGGATAGGTTTAACTTGGGTGTTTACACCTTTTTCCCTTTATATTTCTATATATATGATCCAATTATTTTCTGGCATTGAATGTGCTATGAAGAAGTCTGACTCTAGCCTGATTTTTCTTCTCCTAAGTCACTTGCTGTTTTTTCCTGGATGCTCAAAGAGTTTTTACTTTATAATTATGTATATTTTTTGTTCTGTACAAGTTTTAGTGAAAAGCATGTGATCATTTGATTGGAATGATAGTCTTCTTCCTTAATTTTGGAGAAACGTTCTATTGTTTCTTTGAGCTGTTTGTACCTTTTTCCCTCCATATTTCTATAAATATGATCCAGTTGTTTTCTGGCATTGTATGTGCTATGAAGAAGTCTGAGTCTAGCCTCATTTTTCTTCTCCTAAGTCAATTGCTGTTTTTTCCTGGATACCCAAAGAGTTTTTATAAGCATGTATATATTTTTTTCTGTACAAGTTTTAATGAAAAGCATGTGATCATTTGATTTGGAATGACAGTCTTCTTCCTTAATTTTGGAGAAATGTTCTATTTTGTCTTTGAGTCATTTTTCTCCATTTTTAGGTTCTCTACTTCAAGTATATTGATTTCTTTTTTTAGACTTTTGATCTTTTATCCACTCTTTACTTCTTTTGATCTTTATCAGTAATTCTTTTTAGCTGTGTCTGTTCTGTTGTTTTGGCCAATTAATGGAATGATTTTATAATCATATAAGATATCTTACTTTGTTTTTAGTTTATTTAGAAGTTTCTTTTTTATTTCACTCTTTGGTTTGATCATTTAGACTTCATTTAGCTCTTTTGTTACTGAATTCATTTCCTTATGTATTTATTAACAAATAGTTTTGTAATACAAAGAAATCATGCAGGAAATTATTTTCCTACAGTGGAGTGTTATTTTCTTAATCTGCTTTGTGTATTAGGAAAAAATTATAGTATGTTACATAGTTCCTGACCCATTTATTTTTGTCTTTTGCTTGCTCGAAATGGGCATTTGCATTAATTTGGTAAAGATGAATTTTTCATTTCTTCCTTTCAAAATTACCTAGGGATTGTTTTCCTTCCTTAGCTCCTGTTTGAGAGCCAGGTACTTCAGGTACATTATGTTCTGAGCCCCTATGAGTAAAGGAAGAGCTCAGCTGGGATTTGGGCAGCAGTGATGAAAGGATCTGAGCTCTGTACTTTCTCAGGTTCTTCTTCACATGTCTTGGGTCAGGATCACTCCCTCTTGTCATGGAAGTATTCTTTTTCAAAGAGGATTCAGTACCTGATGCACCATTGCTATCAGAAAATCATGCTTCATGTTAGTTTTCTGTATTTGTCTCATCATTCCTCAGCATTAGTGTCGCTCTTCCTTATTGTGATTTTAAGGGGCTTCACCCCAGCCTGCTGCTCCCTGAGAATCCTTTGTTCTTATGTTCTTTGTGCTTAATGCTGAGGATAACTAACCCTGTGTGATGATGATCTTTCTGTCTTCACTGTCCAGGTTTCTCCCATCTGGTAGAGATCACAATGATTGGGCCTTTCTGTTTTGTTTGTTTGTTTGTTTTTTCTAATGTGATGTTATGTGGGTAGGTGGGGATTTTAGTCCTATAAATTTTTCCTAATTTTTCCATAAGCTAAAGATGAACTCAGCTCTCCAGAAAGACTTGTGAGATTTCTCATGATTTTGACTGATCATCCTCATTCCCCATATCATTTGAGGGAAGAGGGGTTATGACATTCTCTTCTGTTTCATTCCTTGTCTGTTGTTTTTCAAACGTGTCAGGAATTTGGGCCTATTTCTTCTTTAGGTGCTGACAGTAAAAGTGTTGTTACTTTCATTTGACCTTTGTTGTTGTTGTTGATATTAGCTGTGGGAAAGGGAGATTCTGTGATATGGTTTTACTCTACTGTATTTTCCAGGAATTTTTTTTTTTTTAATCACATTTAAACAGTTTTTGACCTGAAATCTATGTAAAGTCACACAGAAAGCCAGAAGGAGGGGCTTCCAATTGTAGATGATATATTTTGTGATGCTGCAGCTGACATTTAAGACTAATATTGTTGCAGTTTAGTAAGTGCATGTTACTCAATCAAGAAACATTAATTCTCTGGGTGCCTCATCTTCTGCGAATTAAAGACTGTATTTCCCATGACCATACTTAATGTCGTGGTTTAATGCATGCAAACTTCTTCCATATGGGCAAAACTTTATGTTTGTGAATGTCTTCATCTGATTTAGAAATAGCATACAAAGCACATTCCAAATCTTGGACAAGATCATTTTCATCTTAAAAAAAATAAAAAAGGAGGGCGGAGCAAGATGGCCGAATAGGAACAGCGCCAGTCTCCAACTCCCAGCGCGAGCCACACAGGAGACCGGTGATTTCTGCATTTTCAACTGAGGTACTGGGTTCATCTCACTGGGGAGTGCCAGATGATCGGTGCTGGTCAGCTGCTGCAGCCCGACCAGCGAGAGCTGAAGCAGGGCGAGGCTATGTCTCACCTGGGAAGTGCAAGGGGGAAGGGAATCCCTTTTCCTAGTCAGGGGAACTGAGACACACAACACCTGGAAAATCGGATAACTCCCACCCCAATACGGCGCTTTAAGCAAACAGGCACACCAGGAGATCATATCCCACACCTGGCCGGGAGGGTCCCACACCCACGGAGCCTCCCTCATTGCTAGCACAGCAGTCTGTGATCTACCAGCAAGGCAGCAGCGAGGCTGGGGGAGGGGCACCCGCCATTGCTGAGGCTTAAGTAGGTAAACAAAGCCTCTGGGAAGCTCGAACTGGGTGGAGCTCACAGCAGCTCAAGGAAACCTGCCTGTCTCTGTAGACTCCACCTCTGGGGACAGGGCACAGTAAACAATAACAAACACAGCAGAAGCCTCTGCAGACGCAAACGACTCTGTCTGACAGCTTTGAAGAGAGCAGTGGATCTCCCAACACGGAGGTTGAGATCTGAGAAGGGACAGACTCCCTGCTCAAGTGGGTCCCTGACCCCTGAGTAGCCTAACTGGGAGACATCCCCCACTAGGGGCAGTCTGACACCCCACACCTCACAGGGTGGAGTACACCCCTGAGAGGAAGCTTCCAAAGCAAGAATCAGACAGGTACACTCGCTGTTCAGAAATATTCTATCTTCTGCAGCCTCTGCTGCTGATACCCAGGCAAACAGGGTCTGGAGTGGACCTCAAGCAATCTCCAGCAGACCTACAGCTGAGGGTCCTGACTGTTAGAAGGAAAACTATCAAACAGGAAGGACACCTATACCAAAACCCCATCAGTACATCACAATCATCAAAGACCAGAGGCAGATAAAACCACAAAGATGGGGGAAAAGCAGGGCAGAAAAGCTGGAAATTCAAAAAATAAGAGTGCATCCCCCCCGGCAAAGGAGCGCAGCTCATCACCAGCAACGGATCAAAGCTGGACGGAGAATGACTTTGACGAGATGAGAGAAGAAGGCTTCAGTCCATCAAATTTCTCAGAGCTAAAGGAGGAATTACGTACCCAGCGTAAAGAAACTAAAAATCTTGAAAAAAAAGTGGAAGAATTGATGGCTAGAGTAATTAATGCAGAGAAGGTCCTAAACGAAATGAAAGAGATGAAAACCATGACTCGAGAAATACGTGACAAATGCACAAGCTTCAGTAACCGACTCGATCAACTGGAAGAAAGAGTATCTGCGATTGAGGATCAAATGAATGAAATGAAGCGAGAAGAGAAACCAAAAGAAAAAAGAAGAAAAAGAAATGAACAAAGCCTGCAAGAAGTATGGGATTATGTAAAAAGACCAAATCTACGTCTGATTGGGGTGCCTGAAAGTGAGGGGGAAAATGGAACCAAGTTGGAAAACACTCTTCAGGATATCATCCAGGAGAACTTCCCCAACCTAGTAGGGCAGGCCAACATTCAAATCCAGGAAATACAGAGATCGCCACAAAGATACTCCTCGAGAAGAGCAACTCCAAGACACATAATTGCCAGATTCACCAAAGTTGAAATGAAGGAAAAAATCTTAAGGGCAGCCAGAGAGAAAGGTCGGTTACCCACAAAGGGAAGCCCATCAGACTAACAGCAGATCTCTCGGCAGAAACTCTCCAAGCCAGAAGAGAGTGGGGGCCAATATTCAACATTCTTAAAGAAAAGAATTTTAAACCCAGAATTTCATATCCAGCCAAACTAAGTTTCATAAGTGAAGGAGAAATAAAATCCTTTACAGATAAGCAAATGCTTAGAGATTTTGTCACCACTAGGCCTGCCTTACAAGAGACCCTGAAGGAAGCACTAAACATGGAAAGGAACAACCGGTACCAGCCATTGCAAAAACATGCCAAAATGTAAAGACCATCGAGGCTAGGAAGAAACTGCATCAACTAACGAGCAAAATAACCAGTTAATATCATAATGGCAGGATCAAGTTCACACATCACAATCTTAACCTTAAATGTAAATGGACTAAATGCTCCAATTAAAAGACACAGACTGGCAAACTGGATAAAGAGTCAAGACCCATCAGTCTGCTGTATTCAGGAGACCCATCTCACACGCAGAGATATACATAGGCTCAAAATAAAGGGATGGAGGAAGATTTACCAAGCAAATGGAGAACAAAAAAAAGCGGGGGTTGCAATACTAGTCTCTGATAAAACAGACTTTAAACCATCAAAGATCAAAAGAGACAAAGAAGGCCATTACATAATGGTAAAGGGATCAATTCAACAGGAAGAACTAACTATCCTAAATATATATGCACCCAATACAAGAGCACCCAGATTCATCAAGCAAGTCCTTAGAGACTTACAAAGAGACTTAGACTCCCATACAATAATAATGGGAGACTTCAACACCCCACTGTCAACATTAGACAGATCAACGAGACAGAAAGTTAACAAGGATATCCAGGAATTGAACTCATCTCTGCAGCAAGCAGACCTAATAGACATCTATAGAACTCTCCACCCCAAATCAACAGAATATACATTCTTCTCAGCACCACATCGTACTTACTCCAAAATCGACCACGTAATTGGAAATAAAGCACTCCTCAGCAAATGTACAAGAACAGAAATTATAACAAACTGTCTCTCAGACCACAGTGCAATCAAACTAGAACTCAGGACTACGAAACTCAATCAAAACCGCTCAACTACATGGAAACTGAACAACCTGCTCCTGAATGACTACTGGGTACATAACGAAATGAAAGCAGAAATAAAGATGTTCTTTGAAACCAATGAGAACAAAGATACAACATACCAGAATCTCTGGGACACATTTAAAGCAGTGTGTAGAGGGAAATTTATAGCACTAAACGCCCACAAGAGAAAGGAAAGATCTAAAATGGACACTCTAACATCGCAATTAAAAGAACTAGAGAAGCAAGAGCAAACACATTCGAAAGCTAGCAGAAGGCAAGAAATAACCAAGATCAGAGCAGAACTGAAGGAGATAGAGACACAAAAAACCCTCCAAAAAATCAATGAATCCAGGAGTTGGTTTTTTGAAAAGATCAACAAAATTGACAGACCACTAGCAAGACTAATAAAGAAGAAAAGAGAGAAGAATCAAATCGACGCAATTAAAAATGATAAAGGGGATATCACCACCGACCCCACAGAAATACAAACTACCATCAGAGAATACTATAAACACCTCTACGCAAATAAACTGGAAAATCTAGAAGAAATGGATAATTTCCTGGACACTTACACTCTTCCAAGACTAAACCAGGAAGAAGTTGAATCCCTGAATAGACCAATAGCAGGCTCTGAAATTGAGGCAATAATTAATAGCCTACCAACCAAAAAAAGTCCAGGACCAGATGGATTCACAGCTGAATTCTACCAGAGGTACAAGGAGGAGTTGGTACCATTCCTTCTGAAACTATTCCAATCAATAGAAAAAGAGGGAATCCTCCCTAACTCATTTTATGAGGCCAACATCATCCTGATACCAAAGCCTGGCAGAGACACAACAAAAAAAGAGAATTTTAGACCCATATCCCGGATGAACATGAATGCAAAAATCCTCAATAAAATACTGGCAAACCGGATTCAGCAGCACATCAAAAAGCTTATCCACCATGATCAAGTGGGCTTCATCCCTGAGATGCAAGGCTGGTTCAACATTCGCAAATCAATAAACATAATCCAGCATATAAACAGAACCAAAGACAAGAACCACATGATTATCTCAATAGATGCAGAAAAGGCTTTTGACAAAATTCAACAGCCCTTCATGCTAAAAACGCTCAATAAATTCGGTATTGATGGAACGTATCTCAAAATAATAAGAGCTATTTATGACAAACCCACAGCCAATATCATACTGAATGGGCAAAAACTGGAAAAATTCCCTTTGAAAACTGGCACAAGACAGGGATGCCCTCTCTCACCACTCCTATTCAACATAGTGTTGGAAGTTCTGGCTAGGGCAATTAGGCAAGAGAAAGAAATCAAGGGTATTCAGTTAGGAAAAGAAGAAGTCAAATTGTCCCTGTTTGCAGATGACATGATTGTATATTTAGAAAACCCCATTGTCTCAGCCCAAAATCTCCTTAAGCTGATAAGCAACTTCAGCAAAGTCTCAGGATACAAAATTAATGTGCAAAAATCACAAGCATTCTTATACACCAGTAACAGACAAACAGAGAGCCAAATCAGGAATGAACTTCCATTCACAATTGCTTCAAAGAGAATAAAATACCTAGGAATCCAACTAACAAGGGATGTAAAGGACCTCTTCAAGGAGAACTACAAACCACTGCTCAGTGAAATAAAAGAGGACACAAACAAATGGAAGAACATACCATGCTCATGGATAGGAAGAATCAATATCGTGAAAATGGCCATACTGCCCAAGGTAATTTATAGATTCATTGCCATCCCCATCAAGCTACCAATGAGTTTCTTCACAGAATTGGAAAACACTGCTTTAAAGTTCATATGGAACCAAAAAAGAGCCCGCATCTCCAAGACAATCCTAAGCCAAAAGAACAAAGCTGGAGGCATCATGCTACCTGACTTCAAACTCTACTACAAGGCTACAGTAACCAAAACAGCATGGTACTGGTACCAAAACAGAGATATAGACCAATGGAACAGAACAGAGTCCTCAGAAATAATACCACACTTCTACAGCCATCTGATCTTTGACAAACCTGAGAGAAACAAGAAATGGGGAAAGGATTCCCTATTTAATTAATGGTGCTGGGAAAATTGGCTAGCCATAAGTAGAAAGCTGAAACTGGATCCTTTCCTTACTCCTTATACGAAAATTAATTCAAGATGGATTAGAGACTTAAATGTTAGACCTAATACCATAAAAATCCTAGAGGAAAACCTAGGTAGTACCATTCAGGACATAGGCATGGGCAAAGACTTCATGTCTAAAACACCAAAAGCAACAGCAGCAAAAGCCAAAATTGACAAATGGGATCTAATTAAACTAAAGAGCTTCTGCACAGCAAAAGAAACTACCATCAGAGTGAACAGGCAACCTATAGAATGGGAGAAAATTTTTGCAATCTACACATCTGACAAAGGGCTAATATCCAGAACCTACAAAGAACTCAAACAAATTTACAAGAAAAAAACAACCCCATAAAAAAGTGGGCAAACGATATGAACAGACATTTCTCAAAAGAAGACATTCATACAGCCAACAGACACATGAAAAAATGCTCATCATCACTGGCCATCAGAGAAATGCAAATCAAAACCACAATGAGATACCATCTCACACCAGTTAGAATGGCGATCATTAAAAAGTCAGGAAACAACAGGTGCTGGAGAGGATGTGGAGAAATAGGAATGCTTTTACACTGTTGATGGGATTGTAAACTAGTTCAACCATTATGGAAAACAGTATGGCGATTCCTCAAGGATCTAGAAGTAGATGTACCATATGACCCAGCCATCCCATTACTGGGTATATACCCAAAGGATTATAAATTATGCTGCTATAAAGACACATGCACACGTATGTTTATTGCAGCACTATTCACAATAGCAAAGACTTGGAATCAACCCAAATGTCCATCAGTGACAGATTGGATTAAGAAAATGTGGCACATATACACCATGGAATACTATGCAGCCATCAAAAAGGATGAGTTTGTGTCCTTTGTAGGGACATGGATGCAGCTGGAAACCATCATTCTTAGCAAACTATCACAAGAACAGAAAACCAAACACCGCATGTTCTCACTCATAGGTGGGAACTGAACAATGAGATCACTTGGACTCAGGAAGGGGAACATCACACACCGGGGCCTATCATGGGGATGGGGCAGGGGGGAGGGATTGCACTGGGAGTTATACCTGATGTAAATGACGAGTTGATGGGTGCAGCACACCAACATGGCACAAGTATACATATGTAACAAACCTGCACATTATGCACATGTATCCTACAGCTTAAAGTATAATAATAATAAATAAATTTAAAAAAAAAACCAAAAAAAACAAAAAACCAAAAATAAATAAATAAAATAAAAAAATAAAAAAAATAAAAATAAAAATAAAAAAATTAAGTTCTGAATGTCACAGTAGAGAGTTTAGTTAGAATTTAACAGATTACTGTGTTCTTGAGCATGTCAATTTACAAGTAATTTCACGTTTGAAAAATGCAGACATTGGGCTATATCAGTGTTTACTCATCTTTCTTGGTCATAAGAATCACCTGAGTATTTTCATCAACAATATTGATTCCCACATCTGTTTCTTGAGTATTCAAATTCAGTATTCAGATCACTGAATACAGTGATTTGCAACCATTATTGCTTATTATCATCACCAGGGAGTTTTAAAAAATCTTGGCACTTTAGGCTTCATCCCCTAACAATTACTTAAGAATCTCTGGAGCAGTAGGACCCATGGCGAAACATTAGCATTTTTTAAAGCCCGCAAAATAATTCTACTGTAAGGTGAAGTTTGTGAAACGCTGGTATAGCATGAGGCCCTTACAAAGTACCCCAGGGTATTTTTTTTTATAATTAGCTAGGCTTAAGAAATCATTTATTAAAATATCTCTAATATTTTATTCAATAATTCAATTTTCACATTGAATAGTGCCTGAAATGAAGCCACTCTGGATATAATTTACTACTAGATTATTTTGAAAGATTTATAATGTCTTAAAATTCTACTACCAGAATAGATTTTGCCTCTTTCTGATGAGGCAACATTGGATTTGGAATAGACAACTTTATGTTAAGGTTTTCTCCATATCTCATGCTTTTAAATCCCAATGATCTCGGTAAGAAGTGCATACTCCCTGCAGGGGGCAAAATTGAGCCAACAATGTTTATAATAGCTTCCATTCTTGGCTTGGTTACTATGTGGTAAACTAAGAAATAACCCAAATAAACTTTAAAAATAATATATAGAATGACTTGTAGATGAATGGGAAGCTTTATCTAGTTTTTTTAAAAGGAAAATCCTACGCGTTTGAAGGAAATTAATGACAAATCTTGCTAAAACTAAATCTATATCTTAATCAGTTATTACATTATAGATTTGTAGATTATAGTAAGATTGTAGAGACCATAGTGAAATATGTAAAGGAATGTAACCCTGCACACTTTTTTCATACTACTTATATAATGCTTCTCTTTTTTAGAATAATTACTGACATTCATTAAGTATTCATTTCTTACTTCACAGTTATGTATTTTCTATTGTTTATGACTCTACAAAACTATAAATAAGTATAGTTTATTTCCCTGCATTTGAGTGAAGCCAGAGGAACTTGATCTCTCTCTCGTAATTATGTCAGGAATGATTTGTGAAGGAGGTGGTGTCTGAAGAGTTGTTTGATAAAAAGACAGTTTGAGGGCTTGGTTAGTGCTGGGGAATACCAAGGGCCATTTTTTCAGGCACAGAGCACTTGACGATAAAAACCTAGAGCTGAACTAGACAAGATCAAAGAACAACTGAGCAGATAATGGAGAAGAAGTTGGAGGAGTGAGGAAGGTACTTTGGGGAATCCCAGTGGAAAGCGCTGTATTCATTAATTATCCCATGACTGGTGAGATGTTGGGGATTTTTACTTCCATTGGCTGTTATGTATGAACAAAAAAATATGTGGGATTTTGCAAAAGCCCTAGCCAGACTCTTCAGTAACTTCCAGGTCCCTGTGGGGACATGCAGGAATCACTTTGATGGTGTCAACCTCTAGAATGGTTTGGGTTTGAATGGTCATTTCTTTCTGGAGTCCCCAAAGGAAGCAAATGTACCCTGCCCTCTGCATTCCCAGTAATGTGTCTTACACACTACTCCAGCTCTGAATTCTGTCGTGCCTCTCTCCTCTCTCCATCTGATGTCTCACAGTCTTCCTCAGGACAGAGGGGTCGGGCTTCCTTTTGCTTTTGCTTTTCCTTTTCCTAGTGTCAGATGGGTGTCAGAGAGGGATAAATTGGTTGAGGCATGAGGGGTTCTAAATTGGGAGTTATTTCACCAAGTATATTCTGGCATATGTATTTGGTACATTGCATGATACAAAGGGCTTATAAACTTTTTTTCTGTTACTTAATAACTAGAATTATGAAACAAACTCACCTAATCATTCAGTTAAAAGTGTTTGGAGATTTTGTGTTAATTATTTTAACTATCACATTACCAGGGATATTGAAATACGTCTCCACCCCTTCCACTAGCTCAGAGACATCACTGTAAAGTAGAAAAACACCCCCTTTTTAAAACCCTTTACTGCCAGAAATTTGTCATAATAAACATAGAAATCTAGATCGACTGTACTTTGAATCACCTCTACCTGGAGATTGCAGTATGCCTTTCCTTTTACACGCTGGTTCCGAATGGTTCAGGCCATCTTCTTGAGTGTTATGATGGCAATAAAGCAAATCCTGAAAATTACTTAACCACTTTGTACCAGTTTGAAGTGGACTGGTTGACCCCACTGCACATCCATTTGGGATTAGATTTGTGATTATTATCAAACCAGATATTAGAAATTCAGCTCATAGTTCAAAGTGGCCCAAGAAAATGTAATCCATAAATCTCTGAGGATCTAGGACTTTTGGTGTGTACTCATCCATGGCACATCCACATGTGTCATTGTTAAGTTTTCCTAAGTCTGGTGTTTGGTATTCCAGGTGTTGACATGTTATCAGGCTGCCCTAGAACTCCTGACCATCATGATAACTCAAAACAAGGAACCTATTTCTATACCTCACTCCCAGCTGTTGAAGACACTTAGGAAAGGATATCCCTCAGTCTTAAATCGTTGTTTAATTTGTTCTTTTTCTATTTCTTTCTTTCATGGAATGTCTTTTTATTTATATTTTTAAACATTTATTTCAACAATGTCTTATACATTTCAGAGTATAGTTTTGTACTTCTTTTGTCAAATTTATTTCTATTTTCTTTTTAGTGCTATTGTAATATAATTGTTACAGTTTTATTTTTGAAACATTTATTGCTAGTGTATAGTAATACAGTTGAGTTTTGTGTATTGATGTATCTTGCAGCCTTGCAGAACTTGTTAATTCTAATAGTTTTCAATGGATAATTTAGGATTTTATATGTATTATATATTAAATATTTTTTCATAATATATTTTTTATAATATATATGAAATGTGTGTGTGTGTGTGTGTATATATATATGGCATGCCATCTACAAATGAAGATAGTTTTACTTCTCTCATTCCAACATGGATGCTTTTTCTTTTCTTTTCTTGCCTGATTTCCACTGGCTGGAACCTCTAGTACAAATGTTGAATAGAAGTGGCATGATCAGATTTCCTTGTCCTATTCTGATCTTAGGGGGAAAGTAACAAGTATTTCACCATTAAATATGATATTATCTATGAGTTTTTTTGTAGAGGCCCTTTATCATACTGAGGAAGTTCCCTTCTACTCCTAGTTTTTGAGTGTTTTTATTGTGAAACTTGTTCTTTTCTGAGTGTGTTGAGATGCTCCTTGTCGTTTATTCTGTGATATGGTGTTTTACAATGATTGATTTACATATCCTCAAATTCCTTGGATTAATTCCACTTGGTCTTGGTATATAATGTTTTTAATATATTGTTGGAGTTGGTTTGCTAGTATTTTGTTGAAGATTTTTGCTTTTGTATTTACATATAATATTGTCTGTAGTTTTCTTTTCTTTTGATATCTTTGTATGACTTTGGTATCAGTGTAATTGTGACCTCATAGAGTGACTGAAGAAGTGTTCTTCCCTCTTATTGTTTTGGAAAAGTTTGTGAAAAATTGGTATTAATTGTTATTTAAATGTTTGGTAGAATTCACCAGTAAAGCCATCTGGACCTGGGCCTTTCTTTTTGGACAGTTCCTGTATCCCTAAGTGAATCCCTTTACCTACTATAAATTAGTAATTAGAAAATAATTACTAATTAATTGGAAAATCCAATTTTCTAATTACTATAGAGTCACTTTTGATAATTTCTATCTTTCTAGAAATTTGTTCATTTCATATGTCTGATTTGTTGGCAAACTTGTTCACTTCATTGTTCAGAGTATTACTTTATTATCATCTTTATTTCTGTAAAGTCAGTAGTAATGTTGCCTCTTTCATTCTTGATGTTAGTATAAATAATTTGAGTCTTCTCTTTTTTGTAGGAGTGGAGTCAGTCTAGCTAAAGGTTTGGCAACTTTATTTGCCAGAGAACCACCTTTTGATTTTGTTGATTTTTCTCTTATTTTCTATTTTCTATTTTATTAGTATCTTCTCTGATCATTATTATTTGCTTCTTTCTGATTGCATTAGGTCAAGTTAGCACTTTTTCCAGAGTCTTAAGGCTTTTTATCCTCAATTGTTCTAATAAAAAGTCAGCTGTTGACAGTTGTCTTTTTGTCTTTAATGTTTTTACTGTGATATATCTACATTTGGATATCTTTGCATTTTTACTACTTTGTTAAACTTCTTGGAGGTATAAATTAATAATGTGTTTCATCAAGTTTGGAAGCTTTCTGCTGTTTCTCTGAGTATCTTTTCCTGTTCTTTTCCTCCTCTTCCTCTGATACTTCCATTATTGTATATTTTTGGTGTACTTAATGGTGTCCCACATTTCTCTGAAGCGTTGTTCACATTTCTTACTTCTTTTTTATTTTTTTCCTCTGCTTTTCAAATTGTATACTCTCTATAGATCTATCACCAGAAAGTTCACTGATCTTTTCTTTTGCGAGTTCCAATCTACTCTTGATTATCTCCAGGGAATTTTTTATTTCAACTATTGTGCTTTCTAACTCCAGAATTTCTACTTGATTCTTTTTACAGTTTGTCTTACCATTGATAATATTCTCACTTTGACGAGACATTGTCAGTAAACCTTGTTTTTTCAGCATGGCTTCCTTTAAGTTTTGGGACATATTAATAATGACTGCTTTGAGGTATTTGTCTGTTAAGGCTGGTCTTATGAGTTCTTTCTAAGGGCATTTCTATTGCCTGCTTTTTTTCCTGTGTACTGTGGACACACTTTTCTGTTTCTTCACATATCATAGTTTTTTGTTGAAAACTCTACATTAAAATAAGATACTGCAGCACTTTTTGATACTGCCCCCACCCCAGGGTCTTGATACTGTTGTTTAATTATTTTGTTTAGTGCCTTGGCTGGCCGGTCTTAGTGAAGTCTGTTTCTTCTGCAGTGGAAAGCCTCTCATGCTGCCCCCCAGAGGCACAGTCTTGAACATGTGCCCAGTTACACTGGGATGACAGTGGTTTTAATAGTGCTCTTTTTTTAACTGTTCCTGTCCCTGATCTGTCTGTCAAGCTGTTGGCTTCTGTTGGTATCACACCTATCTGTTAGGCCTCACTAATTTCTGACTAATTTCTTAATTTTTTTAATAATGCCCTGGGGCATAAATTGCTCCATAGTCTGATCCAGTTAAATCCAGGACCCTTTTCAGGATAAATTTTTGGGGCCAGTCTTTGAGCCTCTGACTCCAGAAAGACTTCTTAGCTGTCTCTTTGTCTGAACTAACTGGCCATGGCTTAGCTGAATGCCCTCATAAAGCTATCAGCCTCCTTTTAATTGCCTACCATCAAAATCTCCATTTCCAAAGCACTTTCAGATTTGAACTTCCCTACTTTATCTATTTTAAATAAAGTCAGTTCCTTTGGAAAGAGTTTCAAAGGTCTTTCTTCTTATGGCCTGTCTTTCTCTTTGGGCAAAATCTCTGAACCACTCCTCTGGACTGAAGGTGGAGACAATGGTCTGTCTTGGAGTGACACTACTGCTTTATAAATAGGATGCAGGGTAGGGCTGATCACCTCTAGTCTTCTTGGCTTACCTCTTTTCTGAAATATCTGTGTCTCCAGCTTAAACTCTGAGTCACAGACCCATATTTGCTATTGCTTACCTAAACAAAGCTGTCTGTCCCACAGAAACCTTGCATATGACATGTCTTACATTGAACCTGCTGTCATCCCCAGGTTTTCTCTCTGTATTCCTCATGTCAGATAGGGTCATTAGCATTCACCCAGTCATCCAAGCTAAAAATCTCACAGTAATTCCTGACACTTCTCACTCCACCACCATAACAGATCTGTCACCAAATCTTGTTATTCTACCTCTGAAATGTCACACTAATGCATACCCTCCTCTTCAGTATGATGCTAATTTAGCCCTAGTTCAGGTCTTTTTTTCTTTCTTAGACCATGTAGCAGTCATCCTTCCAGTATCACACAGCCTTCAGAGTTTATTTTTTCCTACATCCTTCTCAGTTAAATAATTTTTGAAAGTGCTAATATAAAATGTTTTCATGGATCTCCTGTTAGTATGTAATAAAGTCCACATTTCTTAACTTGATAGAGAAGGCCCCTTATGAAGGATTATACCCCATTAATATTTCTGAACCCTAGATTGTAAGTGAGGATAATATGCATTAGGGAAGTTGTGAGGTTTCGATGGCATGATATATATCAAGTGCTTACCCAATGTCTGAAACACTGAGTGCTCAGTAACTGTTAGCTGTTATCATTATTATTATTCTTTCTCTCTCATAACTGAAAATTCCTTCAGCCTCCCCATCCCTAACACATATACCACTCCAGCCACAGTAAACTGAGTTTTTGTTTTTTCCCAAATACACCTCTGATTTTCACCCCTTAGCTTTGTACTTGGTGCCATCTCTGCCTGGATTGCCCACTGGAGTGCATCATGGTTGTAACTGAGGATTGAGAGTGAGTCCCTGTCTCAGAATCCCTCATTACACTTACTGTGTACATCTGGCATTCAGTGTTTCTGTATTTGTCACTGTTCTTGCCTTAACAGACTGTGAGTTCATTAACGCCAGTGGTCATGTTTTATTTGCCTTTGTATCCCTAGGTCTTTACTAATTAAGATGGATAAAGCCTTGTAGCACTTGCCCAGGAAATTTTGGTTTAATGTACATTTATTTTTATTGCTAGTCTTTGTATTCTTTTTCATTACATGGTTTTGCACTGAACATTGATTTTGATTTTTTATGCTTTACACTTTAATTTTAATCAAAATAAAGTTTTATCTAATCTGCCAGTTTCCCCCATATACCAATAGGTAAATCAATCTTCCTTCCCTCTTTCTCTTTCTCTTTCTTTCTCCTTCCTTCCTTCCTTCCTTCCTTCCTTCCTTCCTTCCTTCCTTCCTTCCTTCCTTCCTTTCTTTTTCTCTCTCTCTCTCTTTCCTTTTCTTTCTTTCTTTTCTTTTCTTTGTTTCTTTTCTTTTCTTTCTTTCTTGATGGAGTTTTGCTCTTGTTGCCCGGGCTGGAGTGCAATGGCACGATCTCGGCTCACCACAACCTCCGCCTCCCAGGTTCAAGCAATTCTCCTGCCTCAGCTTCCCAAGTAGCTGGGGTTACAGGCATCTGCCAGCACACCCAGCTAATTTTTGTATTTTTAGTAGAGACAGGGTCTCTCCATGTTGGCCAGGCTCATCTTGAACTCCTGACCTCGGGTGATCCACCCACCTCGGCCTCTCAAAGTGCTGGAATTACAGGCGTGAGCCATCACGCCTGGCCAGTATTTCTATATTTTAACAAAACTTTGACCCTGTTTATTAAATGTTGTAAAAGATCTCTGACATCATGGAAATATTCCCATGATAGTTATGTGGCTGCCTCTTTGTATAGAATAGGTGTGCTCTAATTCAGAGGTCTCTTTAATCATATTTATTACCTACATGGCTCATTTCCTTCTGACTTTTAGAAATAGTAGGCTATTGGACAGTGAAAAAGAAAATGATTCTTGGGTCTGGGTGTTTACCCTCTTTTAATGAGGATTATCTTGGGTTACAGTGAGGAATAAAACTATATTCAAGGAAGAACAAGAAGAGTTCTGGGAGAAGAAAATAGATTGAACATATATTAATACTATTTTCATGAAATAATTGCAGAATAATCTGTAAATTATGAAGACACATAAGCACCCTCAGAAAGGCACCGGAATGCCTTTCTAACTTTGACAAAGTGAGAGGGAGGGAAAACTTAACCCTCATTTAGGTATGAATCTCAATATTTGTAACTGATTTTACAAGAGGAGAAACTTTGTTCAAAGTGTAGTATAACTGAAGAGAATTTATAGATCATAGATCAAAATCATAAAATGGTCATGCTATTTATTAGAAGGAGTACGAAAAAGAGAGAATAGCTCAAAAAAGTATTTTTTAAAAAGGTCTTTCATTAATTGCCCCAAGCGGATATAAATATTTGAATAATTGTGGTTCTGGTTGAAGAAAAATGCCCTTGATTCAAAGATCAGTCATTAAATTTTAATATGGTGGTAGATTTCCTTTATTTATCAAGATAGGCTTTTTGTTGACTTGTTTTTGTCATTGCATTTTTCTTCCTCTTTATGCTTATTAACATGAGAAAATTACCCTCTTCAGATTTTGGAGCAGCTATGGAAGAAATAACGTTAATTCTGTTAAAGAGTAAGGAAGCTTTTCTATCAACTAAATGTCAGCATTGTGTCAAAGCCATAAGCTTACACTGGGTTGTGGTAGTGTGAATGACAAGGCAGCCCTAGCAGTCTTCTGTTGCTCCACTTCCTGTGTGGACAAAATGTGATTACTCCCTAAGCTCAGATACCATCAGACCCTGCAAGGAAGGATACCAGCACTGTTTTTGTCAGTAACCTGCTTTTGTTCTCCGCCAGTCACAGAATCTCTAGGTCTATCACTGCCTAGAGAAAAGTTTACAATGTTCTAAGAAGCTTTTATTGCATTACAGAAAAATTGTCTGATGAGAAAATCCCAATTATACTTTTGAAAGTAAATGGCTTGCTGTCCTTTTCAAAAGTTTTTCATGCTTTTAAAAGCCAGTTTTAAAGCTAGTACAGACTGTGTGTGTTCTCTATTAATTGTAACTCAAAAAAGAAGTTCTTTCCCTTTTTAGAAAATTAATTTTCTCATCTCCCTACCTGAAAATCTGTAACATTAAGTTTTCTCTGTTCACCTCATATTATTTTTCTCTGAACCTAAGATGCTATCCTCACAAGTTAAACATTTGGAAAAATTACATATAATGAAGGCTTTTCTGAGCATTGGATCAAATAACAATTATGGAAATAGATCAGAGCAACTCAGGAGCACTCTGTTCTTGGAAGGAAAAAATGCATTCCAAAAATTCTGCATTACTAGTGGTTAAGAAATTGATGAGTAACCTCTTTGTTTCTCATACAAGCCACTGATCAGTAAAGTAGAAATTTTACTATTTATTATTCATGTATTTGTTACTGCTAATATTAGGAACAAAAAAGAGATGAATTTATTTTTTAGATTTCAACATTTATTAAGAATTTATTGAACATGTACTATGTGCCAGACACTCTGCTAGATGCTCAGTATTTTCCTTGTTCTAAAATTAAATTTTAAAAAATTGTATTACCTGGATGTAAATGGATAGAATTCGAAATAAAATATGTCTCCCCTGGGGACATAAACCTGTACAATCACATATGCATTACTGTATATACTTGATATTACAATGTGAGCATTAGAGTTGATGTTTTCACTTCCTAGTACATAAAACGTTTTCGATTATAGAGGTGTAAACTCTTGTTTTACACTTTTCATTTAAGAGAATAAGTTGTGGAATTTTGAGGAACAGGTTGGCTGTTTTTATGATTCAATTATCTTGGTTCGCTTTGCACTTGCTGTGGATTCCTTGATTTATGCCAACAGTCTTGGTTTTGTCTTCAGCAGAAACGCCAGGGGAAGTTCTCATGACCTCTCTCACCATCAGTATGGCTAACATCTGTTAAAACAGAGTTGATATGAAGTTGGATAGTTTTTCTTTTTAATACTTGATCTGAGTATGGCTCTGATCTCAGATTGTTAAAACAATAAAACTACTTTTTATATGATTTATGTTTTTTCTGATTATAAGAATAATACATGCTTGTTGTATAACTTGTGGAAAGTGCTGATCATTAGTGGGAAATGGTTGAATTCTTATCTAAGTACTATGATACCTTTCCTTTAATGAGCACCTTCTATGTTAAGGCTCTTTCCATGAATGATTTCACTGAATTAGTGTCAAGCAGCTAGTAAATGATTGCACTGAGATTTAAACCCAGGTCTGCCTCCCTCCTCCATATGTGGTCTTTGTACTGTAGTCTATAGTACATCTGTAGATGTATGCTCCTACATCTGTAGTCTTCATCTGTAGTCTATACAATATTGGCTTCCTGGTTATAAATTATAATGAGTGAATAATCACAAACACACATCCTTTTTCTTTATGTTGCTGTATTGCTTTGGATATAGCATCTAACCTCTGAGGTCTTCTATTTCCTTAGGGGTTGATTGAGTATAATAATTACACTTACTTCCCTGTACGGAGTTAATGAATCATTTTTCACAGAGTGGTTAGAACAGGGTCTGATACATGTAAGTATCTTATAATTGTTTCCTAATATTTTTATTATTACAAAGAATCATAATTCCTTTCATTTAAAAAATCATTTTATCATTTCTCATTCATGAATTCAGGATATACT
Organism: Macaca nemestrina; assembly: GCF_043159975.1. NCBI lineage: Eukaryota > Metazoa > Chordata > Mammalia > Primates > Cercopithecidae > Macaca > Macaca nemestrina. The sequence goes on from NC_092130.1 coordinate 51,917,750, forward strand.
TACAAACACATTTACCAGAAAGCCTGAATACATTACAGATTCTTAAGTAGACTAGAAGGAAAAATGTTTAAGTGACAAAATACAAAAATAAGACCCTAAGAGCATGTAAAAGAGAAAAACAAATTCGAATAAGAAGAAATAGCTAAATAATTTCTATAAAGACAAAAATTCCAAGTAAAATCTGACCAAAAGTGTTTTGTGGACTGTCATATACTTCTTGATGGGTAGGAATCTAAACTAAATTTGTAACAAGTGTGATTGCCATTATTGACTTCGATCTAGCATGACTGCATAGAAATATTCATTTCTAACAAACTTGTCTTAACTTGCTTCCTAGAACTGGCATTTTGCCTTGTCTAAAGGTAGAACTTGAAATTTTATTAAACTGAGACCTCCAGTCATGCTAAACTCTACCATAAGATGTATGATAGTTTGAAACTTACTGACAATTCATGGTTGATATATAGTCACTGGCAAAAGGGTGGCAGCTAACCAAGACTGTTAGCACAGCAAACCTTAGTACCTTACCACCCTGGCAGTTGGACCAGAAGATTAAGTGTTTCAGTGAATGCCAGCTTAAAATTCATTTTTGTAATAGATTCTTGAGTCTGGGTTTATTGAAGCATGAACTCCCAAGGTTTTATCCTGGCAACAAAAGATACCTGGAAAATGAAATAGTCATAAATATGACTGAAACATTTATTAAATTGCCAGTAGGAAAGTAAGGACCCTAGCTTAGTATATGTGTTCTTTACGACTTCAATAAAATATCATTTTTATAACTCCTATGCCTTTTTATATGTTAGCTAAATTTAAGTCTAAATTCTGTTTACATGAACTGTATATCTGAGTTTATCTGAAATGGATTTTTGTTATAAATCAAGAAATCTCCTTTAATGATCTCTAAATTTAGGGACATATACAGTTATGACTGTACTGTAAAATATATAGTTTATATGTCATATGGATGCTCAAATTTGGAAATTTTACATTTGTTATAAGAAGTTATTGTGCTGGCTAACTTTTTATTATCGTTGGATTTTCTTTGCGTAGGCAAGTTGTCTATGTATCAAAATTTATAAAGTACTTAAAGTATTATTTTAAATTAAATAAAGTGAAACATTCATTGATTCTTCAAATTTACTAAGAAGCTATCATCTGCTAGTCACTGTGCTAGGTAATAGAGAAACCACAATAACCACATTTAAAATCCTTTCTATATGTACTTATAGTCTTTTGGGGAAAATTTAAAACAAATATATTTTTAAAATGTATATTGTGATAAGTGCCCGAATAAAAGAGAGAGGTGTTTTGGCCGGGCGCGGTGGCTCAAGCCTGTAATCCCAGCACTTTGGGAGGCCGAGACGGGCGGATCATGAGGTCAGGAGATCGAGACCATCCTGGCTAACACGGTGAAACCCCGTCTCTACTAAAAAAAATACAAGAAAATTAGCCGGGCGAGGTGGCGGGCGCCTGTAGTCCCAGCTACTCGGGAGGCTGAGGCAGGAGAATGGCGTGAACCTGGGGGAGCGGAGCTTGCAGTGAGCCGAGATCGCGCCACTGCACTCCAGCCTGGGGCACAGAGCAAGACTCCGCGTCAAAAAAAAAAAAAAAAGAGAGAGGTTTTTGAGATACTGATTTAAAGGTATTTCCAGTGATTGTGTAAGAAATTTCACTCTAAAGAGAGACCATTTAATCTGAGACCTTGTATTATTCAGTATGGCCTAGGTTATGCTATCATAACAACCAACCATAAAAATCTCTGTGGCTTGTTTTACTTAGTAAACAAAGATTAATTTCAGTTCATCTTACATAACCAAGTGTCCTGTGTAAGTTGGCAGGGGAACTTTGATCGTCATAGTTACTAAGGGACTTGGAATGAAGGAGGTTCTATCTCAACACATGCCTACATGGCTACCAAAGCAAAGAGCCAGATGATGACTTGCACATTGGTCCTTAAAGATTTTGGCCTGGAAGTGATACTTCTGTTTTCATATCATTGGCCATAAAAAGTCACATGATGTGGCCATACCTAATTTTAAATGGGGCAGAAATGTACATTTTTCTATGTGCATGAAAAGAGAGGAAAATTGGATTTTGGGAAGAGCACTAATGACTTGTACAGGCCTGAGGAAAGAGAAGGAACTAGCCATTTTAAGAGTTGCATGAGTTCATGTCCTTTGTGGGGAACATGGATGAAGCTGGAAACCATCATTCTGAGCAAACTATCATCAGGACAGAAAACCAAACACCGCGTGTTCTCACTCATTGGTGGGAATTGAACAATGAGAGCACCTGGACCCAGGGTGGGGAACATCGCACACCAGGGCCTGTCTTGGGGTGGGGGATGGGGGAGGGATAGCATTAGTAGAAATACCTAATGTAAATGATGAGTTAATGGGTGCAGCAAACCAACATGGCACATTTTACATATGTAACAAACCTGCACGTTGTGCACATGTACCCTAGAACTTAAAGTATATATAAAAAAAAAAAAGAGTTTCAGGAATAGAGTTCTTGTAAGAACTCTACTTGGTAAGGGGCCCTGCACAGTCAAAGGTTCTGAGGTAGGAAAGAGGTGTGTTTTGAAAACATACAAGAACAACAGTGAAGCTAGACTGTTGTGAACGATAATTTCGTATACAGTTAAATCTTGATTAGGAGAGACATTATTTTGAATATTTTTCTGTCTATCTTCCATTAAAATATTAATATGCTGGAAATATTTTTATAATTATCATTTACTTTAATTTTATGATTAGTTGTCAATGAGGTTATCTTATAGATTGTGGAAGTTTCTCATATTGTATTCCATTTATGATGGAGGTGCAGTGGTGTGGAATGTCATTATATACTTAGTTTCTAAAGGGCTCTCATTTAATGTTAAGGCTTGTGCATTTATAAGAATTACGTTTTGTTTCTTCTAAGATTTGACTGGTTTATGATAGCCCTGAGAAGAAAAAGAGGTCTAAGGAGTAAAATTTGCAGGGTAAAAAACTATAGGGCAGATAACATAACATTCTAAACATACTTTTATATATGGGCATTAGTGAGATATGTCTGATTTTTTTGCAGTTAAACTCTGAGAAATACCTCCAAATAAATCCTGTACTTAAATGATAAGTTTGATTTAGTCCTGAAAAATAGGACAGAATTCCCCGTAATCACTCAGTTGTTTGGAAGTTCTCTGTTCTTAATTAAGAAAGGGATCTTTTAAAGTATAATACTTTGGATAACTTTAAAAGTCTGGAATATAATAAAGGCCATTTCAAGAAGTCTTTTATGTGCATACCACTCAAATTCAATAAAAACTTTAAAAAATATTGCTTCAGATCACTTCTTGCCCTTCCTCCCTTTCTCTTTTAAAAAGAGTAAAACTTTAGAGATAAAACAGAAATCCCTATGTTCTTTTCAATTCCTCCTTTTCCAGAGGTGTAACCGCTATCATGAACTCATAATGTATTTAGTACATGCTTATACATTTACTGTATCCAGTATTTCCATAAATATTGTATATCATTGTTTTATATTTTTAAGGAACATAAATGCTATCAGTCTCCATGTATTATCCAACTTGCTGTTTTCATTCAACATTGAGTTTGAGATCTTTTCTTGTTCAAACATATTAGAACTAATTTATTCATTTTTAACTACTGTCAAAATTCTATTGCATAAATGATTCTATTGCATAAATGTACAGCAATTTGCATATTCATTCTTTCACTAATAGACATTTAGATTATTTTTCACTTTTCACCATAAAAAAAAATACTACTATGAATATCTTTTTAAGTGTTTCCTTGTGCAGGCCAGTCATGGTGGCTCATACCTGTAACACTTTAGTAGGCCAAGATGGGGGGATTGCTTGAGCCCAGGAGTTGGAGACCAACCTGGGCAACGTGGCGAGACCCTGTCTCTACAAAAAATAAAAAATTAGCTGTGCATGCTGTTGTGCACCTGTAGTCCCAGATACTTGGGAGGCTGAGGTAGGCGGATCATTTGAGCCCAGGAAGTTGAAGCTGCAGTGATCCCTGTTCATTTCATTGCACTTAGGCCTGGACAACGGAGCCAGACCCTGTCTCAAAAAAAAAAAAAAGTTTCCATTTGCATTTATGCAAGAGTTTCTTTTAACTAAACATCTAGAATGGAATGTGCCAGGTTATATGCATATGTATCTTCAACTTACTAGGTATTGTCTGTTTGCTCTCCCAGTCACATGCCCATGGGTGTGATCATATTATCACTGAAACTCGGTGTTGTTGGGTTGAGAAAGTGGGCTACAGAGTGCACAAGAGCCTGGACTCTGAGTCTCAGCCCTGTTGCCATCGAATAGTGCATTGACCTTGGACTTTACCATATCTTTCTGTGCCTCAATTTCCTCCACTGTAAACAGTATAAAAATAGTCATGCCTTATAAGGTGTTCTTGAGAACTACATAACATAAAATATATAAAGAGCTTAGACTAGTACTTGCCACATTTTTTGACATGACGGACAGGTGTCTAATGAAATCTTATTGTTGTTTTAATTTTGTTTCTCTGAAGATAAATTTGCACATCTTTTCATATACTTACCAACCATTTGTATTCTCTTCTGTGAATGTCTGTAAATATATTTTTCTTTTTTTCTAAAGGTGTTTGTCTTTCTTGTTGATTTACATGCTTCCTTATGTATTCTTGGCATTAATTTTTTATGGAAAATATTTATATTTGTTTCTATGATTCAGCTATCTGCTCTTAGACTGTTGCTGGCCTTTGAAGTTTTAGTTAAGGTAATTTTCTTATACAAAACATTTTAGCTTTAACTAATTCCCTTTTTACTAATTTCTTCCATTATGACTTTTGCTTAGAAGCAAGTATCTAATTTCTAGGTATGTGAAAATAATTAATATCCTTCATCTAAGGCTTAAGTAATAACTTAGAAGGACTTGATTATCGATATTACTGAGAGAGATACATGAATGAGAATGAATGTATTCAAGTATGGATGATTTGTGAAAAATAGCTGTAATTCTATGAAAATCTGTATAAAAATGAAATGGAATTCTGCATTAAATAATTGGTTTTTCTCTCATTCCTGCCTCTTGCCCATTCCATATGTAATTCGCTTTCTGGAAGTCTAATAGACAGCCCAATCCATCATAGACTTCCATCACATATGTGGTGGAAAATGTTACAACACAGCACTCAAGTCAGACACCAGAGTGGGCTTGATATGCTGTTAAGTAGCCTCTACTGGCAACCAGATTTGTCTACTCTATAAAGAGGATTATGCTTTTGAAGAGACTTGCTATATACTTTAAAATTTTTTCCAGCTATTATCACTTAAAATAAAATATTTTAAGAACCATTGATTCATGTGAAATATGAAAATTCCTTGACATTCCACCCCCCACCCCCGACTACCAACCAGACAACTCATTTTCAATGCTTGAAATACTTTTATGGGTTCAGAGTCATTACATTTTATGTGTCCAATGGACTTACGTGTCCTGAATATTTCATTAAGATTTTAACATAGAATTAGTGAAAATTCAGAGCTTGAAAATGGGCAGACTTTAAGCTTTCCTGAGTCTGCTGCCCCCAATCTAACAGTTTGCTTTGGGACTGTCAGCCTCTTCCTAGATTTAAAAAAAAAAAAAAAAACTCAGCCAACCTTTGAGAGTTTTCCAAAAGGCTGTCTGTGATTTTCAGCTGGTATCGTTTCTCTCCGTAACTTGTTGGATGTCACCTTTCATAAACTGCTTTTTGTTCATATCAACCCTAAATCAGTGTGGCCCATCTAATTCCTTGTTCATATCTTTTGTTGCGTTATTATTTATTTTTATAATTTCAGCTTTTATTTTAGATTCAGGGGCTACATGTGCAAGTTTGTTACCAGGGTATATTGCAAGATGCTGGGGTTTGGGATGCAATTGATCCTGTCACCCAGGTACTGAGCATGGTACCCAATAGTTACTTTTTCAACCCTTCTTCCCTTCCTCCCTCATCTGTTAGTCCCCGGTGTCTATTGTTCCCATCTTTATATCCATGTGTATACAATGTTTAGCTCCCACTTGTAAATGAGAACATGTGGTATTTGGCTTTCTGTTCATTAATTCCCTTAGGATAATGGCCTCTAGCTGCCTTTTTATGGCTGTGTAGTATTTCATGATGTATATGTATTGTATTTTCTTTATCCAGTTCAACATTGATGGCCACCTAGGTTGATTCCATGTCTGTTATTGTGAATAGTACTGTCATAACCTTGTTCATATGTTTTAGAAACCTTGTGGCTGGTCTCACATCTTGGTAAGTTGGTATGAATGAGACCAGAGCAGTTTTTCACATTATAATGATTATAAAAAAATCTTTACTAAAATAAGTAGTCATACCTTTGTAAGGGTTAAGCCTCATTTAAACATATTAATTATTAATATTTGCAGGTGACATGGAAAAGATAAAAGATGGGACTCTAGTGGAAAATATTAACATATCAATTCTAAATTGATGTTAATATATCAATTTTAAAATTCTAATCTAAATGCAGACACACATGCAAAAAATGATAGCTCCTCATGAACTCCACCTCCTACCGACAAGTGAACAGACTGAAATAATTAAATTCCTATTGCAAATAATGTGTCACCTGTATCAGTTAAGGGTCTTGCTTGCAAAAAAGACAAAACCCAAATCTGGCTCATTGAATTGAGCCAGAATAATAAAAGAATGCATTGGGTAGATCATCGAATCTTCAGGCAGTCTGGAGAAACAAGCTTAGAGAATAGGTGAGAGTGAGGGGAAGCTGCCAGCAGAAAACACGAGAAGCTAGTCCCTGCTTGGTCCTTTACTGCCTTCATCGTCCTCTTGCTGGTGGGGGGTGGGGGGGGCGGAAATTTCCAAATGTATGTCTTTGCATCAGTTTCTCCTACCAAGACTCAGACAATGGAAACATCCTCCCAATAGGAGGAAGACTTGAATGCAGAACAGAACTGGTAATATCCACATTTCATCTCCGTAGCTCATCATATATTTTGACTATGGTTTTTATGAGTTCTATACATCCATTTTTGTTGAGAGTTCAGCTTTAGAAAAGGAAGCAATATTGAGAACAATGTTAGAACAATCCTATGGATCTCAGCTATTCAGACTTCGCAGAAATTGAAGTAGAGCCTTTCTAGTAAGTAACAGTTTGGTTTGCCCCCAAAATGTATAATTACATACGGAAACCCACCATATGAGATTTGCTATTTTCTGTCTCTATATGAAGGCATGCATTCTGTAATTACCTAGGAATGGGATGAATCTGCTTATGGAATAGAAACACGGTAGGTACAACTGTTCTATACCAAAAATGATAAATGTGAAATGTGTGAGATTTATAGAAACTCAAGTAAGGTGTTTTTTTTTTTTCCAGTAAACATTTTCTAGTATTTTTTTTTTGTAACTCATTAGGGACAGAAGATATAAATAGATAATACAAATAATAAGAATCATATTTCTCTAATTTTTGGAGACAAACAGAGACACATACTCAACCTAGCAAACATCTGGTTGGAAATTTAAAAATTTAGTTGAGTATCAGGATGTTTTTCTATATCTGGAATATTAGCAAAGTTTGCAAGCATATGGACGCTCAACTGGGGTTTCTTTTGATGTTTATCAATAGGCAATCAGAGCCTCTCCCATAAGCTCACATACTGACAAACTTGCACTCTGTGCCATAATCCCTTCCTACCTGGGCCTGCTCTCAGTGGCATGAGGCATAGTCTCCTGGCAAAAAGTTAGAGGCTGCAGGTAGATAATCTGAAAAACAGATAATGTCACGGCTGATCAGAAATTGATGACAGCACTCTTGCTGCCAGGTCAGAGCAGTACTGCTGGAATAAAGGCTAACAGTCATGAATCAAAAGGGGTCTTTTACAGACCACAGAACTGGATAAACGCTGTGCTTTTGTATTTGTCCATTGTACTTCCTGGCGAGGTAAAAGGGGAATTTTTTTTTTCCCTGAGTAAAAATTATGTGGATCTGGTATTTCTCTTTGCTAAATAATTTATTTCTGGCTGCACAGTATTAATTTTCAGGCTGTGAAACCTGGCTTTGATTCCAAACAGATCTTTGCGAAGTAGGGAGCTTGAATAATAGAGAAAATAACTCCGTGAGGAAGTATATTATTTCTTGGAAGGATCCTGCTATCCATTTAAGTGGTTTCTTCCAGCTTTCACGTCCAAGAAAGTTGTATCCATATGTAATTATGAGGATCAAAGGCACAGTGAGGTTTATGTAGACTTTTCTGCCTCTCTCATCTTTAGTCTTGCAGTGTCACTATCATGACGTAATGAAATAACGCATAAGGAAGTGTTTTGGAAAACCAGAGAGTGCTCCAAAATGTTAGTTTATTAATGGCCACAATAATCACAACTAACAGGTGCTGAGGATTTATTTATTTATTTATTTATTTGGGAAGGAGTCTCTCTGTCGCCCAGGCTGGAGTGCAGTGGTACAATCTTGGCTCACTGCAACCTTCGCCTCCCGGATTCTCCCACCTCAGCCTTCCGAGTAGCTGGGATTACAGGCACCCGCCATCATGCCCGACTAATTTTTGTGTTTTTGTAAAAGCCAGGCATTGTGCTCATTACCTGAGAGTTTTATCTCATGATACGCACACGTCTACATCATACACTATAAGTAAAGCTCTCCTGTTATATCCATATTACAAATGAGGAAACCTACTTAGCCTATTCAAGACTATAGGCATGTAGCTGGTGAAGCTAGAATTCTGGCTGTGAATCCAGAGCTCTCTGACTACAGCCCTGTGCTCTTAGTTACTGTGTTAAGTGCATATGTCTATAATGGCAGAGACACAAAATATGACACCTTAACTGTTGAGATTCCTAGATAGAAGATAAACTGCTTGAAAGGTTTAATACCATGTGGAGTAAACATAGATGCTTCACTTCATTGTGAGATATATATACACACACACATATATATACACATACATATACACATATATACACATACACACAGATACATATATATGCATATATACATACATATATACATTATATATATATTTATATATATATATATATATAGAGAGAGAGAGAGAGACAAGGTCTTGTTCTGTTGCCCAGGCTAGAATGCAGTGGCATGAATATAGCTCACTGCAGCCTTGAACATTTTGGCTCATGCAATCCTCCTGCTTCAGCCTCCTAAGTGGTTGGGATGACAGGCACATTCTACCATGCCAGTTAATTTTTTAATGTTTTATAGAGATGGAGTCTTGCTGTGTTGCCCAGGTTGACTTTAAACTCCTTGCCTGAGGCTATCCTCCTGTCGCAACATCCCAAAGCACTGAGATTACAGACATAAGCCTCCAGGTCTAGACCGTTAGTAGCTTTTAAGAAGAAACTTATGTGAATCTTTATCATGTATTTTCACCTGGTTCAGCCATTTATTAGATTTATAGTCTTAGGCAAGTTACCTTATCTCACTGTGCCTGAGTTTCCTCGTCTCTAAAGTGGGCATAAGGATAGTACTTATTTCATAGTGTCGTGATGATTAGAAAAGTAAAAATACAAAAGTATTCCTATTTCTCCACATCCTCTCCAGCACCTGTTGTTTCCTGACTTTTTAATGATTGCCATTCTAACTGGTGTGAGATAGTATCTCATTGTGGTTTTGATTTGCATTTCTCTGATGGCCAGTGATGACGAGCATTTTTTCGTGTGTCTGTTGGCTGTATGCCTGTCTTCTTTTGAGAAATGTCTGTTCATATCCTTTGCCCACTTTTTGATGGGGTTGTTTGTTTTTCTGTTGTAAATTTGTTTGAGTTCTTTGTAGGTTCTGGATATTAGCCCTTTGTCAGATGAGTAGATTGCAAAAATTTTCTCCCATTCTGTAGGTTGCCTGTTCACTCTGCTGGTAGTTTCTTTTGCTGTGCAGAAGCTCTTTAGTTTAATTAGATCCCATTTGTCAATTTTGGCTTTTGTTGCCGTTGCTTTTGATGTTTTAGACATGAAGTCCTTGCCCATGCCTATGTCCTGAATGGTATTACGGTATTACCTAGGTTTTCTTCTAGGGTTTTTATGGTATTAGGTCTAACATTTAAGTCTCTAATCCATCTTGAATTAATTTTCGTATAACGAGTAAGGAAAGGATCCAGTTTCAGCTTTCTACTTATGGCTAGCCAATTTTCCCAGCACCATTTATTAAATAGGGAATCCTTTTCCCATTTCCTGTTTTTCTCAGGTTTGTCAAAGATCAGATTGCTGTAGATGTGTGTTATTATTTCTGAGGACTCTGTTCTGTTGGTGGGATTGTAAACTAATTCAACCATTATGGAAAACAGTATGGCGATTCCTCAAGGATCTAGAAGTAGAAGTCCCACATGACCCAGCCATCCCATTACTGGGTATATACCCAAAGGATTATAAATCATGCTGCTATAAAGACACATGCACACGTATGTTCATTGCGGCACTATTCACAATAGCAAAGACTTGGAATCAACCCAAATGTCCATCAGTGACAGACTGGATTAAGAAAATGTGGCACATATACACCATGGAATACTATGCAGCCATAAAAAAGGATGAATTTGTGTCCTTTGTAGGGACATGGATGCAGCTGGAAACCATCATTCTCAGCAAACTATCTCAAGAACAGAAAACCAAACACCGCATGTTCTCACTCATAGGTGGGAACTGAACAATGAGATCACTTGGACTTGAGAAGGGGAACATCACACACTGGGGCCTATTGTGGGCAGGGGGAGGGATTGCATTGGGAGTTATACCTGATGTAAATGACAAGTTGATGGGTGCTGACGAGTTGATGGGTGCAGCACACTAACATGGCAAAAGTATACATGTGTAACAAACCTGCACGTTATGCACATGTACCCCAGAACTTAAAGTATAATAATAATAATAATAATAATAAAAAGAAAAACCAGAAGGGGGTGGAAAGAGCCTTTTGGTTTATAAGCCATTTGGAAAATTCTATTCATGAATACTAATTAAGGTAATAGCAAATTACATATATAATAAAAATTAAATATGAATAACAATAAAACTGCATATATATTATAGTTACAAATTTATTAATATGCACAAAATGTACAAAAAATAATATGCCAAAATATTAGCAGTAGTTAGCCCTAGGTGATGTGATTAAGAGTAATTTACTTTTCCATTCTTTATATTTCTTACTATTTCCAACTTTTGTGCCATGCTTCTATAATCAGGAAAAATTACTTCATAAAATAGCAAAACCAAAGTCATGTTAAAATAAACCTGATCATTGCTCACTTGTGTAAAAAAAAAAAAAAGAAATCAAAAGAATTTAGCCTCCATATACCCTTAGTTTTCCTCATTGATAAAATGAAATCCCATAGGAAAACACAAAGGAATTGGGCATAGAATTGCTGAGAAATACACATACATTAAATACACATACATACATAGATGGGTAAAAATCATAAAGTTTATAGTGAATAGTCATATGAAGTCTTCCTGGTGTAATAGAAAGAACCCTTAGAAATCAGAAGAATTTTGAGCTCTTAGGCAAGCAATTTAGCCTCTATTAACCCTTCGTTTTTCTCATTTTTAAAATGCAACCCCATAGGAAAACACAAAGGAAATGGGCATAGAATTGCTGAGAGATACACATACGTTAAATTTACATTCATATAAAAGTAGTTTTTCAAACACCTTTTATTTTGAGGATCAGATACAAGTATTTTTATTTTTTCTTGCCAGTTAAAGTGTCTTGGTCTCTTTCGAACGCTTCATATTTGTGGTTTTGATTCAGTAATTTAAAAGAGATGGGAACTTCCATACCAAAGACACATTGAAGTTGCCATGATGAAAACTGACACTTACTCGCTTAATAACTTTGATAAGTAATCTAGCACTATTGTCTTTTTCTACTTGGGTGGAAAATAGACATCACCTAACAAAGAGGATTCTTCTCTCCCTTCTCTCCCTCTCTCCCTTCTCTCCCTTCTTCTCTCCCTGATGGACTTCTTTGAAGTCCCATCAGTTCTCATGATAAGTCATTTAATTATTTGGGGGAACACTGATTTGAAATGATCCATACTCTTAATATAAACACAGGACCTCTAGGAGGTAGGTTTAGTTGGTTATCACATTTCTATATTATTGCAGTGTTGCATGCTATTTTAAGCATGCTTAAATGAGGCAGACTTTTAATTTAAGAAAAATATGATATAAAAATAATAGAGCCCTTGACTTTGGGAAACCTATCTTTATGTTTTCATTGTCCCTACATTATTATGAAAATACCAAGCATCAAATAATAATATGCACTGGTCCAATGTTATGGAGAATTGAAAGTACCAAAATACAAAACAATATAAGAAGACTTGATATATTTAATTACCTTATATGGAATTTAGATTAGAAATTTTCAAGCAACATAGCAGCACTGAACCTCACTCTATATACGGATATTCATATTTTGTGTCAGATACTTGAGGAAAAATCCAAAATTTAAAATTTAATATATGATCACTCTAAGAAATACTTTTCTTTTTAAATAAAAAAATTGTAGAACAAAAAAAGTAAAAATATGTAATGTATTTAGAGTAGTGATATAATATTACTATATACATAGATATATGTGTGTATATACATATGTATATGCATACACAAGTGTCACTATTTCCTCTACCCTGCCTTGCTGACAAAGGCCTACACAGGAATATAAGACCATGTGCTTTTTATCATCAGTTATAAGACATCAGATTTTGGGTTCTATGTGACCTTTGGTATAAAGAAGAACAATGCAAAGAAAAAAAACAAAGTACCTTTGGGACTGTAATCATGTACAAATAGTTTCAATACTATTATCCATTTAAGCAATTGTTTGGCAACTGCTAGGAAAGTTTGAGTGCTACGGTCATGTCACAAGATTCCAAAGTTATCCAAGGTATTTATGGTAGTAGTGATGTCATCTGGAGGAAAGCCAGTTACACAAAAGATATTGTTTTATGAAATCTATTTCAGGCAGCCGTGTTTGAGGATAACAGCAAGGGACCTGATAAAGTTAGATAAGTGTTTGCCAAAGTGTGTTGCATCCCACACTTGTCTTCAGGAATGTTATTAAATAAAACTATTTTATGAGCAAATAAATTTTGAAGGCTACCTACTATAACCTCCTCTTGGCAGTTAAGAATGCACAAGAGTACATTAAGGGCCCCTGAAAGTCATGTAGTTTCACCCAATTCGGTCTTTTTTCAACTTCTAATATATCTGACCACAGAATCCTGTTTTGGCATAGTTCTCCTAGTATTCTGTAGAACTGATAGTCCATTGACCACATTTTGGGAAATACTGAGTTAGACTATATTTCTGGATCTAAACTCAGCAGGTGCATTTTGTCCTGAAAAGACCTTGACAATCTGAGTTAGACCATATTTCTGGATCGAAACTCAGCAGGTGCATTTTGTCCTGAAAAGACCTTGACATATCAGATTCATCAGTTGTAGGCATTTAATTACCATTTTATGTTGTGTGCTACAGGAGAATTAGTCAAGAACCCTAAGCAGTTATGTCAATTCGTTTTGACTTGGGGCCAGTTGCTGAAACTTTCTGGATTTTATTTCCTTATCTGTTAAATCACATAATCAGATCAAACAATTTCTAAGGTGGTCCACGTCTAAAGGTTACTAACAGAAAAGCTTACATAATACTTTACATTTCTGAAAATGCTTGTATACATGCCTCATCTAGGATGAGCTGGATGACTTTTTAAAAGCTGATAACAAAGCCCAATGCCTACCCAGCACTGCAGATTATATTGGAACTTTGCTGAACAATTAGAGTTTACCTTCCATAGGTAGTGTGTGTCTAGCTTCTTAAACACTTGTCCAGTATTGTCTTAAGTCCAACAGCACCACTGCAACCTCCTTCAGCATTGCAGGAACACTTATTCATAGTTCATCCACTCAGAGAAGAGAAGCTAAATGCTGATAAGATTTGAAGTGGCTTGGGCTGTAATGCCATGAGTACCTACTGAAGAGAATTTCCATAGCTGAGAAGTACTTGCACACAAGAAGTGAAAGGTCTGAATCCAGGAAAACATTCAGCAATCTGAGATGTTGTGGTTCTATTTAGAGGTTATATCAAAGTGGCCAGCAAAGCATTGAATAGACCAGGCTAATTTATGAACTGAATAAAAGGGTTGCAGTCTTAAAACAAGAGAAGGGATAAATGAGTACAGAAAAGAACATTTAATTCAGTGCAAGAACTATTGATCAAACACGGATAAACTCCCCCAAGCCCCCTCACACCATGATGATCCATGCCGCTGGGAGATGGCAGAGCGAGATGGTTAAGAGCATGGATTTTGGTGTCAGAAACACTTGTACTTCAGACTCTGGGTCTGTTATGCATCATCTGTGTGACTTTGAACAATTTTATTTAACCTGTCTAAGCCTACTGTCATCATTGTGGAGGAAAGCTATTCATGCTGACCAAATACAATTATTGTACAGATTAAGTAAAATGATGGATATAAAGTACTACACAAACTTCATGGTTGGTATATATGTGTATATAACAAATAATAATAAAAGAAGTTATTATAGCAGATTAATTGTCTCTGAAACTTTTATCTTTAAGTGTTATATGGTGCTAGCCAACTTGTAATTCCAGAATGCCTTTTAATTGTATTGCAGTTTCTGTCCAAATCTACCCAGTTTCAAACATAACTCCTTAAAGAATCATTGCCTCTACACCAAATGCTGTGATATTCTCCATTTCTCTGTGGCATTGGGAGACAACTGCTCCAATATGCATTGAAAGAACTTTCTGGGATGATGGAAGTGCTCTTTGTGCCGTCCAGGACAGTAGCCCCTAACCACATGTGGCCCTTGACCACTTGACATGTGGCTAGTGTGACTGGGAAACTGAATGTTTACTTTATGGAATTTAAATTTTAAGTTTAAATTTAGAAAACCACATGTGACTAGTGGCTACTGTTTTGGATCACACAGCTACTATATATGATAAAAAAAAAAACCCACATTAGTGTGAGATTTTATAACTGCTACAATTGTCAATGTCATGCCACATATTCTGCAGTTGAAAAGCTGTTTTTGATGCTTTTTAAAAAGAGAGCACAGGGTGTTCTTTTCTGGTGATAAGTCATCAACCACATTAGTTAAAACCTTTCTATGCATAGACTGGAAAGTTTCCCATTTTCACACTGAAAGACAAAATATTCTGTAGACACCTCAGGGATCTATTGAATCTCATTGTAATGATGGTGTGCTGTGACTAAGGACTTGATCCCCTGTGAAGCTAAAGGTTCCATGAAAACAGAAGTAGAATATACATTCTCTGTTTATATGGTACAAAGTTGTAAACCTGTCTATTAAGACACGCTTTTTAATTGTGTTTTTTTTTTTTTTTGTCTACTTGCTCTGTCAAATTTGACTTGTATTTCTAAAAGTTTTTGCTCTTTTTATTTCACTCTGTTTTTTAGTTAGATAAATCTTACATCCTCTTAATGGATTTTAATTTTAATCCCTATAATACTCTTTCTTGACTCAGTTTAATACTTTTGGAATTACCTTTGGAATTCCATTCTGATGTTGATTATTGCTACTTCCACTTTCTTTTGTATTTTCTTTGGTTTTTCTTCGCCCTTCTGTTTATTTTCCACTCATTTTATTCTGATGGTTTTAATATAGACAGGATAGGGCTGAGTTTTGTTATTTTAGTCAGATCTATTGATGACTTCATTGTTTGATTAAAAGCTAACCTTATTCATATTTATTGTGATTTCAGTACATTTTATTTTATTCCCCTCATTGTAAGTATATAAATCACAAAGTTACAACTTTTGTATAATGTCTAAATTGTACAAAATGCCACCCCAAGACATTTTACTTATTCACTTATCCTGGTTCCAAATTGAGATTGTAGGAATAATTTACTAACGAGTCTTCATATGGCAGATACTTTTCCTATCTCTCAGTTCCTGTCGTTATCATTTCAGGCTATTATTAAGTTTTATCTTATCACATGGCTCTTTTGTTTCAAGAATCTGTTCTCAGAAGTTAAAAATGTATAGCCTGTGAATGTTATTTCACCGTATTTTAACTCTCAGGATACACAGGAGAAAACGAATGCTAGCCTATTTAATCTTTGTACGTAGATTGTTCTTTCTGGAAATGGAAGGATTTTTCTTTTTTACTTTTTAACTTTTATTTTCAGAGTTGAGAAATTCAGAGATCTCATAAAGCTTTTTCCTTCAGTATATCTTTTTTATTATCATCATTTCTGTCTAGGATGCCATGAGCCATTCTAACCTGAAAGTGTGAAGTTATTTTTCATTTAAACTTAGGATATTTTTTCCAATTACATCTTTATTACTTCTCTACTTGTTTTTTAAATCTTAGTTTGGAATTCATATTATTTATATTCCAGTTTCTAGGCTCTATGTCGTGACCTATTTATTCCTACTGACTTCCAGACAACTAATTTAGCTTAAAGCAGTGACCATCCCTTTTTCTGCACTTCTGTTGAGTCTAAATATTGAAAGGATTCACTCTCCTGAACTTAAGGGAGACTTTCGTCTTTTAATTTTTGTCTGTGACATGAATTTTCTCACTAGCAATACTAGTAGGTTATATGGGTTTCCTTGACAATAACACATTTTCAGCTGTATAAAGTAAGGTCATTTTTATTTTGCAAAGCAGGTAACACAGTACTAGGACCTTTCTGTTGAGATGAGACCGGGGGATGTCCTTGCTCTTGTGCCTCTCCTGGTGCTAATGAATAAGAGACAGGTATGGCATAAGGTTCTAATTCCAGGAGCCAGGAATGCTTCACTTCCTTACAGACCACTGCCACCACTACCACTGGGCCATCAGTGCCAGCAGGGCCACTTGGTCATTACTGTTCCTCATGCAGCAAATAACTGGGAAAGGGCATAAATGGATTTATGGATAGATGCTACCTGTGTCCTCTTAGAATGTCCTAAGGTCTAATGGTCTTCTAACTTGTTCTTCAGCATTTCCCTAGACTCTCAAGTAACAACAACTCCAGTAGTGAATCACATGGCATTTGCTGGCTTACCAGGAGAATCTCAGCACATTTGCTTAGATGTTGTACTGGAAATTACATGTCAGGACAGAATCATAGAGAGAGGTTTTTGTTTTCCCATTACACATTAGTTTCCTCGGAAGGGTGTCATTTACTAGGTTTGATTGACTCAGTAGCATGTACGTGGCTGCTTACATCATTCAGGAGGCATTGATTTGGGCAGACATTTCAGTAAGAAAATAGTACATGGAATCCATGGGCTTTGTCAGCAAAGTGTGTGTAACATTTTCATGGCAGCCACCATAATCCAGTCTTGTGACCTCATTATTTTTGGACCAAAGATATATAAGATCTGTTCAAGCACCTTGTTTCTATTGGTTCTATTTCTGACTTTATTGATAATGGGTAAATGTTTTCTGAGTTCGTGTCACTTTTCCCTGAAATACATTTGGGCCTACCTAATGATAGTACAGATTTTTCTTAGATACCATAAAAGGTGGTACTTTTAAATTTGACTTGCTTATGATCCATCTTTTTGTGTTAATCATTTATATCTCTGGCCCCCTTATTACATGTCAAAATATTTTCATCTCTTTAACTTTCTTCTTCAAAAGTGACAATATCCTTCTGCTTAACTAATCTTACTAGTTTTTAATCTTCAGCAATTTTTGTTGTCCTGAAAGTAAGTTAATTGGTTTTGCTCTTGGGAGAGTGCACTTTTAGGTTTATAGGCCGTGAATTTGAGGACCACATCTTTGATGGCCTTCACCCTTATGAAATGTGACATCAAAGATAGCAATTTTGTTTGCATCATTGGCCAGCACCTAATTATCATTACGATCTCTTCATTCTTAAAGTGCCCTTTGATGTCAGCAGTAGCCTTGTGCTTTGAAAGACTGCAGAGAAAGGTGAAAGCAGTCCTTCTTTGCCAAACCCATATTCCACTGAAATATTACATGATGGTATTAAGTTAGAAATAAAATGCAAAACAACTGTGGTAATTAAAGTAATTACTCATTTATTTGCAGAAACGAAAGTCTTTGATGTTTCTCTCAATGCACAGAGATAATTTCTCCCTGATGTAACATGGCTAGATGGAGACTCATCTTTGGGAGAAACCAGAGGAAAAGCAAACCTGGGCACGCTAATTGGGAGTTAGGAAATTATCCATGGGAGGCAGGAGGAGGCATCTGTGGGGTTGTGACAATACTCATTAGCATGGTGAAGGCAAAGTTATCAAAACCTAAGAATGCAGATAACCCATGTGTTGGGGTGAAGGAACACAGTGTAGGGGTAAAAGCACACAAGCACTTGGAGTGAAATGGATCTCAAAGTTGAATCTCACTTTCACTTTTCTTTAGCTTTGGGATTCTCCGTATATTACTTAATCTGTGACTTTTAATTTATTTGTAAAAATGACAAAAGTACTTTTAGCATGTAGGATAAAAGGATATAGTATATTAAAAGGGCCACTACAAAGTAATATGTACCACATTGTTAATTTTTCTAGTTTTCAATAAATGGGGACAATGAGTTGCTGTCACAATTTAACAACAAGATAGTGTTTTTACCCATTAAATGAATAAAAATTAAACTCTTTGCCTCTACTCTGCATTGGAGAGGGCATGAGGGTACAGATGTCCTTGGGCACTACTGATGACAGTGTAAATTGGTGCCATCTAATTAGAGAGCACTTCTGCAGTAGTTTTCAAGCTGGACAGTTGACCCAGCAGTTCCAGTGTCAGGAATTAGATTACAGAAAAACTTGCCAAAGTCTAGTCAATAAGTATGTTCAAGAGTGCCTATGTAGCACTGTGTGCACTTGAAATCAATTGAAAACAATATAAATATCCATCACAAGGGGCGTGGTCAGTGTCACACGTGACTGTTTCCACGCCCTCCATGATGACTCTGCATCCAAAAAATACTCAAAGTTTATTTTTGTGTTAAATATTCAGGCTTGCTTTAGTTAAATATAGTTTCAAAAGTCTCCTTACTCACAGAGCTTTTTAAATATTTATTTTTAAAATGCGGTAAAACACACATTGCATAAAATTTGCTGTCTTAATCATTTTTTTTCTTTTTCTTTTGAGATGGAGTTTTGCTCTTGTTGCCCAGGCTGGAGTACAATGGTGCGATCTCTGCTCACTCCAACCTTCGCCTCCTGGGTTCAAGCAATTCTCCTGCCTCAGCCTCCTGAGTAGCTGGGATTACAGGCATGTGCCACTACGCCTGGATAATTTTGTATTTTTAGTAGAGATGGGATTTCTCCGTGTTGGTCAGGCTGGTCTCAAACTCCCAACCTCAGGTGATCTGCCCGCCTCGGCCTCCCAAAATGCTGGAATTACAGGCGTGAGCCACCGTGCCTGGCCTGTCTTAATCATTTTTAAGTTCAGGGCATGAAGTACATTCACATTTTTGCGCACCCATTGCCCTCATCCATCCACAGAAGTGTTTTTATCTTGTAAAACAGAAATCTCCTTACCCCTTAAACAAACAGCAAGCACTTCCTCCCACCCCAAACCCCTGCCAACCACCATTCTACTTTCTGTCTTTATGAATTTGACTACTCTGGATACCTCGTGTAAGTGAAATCATACAGTATTTCCCCTTTTGTGACTGGCTTATTTCGCTCAGCACAATATGCACAAAGTTCATACATGTTGCAACATGTGTCAGAATTTTCTTCCTTTCCAAGGCTGAATAATAGTTTTTGGTATGTATATACCATATTTTGTTATCTATTCATCTGTCAGTGGACGCTTGAGTTGATTCTATCTTTGGTTATTGCAAATAGTGCGCTGTGAACCTGAGTAGATAAATATCTCTTCAAGTGCCTATAGTCTTAAACAGATTTTAGTAATCACTTTAAGAGATTTTAAATAATATTTGGTTCTATTTTCATACCTAGTTTATGAAACACTTCCATGCCCTTTGAACTGTTTTATTTATTAAATACATCGGATATCTTTCTTAAATACTTTCTTAGGTACTTCAGTTGTGCACCTTAAAATGTACTCAACTCCTAAAAGCTAATAAATTAAAAACTACATGTATAAATACTCGAACTTATAATTTTGTAAGACCTGAAGCTTACTTAAATGATCCAATTATATATATAAGCATAGTGACAATCATCATAACTCTAGATAAGTTACTCAATAATTTATTTAAAATTGTGGTTAAAATTTAAAATTGTGGTTAAAAGGCAGTCTCTCGTGCATTAAAAAGAGTTTTGTTTTGTTTTTTTTAAAAGACAGTTTCATGGAATAAGCCAAATGTTTTCAAGCATTACAGGTACATAATATTTGCACAGATTTCTTAAAATAAAAATATTAATTTAGTGGCTTTGATTCTCTTAAACATTTTTGTACTTAATTCTAAAATTTCTGAGGTTAAAACATTCTTAACCTCAAGGAAGGCAATTATATCAGTCATTTGAGTTTATTTAATCTAAAGATTTAGACCCTGCATGAAGTCTGGAGCTGTAGACACCCAGGGCAAATCTTACTGAAATGAAGGAAATGTTTTTATTACCCCGTATAATTTTGGGTACTGCCTTCTTTGCTTGCTCTGTTTATATCTGTGATTAGAGATTTTAGATTCTCATTATAACCTTATCATTGAAATATATGGAACCTCATTTATAACAAGAACAGAACTGCTGTGTCAAAAACTCCACTACTCGAAGAAATTAGTCTCCTAGCCAGGATCCTCAGATTAAGTTACACATATTGCACAATTCTTTATTTTACATATTTACGTCTCTAACTCCCATACAAGATGATCACTTTATTGCATGTTGCATTTCTTGAGTTACCAAGAACATAAATACCTTCTTGCCTAAGTTGAAAAACCATGCAAATTGATAGGAAATCCTACATTTTTAAATGTACTTTCCAAGATCAGATAATTCCTTTCTGTACCAAAGTGATAATGGTACCTTATGGCGTTATCTGACTTGCAGTTACAGCATAGAAGGTCTCTAATATTGTCATTCCATTGCACAACTCCAGGGAATTACGTTTACATTAAAGTATGTGGGAAGCTTCTAAGTTACGCAGGGCACAATCTATGCAGTGGTACACTGTAACTGCATTCCACTGACAGTCACATAAATGATATTGTAGCCACATGGGCAGCTGATGTATTGTTGTCCCGCTGGCTGTTTTCCCATCTCAAATAGGGCCTCATGGGGACATCTAGTCCATTGATCTCACTGCTTTCTTTCATTTCTTTATCTGGCAGTCCTTTTCTTACTTTCCGCCTTGTCCAGCATAGATTCCATGGTCTATAATTTCAAAATATGCTAACATTCTACCCTGAGCTTCTTTGCCATTCTGTTTTTTTCCCCCACATCTGACAGATAAAAGCAAAACCTTGGATGAACCCTAATCTCTGAATGAGCTCAGCTGCCTAGAGTTGCTGGAAAAAGTCACAATAAAAATCTTCTTTCTTAACCCCAAACCCCTTACCAGACTCTGTCTGTCTTTACCTTGAGGAAACTTCTCCAAAGGTTGTCTGGTTGTACTCACTGTCTTATTTCTTCATCTCTGGTCACTTCCTTAACTCTCTCCAACGTGACTGCAACTTCCATCACTTCACCAGAAGATCTCTTGCTAAGATCACCAATGACTTGCAGATACATGGAACCAGCCTCCTGCTATTTGGTTGCTCAGCAGCATTCAGTACTGTTGAGCCTCCTTTCTACAGCATATGCTTACTTTGTCCTGTTGGAGTATAATCTCCTGTTGCTCTCCCATCTCTCTGGCTATCCATTTCCTGTTTCCTCAGCGGCCTCATCCTCTTCCAACCCACCAGCATATGCTGAAATTCCTCAAGGCTCTATCCTAGACTCGTTTCTGTTTTAACTATATTCTCTCACTCCAAGGGATTTTATCCACACCCATTACTTTGAAAACTACCCAACTCACATGACTCATTAGTGTGCATCTTCAATCCATATATTCTAAGTTGTATAACTGCACTGGATGTCTCCTGTTGGGTAGCTAAAAGCACCTCAGTGTAACATGTTGAAAAATGAACCTAAAATCCTGATTGTCTTCTATTATCAGTATATCAGGAAATGACACCATCAGCCATCCTCATAAGTGAACTAAAATCCTGATCCTACTTTTGGTATCTCTTTCTTCCTCGTCTTCCACATTAACACATTCACCCATTTATTTTTTGAATTCAGGAATTTTTATTCCAAGCTCTGTTCACCTGTACAATTTCTGGTTCCACTGTATCTTGTGTCTTGATCATGGATTTCTAAAAGATTTCCTAGCATCCTTAACACTTTCTGTCTGTTCTTTACACATAAGCCAGATTGATCTTTTTCAGAATACAAATATAAGCATGTCATTCCATGCCAGAAAGAACTGTCTCTCCATTGATTTTTTTTTTTTTTTTTTTTTTTTTTTTGAGACAGAGTCTTTCTCTGTCACCCAGGCTCGAGTGCAGTGGCGCGATCTTGGCTCACTGCAAGCTCTGCTTCCTGGGTTCACACCATTCTCCTGCCTCAGCCTCCCAAGTTACTGGGACTACAGGCGCCCACCACCATGCCCAGCTAATTTTTTTTGTATTTTTAGTAGAGACGGGGCTTCACCGTGTTAGCCAGGATGGTCTTGATCTTCTCTCCAGCCTCATCCTTCACCGAGCTCCTCTCTTATATGAGCCACACACTACCCTGGGTGCACCTTGCTTCCACCCTTTCATAGGGCCTTTGTACTTTATGCCCTGTTGGCCTTTTCCGTTTCCCCCAACAAACTGTAAATTAACTCTAAAAGGTCAAAGATGTTGGTGCTCCCTTCCCTCACTTTCTTCTGTATGTCTCCTTTCCCCTTTCTTTCTCATTCACCGTTTTCCCCTCACTGTTACAGCCCCAGAGCCCAGAACAATATCTAGTATATACTAGTCACTCAATAAATTCAGTTGTAGACTTAATTTCCAAGTTATACAATTAAGAGAACACTCAAGCTTCAGAACACTGTATATAAATAATTCAAAAAGGTAAATGTAAGAGATGGTTAATTGTGGTTTTATTTAGAAAAAAGTATCACAAATCTCAACATGTTATGAAAAGGGCATTTTATTTTTTCTGTATGGTTTGGATTTTAGCAAGTGTATTATATTTTATTTTAAGAATGTCTAATTTTCTAAACTTACATTTTCTATAAACAATAATGCTCAACTTTGGTTTTCTAGCATGATTTATCATCTCTATATAAAAAGGACTTGTGAAATTACAGCAAAATTCCCAAGCAAATGTGTTTATTTAATGTAAAATGTGAACATAGATTATAATAAAAAAGATAGAAAACAGCAAATATTAACAAAGATGTGGAAGAACTAGAACCCTCATACATTGCTGAGGATAATATAAAATGGTGCCGCTATTCTGGAAAATAATTTGGCAGTTTCATAGACAGTTAAATGTATATTTGTCAAATAACAGTTTCTTAGAAAGTTAAATGTATATTTGTCAAATAAGTAGCTTCACTCTTAAGTAACTACCAAGAGAAATAAAAACATGTATCCACACCAAGACTTTCATGCAAATGTTCATTGCAGCATTATTTATAATATCCCAAAAGTAAAAACAACCCAGATGGCCACAGACTAGTTAACAGATGTGGTATAGCCATACAATGGAAATTTACTCAGCAATTAGAAGAAATGAAGTACTGATCCATGCCTACTGTATGGTCCTGATGAACTATGCTAGGTGAAAGACGCAAGACAAAAAAAGACCACGTGTTGTATGATTTCACTTACATTAACTGTCCAGAGAAATAAAATTTATAGTTACAGAAACTAGATTAGTGGCTCACGGAGGCTGGAATGGGGAATGGACACAAGTTCTTTTTGGGTGATGAAAATGTTCTAAAACTGGATTGTGGTGATGGTTGCTTAATTCAATAAATTTACTAAAAACCACTGAATTTCACACTTAAAACAGATGAATTATGTAAGTAAATTACACTTTCCTATAGTTATTTGAAAAAGCAAAACAATGGCAGCCAAAGTTTTTGATGAGTTTGCTAACTGCACTAATTGTTTAATGTGGATGAAAAGGGAAATTGCATAAGCAAATTAACATGCCTTGTTGCACTTAGATATTAGAAAGTCAAACTAGCAACATTTGTGTTTCACAGCTTAATTTTTAACAGAATTTTCTTGGTCACATCATAATGTGAAACATAACTGTTTATAGGTCACTAGTTCCAACATACTAAGTGATAAGCAATTTTTCCCTTTTACACTTAGTTAACACGCTGCAAATATGCATGTGACTATGAATGGTTAGCATGATATACATCAGTATTTTTCCCACAGTGCAACTTTTATGAAGAGAATGCATGGCCAATCAAAATTAATTAAGGTCTTTTAAGGACTCTTTTGTCCATAATTAAACTGCAGGTAGAGTTTGGGACAGGATGTTTTAACCCTATCAGGAAATTTAAATGCTACTACAGTATCTAGTATTTGTTCTTATTTTACATGACAGTAATTCTTGAATTAGTAGATAAGATTGTAAGTTTAAATTTTAAAGTATTTAGTTACTAACCAGAAAGCAAATTGTCATCATACACAAACATAAGTTCACCATCCTGACTAACACGGTGAAACCCCGGCTCCACTAAAAATACAAAAAATTAGCCGGGCGAGGTGGTGGAAGCCTGTAGTCCCAGCTACTCAGGAGGCTAAGGCAGGAGAATGGCATGAACCTGGGAGGTGGAGCTTGTAGTGAGCCGAGATCGCGCCACTGCACTCCAGCCTGGGCGACAGAGCAAGACTCCCTCTCAAAAACAACAACAACAACAACAACAACAAACAAGCACAGGTTCAACATATTTTGTAAGGAGTAAAATGTAAGCAAAACAAATAAGAAATGGTCAACTCTATTCCTGCTAAGGGGAAGGCTGCCTTAATTAGTGACTTCAACAAGAAAGGTCACTTGCAGAGGACAAACAGCTGTCCTTGTCCAGATATTCCCCTTCTCCACAGAGACCATACTGAGAGGACATAATTTTAAGGTGTAGTTAAGGGAATGAATCTACTGACAAGTTGGTTTATTTATGGATTTGGTTATGAGGGAGATTCTGCAGACTTTGTTCTGGGAATCCTAAAAGTGCATAGAATGTGAACATGGGTATTCGCACATCAATCTAAAAACAATATGTGTTTTTATATTTTTTTTGCAAAAAAAATAGACTTTTCTCCACGTGTTCAGAACTTGATATAACTTATAATTAGGAATTTAATATTTGTTTAAAATGGCAAAATATTTATGTCTGAAGGACAACAGGATAGATTTTAAAAGTTTGCAACCTGACAATTTGCAGTATAGGAAGTGTGCGTATTTATAAGGTTGACATATCTTCACATATACTCCAAAGATCTTTTTCAAAAATGAGACTTGCAGCCAGCACATCTGTTGTTCTTATGCAAGGGATTAAAATGAGCTATTTTTGTTGAAGTTCAGCTGCAGAGTAACAATGTTAAAATGGCTTGCCAAAAAATTACCTATTCTCGATTTTGTTTCTTTGTATTGAACTTTTAAACTGTTCTTTGCTTCTATCGGAGACAGCCTCATTCTTCTTGAAAGAAAATGGAAGTTTTTTATGGTTATAAGGGTTTGGTTGTTGTACTGCAGCATTTATATGGTATCTAAGGCTTCCTAGCTTAGCATTTTGAATGTTAAATTATATCCAAGTTTGATTTTCCTAGAAACAGCTTTTCATGAAAATTATACCAACATTATTGACTCTTCCTTCTTTAAATGTCAGATAGTTTTGTTCTCATAAATCTCTGAATTAAATCTGTGTAGCTTTCCCCTTGGAGTCGAATAATATCATTTGTGTTAGACCTTATCAAGAAGACTGAATGGTATTTTGTATTCCCAAGGATTAATAAACTGCATTGATATAATCCCTGTGTGTAAGGAAAAACACACAACTTTTTCACGTATTTCTGTTGTATTTTATAGCAAATGAGAATAATTGCATTGGTCAATCCTCAGAAAACTGACCTTTCTCTGATTTCTTGTATCTCTCAAAACAGCAACAACAAAAAAGCTGAAATTTAAAATTATTTAGTTCATGATTCCTTTCTGTTTTATCCAAAATTCACTGAAGTAAGTCCTAGAAGAAAGCAGGATAGAGTAGAAATACCCAGTACTAACTTTCAAACTGCCTGCAGTCTAAATCAGCCCCTCTGAAACTCCCAGGTGCATATTAATGCCTTGTCTTGTTGAAAATGCAGAACCCGGGTTAGTGAGTCAGGGGTAGGGCTTAAGTCTGCATTTTTACCCAGTCCCAAAGCGATACTGATGCTGCTGGTCCATAGAAACCTTGAGAGGCAGGGATCTAAATTGACTTAATATTCGTAGAAGAATTTGCCTATGTATCACACATGCCATACATTTGCTAAGGCTTTTGTTATCACCGTAACAGAGTTGGACAATGTACAATCACCTGCTAGAGAGGAGCGACCATATAATATTAACTTACCCATAAAGAATGCATGACTATGTGCCTATTCATGAGGTCTGCCTAACTTGGCCACTCGTAGAACTAAACTGACTGACACGGAAACAGAAATCAGGTTGTTAGAACTGAATATTTATAGGCAGTTTAGACTGCCCAAATATATGTGATATGGAAGAAGCATATCTTCATTGATTCATTTTAATTTGCTAAACTCTTGTTCACCTCATCAGAAAAGAAAATCTCTGCTAAGTAAAGAGGAGTCATTAATGCTGATGCCTTCAGGGCCCAGGAAGGGAACATCAGTGAATGTACTGAGCTGGGACTTAGTGGGTGACTGGGGCTGTGGTGTCCTGGAGAAAACACACTTCATCCCACCAGTGCCGTGTGGCATGGCAGGTCTAGCATGATCAGAACTTCCAATTTTTCAAGAAAAGCCAGAAATACAAATTTCATGTGGAATTTCCCAACTTTACAATGTTGACTACTAATTTAAATTCTGTAAAAGCATTATTCAGGCCAAGAAGACACAGCTGTATCCCAGACACAGCCCTGAGCCACCCATTTACAGTGTCTAGTGTGGAACACATTGAAATCTCTTAAGGTACTTTTCATGATTGGAAAATTATGAATTTTTAACATGAAACTCTCTAGCCTTTTGTCTTTGGGCACTTTGGTCAGAAGAAATAGTCTCTGTTTTATGCATTTGGAGGCACTAGTATAAGATTAGTATATGAACGTAAAACCTGTCTTTCTTTCTTCTCTCACATTCCAGATTACAGGACAGGCCCGTGTTTCACTCAGGTCAACAACCAGATGTGCCAAGGGCAGCTGACAGGCATTGTCTGCACGAAGACTCTGTGCTGCGCCACCATTGGACGGGCGTGGGGCCATCCCTGTGAGATGTGTCCAGCCCAGCCTCAGCCCTGCCGGCGGGGTTTCATCCCCAACATCCGTACTGGAGCTTGCCAAGGTGAGTCAGCTGTCTGCCTGTGAACACCATCGCAGACATGCCACTTCTCTTTTTACTGGAGTTGGAGAATCTGGCACTGTGGATGGTAGCTTTTAACAGAGTACCGATTTCCAAGAGTGGCCTCGTTAACAAGCCTGACCAGAGAAGGTTTGTCTTTTAGCCACCTAATAAATAATTGTTTCAACTCTTGATATTCATGGAGAAGAGAAAGAGATGAAGAATTGGGGGAAATGTAATAATACAGTGTAAAATATTTAATACAATCAGAGGATGAACCACTCTATTTTCATCTAGATGGCATGACTCCTCCCTGAACTATACACATGCTATACCCAGGAAAAACCTATTTTTTCTCTCTTTGTCTCATTCAAGTTATGAGAACCTGAACCCAAGTAACCAGGAGAAGAAAACCACCTAATATTTGCCCTCTGTCATTATGAATAGTGTCTTCAAAGACAAAATGTGAACTCTGTCCATGATTGCAGTTATTACAGAGTTTGTAACCTGGATTGATCGTAATCTCTGGGTTTTGACACTCCCTAACTACGTTCATGACACTGATTTCTATATTAGGGCCAGATCGAGGCCCTGAGGATGCTACCTTAGTAGACTACGATCCAAGTAGCCAAACATTGTTACCTATTTGCTGGTTAATTATTTTAATTTTCAGCTGCCGCAATTCTTACCTTTTTCTAGCAACTTCTCTGATATCGTATGTCTTAAATCCATTTTTAGAGCTCGGAAATGTTCTCTCTAATGACTTCTCAAATGGTGGTTGCCTTCATATTGCATAGCAGTAAGATCACAGGAAAATATAAATGATTTTTGTATCATTCACAGAAATAATATTCATATTTGAGACTTGGAGAGTTAGAGTTATTTTCTATAATTAAAACATGTACAAACTTAGATCCAAAGTCTTTCAATTTGATGTTAGTAAGCTGTGTCACAAGTGAAGATGTTATCTATTGGGCCTGTGCAAATCTTGTATTGTAGAAAGTCTGTCCAGTGTCCTAAATCTCAAACGAGAATTATAGCTTGGGGAGCGCATACGTAACTTTAGTTCATTGAATAATAAAATGTGAGTGTTCTGCAAAATTTTGTACATGTGTCCCTGACAGCAGCATCCACAGAGTTTTGCTAGTGTTGTAGTTTTATAAAAGGTGTATTTTTAAAATGGTCTATTTCTAAAATTGTTTTGAATCAGAACTACGGAGATACCCAGGGGATGACTATATAACTCAAAAATTTACCAACTTTATATTTAATCACATATGAAAACTCACTTATGTAGGCTGTGGACTTAGAATAGTTCTTTTTAGTGATGAACACAGTTCAGGCCTTAATGATGAAGATTGAGTCAAATGCCATTTTTAATCTGTTGTTTACTATGGATAGTAAAATTCTATATGTTTTGGTATGAATATTAGACTGATTATTATATAGAGTTCCTGATAGTGCAGCAATTTCTTCTATCGGAAGATATTCTATATTATATTCTATCTGTCTTTACTGTGCTCCATATAGTCTTTACTAAATCTTAGTATGTAGATTACCATGTAATTTACATAGTGGATATAGATTATTACTAAAAATAAAATACTATATTGATTTGCTAGTTTAATAATGACTGGATTTACTGTAGTACTAATTTTTGTTTATTACCTTATAACATACTGATTTTCTTTGTTGTTTTTAATTCTCTTTTGGCTAGAATGTAAGCAGTATGAGTGCAGAAATCTTTTTCACTTATTCACTGATGTCTCAGACATCTAGAACAGTGTGTAATATATAGTAGAAGCTCAGCAAATACCTTTTGAATTAATAAATGACATTAAGATTGAAATACTTCTAAAACCCACTATTTCAGAGAAAGAAACAGTTCAGGGTAAGAAAAGCCTTTAACTTCAACCAAAACATTCCAAATTATTGACTTTCCTCATGTTCTGTATTTATACTTATGCTTTTTTACTTTCATACTTTGTCAGAGGCCTAGTTTTTTCCTAAACACAATTATAAAAAATGTGTCATCTGATCTCGAACTTTCTGAATGTCCTTTAGGCTGTAGTAATGTCTGAAGGATTACTTATTTGATTTTGTTTATGCAGCAAAGATAAGTTTCAGGCTCCATTTGCCTAAAAATCTAAGGAATTAACAAAGTAACAGGAACAAAATGAAATTTGCCACATGATTAAAATGTCTGGAAAAGCACGTTGAAAAGTTCTGCTTTATTTCAAAATCGTGGCATAGTCAGAAAGTTCTCAATTAAATACTAATCCATAGTTCAGGCTATTTTAAGACATCTTACTGTGATTTCATTTTTTCCCTTTAAATTCCTAGACTGTTTCCTGAATACTTATGCCAAATTAATTTGGAAGAGATGGGGCATGAAAAAATAACACATTAAAACATGGTATATATATGTCATTAAAAATAATAGTGGTCTTTTATATAGGATAATTGCAAAGTTTTATAGAGTTAAAAATAAATTTCAAGTATGTGGATAACTGTAAATAGCTTAACACTAGCTCTAAATCATGGTTCCTTTGAAATTCTGAGGATAATGATATCCTGTAACTGATGCAATTAGTTGTGAATGAAACATGCTCTTGTAATAAACAGGGTAGCTGTGGAAAATGAGGGACAACAGGAAATTCAGATAATACTTAAAGAATTAAGCTGTGAGAAAATCAGTAATTTTATTTTTTTGTTTTTTCTTTATTTCTTATAAAAAAAGAAGAAAAGAATAGATGTGCAGAATGTGCAGGTTTGTTACAGGAGTATATGTGTGCCATGGTGGTTGCCACACCGATTGACCCATCCTCTAAGTTCCCTCCCCACACCCCACAATAGGCCCTAGTGTGTGTTATTCCCCTCTCTGTGTCCACATGTGTTCAATGTTCAACTTCCACTTTTGAGTGAGAACATGTGGTGTTTGGTTTTCTGTTCCTGTGTTAGATTGCAGAGGATGATGGCTTCCAGCTTCATCCGTGTCCCAGCAAAGGACATGAAATCATCCTTTTTTATGACTGCATCGTATTCCATGGTGTATATGTACCACATTTTCTTTATCCAGTCTGTCATTGGTGGGCATTTGGGTTGGTTCCATGTCTTTTCTATTGTAAATAGTGCTGCAGTAAACATATGTGGGCATGTGTCTTTATAGTAGAATGATTTATAATTCACTAGGTATACACCCACTAATGGGATTGCTGGGTCAAATGGTATTTCTGGTTCAAGACCCTTGAGGAATCGCCATACTGTCTTCCACAATGGTTGAACTAATTTATATTTCCACCAACAGTGTAAAAGCATTCCTATTTCTCTACAGCCTTGCCAGCGTCTTCTGTTTCCTGACTTTTTAATAATCATCATTCTGAACAGTGTGAGATGGTGTCTCATTGTGGTTTTGATTTGCATTTATCTGATGATCAGTGATGATGAACTTTTTTCATATGTTTGTTGGCCACATAAATGCCTTCTTTTGAGAAGTGTCTGTTGATATCCTTTGCCCACTTTTTGAGGAGGTTGTTTGTCTTTTTCTTGTAAATATGTTTAAGTTCCTTATAAATTCCAGTATTAGACCTTTGTCAGATAGGTAGATTGCAAAAATTTTCTCCCATTCTGTAGATTACCTGTTCACTCTCATCATAGTTACTTTTGCTGTGCCAAAGCTCTTTAGTCTAATTCAATCACGTTTGTCAATTTTGGCTTTTGTTGCAATTGGCATTTTTGTCATGAAGTCTCTCCCCATGCCTATGTCCTGAATGGTATTACTTAGGTTTTCTTCTAGGGTTATTATGGTTTTGGATTGTACATTTAAGTCTTTAATCCATCTTGATTTTTGTATAAGGTGTAAGGAAGGAGTCCAGTTTCAGTTTTCTGCATATGGCTAGCCAGTTTTCTCAGCACCATTTACTGATTAGGAGATCCTTTCCCCATTGCTTGTTTTTGTCAGGTTTGTTGAAGATCAGATGGTTCTAGGCGTGTAGTGTTATTTCTGAGGTTTCTATTCTGCTCCATTGGTCTATATGTCTATTTTGGTTCCGGTACTATGCTGTTTTGGTTACTGTAGCCTTGTAGTATAGTTTGAAGTCAGGTAGCGTGATGCATCCAGCTTTGTTCTTTTTGCTTAGGATTGTCTTGGCTATACTGGGCCTTCTTTGATTCCATGTGAAATTTAAAGTAGTTTTTTTCTAATTCTGTGAAGAATGTCAATGGTAGTTCAATGGGAATAGTACTGAATCTATAAATTACTTTGGATAGTATGGCCATTTTCACAATATTGATTCTTCCTATCCATGAGGACTGAATGTTTTTCCATTGTTTGTGTCCTCTGTTATTTCCTTGAGCAGTGGTTTGTAATTTTCCTTTAAGAGGCCTTTCACATCCCTCGTAAGTTGTATTCCTAGGTATTTTATTCTCTTTGTAGCAATTGTGAATGGGATTTCACTCATGATTTGACTCTCTGTTTGTCTATTATTGGTGTATAGGAATGCTTATGATTTTTGCACACCGATTTTGTATCCTGAGACAGCTTAAGGAGATTTGAGGCTGAGACAGTGCAGTTTTCTAAATATACAATCATGTCATTTGCAAACAGATACAATTTGACTTCCTCTCTTCCTATTTGAATCCCCTTTATTTCTTTCTCTTGCCTGATTGCCCTGGCCAGAACTTCCAATACTATGTTGAATAGGAGTGGTGAGAGAGGGGATCCTTGTCTTGTGCCGGTTTTCAAAGGGAATGCTTCCAGCTTTTGCCCATTCACTATGATATTGGCTGTGGGTTTGCCATAACTAGCTCTTACTATTTTGAGATATGTTCCATCAATACCTGGTTTACTGAGAGTTTTTAACATGAAGGGATGTTGAATTTTATCGAAAATCTTTTCTGCATCTATTAAGATAATCATGTGGTTTTTGTCTTTGATTCTGTTTATGTGATGGATTACATTTATTGATTTGTGTATGTTGAACCATTGAACCAGCTTTGCATCATGAAGCTGACTTGATGGTGGTGGATAACTTTTTTGATGTGCTGCTGGATTCAGTTTGCCAATATTTTATTGAATATTTTCACAATTTGTTGTTGTTGTTTTAGCAAGTTTGTTGTTATTGTTGTTGTGTCTCTGCTAGGTTGTGGTATCAGGATGATTCTGGCTTCATAAAATGAGTTAGGGAGGAGTCCCTTATTTTCAATTGTTTGGAACAGTTTCAGAAGGAATGGTACTAGCTCTTCTTTGTATTTCTTGTAGAATTCAGCTTGAATCCGTCTGGTCCTGAGCTTTTTTTGGTTGGGAAGCTATTAGTTACTGCCTCCATTTCAGAGTTTGTTAGTGGTGTATTCAGGGTTTCAACTTCTTCCTGGTTTAGTCTTGGTAGGGTGTATGCATCCAGGAATTTATCCATTTCTACTAGATTTTCTAGTTTATTTATGTAGAGATGTTTATAGTATTCTCTGATGGTAGTTTGTATTTCTTTGGGGTCAGTGGTGATATCCCCTGTATCATTTTTTATTGTGTCTATTTGATTCTTCTCTCTCTTTTTCTTTATTAGTCTAGTTAGCAGTCTATCAATTTCATTAATTTTTTCAAAACACCAGCTCCTTTTTTCGGAGAGTTTTTCTTGTCTCTAACTCCTTCAATTCTTCTCTAATCTTAGTTATTTCTTGTCTTCTGCTAGCTTTTGAATTAGTTTGCTCTTGCCTTTCTAGCTCTTTTAATTGTGATGTTAGGGTGTCAATTTGAGATCTTTCTAGCTTTCTGATGTGGGCATTCAGTAATATAAATTTTGTTCTTAACACTGCTTTAGCTGTGTCCCAGAGATTCTGATACGTTGTCTCTTTGTTCTCATTAGTTTCAAAGAACTTCTTGATTTCTGCCTTACTTTCAATATTTGCCCAGGAGTCATTCAGGAGCAGGTTGTTCAATTTCCATGACCTTGTGTGGTTTTGACTGAGTTTCTTAATCCTGAGTTCTAATTTGATTGCACTGTGGTCTGAGAGACTGTTTGTTATTATTTCAGTTCTTTTGCATTTGCTGAGGAGTGTTTTACTTCCAATTACGTGGTCAATTTTAGAATAAGTGGCACTGAGAAGAATGTATATTCTGTTGATTTGGGGCAGAGAGTTCTGTAGGCATCTAGTAGGTCCACTTGATCCAGAGCTGAGTCCAAGTACTGAATATTTTTGTTAATTTCTTGTCTCATTTATCTGTCTAATACTGACAGTGGGGTGTTAAAAGTCTCCCACTATTATTGTGTGGAAGTCTAAGTCTCTTTGTAGGCCTCTAATAACTTGTTTTATGAATCTGGGTGCTCTTGTATTGGGTGCGTATATATTCAGAAGAGTTAGTTCTTTTTGTTGAATTGTTCCCTTTATCTTTACATAATGCCCTTTTTTGTCTTTTTTGATCTTTGCTGCTTTAAAATCTGTTTTGTCAGAGACCAGGATTGCAACCCCTGCATTTTTTTTGTTTTCCATTTGCTTGGTAAATATTCCTCCATCCCTTTATTTTGAGCCTGTGTGTGCCTTTGCATGTAAGATGGATTTCCTCAATACAGCACACCCACACCAATGGGTCTTGACAGCTTATCCAATTTGCCAATGTATGTCTTTTAATTGGGGCATTTAGCCCGTTTACATTTAAGGTTAGTATTGTCATGTGTGAATTTGATCCTGTTATCAAAATGCTATTTGGTTATTTTGCACACTAGTTCATGCAGTTTCTTCACAGTGTCATTGGTCTTTATATTTTGGTGTGTTTTTGCAGCGTCTGGTCCTGGTTTTTCCTTTCCATATTTAGTGCTTCTTTCATGAACTCTTGTGGAGCAGGCCTGGTGGTAACAAAATCCCTCAGCATTTGCTTTTCTGGAAAATATTTTATTTCTCCTTTGCTAATGAAGCTTAGCTTGGCTGGATATGAAATTCTGTGTTGAAAATTCTTTTCTTGAGAATGTTGAGTATTGGCCCCCAATCTTTTCTGGCTTGTAGAGTTTCTGCTGAGAGGTCCACTGTTAGTCTGATGGGCTTCCCTTTGTGGGTGACCTGGCCTTTCTCTCTGACTGCCCTTAACAGTTTTTCGTTCATTTCAGCCTTGAAGAATCTGATATTATGTGTCTTGGGGTTGATCTTCTTATGGAGTATCTTAATGGTGTTCTCTGTATTTTCTGAATTTGCATGTTGGCCTGTCTTACTAGGTTGGGGAAGTTCTTCTGGATAATATCCAGAAGTATGTTTTCCAGCTTGTTTCCATTCTCCCTATCTCCTCCTGGTACTCCAATCAGTCATAGGTTCGGTCGTTTCATGAAGTCCCATGTTTCTTGGAGGCTTTGTTCATTCCTTTTCATTCTTTTTTCTCTATTCTTGTCTGCATATCTTATTTCTGTAAGGTGGTCTGAAGGCTCTGATGTCCTTTCTTCTACTTGGTCGATTCGGCTGTTAATACTTGTGTATGCTTCATGAAAGTTCTCATGCTGTGTTTTTCAGCTCCCTTAGGTCGTTTATGTTCCTCTCTAAACTGGTTATTCTAGTTAGCAGTTCCTCTCACCTTTTATCAAAGTTCTTAGCTTCTTTGCATTGGCTTAGAACATACTCCTTTGACTCATCGTAGTTTTTTATTTCCCATCTTGTGAAGCCTACTTCTGTCAATTCGTCCATCTGATCCTTCGTTTAGCTCTGCACCCTTGATGGAGAGATGTTGCAGTCATCTGAAGGAGAAGAGGCACTCTGGCCTTTTGTGTTTTCAGCATTTTTTCATTGATTCTTTCTCGTCTTCGTGAGTTTGTCTAGTTTCCATCTCTGTAGCTGCTGACCCTTAGATGGGGTTTTTATGAGGGCCTTTTTGTTGTTGATGATGCTGTTGTTGTCATTTTCTGCTTGTTTGTCTTTTTATCAGTAGTCAAGTCCCTTTTCTGTAGGGCTGCTGCAGTTTGTTGGGGGTTCACTTCAGGCCTTACTCATCTGATTTGCCCCCATGCCTGGAGATGTCACTCAAGGAGGCTGGAGAGCCACAAAGATGGGTGCCTGCTCCCTCTGAGACCTCTGACCTCTACGGGCACCAACCTGATGCCAGTAGGATCTCTTCTCTGTAGAGTATCTGACAACCCCTTTTGGAGGATCTCACCCAGTTGGGTGGCACTGGGAGCAGGATCCGTTTAATGAAGCAGTTTGTCCTTTGGTGGAGTGTATTTCACTGGGAAGAAACCCACTCGCCCAGGCTGCCCAGATTCCTCAGAACTTCCAGGAGGCGAGGCTAAATCTGCTGATCCCCAGAGACTGCAGCCACCCCTCCTGCTAGGGTCTCAGGCCCAGGGAGATCCAAATTCTGTTGCTGAGCCTCTGGCTGGAGTTATTGGAGATCCTGCAAGGGAGGCTTCACCCGCTGAGGAAGGATGGGTCAGGGTTAGACCTGAAGAGGCACTCTGGTCTCAGACTGCCGCAGCCAGTGTGGTGGGCTGTGAGGACGAGTCTTGGGACCAAGCCATCCAGCCTCCCTGGCTCCAGCAAGGGAAGAGCACAAGTGGGAGCTATAGAAATGGGTGCAGCCCTTCCCCCTACCCAGGGAGCTTAGTGTGTTCAGCAGTTGCTTTTTTTTTTTTTTTTTTTTTTTTTGCTGCCCCTCCCGCAAGGAGCTCAAAAGGCTTAGCCAGCAGACAGCAGCAGCTGGTGCTGGTTGCCACAACCCTCTGGGGAGCTCCACAGGCTTAAGCAGATTCCTGCTGAGAGGCCGTAATAAGCTGTACGTTCCCGGGTTGAGACGGTAGGCCCCTGTGGCGTGAGTTTGCAAAGTGGTATCCTCCGATTCGTGGGTTGCACAGTTCCGTGGCAAAAACAGTTTCCCAGGCTGGGTAGCACACTCACTCATGGCTTCCCTTGGCTGCAGGGAGGGGTTCCCCATCCCCGTGTGACTCTCAGGTGGGCCACCACACCACACTACTCATCCTTCTCTCTGGATCACGCCAGCCTTCTAGTCATCTTTGATGAAAGAACCTGGGTACCTTGGTTGCCGCTGAAGGATTCACACGCTTAGTATGTTTTTTCTGATGGGAGCCTCTGAGCGGCGCTACTTCTAGTCAGCCATCTTGGCCCCACATTTTATTTTAAACTGTTGTCATGCTAACGTTCTGGACTTAAGCAGTGTCAGAAAAGTGTGCCCTCATAGGATACTGTGAAGTCATATCAATTCTTGATGGCTTTAATATTGAGAGCCATTTGAGTTTTAGCCCTTGTGTGTAATCCGCATTTAATCTCCTACTTTCTTCCATTTTATACACTGAAGGACCAAAGTTAACTCATATAGGACTTAAAATTTAAGCTATCATAAAACGAGTGAATTAAAAATGTTAAAAGTATCATTAAGCCCTTTTCCAATAATATTTATGAACTTTAAATATATCACAAATTGCCATGTGCATATGATGTATAATTTTCTTACAAAGTTTCTTCTTTTTTTTGTCTTTAGTCTCATGAACCTACCCTAATTAGGAGTGACATTTTGCTTAAGATTAGTACTTGGCTTTGAATCTTTTAGGTTTTCAAATGAACAGGGTGCTCCTGAAATTTTTAAAAATATATTAAAATTAAACTGGCATAATTATTAATTTGTGCCATGTGATATTTAGGGATTAGGCTTTTAAACTACTTTAAATGCTTCAAAACTGAAGATATGGCAGAAGAAAATCGCTTGTCATCTCTTGCTTTATCATTGATGGTAGTAACATTGATGCCAAGCCCCTGCTCCATTCCAGGTAACGTGAAATGCACAGGAATTCACATATTTGACACGGGCCCTAGCTAGGACACAGGATAAGGTCATGAATAAATAAATAACAAGACAGACCCTAAATCAATTTCTGCAAAACAAATGCTGGTGTGTGTTCTTTTCGTATAGCGTTAGTGTACCAGAAACATAATTTCTTTAGTCTGACTGCATGTAAGAAGAGTAGAGGAGTTTAGTTTAATCTCGGCTGAAATCAGGCATATGTTGCTAGCTCCTCAAATGTCGAATGAGCAGAAGACGCCCTGAGTAGAAAGTTATTTCCAAGCCTTCTACATAGCCAAAGTAAAAAGGAAATTGGCTATTATCTGATTTATTTGTTTAGAATAAATTATTAAAGATAGTTACAGCCAAAACAAATTCATCTTGGCTGCCTACATTAACCAAGTTAACGAGATCATTATAAAGTCTAACTTTATCTCATGCTGTATTAACACAAGCTATTCCTATACAATTAAAAAACTTTACTTAAAGCAAATTCAATTATAGAAACTCCTATTTAAAGATAGCAGAATATTCATCTTCTAACCTCACAAAAAACTAACATGAAAATGAATAATAAAGAACAACACATCATTCTGAAATAAAATCCTGGAACAAAAACAATGATGAGCATATGCAGCTGTTGGGAAGTCACTGGGACAGGGAGGGTTTTCTAAGCATTTACTCTGAGTATCATAATCCTGAAAGGTGTTTGAACCTACTAAGAGCAGAGAGCTAGGGTTGTGGATGTTCTATTGGAGAGGAGGAGATGTTCCCATAATAGACAGATCTACTTCAGACCCTCACAGTAACAGAGGGTAATGGAAGGAGAAACTGTGGGGGCAAGCCATTTCTGAATATTCTCCACCCAGTCTTCCAGACACTGCTTGAGTGAAGTACAGGAGGGTGGAAGGACAAAGAGGAAGTATGGACCACTAGCATGCAATCTGTAAATATAAGTGTCACACCACAAACTGACAGTTGAAAATTGATGCTCAAGGGAAGAAAAAAGTTGGGGGAGGAGTTTGGTGACAAACTGAGGACTATGCCTTGCAGAAGTTTCAAACCAATGCATTTCCTTTGAGCCTTCCCCACTCTGCATTTCAGCAGGAAATGGCTGCATTGAGAGATGAATAATAAAGAGAAAGGCCTGCATATAAAAACTGAAAAAAAAAAAACCATAAGCAAAAGGCAGGTATGAACATGCTTCAAAGAATTACTACCCAAATAAATGCAAAGTTTATATACTTCTCTCTTATCTCAAGGAAATTAAAAACAATGATGCTCTGTGGAACATCAATAGGGAGGCCAGAGTGGATGCTAAGAAGCCAGTTACAAAGTTCCTGCAGTAGTCCAGGTGCTATTTGATGGAGGCTGAGACTGGGTAGTAGCAAAGGAAAGATTTGAGATATTCTTGGAAAGTAAGCAGTTGTTGCTGATGAGGTGATATGACATAAGTGAGAGGAACATGCCAAGTTTCTCTCTTAGGCTTCTGATTTTAACAGCTGGAACATGATGGTAGCATTTGTTGAGATAAGATCGAGATAGAACCATGGTCTATTCTTATTACAGTGTCAGGGTCCAGCAGATATCAAGTTACCAATATATACTTGTTTTGATGATCATTTTAACGTTTGAATTTTGTGTATCATACATGAGTAGATATTCAGCCAGAATCAAGCCATATTAAATGATTGCCAGGACACCCCATATGTCTCAGATTCCAAATAGAAATAGACCTATTCTTTAGTTGTGCTGTCCTTAAAGTTAGACATTTGTTTTCATAGAAATAAAATATTATGTGTTAATATCTACAGAGTATATAAATAAGAATTTCTGTTTACTAATGGAAATAATAGGCATTGGGGACTCCAAATGTAGGGAGGCTGAGAGGAGGGATGAGGTCTGAAAAATTACTTACTGAGTACCTATTGAGTTTTCACTATTTGGATAATGGGTTAAGTAGAAGCCCAAACCTTACCATTATGCAATATATTCACTTAACAAACCCGCACTTGTATCCCTGAAACTATAAAAATTAAAAAGAAAAAACAAATTCAATGTAAAAAAATTAAAATTAGAAATGGATCTAATTTGGTAACAAGAAAAGTTAAAAAACACACTATGAAATACAGTAGTAATTTCTATGTCTCCTGGTTCCTACACATATAAATTAAATGAACCATTTTTATATGCCTATAGTACTGCATGCACATAGTTTCCATATTTGGACATGAACTAAAAATAATATATCATCTAATAATTTATGTAATAAAATAAGTTTAATTTTTTAGAACAAATTTGCTTGGAGAATTTGGAGAATAAATGAGGTTATAAACTAGAATTATTTTTGCTTTGTTACATTGTTTTTAACCTTAATAGACGTGGACTGACGTTATTGCATAAAGTATAAGTTTCAAAATATATAATTGTGTTCTCTAAAATTGTTACATGTGATTTGGAATAATTCAAAATTTAAAGAAATAGTAAGTTTTTGCCTGAATCGAAGGAATAAACCAAGATACATCTGTACAGTCTGGTCACTGGAGAATTAATCAATCATTAGTAGTTGCTTGTGATAGGACTTTGCAGATGTAGAAATTCTTGCATAGTTTGAAGGCTAGAGGCTTGCTTTTTTATAAAGAGCATATCTAGTTCCAAATTGGTTATTTCTTGGTTATTTCTATATGATTTCTTTTAAATTTTCTTTTTTATTTTAACTGCTAACTTGATCTAACTAAAAGAAGTTAATT
Organism: Macaca nemestrina; assembly: GCF_043159975.1. Classification (NCBI taxonomy): domain Eukaryota; kingdom Metazoa; phylum Chordata; class Mammalia; order Primates; family Cercopithecidae; genus Macaca; species Macaca nemestrina. The sequence continues at coordinate 51,957,790 of NC_092130.1, forward strand.
CTACGTAACTGCAGAGTCTAGGAGACTTCAAAAATAAGGGTTTCGTTCTCCTTCTAAAAAAAATACTTTTCAGGCAGTTACAAAATAAATCCTATGATGTTGGATTGTTTTTCTTTTTGAAAAATCACTGAATCTACTACAGTCTGTATGCAGCATACAATTTTATGAATAATATTAAGGTTTTATAGACTTGGTCTCATTTTTCAGCTTTTCCCATGGTATTTTTTCTCTGATTTATCTGCCAGGAGAACAGGTTTCTAGAGCTCTTTTATACCACACTGTAATGAGAGTGGGAGTGTAGTACATTTAAAAATGAGGTTTAAGGCTGTGCGCAGTGGCTCACTCCTGTAATCCCAGCACTTTGGGAGGCCAAGGCGGGTGGATCACCTGAGGTCAGGAGTTCGAGGCCAACCTGACCAACATTGTGAAACCCTATCTCTACTATAAGTACAACATTAGCTGGGTGAGGTGACTCATACCTGTAATCCCAGCTACAGGCAGGAGAATCACTTGAACTGAGGAGGTGGAGGTTGCAGTGAGCCAAGATCGTGCCATTGCACTCCAACCTGGGCAACAAGAGCAAATATAATAATAATGTCTCAAAAAATAATACTAATAACAATAATAATGAGGTTTAAAATGTGCTGAATTAGAATGTTCAGTATATAGATTTCTTAGTTGATTTTTTGTTTACATCATGTATCCTTTAATAAGATACTGAAATCTACTTTAATTCAGTAAAAAATACTTTGGACTGTTGTAATTGGTTCAATAGATATAGCTAATAGGAGGAAGAAATAGTTTGTAGGCTTGAATTCACTAATTTACACACTGAGATACACAGAACTTTTGAGCTTACCAGAAATTAATAGGGCAAATTGATATGTACTGACACAGAGATGTGTTCACGAAATATTTTATAATGAAGAAAAACAAGATGCAGAAAAACACATAGAATGTGGTTTCATTCTTGTTAAACAGACCACCATTCTGAATATGTGTGTGAATAAAAGTGAAAAGACAGAAGCAAATTTATATCAATGGTTATTTCTTTAATTTTCTGTTTTCTGTATCTTTAACATTTGTTGCAATGAGATATGTTATTTCATAATTAAGTATATAGCATTAATAAATCTATTATGTAAGCTTGTAAGTTTGAATAGATTGTAACAAATTTGTGTAAATTTACATATTTATTTTCATATACGGTGTTTATTATAAAAATCGACTGGTTTTTTACTTGCATTTCCAAAAGCCAAGTTTTATAGTAATTGATTATCTCTATTGTTTGTTTTGTATTTTTTCATCATTATTTTATTGATTCCATTTACTTTGGGTTTAATTTGCTCTTCTTTTTAAAATATCTTAATATGGAAACTTAAATCACTGATTTAAGAAGTTTCTCTTTTTATACTATAAGCATTTTAATGCTATACATTTACCTCTAAGCACCATTTTAGCTGCGTCCTACAAATTTTGATATGGTGTATCTTCATTTTAAGTTAATTCAAAATATGTTCTAGTTTTCCATGTGATTTCTTCTTTGACCCGTGCATTATTTCAAAGTATGTTGCTTAAATTTCAGGTATTTGAGGTTGTTCCAGATTTTTTTCCTTTATTACCTTCCAGTTTAACTCTGTTGTGTTTGGGGAACATGTTTTGGATTATTTTAACTTTCTTTTACATTTAATGAACCTTTTGCATGGCCTCAGAATATAGTCTTTCTTGATAAATATTCCGTGTGCACTTGATAAGAATGTGTGTTCTGCTTAAGTGAGGTGGAATATTTTATAAATATCAACTAGGACAAGTTGGTTGAAAGTATGGTTCAAGTCTAATGTATCCCTGATGATTTTCAGTCTACTTATTCTTTAGTTAAGAGAAGAATGTGGAAATTCCACATACTTGCAGGTTATTTATTTCTGTTTTCAATTTTATCTGCTGAAATTACCCTTGCTCCAGGTGTTTAATGCTTTATAATCATGCATAGACAGCATTATCATATCTTCTTGATGAAATGACCCCTTTGTCATTATGCAATGTGCATTTTTATCCACACACAATATTATTTGTTGTGATGAGTACTACTTGTAGTATTAACATAGCTATTCCAGATTTTTTTTTGATTGAGTTCTTAACATATCTTTTTCATCCCTTTACTTTTTAAGATATCAAAGTAGTTTTCTTGTAGGCAACCTAAAATGGGTCTTGCTTTTTAAAAATCTGACAGTCAGACTTTTTAATGGGATTTTTCCTACCACTGACATCTCATACAGTTATCAATTTCATTGTGTTTAAATCTGTCATTTATTATCTCATGTCTGTCTCACCTATTCTTTGTTACTCTTTTTCTGTTTGCCTGACTCTTAGATTAATAGTGTATATTCTTGTATTGCAATTTATCACCACAATTGGATTATTAACTATACTTCTGCTTATTTTTTTAGTGTTTATACGTATTTAACTTACTACATTCAAATAATATAATGCCACTTCACTTATAATGTAATAACTTTACAATAGTACCATTTATCTCTTCAATTTTTCGTGTTATTGTTATGTTTTTTACTTCCATGTGTTATGACATCCAAAATTCATTATTGTTGTTGTTGCTTGGAAAAATCAATTCTGTTAAGGTTAATTAAAAAATTAGAAAATATACTTTATCAACACATTACCATTTCTACTGCTTTTCATTTTTTGTGTGTAAGTTAGAATTTTAATCTCACTTTTATTTTGCCTGAAGAACTTCCTTTTACATTTAAAGTCTGAAAATTCTTTATTAACACTTCATGAATTTTATTATGTCAATACTAAGGATTTTTGTTCCTACGTGGATGAAATTAATAGGCAGTTTAAAGGATAGGATGATAATTTCAATGTCTAAAACTGAAATTTTAAATTTAGAGTAAGAGGACAACAATTCCAATATAAGAGTGTTCAAGGAATATAAATAGACAACTTTCACACGAGGAAATGAAACAGCTAATAAGCATAGGAGCTAGTAATTAGAGAAATGAAAAGTAAAGTAATAATATTCCTGTACAATATTAGGCCAAAGAAAATTAGGATATTGGAGACCGGGCATGGTGGCTCACGCCTGTAATCCCAGCATTTTGGGAGGCCAAGGTGGGCAGATCATCTGAGGTCGGGAGTTCGAGACCAGCCTGATCAACATGGAGAAACCCCGTCTCTACTAAAAACACAAAATTAGCCAGGCATGATGGTGCATGCCTGTATTCCCAGCGACTCAGGAAGGCTGCGGAGGTGGAGGTAGCAGTGAGTCGAGATCGCGCCACTGCACTCCAGTCTGGGCAATAAGAGCAAAACTCAGTCTAAAAAAAAAAAAAGAAAATATCATGTATTGGCAGGAAAGAAGAAATACAGGTGTCTTCACGAACAGTAGAGTTGTATAGACTGCTAGTGGTGTGAAGACTCCTGCAGGCATTCTGAAGGACCACTGAACACTATTCGTATTAGTTACATGTATACCCTATGATCTAGTAATTCTGCTCTGGCTCTGCAGCAAAATGGTAAAGAGTCTCCTTGAGTCCTCAAGGTCCATAGTCATTCAGCTCCACAAAAAAATGTAGTGGAGACATTCACTGTACCATTCACTGAGGTTTTGAGAAGTTCAACTAAGTGCCCATGATCAGGAGAGGAAACATATTAAGAAGTGTTCTGCAGTCACCTGAAGGAACAGATTGTCCATATAACAGTATGGATGGATCTTAAAAACAAAATTCTAAAAGGAAAATTAAGAAACAAACTAAGATATATAACTTGATACCATTTACATGAATTAAAACATATGCATACAAAGGTATTTTACTTCTCTAACCCCACTCTCTTGAGAAAAACTGAGTTTCTTAGAAGGAAGTTTGTATGTTTTTATAGTAAAAAAAAAAAGTATAGATATTCTGAAAACCAGTGTCATCTGTGTTTAAATTGTTTTCTTCTTGCAGATGTTGATGAATGCCAGGCTATCCCAGGGATATGCCAAGGAGGAAACTGTATCAATACAGTGGGCTCTTTTGAATGCAGATGCCCTGCTGGTCACAAGCAGAGTGAAACTACTCAGAAATGTGAAGGTGAGTCTCTCTACTTTGGGAAACATGCCTAATTGTTGACTTTAATGCAAGAAAAACATGACTTCATTTGAAATTTTGAAGACTATTGGTCACAATTAAAATTCTTTATCTACTATGAAAGCATAGGTTTAACCCTAGAGTAGTTTTGTATTTGTGTATTACAGCCTTAGTGGGTTTGATTTGAAAAGAGTCGATGAGCATTTGCATCTCCTTTGTTATCTCAGTTGTGTTGCAGTGAGAATGGGAGTAATCCAACCATTTATGTTTCTCCTTAATGAAGCAGTTTTCCATTTCACTTATGAAGTTATTTCAAAAACGAAAATTGAGATAGAGATAAGAAGTCCAAGTGAAATACAGTATCATGTGTAAATGATGTGTTAGTAGTTGGCACCATGTCATATATTATAAAATGAAATATTCTAATTGGTATACTGAATATTGTTTGGCCACCAAATTTTTTAAAATGGATTATTGATTCAGGAATGGTTTGGGAATTACCACCACAAATATCTTAATAAAGAATAACTTGCTCAAATAAAGATATCAAAAAACCTAATACTTTTCTGCAATATTAAATATGGATTATAATATTGAAATGTAAGTTACATTATCAGTCCTTAAATAGAATAAATTTACTTGTTATCTATATCTGTGATCAAAATCTGTATCATTTTTATCAAATTCAATAAGTTTCTAAGTGCATGTAGCTTCAATGATCATGGATATTTAGAATAGTTTTGATGATTCTAGTAGTTTTGATATAATGTTTATCTTTTCAGTTACGTTACTTAAATAAATTTATTTCATCTAAGGTGGTTTTCTAAAGGCAATAGTGTGTAACTGTTCTCATTTTTTTGTGAAAAGCATTATCGTCAACTCAAATTAAGTCTTTTGCTCTTCCTCTTTCTAAAAGTAGTTTGAGTTACTGTTTGTTGATTGTTTGTAAACAGCTGCATTCATCTTTGTAAAAAAGAAAATGGGAAGAGGCAAAATCTAAAGTTTAATTGTGGAAGATAAACAGTAATATGAACTATATTATTTCATAGGAGGTAGAATGTGGGTACATATGCCATTGTTTCAACGCCAGAAACCGTAATCTTATAAATCCTTGGGACGTGTATTATCCTATGCTTTTTTTTTTTTTTCATTTGCCCTGGTTCATGTATACTAAGCTCCAAATTAATTGTTATAGTTATATACATTTTACATAATTACAGATTAATTTCATGCTCCCTCTAAGAAGAAAGTTTTAAAAAAGTAGTTGATTATTTTAAGGACCAAATAAATTATCTGTGAAATTGTTTACAGGAATGCCCAAGTATCTTATACCACTTAAATACACTGTCGATAGTCAAAGTCAGCCTGTAGTGGGAAAGGTGAAAGTAACATTTGGAAGATGTGAAAAAAATATCTGAATTACCTGAAGAAGCACAAACATTAGACCAAAAACTCAGGAATCTGCAGAAATTCTGGGTTATGCCACTTTTTCCTGGCCACTTTTTGTATTTTTTTCTCCTGGCTTTTTATGACTTGATTGTGTTGCTTAAAATTTTCTCACTCCCTTTCACTTTTTACTTCTAGACTAATATCTAAACTAGATGTACTTGGAAACAAGGTTTGATTATAGATGAGAAGGCACAGCCACTGACTGATTATAGTAGTTGTGACATTTCTAGTGCACATCAAACCATGTATTTCTTCTTAGTTAAAAATGGAATGAGGCTTTTCTATGTTACATTTCATCAAAGCAACATACAGAGCCAAGCCAGACATGGGAGAAAGACAGTGCAAGTCTTTATTCACCACTTGCCTATGTTCTTTAGGAAAGAGGGACATTGATAGCATGTAGGCACCACCCAAAGCCCTGAATCCAGTCGTGCCTTTTTACTTCCTGCCCAGGCAGCCAAATCCATTTAATCATTGCCCAGAAATAATTATGTGATTTAATATTTGGGATTGGTGGGGAATAGCAGAATTGGAAGAAGTAGTGATTAGAATTTGAAATATAAAGGTTTTATGAAGGCCTGACTTGTGTATAAGTCATATTTATTTAAATATCTCTTAAAAATGGCTATTTTCAATTTTCTTTGGGTAATACTGTTTCTTTATATAAAACAAGTGGTATTTGCTTATATAAAACTATTTAATGTAATCAGTAGTATAATACATCAGGAAAAACTGTAAACAGTTGCCACACTTAGTGGCGGGTTTTGAATTGTAGTCAGTTTTATGGGTAATGTAGTATCTGTAAAAATCTTGCCATAAATGTAATGTTTGCTTTAAATAAAAATGTAACTATTGCAATTACTTTTGATCAGCTATCAAAGGTAAAATATTTTAATTTATTATGTGAATTACAGTGCGAATATAAAACATAGTACTATTGGCAGATTTAAGATGATGTTCTTCCTGTTTTTACTGTAGCATGTTTCATACTTCTGTTCACACAGCAATGAAATTATCTTAAAAAACCTTTTTTGGTCTTTAAGTTACTAGGTCTGTTCAGAAATACGAAAAGTAAGTTCAGTATTTTGGATCTGAGTGATTAGGAAAATGGTGATATCCTTAACAAGAAACTGCAATTAGCTTATTAATCATTAAACATTATGTTATTGATATTGTGTGTGTGTGTTTGTTAACTATCTCACTCCAACCCTTGAATAAGATCCTTGAGGGCAGAGCCTCTGTCTTTAGTGCTGTATCCCAGAGCCTAGAACAGTTTAGTTGGCTCCAAATATATGTTTTAATTGGGAGTAGGATATATAATAAGTTAATTTATTTGACTTGGGCTGAAAGTCCAAATGCGAGGTAAAATTTGGGCCCAGAGTTAAAACTGAATTTGGAAAGAAGCTACTGGTCTTCCCCAAAGGAATTTTTGCTTCATCTTACCATTTTTCATTTTGTTAGTAATTTACTTTTGCTTTGGTTGCCATTGAAAGACCAAGAACACATAAACATTTAAATGCAGTTTGAAATGTTTAGATCTTCTGTGTCATGGTTCCTCTTTGGTCACCTGCAGGTAATGCTTCTGAGGTCAGGGACCTTTGCTTTTTAGCTGAAAGAAAGAAATGTTTTCTGCTCATTCACTGGGATGTCTTCTTAACAGAAATCTTATTCTGAAAGGCTTGTTCTGCCAAAAAAGTTAAGTTTGAGTATATATAGTTTTTATTAAAAATGTCATAATACTGGGGGCAGCATTCATCTCCTGACTTAATGTTTGAAACATATCTGTCATTATCTATCATGGAGGCTTATGTTGTTTCATTCTCCTGCGACTCTTTTTTTCCCCCCATATTCAGATATAGACAACTAGGTAAGCTGTAAATCTGAACTCAAAGCAGAAGGAAATACACACTTCTCCCTTTTCCTCTCTCTCTGTGTGTGTATGTGTGTATGTGGTGTGTTTGTGTGTGTGTGTGTGTGTGTGTGTGCTTTAAGGAGAACCAGTTATTTTCCCCCTTTGCTCAATTAGGGTCCCGAATCTCAAAAACACCTCTCATGATGCTCCCTGCAGCCATGTTTATTTCTGCTGTGCCAGTTTGGTTCCCAAATCTAATTTCCTAATTCTGTATTACAGCGGGTAAAATGATTCTTTGGTGGAATAAACCATTTCTTCACATGCAAAGAGAAGGTTGTTTCAGTTAACTTCCTCTGTTCAAATATCCATTAATTTAAATATCCATTTAATTTAGATGAAGGGAAGGAGAACACATCAGTATAATATGAAATGGTACATTAGAAGACGGCTCAGCGTTTTCCTTTTGTACAATAAATTATTTTCGTTTGAATTTCAGTCCATGTGGATAAAGCACAAGCAGGAGCCAGATGTCCTTGCGTGATCCCCCCTTCCAGACTATACCTTCGTTAACATTCCTTGAGCTAGTTATTCTTTCCTGGCTTACATGGGAGGCAGAAAAAGAGCATCATTGTATTGGAAAGTTTCCCTTCAATGGCTCTTTATGTGGCAGAGGGTTGTTTGCAATTTATTTTGAAGAGTTTTCAGCTTTGTTCCATTAACACAGCATTTTGTTGTTTGAGATTTGTGACAACATATATATTTATTTATGCTCATGAAACTCATAAAAGTTGTTGGCACAGTCTCCTCTGCTGCTCTTCCAACTCTGCTTAGATAAACCATGGAAAATAAACTTTCTGTACTAAACTGAAAAGTACTTGCTCTTATTCATATTACGTAAAGTATATTAATTTTAAAATAAATAAAAAATAAATCCATTAACATTCTCAAGGGGAAAACTACACATTAAAATGGAGAGTGAAGCAAGGGGATTGCTAACACTGGAAACAGATAAGACTTTTTGGGTCATACATTTATATACCATGAAAATCATCTTAGCTTAATTTATAACACTGTAGTCAAAACATACGTATTCCCTGTCTCTTGAATAAGAAAGTCAGGGTGGCTACACTCAGACCTGCTTTCTGCCCCCATCACAAATAATTTATTCCTCACTTATATAATATCTGAACAATTTTTTTTTTGCCTGACTCTGCCAGCAGGATATATGTACCAAAATAAAATTAATAAAAGCTGTATTAATTGAACATTTACTACAGTCTAGACAATATTTAAACTACTTTACATGGGTTATCTTATTAAATCTTCACCACAGAGCTGTGAGGTTAGTTACTATTATTAACTCACCTTAGAGATGAAAAAACTGAGGCACAAAAAGGCCAAGTAACTTTCTTAGGATTATATGGATGTGAAACAGCAGGGCCAGGATTCCAGTGTGCTAGGTTGACTCCAGAGCTTTTGCTCCTAGCCAGTGCTATTCAGCAAATAAAGGTGTTGGATGACCAGAACAAAGATACTGCTAACGATTCCATAGTTGTTTTTTTGTTGTTGTTGTTTTTTTGTTTTTTAACTGGAGCTACTGGGTTTAAGAATCAAAGCCTTTTTTGACTTTTTCTTACTTGTGCTAAGCAGAAATGACACCACTCAGGGTTACCGTTTTCCTCTCTTCATGTAAATAGACAATTACTTGTAATCCGATGAAAGTTCTTTGCACTAAGGAATCGCTTTTTATGATACATTTATGTTGGGAGGCAGAGCATAGAGTAGTTTGGAAATTTAGTGCAGAGTCATTTGGAGAATATATATTAAGAGTTAAAATATGAAATGGAAATTTGAAGTATGTATGTTTTTATAAACTATTTGGAAAGGGCATACTAGCAGTGATATTTTTAGTCTGACTTTTAGAAGCCCATGCTGTGTTTCACAAATGGAAACGTCGCATCCAAGAAAGTGAGACCAGCGGGGAAGAGTGATAGGAACTCCAGAGGGGCAGCCAAACAGCAGCTCAGAGCTGACATACGAGGCAAAATGAGCACTTAGCAGCTCCTAACATATTTATCAGAAGTTGCCAATCTAAACTATTTCAGTTTCTTCCCACAAATGGCGTGCACTAGTAAAACACATGTGTTAAGCAACTTGGACAGCACCTTAACAGTATTAGTTAACTAACAGCAATATTTCATGGGGAATTACTGAAGTGACATCACTCCTTTAATTTCAACCTAAACAAAGTGGTTTACATGGAAAGTGGCACGCATAGGTTTCTATAAAAGTCTAGACCAGAAAGAGATCTTTATTTGAGGCACAGTGGGTAACATCATTGTCATGAACAAGAAATCTGTGAAAAAATACATATTCCTAAAGAAAATTATTCAGCAAAAGGTAATCTTTGGCATGTGAAGACTGGCTTTGATTTGGATTGTGAATCTGGAGCAAAGTTTGAAATATCCAGATGACATTTTAACTTTTTAAAAATCAATTGTATTTTCAAACATGTTTATCCCAGTAACAAGAGGAAAATTATAGAGAAAAATTGCAATTTAAGTTTTCAGTAAAATTCAGGAAATAAATTTGGGGAGGGAAGAGAACATAGTGGCCAGCAATCTGAGATTTGGGACCCAAATGTCCATCTGTGCTCCTGCTGCACCCCATAAGAATTGTGTCATCTCAAGGAAATTAATGCCTGCATCTTTACAATAGGGATAATAATGGTCTTTTCTCCTTAAGGTTTTTATGCATAACGTATAAAGCATTTGACACTTTGGGTCTTTGTTAAAGGCAAGGATAGCAAACATTAATTGTGGAAGAGTTCTGATGTGTCATTTCAATGACGACTTTTAGTACAGTTTCTAATGTGGAACTATGGTATCCATTAATTCCTGACTGGTCTCAACCTGTCTTTATTCCCCTGCTCCAGTTCCACCTAAATTATAGCAATGGAGAGTTAAGACCCAGAGGGCTTGATTTATTTAACATAAGACAGTGGTCAGGAAATTGCACTTTGATGGATTCAGGAAAAAAATCCCAAATGTTGAGAACCAATGTTGTTTCCCCATTGCCATTGTATGTTTAAATTCTTTTTTAAAAATTATGAAAAAGAAAAGCATGGTAAAGTAATTCACATGATTCTTGCAATTCAGTGTCTGCTAAAGATGACTGGAAAAATTGAGAGCCTCCAAAACATCTTTCTCAGAGACATAAAATTAGATGTGTGTTAATGATAGGAAAACCTATTCTACCCTGAATGAAAGGATCAGATGAACATTTTGCTGAACTTTGCCATTAGAGGAAAAAGGTATCTGCAGTGTTACCTCGCTTTCACTTACTAAATAATTGCTCAATACATTTTTATTTTGCTTAACATGTAACAGCCATTTCACAGTGGAAATGAAAAAATAATTCAGGCCAAAATAAAATGCAAGTTCTATAATATTCATATGTATCTTTATATTCTGTTGACAAAATGAGGAAGAAAGAAGGAGAGGGATAGGGAAGAAGGGTAGGAGGAAGAGAGAGAAGGAGAGAGAGAGAACCTTTCTCCATCTCACAAATTACCTTGGCTCAATGCGTGAAAGAAATTAGTCTACTCTAAAGAAATTCTGCTATAGTCAAATAAAACTGTAACAAAACTTGAAATGTAATACCTAGATCCAAGACTGCAATTCTTGCCAGTGCTGTCACTTACTGCCCATATATATATATATATATATATGTATATATGTGTGTGTGTGTGTGTGTGTATATACACACACACATACACACACACTTTATTCACTGCCAGGCATTGAAAAATGTATGAAGGTCTGTAGAAAAATGTTATGGGCTGTCATTTCTTTTAGATGCATCCTTGGGAGTATATTATGGCAGGATGTAAATAAACAAAGCTGTGATAATCCTTGAATTGCCTTTCTTTCTTAGTCCCAGACTAAATCTCCTTATCTTAATGCAAACTTTTCTTATTTTAATATAGTGTTTCTCATCCATACTTTGCCTTTACTTGATTTTAGTACAAATAATTATATTTTAAGAATAATATGAAGGATTCTGAGAATTTTAGTTCTAGTCACCTGCTGTATTGGTCACAAGGTTAGGTAAATGGTTTCTCCATGTGCCAGTAGTTGTTTTACCTGCTTCCACAAGACAGCTATTTAAAAGAGCCCTTATTTCAGAAGACATAAAATCAATATAAATAAACAAATTTAGTTATAGTATGAGACAGTTTCTTTTAATGTCATTTGGTTATTGAGTTTCTATGCTTTTATGTAAGCTTTAGTTTTCCTAGAGGGCTGTGGTTTCATAGTTTACATATTACTGTGTATTTTCCAGTTTAATTATAAAACTATCTGCGGTATATTTTTGTCCCAGTCTAGCAGCAGCTAACATAGGACAAATGAAGGGTTGGGTTGCAGGTTTGTGCCTTTTGGTGAATGGCAGAGGAGAATTTGGGCATTATTAACCAACAGCTGTATGCTATCAAATTAAATTTGCATGACTTGATTTAACTAGCCATATAGCTGGTGCTAATCTGAAGCATAAACATATTCTTCAGCTATAGGTTTCATCTTCCAAATTCTCAGAAATGCTACCGGGACTATGTGACTATAAACCAAAGCTTCGCTTTTCCCATTAGTAATAGAATGTTATAATAATCTATTATGTCTTATTACATGGAAAAAAATTGCTTTTTGTGTTGTTCTTAACTGTTTTAAGGATTATGGTAAAATCCTCTTATGTTGCAAAATCAATATTAAGTATTTGAACGTTATAACAAGTTTGTAAAAGAGAGGGTCGTAAAAATGATTTATCTTTTAGTACTGCAGTCTAACTTCAAACTTGCATGCTGACCATTATTTTCCAATCCTCTGATAGAGGAAGTAGGCCTTCTTTTAGAAAATGGTTTCCCAGATAAGATCCTGACCTACGTTTGTTGTGTAAACCTCACCCAAATGCTCTGATTTCCAGTGTCATTTCTTTAAATTGGAGCAAACCCCTAACGTCTTTTTTTTGAGGCACCTGATATGGTTTGACTGTGTGTCCACCCAAATCTCATCATGAATTTTAATCCCCATAATCTCCACATGTTGAAGGAGGGACTTGGTGGAAGGTGATTGGATCATGGGGGTGGTTTCCTCCATGCTGTTCTCATGATAGTGAATGAGTTCTCACAAGACCTGGTGACTTTATAAGGCAGTTTTCCGTGCTCTTGCTCAGTCTCAGGCTTACTCGCCTGCTGCCATATAAAATGTGCCTCTTCTCCTTCCACCATGGTTGTAAGTTTCCTGAGGTCTTCCCAGCAGTGCAGAACTAGGAGTCAATTAAACCTCTTTATAAATTACCTAGTCTCAGGCAGCTCTTTATAGCAGTGTGAAAACAGACTAATATAGCACCCTAAATGCAGGTCAAAATAAAATACTAGTTTTATTAAAACTTTTTTTTTTTACTTATTACTATTAAAATAAAATTTATTTGTCCACAGACCACCTAAAATCATCTAGCCAGTCACTGAATGCAGTCTTTCTAGATCCAAACACTAAATGCAGTCCTTCTAGATCAGGGCTCGCAAACTTTTCTCTGAAGAGCCAGATAGTAAATATTGTAGACTTTTCAGGTCATACCGTCTTTGTCACAAATAGACAACTCTGCCAGTGTAGTGCAAAATCAACCATAGACAATACAATGAATGAGTGACACTGTGTTCCAGTAAAACTTTACTGACAAAAACAGGCAGTGGGCTGTAGTTTTTCAACTCCTGTTCTTGATTTCGCTATTCTTACTCTGTATTTCAAATGGTCTCCATTTTACTTAATTTTACCACTATTTTCTCAATGACTGGCTAGTTGATTTTAAGTGGCCCATGGACCAATAGGTTTCATTTTAATAGTAATAAGCTATAAGAAAAAATTTTAAGAAAAAATATAACCAGTGCATCAAAACTATATGTTTTTGAATGTTATTCCTGAAAATATTCTTGATTAGCCCAAAGTTCATGTTAAATTTTTTAGATGAGTATACGTGTAGAAATATATTAAGAGGGATGTAATTTAAGTGATTCAGGGTATCACAATAGGTATGGAGGTGAAGTTTTTAAATGATTGGAGTTTGGGACATATCATTGTAAGATTTATGATTATCATTATTATTACAGTAGTCCCCCTCATCTGCAGTTTCACTTTCTACAGTTTCAGATACCTGCTGTCAACCACAGTCCAAAAACCTTAACGGCGAATTCCAGAAATAATCCATATGTTTTAATGCGTGCCATTCTTAGTAAGGTAATAACATCTTGTGCTGGAAACGTATATCTTCCATTTGTCCAGCATGTCCATGCTGCAGACACTCCTTGCCTAGGAGTCACTCAGTAGCTACCTCAGTTATCAGATTCACTGACACAGTATCTTAGTGCTTGTATTCAAGTGACCCTTATTTTACTTAATAATGCCCCAAAGTGCTAGAGTAGTGATGGTAATGATTCAGATATACCAAAGAGAGAGTGTAAAGTGCCCCCTTTTAAATGAAAAGATGAAAGTTCTTGACTTAATAAGGCAAAAAAATCATATGCTAAAGTTACTAAGCTCTACAGTAAGAACAGATTTTTTTATCTGTGTAATTGCAAAGAGGGAAGAAGAAATTTGTGCTGGTTTTGATGTTGTACCTCCAACTGCAAAAGTTATGGCCACAGTACATGTTAAGCACTTATTTAAAAATGGAAAAAGCACTAAATTTGGGGTAGAAGACATGAACAGAAATGTGTTCCTGATTGACAGCAGTCAGGTTCAGTACCATGCATGGCTTCAGCCATCCATTGAGGGTCATGGAACATATCTCCTAGAGAAGGAGAGACTGCTGTATTAGAAAGCAATTGTAATTCTCAAAGTAAGTGTTGTCAAGCAGGGACTCAGGATCTTGTTATTTTTGCCAGAAAGTTCCAAAGGGAAAGGAATGACCCGCTAAGATAACAATAAATTTGGCTCTACTGTTTTACTTTGTATATCTACCTTACTTATTCCCAATTATCACCTCCTATTTTTTCTACTCTTCATTATATTACTTCTCTTTCTAATCTTCTCTACTATTGTCTATACTGCTGTTAAAACCTGGGCATTCCTAAAATCAGAAGACATGAAATTCTCTCAACATTATCAAAATCATTTCAGATTGTTCTATATTTATGAGTTTGTCTACCTGTATACTTCATAGGATATGAGTCAGTGTGGCACTTGAAGAGAAGTTCGTGCTATTGCAATCAGTATTTTGTTTTATTTATTTATTTATTTATTTTTGAGACAGGGTTTCACTCTGTCGCCTAGACCTGGAGTGCAGTGGCGGGATCTCAGCTCACTGCAACCTCCACCTCCCAGACTCAAGCGATTTTCCTGCCTCAGCCTCCCAAGTAGCTGGGAATATAGACCTGTGCCTCTACACCCAGCTAGTTCTTGTGATTTTAGTAGAGACGGGGTTTCACCATGTTGGCCATGCTGGCCTTGAACTCCTGACCTCAAATGATCCACTCACCTTGGCCTCCCAAAGTGCTGGGATTACAAGTGTGAGCCACTGCGCTGGCCTGTATTTTATTTTTTCAATATGATTTTGCAAGAGAAAACATTTAAGCAACTACTGCTATAGGCTTAGACATAAATAGGTTCTGTTTTAGACATGAACGTGAACAAGAAAGGAAGTGCTTTAAACATAGTGCTATGTTTGTGATGTGAATGTAAAACATAATAATGAAGTAAGTCAAATATAACTAAAAAGTAAAGACTTAAATTTTAAAAAGATAGAATAATAAATGTACAATAATACAGCATAAGGGAATTCTTTTATGTTCAAAATCCAGAAATTATAAAAGAAAATAACTGATATATTCAACTACATAAAAGTTTAAAAAAAATGAAAAATGAAAAAACTTCTACTGGCAAAGACATCAGAAAGAATATCTAAAGAAAAATGCCAAAGAGAAAATATTTGCAAGTAACATTGAAGGCAAAGGGCTAAATTAAAGGCAAACACCTAGGAATAGGTAAGAAAATGGCTAACACCTAATAGAAAAATGACCGAAATATTAGAAGGTAACACACAGGAAAGGAAATATAATAATTTTAAAAAGTGCTTTAAATGATATGTGAAAAAAGTCTCAGAGGTTGCTTTCTTGTTTTGTTGAATTCTAAGTACAACAGATTTGTAGTCCTTGAAGATGTTTTGTATAGAAAACTTGAAATTTGCAAAAGAAAAAAAGTTCTCATTTATGCTTTAGTGAAACAATACTGTAAAAATTTAATTGTAGGCTTAGAAATTAATTCAGCTTAATAAACTCATAGCATATCACCTTTCACAAATTATCATAATTTTTCTCCCACATGGAATGCTTTTCTTAATTTACTATGATAGAAAAAACATTTCTCATAATTAACAAGTAAAGCAAAACAGGAAGTGTAGTATCCTGGCATTAATGTGATATTAGATTATACATTTTAAAATATTTCTTCAATATCTTTATTTTCCTTGCAGTTTCAAGATGGAAGATTGTTATTTTGATGTTTTGTTCCATAAAGTATAATGTTGCATTGTGTATAGATCCTTTATGCTAGTATATGTGAACACTATTAGTAGTGGCTAGTTATTAATATTTCTATCTGGAATTAAAAAATGGTGTGGATTTCATGAATACAATATATTCTCAAATCTGTTCCTCTTTAAGAAGATAATTAAAATTTCATTTGCATTTTTTTTTTAGGAATACTACTATACTGTAAACCATTGTCTTTAGTATTTGTATAGCCAGTGGGCAGTAGGAGTGGGAGGAGGGAGAACGGAAATGATGAAAGGAATGGGAAGACTATTTTGCCTTTAGTAGCCCATCGCTCACCTCCAAGCTGTGTAAAAAGAGAATCCTTAAGGAGATTGAAGAGAATGGTATTGGGGATCTTTTTTGAAAAGTGTCATCCATGAACTAGAGTGTGGGAGAGGGAGAAAGTTAGGGAGTACAGCCTGATTCACACCTGGAAAGGCTGTTCTGTGTTTCCAGAGTTTGAAAGGCAGCAGGCATGTGACTTTCCCATCTGCCAGGTGAGGGCCTCACAG
The DNA here is from genome assembly GCF_043159975.1 of Macaca nemestrina. NCBI lineage: Eukaryota > Metazoa > Chordata > Mammalia > Primates > Cercopithecidae > Macaca > Macaca nemestrina. The sequence goes on from NC_092130.1 coordinate 51,974,275, forward strand.
AAAAGAGATGAGTTGAATTGTCCCGAGAGGAGCTCTGTCCATGACACTACCTGGAGGGTGGCTGATCCCAGCATGAGGATGAGCTGTCAGGAACCTGGGGTCGATGAGAGTGGCCAGGTAGAGGAGTTGTTATCCCTAGAATCATCTGTGAGAGGTGAGAGACCTGAGGATTGGGAGGATTCTCAAAATATTAATAAAGTGGCAGGGAAGCTTTGGACCTGCCACACCCAGACAGCACTGATACCAGAATCATTCATACAAAAATATATTTATGGAGTTCTGGCACTCTTCTAGACCCTGGGAACAGAGTAATGAACAAAATAAATCAAAGTCTTTGCTCTTAAAAGGCTACATTATAGAGACAAGAGACAGTCAGTAAACAACTAAAGTCTGTACTATGTCAGAAAGAAAATAAAACAGGATGAGAGCCTATAAAATGCTAATGTGGTGTGGAATTTTAAACAGGCAACCAGGGAAAGTCACTGACATAGCCTTATTTCAGCAAAGATCTGAAGGAAGTAAAGTGATAAGCCAGGGCTGAATTCCTAATGGGGGCCAGCAAGCACAGTGCCCCTGAGGTAGAGGTACCCGTGAAGTGTCTAGGGCACGCCATTAGGAGCTCCGCCAGTGTGACTGGAGCTGAGCACTAAGGAGGAGACTATTTAGTAAGAGATGGTTTTAGAGATGTAGTCCAGGGCCACATGGGGAGGGGCTTTGCCAGCCATGGTGCATACTTTGGACTTCAGTTTGAATTCTCAAGGATGGGAGCCATTAGAGGTTTTCAGTTAAGAAGTAGAATATTCTGACCTTCATTTTGGAAGGTTTACTCCAGCTGCTGGATGGTAACAAGATAATAAGGGAACAAGTGGGGAAGCATGGAACCACTTGGGAGGCTCCTGCAATAATCTAAGTGAGAGTTGATGGTAGCTTGGACCAGGGGTTTTTGTGGTAAAAGTGATGAGAAGTGGTTGAATTCCAGATGTATTTTGAAGGCTGAGCCAGCAGAATTTGTTGACAGATCAGTTGTGGGGTAGGAGAGGAAAAGAATTGAGTAATTTCAAAGCTTGTAGAACTGAAGGTTGAAATTACCATTAACTGAGATGGAGAACATCTGTGGGGAGAACATAGCGAAGGGGAAAGTTATCAGGAATGTTTACCAAACCAAACTTGAGTTCACCTGCCCAGTGCAGCTAAGCCAAACACTGGCATCAAGATTGCAGCAAAAGAAAATGAGGCATTTATTGCAGGGTGCCCAGCAGGGAGAATCAGGCAGCTCGTGCTTCAGACCTGAACTCTCCAACGGCTTTTAGGTAAGGATTTCTGAAGGCAGGGAAGCAGAAGTTACAGGCAAAGTCATAAATCAATACATGGAGCATATACATTGGTTTGACTGAAAGAGGCTGGGTATCTTGAAACGGGCTACAAAACCATAGGTAGAGTCAAATATTTTCCAATTTGCGATTGGTTAATAAAGAGCAGCTTTATTTAAAATTTTGAAATCAGCAGAAAACAATGTTAGCTCTGGCATGCGGGTATGGCTTTCTCCAGGTCCCTCAAGAAGAACTTTAGAACAAACAATGGCGGTCAGAGTTCAGTCCTCAGTTCCCTTTGATCTGAGGTCTGTGTGCCAGCAGATCCTTTTGGTGGGGGTCTGGGTTTCTGAAAAACAACACAGGGATATAATGCTAAGGTACTATATTTAGTTTCTATAGAGAACAAAAATCTCATTTTTCTAACTTCCTTTGTTATTGTTTTAAGCTACGATAACGTTCTTTCTTATTAAGTGGCTCATTTACTTCTCAGGACTAGCTATGTGCATGGACTTTCTCTAGAAGGAACTAAAGATTGTCTTTTATTTCCGTGCTTGGTGGGGCAGTGGTGGGGGGCAGGAGTGGCAGAAGCTCAGGCCCCTACAAGGGGTCCCTGCTCCGTCTCAGGAGCTCAGTTTTACAGGGTTAATTTGAGACATCTGTTAGACATTTAGATAGATATTTGTAATTGCATGTATGAGTCAAATTCAAGGACAAGGGCAAGGTTGGCAATATAAATTTGGAAGTCTTCAACTTAGAGTTGGTCTTTAAAGCCATGAGACTAGATAAAGTCAGTCAGGGGAGGCATTTTGATAGACAAGTCCAAGTGCTGAGCCCTAGAACATTTCAACATTTAGAGGTGCAAGAGATGAGAAAGCACCAGCAATGGAAACTGGGAAGGAAAAGTTCAGGAGATTATAGCTCCATAATCAAGAAAGATCTTTGTTCCTGGTACCTGTCCTCTCACTTCCTTACTGCAACCTCGAAAGTGCTCATAGTAGTTACCAGCTAGAAAGAAAGGACTGGAAAGATGGAAGAAAGAAGAAGCCATGCCCCTTCATTACTGAGGGCTTCTGAGCCTGGGGGATGCTCACCCTAGGAAGAAGGGAAGCTTTAACTGAATGAAAGATTAGGCTGTTAGATTTCAGTGGACATTTTGTTTATCTGAAGGGGATGGGAAAACCTGTGTGAATTGCATGAGATTTCCTAGGGTCAAGAGAGAATATGCAAAATGACTGTGGGAGAGATAGTTGCTTTCTGCTTGCACTCTAGCAGATTCAGATACCCATTACCATATATTCTCTCAGTTGACATGAAACTATTCAAAACACTTTCAGCTTCATGACTTACCATCCTAAGTCTACAGGCAGAAGTTTAACTTTTGCATAAATCATCAAACAGCAGGTGCTCTTAGTAACTTAAGGAAAAGGGAATTTCAAATATGAAGGTTTTTGAAGTCTCAGTGAAGACCTCTGAAGTGTTTGGGTGTACTTGAGAATTTTCCAGATGTGTAATGTGAATGTGTCTGTGCTGTTAGAGCACAGTTAGAGTGTGGTCCTAATGAGGGTCAGCCACAGAATTGGTAGTCTCCCCGTTCAGCTATTTTGATCGTTTTTGCACAGAGAATGCTAGCGAATGACTTGTTGGATTTATGCAATTCCATCACCCCACTGAGAAGATCAAAGTATGTGGTTTACACACAAAGCATTAGGAGTGACTTCTCTCTGCTCATACCTTCGCACGTACACAACCTACTTTGTGCATATATACAGATAGGTCTGTGTAGTTCAATATGTGCAGCTACTTTTTAAATTTAGATAGGGTACATATGAATGTAACCTGTCAAGAGAATAAGGAAATCAATCAATAGTAAGAAAATTTAACTCTATGAATTTGAAGATTAACATTCTTTATAAAAATTGCACATGTATGTGTTTCAGTGAATGAGGGTACCATTTTCATTGAGTTTATTTCTTTTTATGGTAATAAGCATGAAAAACACAGAGGCTCATGCTCATTTATATGCTAATTCTATGGTGGAATGTAGGACGGATTTCTTTTTCATTTGGTGCCATTTATTTAGAAGATACAAAATAAATGATTTTTAGATGCATCCTTAGAGTAATGATAACAGACCAAGACTTCTTAAATTAATGTTCTTACTGCATTATGCCAAAATTCATTTTAAAATCCTCAGGATTTTATGATTATACCTTCATGTACTGATACTTAATGGGAAAATATTAAATTTTACCTATTAAATACTACATTCCAAGTTCTAAATTCTTGCAGCTTTGCCAAGTTCAAATAAGTATAGTAAATTTAACTTTGGAATTTCCTGACTTTTGCGTTGCTGAATTTTTAGATTTTGCCCAACATTAAGGGAGTCTTTCAATTTAACTTCCCTTTATTTAAAATGTTTAGGGCAATTGTGAAAAGTGAGGAAGATTGGAGGAAAGAAATACTCTGGAGGACGTGATTTTCACAGCTTGCTGCAATATATTGTTAAAATATATTCCCCTGCAGAAGCTTAGTGTCATTATGTTAAGTCTTCAGTATTTTAAAACATAAATAACTTGATCTCACTTGTCTTAAAGGTCTGTGTTTTATGTTTGAAGTTTGTCCTAATGTGTCTTAAATTTGGACTAACAAAGGGTGACAAAATACTTCTACTTGAGCAAATTACCTCCCCGCAAAAAAGAGAGAGGGACAGAGAGAGAAAAAAAGAAAAAGAAAAAGAGAGAAAGAAAAACTACTGCTGGCAAATGGCTATGCTTTCCAAGAAATATTTGCTTTGGAATGCATACCAAATATTTAAACTCATATTGTTTGACTATGTTACTAGTAACTTTTATGTATTTTGAAATAGAGATAGCTTTCAGACTGTTAAATGTTAAAAATCACTGTGATGGAGCTGCCTCTTGCCAACATTATTACTTCATGCCTGAGTTACTGCAAATTAGTGTTTAGAAAGATGCAGTATTGATTTCAGGCCAAAAGGGAACCATTCATTACTTTGCTGCAGTAGTAGCCTTTCAAAAATGCAATTATTCAGCCTAAGTGAACAAAAAACTCTTAATTAAAAAGTTCCCTTAGTTCCCATTAATGTTAACAAAGACTATTTTCAATGTATTTCCTTAGACTAATAACAATAGAAAAGAGGGACAAGAAAGAATATGTATTGTACTATAGTAGAATCCTGAAATAATGCAAAAATAATGATATAATGTGACAGACCACAGGCTTTTATCCTCTGCACAACCCTTGGTGTTTTCCATCATTCTAAAAAATACCCTTCCCTTTCTATCTTCTCCTTGGGTAACTGCCCTCGCTCTTCCTTCTTGTTCGCATCAAACTTTGGAATTATCCCTAATCATTCTCTGTGTTCTTTCTTCTGATTTACTCCCGAACCCATTCTAATCTAGGGATCATTCTCACCAGTCAAGTGAAACTAATTTCATCAATGTCACTGGATGGACCTTTTGCATTTTTTATCTTACTACAACATCCCTGCGGAACAATCATGTATAAGCAGTTGGCTCCCAAAACTATAATGCAGCTCTCTCTTCTGAGTTACCTACGTTTGTATGCCAGACACATATACTTTAAACATCCCATAATTATCTCAAACTCAACATACACAGACCGAGTCTTCAGCCCCACTACACCCACCCCACATGTATCTTATCATTATTTCTCATCTTCATCATGACAGTAATTGGCACAATTATTCATTCCCTTTCCCAAGTTAAAAACCTGGGTACAAATCACCCATTTTATCACCAAGACATTTAAATGGAGTCTAAATATATTTCCTAAATATATTTTGAATTCATCCACTTCCCTGCCTTTGTCACTATTGTCTCTCTTCTAGATTTCTGAAACAGTTTTTCTTCAGGACTCCTATCTCCTACATGTTCCACTGCAATCCTTTCTCTACACTGCAGCACAACTACCTTTCTAGATCACAAGTTTAGTCATGTCACTTTCCTACATGGATCTCCTGTTTAAAGTTCCTGCCTGATCATTCTGTTCACCTCTCTAGCCTAACTTTTTTCCACTCATTCTGATTCAGACACAGGTAGATTTATTTAGTTCCTTCAATAAATTATGCTCTCTCTTGCCTTGTGATATGGTTTGGCTGTGTCCCCACCCAAATCTCATGTTGAGTTGCAATAATCCCCGTGTGTCATGGGAGGGACCTGGTGGGAGGTAATTGAATCATGGTGGTGGGTTTTCTCAAGCTGTTCTTCTGAGAGTCAATAAGTCTTATGAGATCTGGTGGTTTAATAAAGGGGAATTCCCTTACACATGCTCTCTTGGCTGCTACCATGTAAGATGAGACTTTGCTCCTCCTTTGTCTTCTGCCATAATTGTGAGGCCTCCCCAGCCATGTGGAACTGTGAGTTCACTAAACTTCTTTTCTTTATAAATTGCCCAGTCTCGGGTATGTCTTTGTTAGCAGTGTGAGAATGGACTAATACATCTTGCCTTTGTGAGTGCTCTTCCCTCTGCCTGGAGAAGAATATTCGATTTGATTTTCATGGCCTGTTTATCTGTTTCAATTTAACTGTCACTTTCCCAGGGAAGTCTTTCCTGGCCCCTTTCTCTTCTGCATTCTCTCACTATCTTGTACTATTTTGGCTGTAGAATTTATCTCACCATGTTGTCATCAGGAATAATCCCAGTCTCTTGACCACCACTGATGGCTTCTGGAGAAGGAGTCCAAGTAGTTTCAGCTTAGCTCACTGTTTTTCAATAGTATTTGTGGGCCAAAGAAATATTTATATTTTATTTTGAAACCAGCTGCATCTTTTTTTTGTTTTCTCTTGTTATATGTCATCTGTCAGTGCTGTGTGTTTGGGTAAAAAGGATAGTACTAAAGCTTTTTGACGGGAAGTCAAAATCTACATGTTTAATAAGCTTTCCATGTGATTTTTACACACAGTAAAGTTTGGTAACATCTGTACTCTATTTTACTCTCTTGAGAAGAGTAAAAGATATCTGACATGAACTTACTCAACCTCAGTTCTTTTACTACATACTCATTTTCCATTTCCCCTGTCTTTGATGAAGTGTCTTCACATTTTTCCAGAGCAGAATGTTCCAGCTCTGCACATTAATTCCATCACCTTTCTGTACTCCTTTTAACTCTTGCCATTAGTTAGTTCATTTTCTAGTAGGGATCTCTTCTCTTTCCTGACTCTTCCTCTTTACCTACAAAGCCATCCTAAAACACATTAACCACAAAACCACTCTTTCATCTCTTTAGTCACTTTTCACTATACTATTTCTCACTGCCTTTCTTCACTGCAAATTTTCCCAAATGCTTAGTGTATACCAGTTAGCTCAAGTTTCTACTTATTTCTTATCCTTTTGTAAAATTGCTTGTATTCCCTAGAATCCCTCATTGCATTTGGTGTTCTTGCTTATTCTGTTTGTTCTTAAATATTTTTTCTTAACATACTAGTTTCCTTTTGCTGCTGTAACACATTGCCACAAACTTTGTGGCTTAAAACAACCGGTTTATTGTCTTACAATTCTAGATATCAGAAGTCAGAATGGCCTAATCAAGCCCAAATCAAGGTGTTGGCAGGATTCATTCCTTTTGAAGTGTCTAGGGCACAATCCGTTTTTTTTTTTTTTTTTTTTTTTTTTTGCCTTTTCAAGTTTCTAGAGGCTGCCCTCATTCTTTGGCTTGTGACCTCTTCTATCTTTAAAGCCAGTAGTGTAGCATCTTCAAATCTGTCTCTGAATCTGACACTCTATTTCCTTGTTCTACTGATAAGGATTCTTGTAATTAAATTGGACAGAGGACCAGATAATCTAGGATTATCTCTGCATCTCAAGATCAGCTGATTAACAACCATAATTCTCTTTGTCATGTAAGCTCACATACTGATAGGTTCTAAATATGGTATCATTGGGTGCCTATTATGCTGCCTACTGCTATTGACTTCCTTAAAATGTAATAGCTTTTCAGTAATACTGGTGATGCTGTTTTAACTTTTCTTTATCTTCACTTGCTTCTCTTCTTTCATATGAATATGTCCCCTTAGGACTTATCTTTAACATTTTTCTTCTCATGTGATCTCTTCATTTTATATTATTCATCTCAACTGATTTTATCCACGTTGATGGTTTCAACTGTCTATATATACCCATAGATTCCAATCACCTTGCAAAGACCTCCTCTAGACAGTCAACAGTTTTTAGATATTAGTAACTCAAATTGTTGATCATGAAGCTGTTAATTTTCCCAGAATATATTTTTTAATTTATTGATTTTACTAATATTAGCTCAATAATGAAAGTTACTGCTGTTTTCCCCTATTCTTGCTTTTACTTTCAGGATATTTTTTCATGTATTCTTTTCTTTCCCAGTCCCACCTTCATTAGCTGGAATTGAGACCATGCCATCATCCCTACTGTCCCTGACCTATCAGCCCTGATCATCTTTATTGACCCTAGTAGATATCTTTGCCTAAAGTGAAGTTCTGATCACTCTCCTTGCCTGCTTAATGATTCGGTCACTCCTCTTTGCCTATAATGCAAGGACAGATTAAGGAAAATGGCATTCTAGGCCTGTCACTTAACTTTCTGGTTTTATTGTTTTCTAAGTAAATGCCCTCAGGTCTTGGGAAACTGCCCATTTCTCATCCATGCCTTGTAATTGGCTACCTCCGCACTTTAGCTATAGTATTTCCACTGTCTGGAAGAACTCCACCCTCCTGTCTTTCCTGCATGCCAAAGTTCCACCCCATTCTTTAGGGGCCTTTATCAATCAGTTACTATGTCTGCCAGGAACTTTTGCTGATTCTCGTGATTGAATTGAGATAGCATGTTGTTAGTCTTCTTTGATGGAATAAATCATATTGTGCCTTGTTTTACATTTAGGTATTTGGTATGTGGCAAATCAAAGGCCTTATTAATGAGCAATTCCTTAATGAGTTCATGAATGAATACTATATACCCAATCAATATCTGTTTATTTGATTTCTTTAAAGAAGAGAAGTTGAGAGTTTTAAACAATGAATAACATCATTTCCATTAACTATTGTTTCTTTTTATTTCAAACAAAATATTTATTTGAGAGATATACCCTTTTATGGCCATTTAATTAACATCAGTAAGTTAAATTTTCAGTGTGTTTAAATTTCAGTCTGATTCAACCCTTTTTTATAAAAATATCTTTGATCAGTGATTGTACTATAGGTAAAACTAACATTTGCTTATTGAAGCTGAAGGTAAAACAACGATAATTCAAAAATTTCATAACTATCCTTGCCACCTTGATGTATACTCTTAGGCTGTATGGGAAAAAAATCAAAAGAAGATCCTGGGGATTATGTTTGCCCCCTTTCCCACAAACAAATTCTGTATTAGAGGAAAAAGTTTTTATGTTAAGTGGCTGGTCTGGAAAAGTTAGTATGTCAGCTTTCTTGGTTATAATAAGAATGTAATAAGTAAGATCTCTCCCAATGGCTAGTGGTTCATATTAAATTAGAAAACCTGAATTCAGTTAAAAAGAACATGGAATGGGAGGACAAGGCTTCCAGAATGGTGATATACGCATCTTGGTAGACTCTCTCCCAAGTAAAATGAGAATTTAACTCATGAAATACATTTTTAAAAAAATACCAACAATATAAAGTCTCTGAACAATCAAGAAAAAAATCCAGCCCCATATAGAAAAGACTATACATCATTGTCAATTATCAAATTTAGTCCCATATAAAAAGAATTGTACCTTGGCTGGGCGTGGTGGCTCACGCCTGTAATCCCAGCACTTTGGGAGGCCAAGGTGGGCGGATCACCTGAGGTTGAGAGTTCGAGACCAACCTGACCAACATGAAGAAACCTCGTCTCTACTAAAAACACAAAATTAGCCAGGCGTGGTGGTGCATGGCTGTAATCTAAGCTACCTGGGAGGCTGAGGCAGGAGAATTGCTTGAACCCAGGAATCGGAGGTTGTGGTGAGCCAAGATCATGCCATTGCACTCCAGCCTGCGCAACAAGAGCAAAACTCCATCTCAAAAGAAAAAAAAAAATTATTATACATCATTATCAATTGAGAATTATCTCAGGAATGCCAGATTGGTTCATCATCTGAAAATTAAGTCATGTAATATATTATTTAAGTAAAAGACAAAAGCCATGGTCACCTCAATATATGCAAAAAACCAAAAACATTTGGGAAAAAACCCAATACCTTTGTATTATAACGATGAACAGAAAATTAAGAATAGAAAGGAAAAAAGTAAGAATAGAAAGGAACTTTCTCCACTTGATAGAGGGCATCTATGAAAAACTACAACTAACAACATAGTTAATGGCGAAAGAATTAATGCTTTCCCTAAGATTGGGCACAAGATGGATGTCTACTCTCACCATTTCTTTTCAACATTGTACTACACGTTCTAGCCAAGGCAATTATGCAATTAGGTAAATAACAGGTAACCAGACTGGAAAAAAAGAAGTAAAACTATCTCTATTTGTAGATAACACATGTTTAGTGGACAAGGTAACAACTGAAGTGAATAAGGTATCCACTAAAGTGGCTATGGTGTTCTCTAAAAACTGTTAGAACCAATGAATGATTTAAACAAAGTTGCAATTGTACAAGATCAATATACAAAAATGAATGCTATTTTCATACTGGCAGTGAATATTCTGAAAATGAAATTAAGAAAAGGATTTTATTAATAATAGGATTAAAAAAATAAATGGATTAGGAATAAATTTAGCAGAGAAAGTGATAGATTTGTACACTGAAAACTGTAAAGCCTTGTTAAATTAAGAATGATCTAAATAAATAGAAATATACACCATGCTTAAGATTGAAAGACTTAATACTCTTAAGATGGCAGTACTCTCCAAATCAATCTATAAATGCAACACAATCTCTGTCAAAATTGAAGCTTGCTTTTTTGCAGAAATTGAAGAACTAATCCTAAAGTTCATATGGATCCAAAATACACATTTTTCATACCAGCACATGGAATATTCTCCAGGATAGAGACCATATGTTAGGCCACAAAACAAGTCTCAATGAATGTTTTAAAAGTCAAAATCATACCACATATCTTCTCAGATCACAATAGAATAAAACAAGAAATCAATAAGAAGAAAAACATTGAAAAATTTACAAATACATGGAAATTCAACAACACGCTCGTAAATGACCATTGAAGAATGAAATCAATGGGTCAATGAAGAAATGAATAAGGAAATTTTAAAAATTTCTTGAAACAAATGAAAATGGAAACACAACATACCAAAACCTATGTTACACAACAAAAGTAATGCTAAGAGGGAAGTTTGTAGCAATAAGTACCTGGGTCAGAAAAAGTACAAAGATTTTAAATAAAACAATTAATGATGCACCTCAAGGAACTAGAAAAGCAAGAACAATCCAAACCCCAAATTAGTGGAAGGAAAGAAATAAAGATCAGAGCAAAACTAAGCAAAACAGAGACTGAAAAAACAATACAAAGGATCAACAAAATGAGAAGTTGGTTTTCCTGAAAAGATAAACATTATCAATAAACTGCTAGTTAGACTAATCAATAAAAAGGAGAGATGACTAACAAAATTAGTTAAGATGACTAAACAAAATTAGAAATGAAAAAGGAGACGTAACAACTGATACCACAGAAATGCAAAAGATTATTAAAGACTATTATGATCAATTATATACTAACAAACTGGAAAGTCTAGAAGAAATAGATAAATCTGTGGACACATACAACCTACCAAGATTGAATCAGGAAGAAATTGAAAACGGGAACAAACCAATATAAGCACCGAGACTGAATCAGTACTAAAACATCTCCCAACAAAGAAAAGCCCAGGATTGGGTGGATTCACTGCCAAATTCTACCAAACTTATAAAGAAGAACTGACTCCAATTCTCAAACTATTTCCAAAAAATTTTAAGAAGGGAGTATTGTCCTTAATGTATTCTACAAAACCAGACAAAGACACAACAGTGACCAAAAAAAACTACAGGCCAATATTCCTGATGAACATGATGTAAAAATCCTCAACAAAATAGTAGCAAACTGAATCCAACAGCACACAAAAAAGATAACACAACACAATCAAATGAGATTTATACCAGAGATGCAGGGATAGTTCAACATATGCAGATCCATAAACATTATACATGACATCAACAGAATGAAGGACAAAAACCGTATTATCATCTCAATAGATGCAGAAAAAGCATTTGATAAAATCCATCATCCCTTCATGAAAAATCCCTCCACGAACTGCATAGAGGGAACATAACCTCAACGTTATAAAGGCCATGTATGACACACTCACAGATAGCACCATACTGAATGGGGAAAAGCTGAAAGCCTTTCCTCCAAGAATTGGAATAAGACAATGATGACTACGTTCACCACTTATATTAAACAGACTACAGAAGTCCTAGTCAGAGCAATCAGATAAGAGAAAGAAAAAGCATACAAATTAGAAAAGAGGAAGTCAAATAGTCTCTCTTTGCAGATGACATGATCTTATATTTAGAAATCCTAAAAATTGCACCAAAAACTCTTAGATCTGATAAATTCAGTAAATTTTCAGAATAAAAAAATCAACATACAAAATCAGTAGCATTTCTATACACCAATAATGAAATAGCTTAAAAAAAGAACTCAAGAAGGTAATTCTGTTTACCATAGCTGCAAAAACAATGACAAAATACCTAAGAATAAATTTAACTGAGGAGGTGAATTCTTCCATAAGGAAAACTGCAAAACACTTATGAAATAAATTGAAGAGGACACAAACGAATGGAAAGACATCCCATGCTTATAGATCAGAAGAATTAATATTATTAAAATGATCATGTTACCCAAAACAATCTTCAGATTCAGTGCAATTGCTATCAAAATATGAATGTCATTTTTCACAGAATTAGAACAAGCAATCCTAAAATTCCTATAGAATCAATGGAGGCATCACACTCACCTGACTTCAAAAATATGTTACAAGGCTGTAGTAACCAAAACAGCATAGTACTTGCATAAAAACAGATACTAGACCAGTGAAACAGAATAGAGAACCCAGAAATAAATCCACCTATTTTCAGTCACTGATTTTTACCAAAGGTACCAAAAACACGTTGAGGAATGGACATCCTTTTCAATAAACGGTGCTGGGAAAACTGGATATCCGAATGCAGAAGAATGGAACTAGACCCCTATCTCTCACCATATACAAAAATTAACTCAAGATGGATTAAAACCTAAATATAAGACCTGAAACGGTAAAACTACTAGAAGAAGGCATATGGGAAAAACTCCAGGACGTTGTCTTGGCAAGGATTTTATGACTACGACTCAAAAGCACAGGCAACAAAAACAAAAATTGACAAATGGGACTCTGTTAAACTGAAAAGCTTCTGCACAGCAAAGAAATAATCCACAGAGTGAAGAGTCAGTCCTGTTAAATTGAATAAAATATTTGCAAACTATGGGGCTGGGCTCAGTGGCTCACGCCTGTAATCCCAACACTTTGGGAGGCTGAGGCAGGCAGATCACCTGAGTTCGGGAATTTGAGACCAGCCTGATCAACATGGAGAAACCCCGTCTCTACTAAAAATACAAAATTAGCTGGATGTGGTGGCACATGCCTATAATCCCAGTTACTTGGGAGACTGAGGCAGGAGAATTGCTTGAGCTGGGAGATGGAGGTTGTGGTGAGCCGAGATCATCCCATTGCACTCCAGCCTGGGCAACAAGAGCAAAACTCTGTCTAAAAAAAAAGTGCAAACTATGAACATTTTCAGAAGAAGTCATACAAATGAAACAATGCTCAGGATTACTAATCACGAGAGACATGCAAATCAAAATTACAATGAGATATCATCTTATTCCAGTTAAAATCACTATTATTAAAAAGACAGAAAATAACAGATGCTGGTGAGGATGTGGAGAAAAGGGAGCTCTTATACCCTGTTGGTGGTAATGTAAATTGGTACAACGAATATGGAAAACAGTATGGATATTTCTCAGAAAATTACAAATAAAACTCCCATGTGATTCAGCAATTCCACTACAGAGCATTTATTCAAAGGAAATTATTATATCAAAGGGACACCTGCACCATCATGTTTATAGCAGCACTTTTCACCAGAGCAAAGATACGGAATCAACCTAAGCATTCATCACTGGATGAATGGATTTAAAAATGTGATTATATATACACAATGAAATACTACTTGGTTGTTAAAAAAGAATAAAATACTGTCAACTGCAGCAACATGGGTAGAACTGGAGGGTATTTTTGTTAAGTGACATGAGTTAGCTATGTAAAGAAAGTATTTCATGATCTCACTCAGATGTTGATAAAAATTGATCTCATGGAATGAGAGAGTAGAATAAGAGTTGCCAAAGGCTGGGAAGGATGTTTGACCATAGTGGAGGATGAAGAGAAGTTACTTAATGGGTACAAACATACAGTTAGATAGAAGGAATAAGTTCCAATGTTTGATAACAGAGTAGAGTGACTATAGTTAACAACAAGGTATTTTATATTTCAAAATAACTAGAAGAAAGGACTTGAAATATTTTTAACACATAAAAATGATAGTCAAGATGTGAGGGATACCATAAATGCCCTGACTTGATCATTATGCATTCTGTGCATGTAACTAAATGTCACATGTCCCATAAAACTGTGCAAATATTATATATTAATGAAAACTTTTTTTAAAAGTTCACATGAAAATTCAGAGGCAAATCATATAACGTGGGACATATGTGAAGAATTTTTGTAACTCATTAGTTAAAAACATAAGTAACTTAATTAAAAACTGGGCAAAGGAATTGAACAGATATTTCTCCAAAGTCAATATGCAAAAGGCAAATAAGCACATGAAAATGTGCTCATCATTATTAACCATTAGGAAAATGCAAACTAAGTTATAATGTGATACCACTTCAGACCTACAAGCAAAAAGAAAGCAGATAATAATGAATGAAGGTAAGGATGTGGTGTGTATGAGGAAAACCCTCATACATTGCTAGTGGGGATGTAAATTATTACAGCTGCTTTGAAAAACAATTTGTCAGTTCCTCAGCAAGTTAAACATAGAATTACTATAGGACTCAGCAATTCCACTTCTAGGTATATATCTAAGAGAAATGAAAACATATGTCTACACAAAATGAATACCTGAATGTTCATGGCAACTTTATTTATAATAGCCAAAAATTTAAAAATGGAAATAACCCAGGTATTCATTGACTGATGAATGGATAAACTGTGGTATATCCATAGAACAGAATATTATTTAGCAATTAAAAGGAATGAAGTGCTGAAACATGCCCCAACATGAATGAACCTTGAAAACATAAACTAAGTGAAAGAACCCAGACACAAAAGACCACATATTTTATGATTCTATTTATATGAAATGTCCAGAATAAACAAATGTGTAGAAACAGAAATGAGATCAGTGGTTGCCTAGGGCTTCGAGAGGAATAGGAAGAATGATTGCTAATAGGCTGGAATTTCCTTCGGGGGGATGAAAATATTCTGAAATCAGATTGTAGTTATGGCTGCACAGCCTTGTGACTATACTAAAATCATTTGAGTTTTACACTTTAAATGTGTGAATTGTGTGGCATTTGAATCATATCTCAGTAAAGCTGTTTATAAATATACAATGAAATTCTGAATACAGTTGATACACACCATGCTTTTGAAATCTGAAAAGAGGAAAGCAGACATCAATTTTCCATTGCAATTTATAATATTGATATTGCCTGTTGTCTTTAGAAAAGCTGGAAATAGGTAGCAAATTACTGCAATTAACACTTCAACCATGAATTTTCCTAATGTCAAACAGTATACGAATAAGTAGAAGTTCAGTGTATGCAAAAATATGCTTCCTTTTTTTCTGTATCAAAAAGATATTTTACAGAATATTCCAAATATGTATAGTTCTTGGTATCAATGGAAACAAAATGTTCTAAGAACACGTTTTTAAAACAAAATTTCTTGTTTTATTTATACTAAGTTTCTGTAACGTAATTGTTACATGGACAGCTTTTTTCTGTGACATGTACCTATAAGAATGGACATTCTCTCTAGGGAGTTCTTAGAATTCAGTGATATCTGAGATCACGTTTTCACTACTTATCAAATTATTCATTATATTCTGTTTAGTGTAAGATTTACAGGAAATGTCGGTTGACAAATATGAGGTTATGTGGTTTGGCAATCAGAAATCTGTCAGATGGTTTTGTTTAGATTGGATTTCGTTTTTTTAAAAAAAAACCTGTGTTCGGAGTCTTCACATTACCAAAGACTTCCCAGTCTTTCTTTTTTTTTGCCTTTGAAGTCACACTTGACAATCCCCCTGTTTCCACAGTGATCTTCCTCTGCCTCCATTCTTCACATTCTTCCTCCTTCCTCCATGATCCTTCCTTCCCAGACTCCTGTTCTGCTTTTCTTCCTCTGACTTTTTCTTAGATGTTGATGAGTATCATGGTTCCCTCCTTCAATTCCGGTCTTTTCATTTGTCTTCTTTGGAAATCTCATATGTTGCCATAACTTCAAAGGCAATCTTTATACTTGGTGATAAACCACAAATGTCCATCTTTATAACTTACCTCTTTGCTAAGTTTCATACCCAAATTTTTAGCTCTGTAGATTAGAATTTTTACTGGTTTCTTTCAAATATCTCAGGATCAAAATGTCCAAAGCTCAACTTAACTGTAAAATGTGTTCTTCCATTTGTGTTCCATTCTTTGTTAATAGCACTATGTCATCATCCTTGTCAATCAAAATAGTAGCATGAGATTTCTTTCTGGTGGCAAAGTCCTTCCTATCGATTTTTCCTTCAAATTATCTCCGAATATATGTTCCCTTCCTCATCATAAAGCCTTACTTCAAGCTCTCAACATTTATCCCTGGACTATTATATCATCTGTCCACATTAACCACAAGGACTGTCTTTATAAAATACTGATTTGCTTATGTAATTCTTTTGTTTAAACTCCTTCATAGACACTATTCATCACCTTCAGAATAAAAGCCACAGTCCTTGGCTTGGCTCTTTAGGATTTAGTATAAGCCTAACTAGCTAAGCTTATTGTCCATCCATTTCCCAGCTATTCTGGTACACTCTGCATTCTTCAACTGTGGTGTATTTTCAGACCCAGTTGCCCATGCTGTTTGTTGTTGTTTTTGTTGTTTATTAGTTGGAAGCTAACTTCACTCCACTGGCCACACAAATTGGTTCAGGACTCCAGGCCTGTACCAATCAGAACATTTTCCTGTCCAGAGGAATCATTCAAAAATTAGCATGTGACCCAATTCAAGACATTAGGACAAAAGGCATGATTTTCTGGGGGCTTCAGGAAAAAGTTTTCTTCCTCTCAGGACAGAGCACTAGAAAAGACACTGTCTTCCACTAGATGTCCCAGTCAAAGGAATAGCCTAAACCTGCTGTATCCATTTTGCTCCCATCAGGGAAGGCAGCTCAAGTCAAAATACAGAGGAAGGCCTAGCTGAACATATCTCACAGAAACTGAGGCAGACACATGGGTTGAAACCACTTCCGGACTTCAGATATGACAGCTATTAAATTTCTGACTTATATCAGTTTAAATCAGTTTTTCTGATATTTGCAGACCAAAGCTTTAAACTGATATAGTTTCAAAAAAAGGTCAAGGAGAGATGGGTGGCAGTATATTCAGTGTACAGAACATGGATGAAACCAATTCCCATTGTTAAGACTCTGCTTTTTCCCATGAGCAGACTTGTCATCTTTAGGCACACTTGTTTATACATAGGTAACATACACTTTATATTTTTGGAGATGCTACTTCCAAATCTGATTATGACATACAGTATTGAAGAAGTAATATTCAAAAGAGCTAAATGCATGTATCCTTCTGAACATAAATGTTAATGCTAAACTTAAATTGATGGATAAACACTGTGATACAGACAGGAGGCAGGGAAATCCTGGGTCAAAGACAGGGGTGGGAGTCCCTGGCAAGGGCTCCACCCTCAAGCCTGGACCTGTGACCCTAAATGAGAACATGAATTCCTGTTTTCCTGCCCGAATGTTGCCTTTTCCAAAACCACCCTGGTCTGCCACACCCCCTACCCTGTATCCATAAAAACCCCAAGCTCCACTGGCAAAGGAGCAGAGCACTATGGCAAGGTAGGAGAGAAGAAGCGTCTGAATGTTAAGAGGAGAAGAGGCAGCTGGACATCAGAGACTGCGGTTGGAGAGGAGTTCAGGTGCGGATGGCCAAACGCCAGGGGAAGATGATCTTCCCACTCTATCCCCTTTCCAGCTCCCCATCCCACTGAAAGCCACTTCCATTGCTCAATAAAATCCTCTGCATACACCATCCTTCAATTCCTTCACTTGACCTGATTCTCCCTGGATGGCAGACAAGAATTTGGGACACACTAGGCACTGAGCTTTTTAACATTTAAGCCATCTGTGAATGGCAAAGCTAAAAGAGCATTGTTTGTAACAGACACCTTCTGGGGCTCCAGAGGTCGCCAGCAACACCTAGACACTGCCTTGGGCTGGTACAGGATATGTTCTGCCAGCATCCAGAAACACTCACCCTGGCTCCTGTACCTGCTCACTTATGTGCTCTCCTCCCGCAAAGGGTTTGAGGATGGCAGCCAAGTAAACAAGCCACCCCTGTCTCAAGTCCCGCGAGGGGCTCAAGGGAACTCTCTCGCCTTAACAGGGCATCACTGTATTAAAATGCAGGGGTTTTGGTCAGTATTTTGGGATTTTGTTGTTGTTGTTGTTGTTTTAAAAAAGCACCTTATTTTTTAATTTTTAAAATATGGTAGATGTCTAGCCCAAAAATAAAAGCATTTCTATTTTTTATACAAAAATGGAGAGCCTTTTATATATAATTATTTTGAAGCTAACCTTTTAGGCTTCCTACTCAATTATAAGGAGAATTGTGAAACACAAAGGTTTTTTTTTTTTTTTTTGCACAATAAAATTTTTAACACAAAAACCACAAATTTAATGTCATTCCACATGTTCTTCTGTGTCCCAGATTTTTTTCTCCAAAAAAAGAAAATGCCAAACATCTTTTAATTTTCTATTCTTTTTATTGTCAGGAAGAGTTTTAAGACTAGGGTTTAGGGAAGTTCTTTATTATGAAAGGAAATGCCTAGAATAAAAGCCAATGTTTAAATGAAGAAGTTGAGTCTCTTAATGTTTAATATTTTGCATAAATCCTGGGCTCCATAAGCACCTCGATAATTCATATAATTTTAGATGTTAAGAGAGTGAGAAGGCAAGTTTTAGTTCTTCACTTTTTTAATGCTTGCTTTACCTTGTATCCATCTTTTCTTTCTTTTTTTTTTCTCTTATCCAGAGGTGATGATAAGTTTATGTTGTAATTAAAGTACAGCTGTTTAGTTTCATCTCTCTTCTGAATCCATGCTCAGTTGTATTAAGATGCACTGCACTAAGATAGCAACACAGGATGCAACAGGTCCTAATTTTGCACACATGGTTTTATTTTGTTGGATTAAGTCTGATGGCAGTTCTTTGACCACATTTTGTATTTACTCTCATGTAGTCAATTCATGTTAGAATTCTGATCTCTCTTGGGAAATTGGTAGATTTTTGATTTGTACCTCTGTGCTTTCAGTGGCTAAGTGTTAAGCCTCAAATGAAGATACTATTTCAGAGAATGTCTGAATCTGGTAACTTTTTTTTATAAGAACATACCAAGAAAACACACATGTTTTTTATTTCATGATAAAGTTATTTATCATGATAGAAGCTTCTATCATGATGGAGTTATTTCATGATAAAGCTTGTAGGCAAGAGTGACTTGTCAGAATAAATGGAAAAAAATAATGAATAGACCAATAAAAGAATGTAAGAAAGGCATTGGCAACCTTTTTCTTTTTAAGTGTGGGGTTAAAAATATTTTGTGTGTTTATAATAAGAATATAATTATTTTTCCTTTTTTATTGGACATTTTAAAAGAACAAATGCAACTGAAAAAAGAGAAACTAAAGTCAGCTTACTTTGACTTTTCAGTAATTATCTATATGTATGGCTTTTATTGTTGTTTGTTCTAGTTACTGGCTTTTGCTACCTCTGTTCCTTAAAAAAGACAGCCACCTCCCAGGATTTTGGCTGAATTTTTCTCACAATGACTCATTTCCTTTTTAAATGTATTAGCAATTAGCTCCCAGTTATCCCTAATTGCAGCTTTGTTAGACTTTCCATCTCTCTCTGCTTACTGAACTAGAAGAGAAGTACATTAAAAGTTTATATAAATGACTGGGTTTTCTGCTTTAGGGATAATTTTAAAGAAAGCAGAGTTTTCATTAATGGGAAAGGAAATAGAATATTTCCAGCATTGAGTATGCTGAATGGATAAATGTAGGGAGGTACAATAGGAAAACTGGACACTTCCCAAAGCCTCCCAAGTTTTTGCCCTTTACCATGTTTCTGTATTATTTTAGATTAAAGTTATTCCCAGAATGTCAAATACACCCATATTCAAATGTAAGTACAAAAACATATCCTGAAGCCAAGTTTTAAAAAAAAATATTTGCCACTCTTCATTGCTTCAAATAGTGTGAAAATTAGTTATACATTTTCAAATACAGTTATTCTATATTTTAAAATGTAATCCATTTATGTGTGTTTTTAAGCCTCTAGTAGGATAATTCCCTAGTTGATGTAGAATGGAAACTAAAACATTGACATCTTTACTTATTTCCAATTTAAATTGCATTTTTAAAAAAGGATATAGAGTTCTGCTTTAGTTGGCCTTGTTTTAACTGCCATGGGAGTTTACTTTCATCTCAGTTCCCATAGATATGTGTGAGAAATTCTTTGGGGCCTAAAACAAGAGTATCTTCAGGGTTATATGATCTGACCTAATCAACCATGAATGCTCTCAGACTCTTAAAAAAAAAAATCTCTTTTAAAAGCTGTTTAATGAAGGCCTTTCTCAGTCATCTTCTCCTTCTTCCCTTGATTAGACATTGATGAGTGCAGCATCATTCCTGGGATATGTGAAACTGGCGAATGTTCCAACACCGTGGGAAGCTATTTTTGTGTTTGTCCACGTGGATATGTAACCTCAACAGATGGCTCTCGGTGCATCGGTAAGCCTCGCATTTTGAAGGCTCAATACACTGGGTCTTTATAATGACAAAACAGCCCAAACAGGCATTAAGATGGCAATGATTATAAAATATTGAGGAAATGGCTGAATGAGTTGTTTAATGTAAACCGTTCCAGCATTGGGGGATTGATAGACCAAGTACTCTTTGCAAAGACTTCAGTTTCAGAAGCCGAGTTTGTTTTATGTTGTCCAAGTCATTTTGGGAATAAAAAAAGACACAAAGGCATGAGAAAAATTTTTTAAAATCTGCATTGGGAGACAGAATGCAGTAATTAAAGGTTCTTTTGTTGCTATGAATCATGAATGTAGTCAACATCTTATTTACTTAGAACTTGTTTATTCTATTGAAAATAGTTACTATGCAAAAAAGACACCTTTAATTTTGTGTTTAAATATATTCAAATTAAAACCATTGTATACTCTCCCTTGTTTATTTAGAAAGATGAAATAGTGCTTCACAGTCATGGCGAAGGTAATCTGTTATTGAGCAAGGCTTAGACATTTGTCTTATTGTAAGCATAGAGATTATGAAGTGTGTTTTGATACATAATCACAGCACAGTGAGCTACCCTCACATTTCTCTTCCTGAGCATTTAACCTAGTCTGTTACAATTTTAAGCTGACAATAGGTAGAAAGAGAGGAAAAAAGATGCACTGTTACCTTTACTGGCACTAAAGATTCATGTAGTGCAGGAATTAGGGCAATTAATCCGATACTTAAAGAATGGTTTTGTTTGGTCCACTAGAGGGTGGCAGTTTGGGCAGTGTCTCTCTCTCTCCCAAAACCAGGCAATTAGTATGTCAGCAAGCTAACTGCCAGAATCTCTGTAGGTCTTGATGATTCCCTAATGATTCTTATGCGCCCAAGAGAAATGGGTTGATGAGATGGAAATACAGAGTCAAGGATGTAAGCTAGAAGTCCTAGGCCACCAATAAAAGGACTGTGGCCTGAATTCATTTGATTAAATGTACTGATATATCAGGTCATCCAACAGTGAACGTAAGAGATACAAATCCTGCCTTCAGAATGCCATATTGTCATCATAAATAACAGTAGAAGCCTAGTAATAGAAGAAACAGTGGTAGTAGTAAAAATAACAGCTATCATTTAAGATACTACACACACCATGTGTAAGGCACTGGGCTTCTCCACTACCTCATTATCTCATAGCTGTGAAGAGTCAGGCAAGCTACCATCTTCTCTACGCTTCAGTTTCTTCTAATAAGTGTCCAGTAAAATATTCTTCATTGTTATTCTTATTAAGAGGAGCAGGAGGATATGCCTGCTCTGGACCTATATAATATGTCATATGGTCCTTATCATAGCCCTGTGAGATAAGTATAGTTACTCCAAATTTACAGATAAAAGAAATATGGTTCAGAGAGGTTCAGTGACTTACCCAGTGTTTTTCAGCCAATGAATGGCACCAGGATTCAAATCCTGACCTGTCTGACTCCAACCTCTGTGCTAGTGTGACACTAAACTGCCACTTACCCACTTTAAGGCTGTGGAGATGCTGTGGCTAGATGTCAGGGCCTCCAGCATGAGTGGTTTCTTCACTGTCATGCTAACAGCCTGCTTTGAGAAGTAACATGTCTATTGGAAGCCTCATGTCATGTCTTTGAATGAGAATTATTTGTATTTTACAGATGAATCAGAGTTCCTATCTTGCATTAGGTAAATCATTTTTTGTGAAATATTAAGTCTGTACAATTGAGCAAATAAACTATTTTAGGGTCACTGTTGCCAGCTGGCTCACTGCATAGTAAGTTTGATTCATTTAATACCCTAGTTCCCCCTTATCCACGGTTTGACTTTCCATGGTTTTGTTTTCTACAATTCCCACTGTTATTCAAAAATATTAGATGGAACATTCCAGAAATAAACAATTCATAAATTTTAAATTGTGCACTGTTCTGATTAGCACGGTGGACTTTCACATCAGCCCATCCAGAATGTGACTCCTCCTTTGTCCAGCATGTCCATGCTGTATAGGCTCCACACCCACTAGTCACTTAGTAGCCATCTCAGATTTCACACCGGCTAACAGTATCGCAGTGCTTGTGTGCAGGTGGCCTTATTATACTTCATCATGGCCCCTGAACTCAAGAGTATTGATGCTAGCAATTCGGATATATATAAAATGAGAAGCCATAAAGTACTTCTTTTAAGTGAAAAGGTGGAAGTTCTCTACTTAGCAAGGAAAGAAATCGTATGCTGAGGTTGTTAAGATCCATGGTAAGAACAAATCTACCCATGAAATTGCGAAGGAAGAGAAAGAATTTCATGTTAGTTTTGCTGTTGTATCTCACACTGCAAAAGTTACAGCCACAATGTGTGATAAGTGTAGTTAAGAAGGAAAAGGAATTAAATTTGTGGGTGGAAGATATGAACAGAAGCGTGTTCAAATTGAAAGCAGTTGGATTCAGCACCACTCAAGGTTTCAGGCATCCACTGGAGATCTTAAAACATACCCCCTGCAGATAAGGGAGGACTACTGTATAATTTGGCTGTCAGCTTTCTATTAAGGTTGAAAATTACTGCCACTACCTACACTTGACTTGATTTTCTTGAACTCTATAGGAAAATAATATATTTATGCACACATGCATATGCGAACACAAAATTATCAGCTTGGAATAGGTATAGATTCAACTCTGTAGGAGAAATGTCACCGTGGGAGTCGTCATTGAACACTGTTGTCTGGGTGCTGTATAACCTGGCTTCAGGAAACTTGTCTCCTAGAATATCACTAGAAGAAATATGACTGGAGAAGGAAGTGAGGTTATTATTGTGAAGTTCGGGAAATACCAAATATGGCACATCTATTTTATTTCGTAGTCAGTGTGGAGTAATTGAAGGCCTTTGAGAACAAATTGGAATGCGGGGTTGGGGGCTTGAGAATGGAGAGAAATGAAACTAGTTATGAGGCAGAATTTGCCAAAACAAGTTTCAGTGTTTTACTTCCCATTTCTAAATTGCTTCTTTTTATTTATTCACTTACATTTCAAAATCTTTCTCTAGTCAAACAAAACTTGCATTCATATTTTTGTTTTGCATTGGAAAAGAAGCATGAATCCTCATTTTATTCAGATAAGACCAGTGTACCTAATGATTTACTAAGGTCGTTTTTCTTCAATGCAAGTTTTGATTTACCATGAAATTAGGATAAACTCTTTTTATCTCTTGCCTCCTTATGTTATAAAGTCCTAAGTCTCTACCCAGACATCCAGAGCCCTTTACAACCTGACCTAACTTGTATTCCGGACTCATCTCTAACCACTTGCCTCCTCATACGCATATTTCCTTCATTGCTGTACACGACCACACTGCCATTCCTTTGCTGACAGTACCCCCTCTGCCTGAAGCATCTTGATTTTCCCCTTCTATGCTCATTAAAATCCGGCTCATCCTTTAAGTCCCAAATTAGGTATCACTTTTCTTTCTTTTTTTTTTTTTTTTTGAGATGGAGTCTAGCTATGTCATCCAGTGGCGCCATCTCAGCTCACTGCAACCTCTGCCTCCTGGGTTCAAGTGATTGTCCCACCTGAGCCTCCTGAGTAACTGGTTTTACAGGCATCCACCACCACGCCGGCTAATTTTTGTGTTTTTAGTAGAGACAGGGTTTTCCCATGTGAGCCAGGCTGGTCTCGAACTCCTAACCTCAGGTAATCCACCTGCCTCAGCCTCCCAGAGTGCTGGAATTAAAGGCATGAGCCATGACCTCTGGCCAGTATCGCTTTTCCTTTTAGCCATTTCACCTAACCTGCATTTTCTTCTTGGGCAAAATTAATCAGCCCCACCCATAATATGTTTCCATTTGCTTCATTTTAGGGTTTACTGCATTGTCACAGGTACTTGTGCGTTATTCACTGGCTAGACTGTGGGCTATGTTAGGCCCTGTCTTATGAAGCTTCATGGACCCTGGGCTTTATGTAATAAGCATCTTGCATAAAAGTTTGTGCTCTGTAAATATTTTGTGAACAAACAGAAAAAAACAATGAATGAATGAGATGATATTGATGTAAGAACTTCGTTGATTATGGCGGCCTTGCAGCCTTTGGCATCTCTTTGGACATGATGTTGTGCCACTGAATTACGGTCCCGGATGCTCATAAGGCATGAGCTAACTTGGGGTTCGGAAAGCTAAGTCTTGCGCTAACCAGAAGTCCCATTCATTTCACTATCAACATCCTGAACACTAGGAACAAAGGGGATTCTCTAGGGAAGGGAGAATGGCTCTCCAGAATTACAAAACCAGGTTATAATTAAGTAAGCAGCTTAGAAATGTTTTGAATAACTGTACTATATTTGGAATATGTATGTGTTTTCCATACATGAGAAAAAATTAATCTAACATTTTAATGTGAATGAGATCTTTGATTTTTAAAATTCTGAGTCTGTATTTTCTCAGATTGAATTTATTTGGTTGAATTATATATGGTGGAGATATTCCCACGCTATTTATTTTCTAACCACCTGTATGCTAATGATAAAGAGTTGGATGACTTAGAGCTTTTTTTATACTAAATTGTGTGTAATCTGCAGCTTTATTCTGAGAGCTCACATGTGCTGAAAGTAACATTTGCTGAATGTTGCCTTAATTCCTTATTCTAGTTAACATGGACATTCTGAGTGTATACCACATGATAAAGCATCAATAAACTTGATCCTGTTTCTTTTGTGTGCCAGAAAACAGTTTCACTTGGCAGGAGAGTTTAACTGGGCAATTTAATTATAAGACATGATAATTTTCTGCTTTCATTGTATACTAAATATAAAAGTCAAATTTCTGATTTGTTTATCTATCTAGTGTGTTTCATCATCTTTTTAAGTATCCAGGAAAGAACTTTTTTTTTAGCATAGAGCACTAACATATGCCAGTTCCAAAAAAAAAAAAAGAGGAGTTAAAACGTACCTAATAATATTTCTCTAAAAAGCATTTTAAATAGCACTACTTAATGAGCCTTAAGTAATTTTGGAAGTAACTGTCATGGTCATGTCCAAGGAATGATTAATACCTAATTTCCACATTGTTATATAGGCACAGAAGAATGGCTGGCAGCCAGCAATAAATAACGCATTGGCAAAGAGCAGTGAGCAACTTCTGTGTGCAGGATGTGTCTGCTGCTATTGTGTACACAGAGTGAGAAAGGACCTTAAGCACAGGACCCAAAAGTGCCAGTTAAGTTCAGAAAATGGGTTTAAGCATTTAGAAATTCTTTCAGTAATATGATGGTGCCGCAGCATGCTAAGGCATTTCCTCAAGCCTTCCAAAAGTGTTAGTGCACAATACTGCTGTGGAGTATTCTTGAAAAAACAAAACCTGGCCAGGCACGGTGGCTCATGTCTGTAATCTCAGCACTTTGGGAGGCCGAGGCGGGCGGATCATGAGGTCAGGAGATCGAGACCATCCTGGCTAACACGGTGAAACCCCATCTCTACTAAAAATACAAAGAAATCAGCCGCACGTGGTGGCGGGCGCCTATGGTCCCAGCTAGGCGGGAGGCTGAGGCGGGAGAATGGCGTGAACCCAGGAGGCGGAGCTTGCAGTGAGTGGAGGTGGCACCACTGCACTCCAGCCTGGGCGACAGAGTGAGACTCCGTCTCCAAAAAAAAAAAAAAAAAAAAAAAAAAAACCTGAAAACATAATGTGAAAAAATATAATACTAATATAAGAGGAAGTTTGAGGCAGAAGTGATGACTAGTGTATGTTTTGTTTTGTTTTTTTTTTCATTTTTCAAGAAAAGAGCAAGGTACACAATTATTTATGTATTACACAGCACTTTATGTAATGCTGGGTGTTGATTCCACATGCATGTGTGCATTTGAAACAAAACACCTGGAGAACCCAAAATTCCTAAAATTATTTAACTAAAGGGGGAACCAGAAATGAAAGAGTATACTAAATAGTGCTTTAGTTTTAGCTTCAGAATTATATAAAAGCTATTGGTGGGAACGAGGATATTAGTTTTAATTAAGAAAGGAATAAGTGTCTTAGAAGGAGAAGTTTTCCTTACAGTTAGGAAGAAGCATGTCATTCACTATTTTAAAGGAAGAAATAAACCTGGGATACACAGTGGTTCCTTTTCATTGCTCCGAGTTCTGTAGTTACTCTTGAACAATGTAAACAGGAAAGTATTTTCGGAATAGTAAGAATCCACAGAATCAGTCAAGGGGAACCCAGGCGGGAACCAGACCATCAAAGGGCTGAGTGCAGGCATCCAGTCTCAGGAGACAAAGCATGAGACAGTGGCTGCTATTTACCGAACACCTACTGTCTATCACTATTTTTCTGACCTGGGCTTACCTCATTGGTGTTTTCTGGCTGAACCCTTCATTTTTTAATGAGCAAACCTCATTCCACAGGAGACATTTATTTCAAGGTACAATCCCCAATTTTTGCCAAGTTTTCATCACATTGTATAATTAACCATTAGTTCTCTTAAATCAAGTTTACACTAAATGTCAAGCCATGAAACAAACTCTGATAAGTGTACCTTTATTACATTTCAAGATAGATTTATATTTTAATCAGAGGTGATGAATTACTTCCTTTTTCTCAGTGTGACTGTAAATATGACTGCTTATAAGCCTTGTTCAGGAAATGTAGTAAGGACGATAGAAAATGATTAGAGGAATAGACTTGTTTTCGTTACTTAGGACACGTCAGTTCTACAGTTAAACATATAGCAAGCATTAGATGTTAAACATATAGCAAGTTAAACATATAGCAAGCATTAGAAGAATTTTGTTTTTACAGCTTTTCATCTGCCTTTGCCCCTAATGATTCCCTGTTTCGAGGGATAGTGTGCCTGGACAACTCTTATTTCTGTCAGGTGACTTTTTTATTTCTAATATTCTTCCACATGATACAGTTTTTAATACAGTGCTTCCTAAGGGCCATGAAATCTCATACAAAGGAAATAGGGGTAATTCCTAGGCTCTGATTTGCTTTGTAATATGCCTTTTTGGAGACCTTAACTATGAGACGCTACACCAGTGTGTGTCTCATCCTGGTAGGTTTTGGCTGAAGGAATGAGAAGTAGGTTGCTTGCCTCCTTGTTGTTACTAGAAAAGGCTAATTGTGGAATTTATGAAAAAAAGTTACAATTTACTTTGCAATCCTCTGTTGCTGCCTCTCCATTCTCTCACCTATGGCTTAGTTTCCTTCAGTATATATATTATAGGACTGACCAGAGGTTTCCAAACTGTGTAGAACAATGGTTATTATTATTATTATTATTATTATTATTATTATTATTTGAGATGGATACTTGCTCTGTCGCCAGGCTGGAGTGCAGTGGTGTGATCTCAGCTCACTGCAACCTCCACCTCCTGGGTTCAAGTGATTACCCTGCCTCAGCCTCCCATGTAGCTGGGACTACAGCAACGTGCCACCACGGTGGGCTGATTTTTTGTATTTCAATAGTGACAGAGTTTCACCATGTTAGCCAGGATGGTCTCTATCTCCTGACCTCGTGATCCGCCTGCCTCGGTCTCCCAAAGTGCTGGGATTACAGGTGTGAGCCACTGTGCCCAGCCAGTTATGAATTTTTTTTATTTAAAGACCTCTCTTTAACATAAAAAATGTACTTCAGATCCCCACATTATGATAATTTAATATTTGTGAGAGCATACATAATGAAAATGTTCTTCGGTATTTAGTAATAATTGTAAATGAATTTGGATTTTATTAGCCACAGTGGCATATTCATAAATGTGAATCATGGTAGTGCCAATAAACTGCAAAGTATTACTCACGTTGCAGTGTTCAATGTAAATATGCATTTGTGAACCCCTCTCAAGATCATTGCATACTCACAAAGTCTTGGGACTGGTATAGAATGGATTCCTGATAAGTACTTGCAACATTGTGCTTGACATTTGTATTAGTCTGTTATCTTGCTGCTGAGAAAGCCATACCAGAGACTGGGAAGAAAAAGAGGTTTAATTGGACTTACAGTTCCACATGGCTGGGAAGGCCTCAGAATCAGGGCAGGAGGCAAAAGGCACTTCTTACATGGCAGCGGCAAGAGAAAATGAGGAAGAAGCAAAAGCAGAAACCCCTGATAAACCCACCAGATCTTGTGAGACTTAGTCACTATCATGAGAATAGCATGAGAAAGACCAGCCCCCATTATTCAGTTACCTCCCTCTGGGTCCCTCCCACAACATGTGGGAATTCTGGGAGATACAATTCAAGTTGAGATTTGGGTGGGGACACAACCAAACCGTATCAACATTTTTATACATATTACCTTATTTTCAATGTGATACTGTATTTGGTCCATGAGTTGTTTAGAACTATAGGATGTTTTCTTGTTTATTTTGTTATTGATTTCCAACTTCATTTCATACATTGTGGTCCAAGAATATTATCAGTTGATACCAATTCTTGGAAATATTCTGGTACAGTATTTGCTTCATGGTTTAGCAAATGATTTATTTTTATAAATCTTCCCTATGGACTCGAAAAAGATGGGTATTCTCCAACTGATAGATTGTAGATATATCCATTAGATCAAACTTAATTGTACTATTCAATTTTTCTTTGTACCTACAGAATTTTGTCTACTATATCTATTACCGAAAAAGTCATGTAAATTTTCCACTATGGAGGTAGATTTCTCAGTTTCTCCATGTAGTCTTGTAAATTTTTATTTTACATAGCTTGATGCTATGCTATAGGTGATAAATGTTTAAAAGTATCTGTCATATTTTCCTGGTGAATTGAACCATTTTAAAATTATGTATTGACTCTAATTTTTTCTTTATTCTTGGTCTATTTCTAACTATTTTCTTTGGGTTTATTTTGTATCACATTTTGTGAGTGGTATCAAAAGCGGTAAGTATATACCTACTATGTATTTTTCCTCTCAATCTTTCCTCTTCCTTATGTTTTTAATGCATTTCTTTTAAACAGTCTGTATCTATTTGTTGTTTTATTTTTACAGTCTGTAAATCTTTGTCTTTTCAACTGAGATTTAAATCCATGTGTATTTATTATAGTACTGATATATTTGTTTTTATTTTTACCATAGTCATTGTGCTTCCTATTTATCTTGCTTTTTTTGTATATTTTCTCCTTTCTTGGTTTCTTTTAGATTTATTCAGGATCCCCCGACCTGCTGCCGTGAACTCGATTCTCTTTCTCCTATTTGTTAAGAAGTTATATACTTTATTTCTGTGGCTTCAGTGGCTATCCTAGCTGTTTTAAGATGCATATTTAAAGTCTAAAATTAACCTATATGTTTACCTATATATAAACAATAAAAGAATATTTAAGTGATTAAACTTTGATCTTCCCCTCACAACTTTTAAAAATCTAGTATATTGCCATTCCCTATATGTGACAACTTAATCATTATTGTTTAATATGTTAGTACTTACTTATATTTACCCATACAAAATATTAAAAATTTTAATATTTTTTTGCTCATCATTTCTTCCTATATCTCAAACCTTCCATTGGGATCTTTTTTCTTTTGCCTGAAGTACCTCTTTCAACATTTTCTTTATCAAAAAACTCTTGGTAGAAAACTCTGGTTTTGTTTTCTTGAAAATGACCGTAATTTGCCCCCTGAAAACATGATTTATCACAGTACAGAATTTTCAGTTGACAGTTATTTTATCAGAGTATACTAAGATATTATTTCATTGTGTTCTGGCATCCATTGGTGCTGTTAAGAAGTCAGCCATTTCTTAGCAGGTGATCTGTCTTGTTTTTCCACCTATTTTTAAGATCTTTACTTTTTTAGTTCTGCAGTTTCACAGTGGTATGTCTAATTGTGGATCTCTATTTATCCTACTTTGAATGTATTGGACTTCTTAAATCTGAGGTTTTACCACATTGCTAGAAAGTTCTAAGTATCCATTAAATACTGCTTCTTTCCCATTCTGCTTATTACTCTTCCTAGTACTCTTATTAGATGTTGTATTAGTCTGTTTTCATGCTGCTGATAAAGACATACCTGAGACTGGGCAATTTACAGAAGAAAGAGGTTTATTGGACTTACAGTCCCACTTGGCTGGGGAGGCCTCACAATCATGATGCAGGGTGAAAGGCATGACTCACGTGGTGGCGGACAAGAGAAGAGCTTGTGCAGGGAAACTCCCGTTTTTAAAACCATCAGATCTCTTGAGACTTATTCACTATCACAAGAACAGCACAGGAAAGACCTGCCCCCATCATTCAATTACCTCCCACCAGGTCCCTCTCACAACATGTGGGAATTCAAGATGAGATTTGGGTGGGGATACAGACAAAGCATATGAGATGTACACAGGTGTACATCTAATTAGCTTTTCATTCTCACCTTCATATTTCTTGACCTCTTTTTAATATTTCAAATTCTTTGTCTCTATATGCTAATTGAAAATAATATATTCATTTGTATCTGCCAACTTAGTAATTCTCTCTTTATCCATGTGCAATACACTTGTGTAATATATTCATCAGATACTTCATTTCATTTATAGAAGTTTGAGCTCTTCTAAGTCTGTTCCTATTCATTGTTTATGGACCTTTTCCTCTTGTTCATATCTTTGGACTTGAATTGCTTTAAACCTATTAAATATAACTGTTATTAATTAATATTTAATTATTAATAATTTAAAATAATAATTGACAGAATTGGTCTGACCATTTCAATATCAAAACTATGCTGGTTACTTAACTAGTTTTTGTTTCTTAGTGTGTTATAGTGTATTTTCCTGTTAGCAGCTCTTTTTTTCTTGGAACTTTATGAGAATTTTTTGAGACTTTTCATTAATATTAAGTCCTCTAATTGTGTTGGCTTTTGTGAGTTGCTTGGAGTATCTCTACCTGAAAACCTCTATATTCTTCCTTTGAAGTTCTTCAGACCAAAAAACCTACTATGAATTGAGCCATCAAAGCTATTGATGTGAGGAAGACCTTGTGGTTACTGATTCTTAGGAGAGATCTTTCTTTTTCCTCCACACAGCATCAAAGTAGAGACAAGCAAGTTTCTTAGTTGCCTCCATTACCTTATCCATATACTATATCCTGAAACTAAGGATATGGCTCTTTGGAACCCTACCTTACGAGGGAGTTTTCTGTTATGTATTGGGGAGAGTGGAATCTTGGCTTTTTATATCTTATGCCCTGGGCCCTGTGAAACTATCAGAGTTGAAATTCACCGTCTCCAGAGTTTAAAAGTAGCCTAAAGGTGCAATTAGTTGTTCAGATACCTCCTAAGATTCTCATTTCACCTCATTTGGGGACTCTGTTTTATCCTTCATTCCATGCGAGCTGGATGATGTATTATTCAGTATTTTTTCACATTTTATCCAGGATATTTTAATTGAGAGGAACATTCAGAGTAGCTGATTCACCATGAAAGCCGCAAGAAACAGAGCATATGTTGTTTTATTTCATTCTCCCACCAACCATGTTCTGTACAGAAGAAGAGTTAAATATGGTTGAAAATCAAACAATTAATAATATTTGAATGTAAAACTAGGACTCTTGACTCAAGGCTAGGGTTTTGTTTTGTTTTGTTTTCAAATTCTATATTACAACCTCCTTCTTGTAGAAGCCTTGAAGAGATAAATATATTCATCCTAACTTGTAGGACTGATTGTGTTTTATAATGTTAGTGGTTGTTGTTAAGAGTTTGGAACTTTCTTATCTTAATTTACATCCTGGTCTTGAGGGGGTAGTGTATGATACTTTGGGTTCATAAAATGAATATTCCAAAAACTGTTTCCTTTGATTATTCTTAGGAATAGAAACTTAGCTGTGAAATTATTCCTAATGACAGCCTGTCCAAATCCAACTCAAGTTTTTGAAATTTCTGCAGTGCCTTTAAGTATGTGTGCATACATCACATTTAATGCTCGGTTTTGGGTCATACTGGGACTTTGGGGGAGAAATAGAAGGAACTGTTCCATTCTTATACAGAGTATATTAAAGGTAATTCAATTATTTTATGATAGTTTAAAAGCGACCTGAGGCATGCTATATATGGGCCATTAGAGGACATAATGTGCTTACTTTAAACTCTGTATCCAGTGCTAAAAATTTTAACTTTACCTGTTAATGGAATTCTAAGCAATTAACAGTTTCATCTTCATTATTGATATGCAGATCCTGATTGCTGTGGTACATCTTTCTTCTTGTGACCATAGACAAAACAACTTTGAAAGCATCTTGATAGGGTTGAATAATACGTTGTTAATTAAGCTCACATGTTTTTCCATTGGTTACTGTAAAGGCAGTTTCAGTTAAAACCTGTAGAGTTTACAGATGATATTGATAATTTATCCCTATGTAACTTTGCATTTTATGCAGTCTTTTGCAATCATCAAACCTGTCTTCTAGGCTTTATCTGATCATTTTGATCCATTGTGTATCCTGCTGTCAGAGTGACATTATTATAGTCGTATTTGATCATGTCACTTCCTTACATCAAATCCTACTGGATAATGCACAGACTCTTTACCATAGTAGCCCTGCCAAACTGTGCGTACCTCTGAATGGTCACCTTATTTTGCCTCTCAATACCTAGTTTGGCACAATCAGTTTTCCCTAGTTCTTGAAACTGTCTCATCCACCTCTGGCTTAGAATGACATATATACACTGACAATTCACAGATATGTATGTTCAGCGTGACTATGCTGCTTCATTCCAGGCTCATTTATTTAACATTCCAAATGTAACATGTTTTAAAGAGGAGCCTTGTCTTGTGTTCTCTAATCCTGTTTCTTCCCTCGCCATCCCCATTTCAGCTGTATAAGTCAAAAACTTAGGAAATGACTAAGACTCTCTTTCTTCTGTACCCCACACCCAAGCAAGTTCCTATTGGCTGTACCTTCAAAACATGTCTGCCCTCTGCTCAGCCTCATCATCTCCACTGCTGCCACCCTCATCAAAGCCACCATCGTCTCTCACCTGAATGTCTTTAGTGTCCTCCTTACTGTTCTCTGTGCTCTCACTACAGTCAGTTCTCATAGCAGCCAAAGAGATCTTCTTGAAAATGTAAACCATTGTCTTCTCTCATTGTAACCATCCAGGAAATCTCCAAACCCTCCACTCAAAATCCAAATGAAATCCCAAGGTCCTTTCCTAATGGCCTATAGGACCATCCGTGCTAGCCTCTGCTGTCTCTCTGAGCTCATGCTCTTGCACTTTCCTTTCCGCATGCTGTTCCCTAGTCTTAGTGGCCCATCGTTCTTCACACACATGAAGCACATTCTCTTCTTCCTCAGAAGCTGCTCTTTCCTCAGATACTTCTATGGCTCATGCCCTCATTTTAGTCAGCTGCCTTCTCAAATGTCACTGTTTCATGTTGCTTCTGATCAACTTGTATAAAATCATCAGTCAGATATTGCTGCATTACAGACAGCCACAATATCACAGTGACATAAGACAGTGGGCATCTCCAGGCTGAGGATTGGGACTGGGTGGTTGCTTTCCTTCAAGCTTCAGAATTGCCCAACTTTAGCTCTTACTGTGGTCTGTCCTCCCATCTGCTCCACCTCTTTCCTTGTTCTGTCCCTGGCTCAATCAATGTTTGCTGGCCAAATGAGCAAAGGAAGGAATAAATGGACAGAAATTAAGAGAGTGAAGAAAGGAATAGATAATAGAGATTAAGTAGTATGAGTCACTTCACCTACATTCATCTCATGTGCAGTGATTGTTGTAAGAACCTGAGGTAATTCTGCCATGTCTTCTGTTTTATTTTTACATGCACAGATCAGAGAACAGGCATGTGTTTCTCGGGCCTGGTGAATGGTCGCTGTGCACAAGAGCTCCCAGGGAGAATGACGAAAATGCAGTGCTGCTGTGAGCCTGGCCGCTGCTGGGGCATTGGAACCATTCCTGAAGCCTGTCCTGTCAGAGGTTCTGGTATGTGGCTGGCTGTCAGTCTCCTTGGCACAGACACTGTTAGGAAAATTAGTAACAGTAATGTATTTT
Organism: Macaca nemestrina; assembly: GCF_043159975.1. Taxonomy (NCBI): domain Eukaryota; kingdom Metazoa; phylum Chordata; class Mammalia; order Primates; family Cercopithecidae; genus Macaca; species Macaca nemestrina. The sequence continues at coordinate 52,008,695 of NC_092130.1, forward strand.
GCGCTCTGGGAGGCCAAGGCAGGTGGATCGCTTGAGTCCAGAAGTTCAAGACCAGCCTGGGCAACATGGCAAAATCTCATCTCTACAAAACATACAAAAATTAGCCGGGCATGGTGGTGCATGCCTGTAATCCCAGATACTTGCAGGGCTTAGGTGGGAGAATCACATGAGCTTGGGCAGTTGAGGCTACAGCCATCCATGGTCATGTCACTGCACTCCAGCCTATGTGACAGAGTGAGACCCTGTCTCAAAAATATATATGTATATATTTTGCTCTTTTCCTTGAAGTCAAGTCATATTTGTCTTCCTTTGTGTGTTTTCAATATGACTTGAGTGTTTTTGTGGGGAATGAGATAGCATTGTTATTTACGATCAGTTTTGATAATACCTAATATAGTGACATCAGACAAATACCTGGAAGCTGTTTGACTTATTTTTGTCCAAGTGTTGTTTTTTAAATTATTTTGAATGTTAGTATTTCAATTCAGTTTTTAAACCTCCTGATCTTTCACCCAGAGCTCAAATATCTTTGCTTTTGTTATGCAGAAAGACATTCACCTGTGCTTAACGTCAAGTTTCTTTTCTTCTAGAGGAATATCGCAGACTTTGCATGGATGGCCTTCCAATGGGAGGGATTCCAGGGAGTGCTGGTTCCAGACCTGGAGGCACTGGGGGAAATGGCTTTGCCCCAAGTGGCAATGGCAATGGCTATGGCCCAGGAGGGACAGGCTTCATCCCCATCCCTGGAGGCAATGGCTTTTCTCCTGGCGTTGGGGGAGCCGGCGTGGGGGCCGGGGGACAGGGACCTATCATCACTGGACTAAGTAAGTGGTCAGTTTTCCTGTGGACTCTTTAGTTTGCTGCCTCAAGTGATATTATAATATCTAACATAATTTTAATCTTTCAGAAGGGTTGTGTGGACATACTTGCACGTGTGTGTATGTGTTTGTGTGTGTGAGAGAGAGAGAGAGAGAGACAGAGGGAAACCTATTTCAGGGTCTGATACGTAGTAATACTAAATTTGGGAAAATGTAATAGGAAAATGTTACTTTTCTGTTCTGTAAACTTTCTGTTAAATTAGAGAAAAGAATGTGTGACCCATGTCTTTGAAAATACATATGAGAGCCCAGTAATACTCCAGTCCAGTTGACACCACCAAAAAGCATGTTTTTGGTTCCAGTGAATTTCATTTGGCTATTTAAAGCTGCCCTGTTCATTCACTCCTTGACTTATTTTCCAGAACCATTTCTCAACTGAGATAAACTGAATGTCTTGCTCTGTGCCGATCCAAATATTGTAATGTACATATCTTTCCTTTCCTCACCCTTTTTTGTGAAATTGCTTAAGAAATTGAAAACCGTGGGCTTCAGACCAGAGTTGGCATTTGTGTACTTGACATTTAACTTCATTCTTTTTAAAAGCACCCTTTTGCTAATAATATTTAAGGATGTCCTACAGTGTTATGTTTATTCTTTTTGGCATATTGCCAATTTGCTATGTCTGAATATTCAGCAGAGTTACAAAGGAGAAATGGAAAGCACTCAAGTGTATGGTAGAACATACCTGTAATTTTAAAAAGACATCCTTATGGGCAGTATTTTCAGATCTGTCACTTAACAAATACAAGTTGCAAGCATGTGTCTCAGTAATATTTTTTAGATTCTTCACATTAAAGTTTTAATAAAATATAAAATAACATGAGCTTATGATATACACATAATTAATTTACTATTAAATGTCCTTTAAAAATCAATTCAGAAAAGTAATGCATGTTGTAATGATTAAATATAATTGTGCTTTAATTTTCCATAGCAATTCTGAACCAGACAATAGATATCTGTAAGCATCATGCTAACCTTTGTTTAAATGGACGCTGTATACCTACTGTCTCAAGCTACCGATGTGAATGCAACATGGGTTATAAGCAGGATGCAAATGGAGATTGTATAGGTAAGTTTGTGATTCTTTAATAATCCTTCTTAGTTTTTTTAGTAGCTATTAGATTACAGGATCAAATTGGAGTGAATATGATTTTTTTAAGTGTCTTGAAATAAAGCTAATTTCCAAACTGTCTCTTCTGTGTGTATGCTATTCAGTGTGCCCCCTTAACCTACGCTGAGCTAGATCAGTTCAAGAATTTCCTACCCTTTTAAGTCCTAAATATTGTGATTTCTGTCTCTGACTCTCCCTTTCCTTCTGCTTTAGAATTGCTTACTCTTAATATAAACTAAAAATAAAAAGAAATCTATATAACAATGAATATATTTTGAAAACAATTCATCGAGCATGAATCCATTTTTAAAAGATGACAAGACACCAATGGACTAAAATCTGATACGTCAGGGCAGTAGTTTTCAAATACGTTGATCTCAGACCCATTTAAACTCTTAAAATCATTGATTATCTCTACTTTGATAATAACCTAATTAGAAATTAAAGATGAAAATATTAAGACATTTATTGACTTATTCAAAAATAACAACAATGAATCCATTGCATGTTAATATAAGTAACACTTTTGTGAAAAACTACAGTTTTGAAAACAAAATGTGCGGAAACAAGTGTCGTCGTTTTACATTTTTGCAAACCTTTTTGATGTCTGCCTTAATAGAAGCCAGTTGGATTCTCATAGCTGCTTCTGTATTTAAGTTGTGGTGATGTTTTGTTTTGTTTTGTTGAGGAATGAAAATCTATCCTCAAACAGATACATAGATGGAAAAGAAGAGGAATATCACATAGACTTTTCAGATAATTGTGATTATTCTTTGATATTGCACTAAAACTTATAAGGAGTAATTCTTAAAGTTTAGTTAACCATGTAGAATCTGAAACCATATTAGTACACTTTTTGTACTCTGTTACATAAAGTCCATTGGTTTGTCTAAAGCTTTGAATGGATTTTGTAACATGCATTAGTCATTTGAAATATGTTGATGTACCGTATTATGCACATCTTTCCAAAGTTGACATATTTTACTATGTATGATCAAAAAATCATATTTGAAAATATCACCATCAGACTCATACAAATGCCTTCAAATTGCTGGGAAACTATCAAGCATACAGTGTTGAATAATCTTTCTGAATTATGTTATTTTTAAGCTTGGATTTTTAACATTAGCATCAAATATACAGTCTGTGGCTTTTCTTAAAGTGACAGGCTCACTGCATTATTTTCAAAAAAATGTCTGCCAGATTAATAACCCTGAATAGCTATAATTTGTCAGTCATTCTTCAAGTAAAAATAGTATTCTGCAGAAAAAGCTGCTAATGGAGTGCACAACTCACAACTACACAGAAACTTTTCCTTGAGACGTGCACTCATGGTGCTTCAGTCAGCAACAATGTATAATGCACATTTTGTCACAGAAATATTTTAAAAATGTATATTCAAGGGCCAAGATTATTATTAATTTTATGGCTTCGCCAATTATATTCTTCAGTGAAAATGGCTTTTTCAAATACCCTGTGAGTTCATGGCGTTGACTGCTAGGACAGTTTGGTGCCATTGCCTTAATCTGCGCTAAGCAACCATCATTACTCTTGTGCCATCGGAGCAAGTGTTAACATGATTTAAAAAAAAAAAAAAAGTAAATAGCATCTTAATATGATTGTGAAAATAGTTTTGAATCAAACTCACTCTGAAAGGATCTCAATGGTCTCCCAGAGGCCACACCTTGAGAACAGCTGCTATAAAGAGTCCCCAACTTTCTTGTAGGTCATATACAAAAAGTTTAGCAGTGAGAGAGTTGGTAATGGTGGGCTTGGAAGTTCTGATTCCTTAAATGCCATTTAAATTGATTTGTGCTCAGTAACCATGATCTGTATGCTAGCAATGTGGTGAAAAAAGAGACCATCAGGAGCATCCAATCTATCAGCAGGATCTACAGTAGTTAGGGATTACCTTAGTGTCTGTGAAGGATAAGGAATTTCCCCATGGAGTTAAAAAAAAAAAAAAAAAAAAAAAAAAAAACTCAATAGAGAAGGGCCAAGATGGCTGAGTAGACATAGCCAGGAAGAGCATTTCCTACTGACAGATCAGACCATTAAGAAGACTGGCATACTCTGAGAGGATCTTCAGAAGGAAGGCATTAAGAGTGTATGGAAGGAGTACACAGACTGGGACTGAAGTAGGAGGAAACTAGGAAGCCTTCACGGGGATGCCAAGCACCGGGACTCTTCCTGACCCCGAGCAGATCCTGGGGAAGGAGTGAGTTAAATAGGTGAGGAGTGGCCCACTCTTAGCAGGGGTCTCTGGAATCTTACGTGCAGGAGATCCCACAACCTCCATGGATATTTGAGCTGATAGGGAGAGCTGATTGGATAGGTGGCAGGGACAGGATTCCAGCCTGTGCAGAGCCCAGAGGATTGGCACCAGAGTGGCTATGATGCCCATACCCCAAGGCTTGCCATCCTCCTTTATGGGGCTTTGGCCTTGGTTGGCTATTGGACCTGGACAGAGCAGAGCAGTCTTGCCCATGGGACAGGGCCAGTCTGATCTGAGTGCCCCCATCTGCCAGTCTCCCGTGTCCCTGCATGGCTTTGTCCACTTGGAGCACAGCCTTAGATGCCCATCTGGGGCTCTTCCCAGGGGTCACCTCCATAGCTCCTTTGCCAGCAAACCCTGCCTAACCACTGGAGAACTTCAGCAGATGGGCCTCTGCCAACATTCTACCACCTGCAGCCTCTCCCCACAACTTTGTTGGCATGCACTTGTCCACAGCCTTCCCCCACTGCTTTGCTGACACACGTGCACATAGTCCTCATCACCCCATGACCACTGGCATGTTCTTAAGAAAGAAGCAGACTCATCTGATAGAGCTGAAAAACTCACTACAAGAATTTCATAATACAATCAGAAATATTAACAGCAAAATAGACCAGGCTGAGGAAAGAATCTCAGAGCTCAAAGACTGTTCTTTAATCAACTCAGTCAGATGAAAATAAAGAAAAAATAATTAGAAAGATTGAACAAAACCCCTGAGAAATATGAGATTATGTAAAGAAACCAAACTTACAACTCATTGGCATCCCTGAAACAGAGGAGAAAGAGCAAGCAACTTGGAAAACATATTTGAGGATACTGCCCACGAAAAATTCTCCAACCTTGCTAGAGAAGTCAACATTCAAATTCAGGAAGCCTGGAGTACCCCTGTGAAATACTATACAAGATGACAAACTTCAAGTCATACAATCATCAGATTCTCCAAGGTCAACAAGAAATAAAAAATTTTTAAAGGCAGCTAAAGAAAAGAAGCAGTTCACCTACAAAGGGAACCCCATCGGGATAACAGTGGACCTTTCAACAGGAACCCTACAAGCCAGAAGAGTTTGGTGCCTATATTCAGCATTCTTAAAGAAAAATCCCAACCAAGAATTTTATATTCAGCCAAACAAGCTTCATACATGAAGGGAAAATAAAATATTGTTCAGACAAGCAAATGTTGAAGGAATTTGCCACCAGACCTGCCTTATCAAGAGGTCCTTGAGGAAGTGTTAAACATAGAAATGAAAGACTGTTATCAGCCACCAGAAAAACAGACTTAAGTACATAGACCATTGACACTGTAAAGCAACTACACGATCAAATCTGCATAACAACCTGCAAAACGCAATGACAGGATCAAATCAGCATATACCAATATTATCATTGGAAATGAGCAGGCTAAATGCCCCACTGAAAAGGCACAGAGCAGCAAGATAGATAAAGAAACAAGATTCAACTATACGCTGTCTTCAAGAGACCCATCTCACATGCAGTGACATCCATAGACTCAAAGTAAATGGATGGAGAAAAAGCTACCAAGCAAATGGAAAACAAAAACAGTGGGAGTTTTGCTATTCTAATTTAAGACAAAACAGACTTGAAACCAACAATGATCAAAAAAAGACAAAGAGGGCCATTACATAATAATAAAGGTTCAATGCAACAAAAGATTTCCCTATCCTAAACATACATGCAGCCAACACTGGAGCATCCAGATTCATAAAACAAGTTTTTAGAGACCTACAAAGAGATGTAGATAACAACACAATAAGAGCGGGAGGCTTTAACACCCCACTGACAGTATTAGACAGATCATTAAGGCAGGAAACTAACAAAGATATTCAAGACTTAAACTCAACACTTGGCCGAATGGACTTAACAGATATCTACAGAACAGTCCACCCAACAACAACAAAATATACATTCTTCTCATCTGTAATACAGTACATACTCTAGATTAACCACACACTCAATACATTAAAGAAAAGTGAAATTATACCAACCAAACTCTCAGACCACAGCATAATAAGATATTTAATAACTAATAAAAGCAAAGATGCAACATAACAGACTCTCTAGGACACAGCTAAAGCAGTGTTAAGAGTAAAGTTTATAGCACTAAAATCCCACATCAAAAAGTTAGAAAGATCTTAAATTAACAACTTAACCTCACACCTGGAGGAACTAGAAAAATTAGAGCAAACCAACCCCAGAGCTAACAAAAGAAAAGAAATAAACAAATTCAGAGCTGAACCGAATGAAGTTGAGATGTGAAAAAACATTCAAAGCATCAATAAAACCTAAAGTTGGGTCTTTAAGAGAATAAATAAGATTGATAGACTGCTATCTAGACTAATAAAGAATAAAAGAGAAAAGATCGAGATAAACACAATCTGAAATGACAAAGGGGACATTACCAGCAACCCCAAAGAAATACCAAAATCCTCAGAGACACCTCTATGCACACAAACTAGAAAATCTTAAAAATACCTCTGTACACACTAACTAGAAAACTTAAAGAAATTATAAATTCCTGGAAGCATAACATCTCCCAAGATTGAGTCAGGAAGAAATTGAATCCCTGAACAGACAAATAATGAGTTTTGAAATTGAATCTGTAATGAAAAGCCTACCAACCAGAAAAAGCACGGGACCAGAAGGATTCACAGACAAATTCCACCAGATGAATAAAGAAGAACTGGTATCATTCCTATTGAAACTATTCCAAAAACTTGAAGAGGAGGGACTCTTTCCTAACTCATTCTATGAAGGCTGAATTATTCTTATACCAAAACCTGGCAGAGATACAACAAAAAAGGAGAAAACTTTAGGCCAATATCCTTGATGAACATAGATGCAAAAGTCCTCAACAAAATGCTAGAAAACAGAATCCAGCAGCACATCAAAAAACTAATTCGTCACAATCAAGTAAGCTTTATCCCTAGGATGCAAGGTGAGTTCAGCATGTGCAAATCAATAAGTGTATTTTATGAGAGATTTTATCTCGGATTTCTTTCAGAGACAAAGAAATCAGAGACAACACAAATGGAAAAACATTCCATGCTCATGGATAGGAAGAATCGATATTGTTAAAATGACCATAGTGCTCAAAGCAATTTACAGATTCTAGCTATTCCTATCAAACTATCAACATTTTTCACAGAATTAGGAAAAACCTATTTTAAAATTCATATGGAACAAAACAAAACAAAACAAAAAAACCAGCCTGAATAGCCAAATCAATCCTAAGCAAAAAGAATAAAGCTAGAGGCATCACACTACCTGACTTTAAACTATACTACAAGGCAACAGCTACCAAAACAGTATGCTACTACTGGTACAAAAACAGACATATAGATCAATAGAACAGGTTAGAGAACCTAGAAATAAGGCCACATACCTACAACCATTTAATCTTTGACAAAGTCAACAAAAACAAGCAACCAAGAAAGGACTCCCTATTCAATAAATGGTGCTGCAATAGCTGGCTAGGCATATGCAGAAGATTCAAACTGAATCCCTTCTTTTCATCGTATACAAAAATTAACTCAAGATCAGTTAAAGACTTAAATGTAAAACCTAAAATGATAAAAATTCTAGATGAAAACCTAGGAAATGCCATTTTGGACATAGGCTCTGGCAAAGATTTTATGACAATGACTCCAAAAGCAATTGCAGCAAAAACAAAAATTGACAAATGAGACCCAATTAAAGAAAAGAGCTTCTGCACATCAAAAGAAACTATCAGAGTAAACAAACTACAGAGTAGGAGAAAATATTTGCAAACTACGCCTCTAACAGTGTTCTAATACCCAGAAGCTATAAGTAACTTAACAAGCAAAAAAAACCTCATTAAATAATGGGTAAAGGACATGAGCAGACACTTGTCAAAAGAAGACGTATGTGCAGACAAAAAGCATATGAAATGCTCAGCACCACCTCTCATTAGAGAAATATAAATGAAAACCACAATAAGATACCATATTATACCAGTCAAAATGGCTGTTATTAAAAAGTAGATGCTGGTAAAGTTGTGAAGAAAGGAATGCTTATCTACTGCTGGTGGGAATGTAAATTAGCTCAGCCACTATGGAAAGCAGTTTGGAGATTTCTCAAAGAATTTAAAACAGAGCTACCATTCGACCCAGCAATACTGGGTATATACCCAAGGAATATAAAATGTTCTACCATAAAGACACATGCACACATACGTTCATCACAGCACTATTCACGATATAAAGACATGGAAGCAGCCTAAATGCCCGTCAATGGTGGACTGAATAAAGAAAATGTGGTACACAGACACCATGGAATACTATGTAGCCATAAAAAAAGAATGAGACCATGTCCTTTGCAGCAACATGGATGGAGTTGGAGGCCATTGTTCTAAATGAATTAACACAGAAACAGAAAACCAAATACCGTATGTTCTCATTTGTAAGTGGGAGCTGAACATTCAGTACATGTGAACACAAGGGAACAAAAGACACTGGGGCCTACTTGAGAGTGGAAAGTGGGAGGAGGGTGAGGATCAAAAAACTTATCAGGCACTAGGCTTATTACATGAGTGATGAAATAATCTTCACAACAAACCCGTTGACATGCAATTTTCCCATGTAATAAACCTGCACTTGTACTCCCTGAATGTAAAATAAAAGTTGGAAAGAAAAAATATATATATGTGTATATATAAAACATATCTTTCTCCCTGGCTGAGTTCTGAGTCAATTGAGGGATAGCTAAAGAACCCATTTCATATGGAGTTCTAAAATTTTTGAAAATTAAAGCTGTGTGTACTGGCTAGACTTGCTTAGTTCAAAGTCTTAAAGAAGTTGGTCCTGATCCTAAGATGTACTCCATGTTTGCACACGCTAGTCACAGCTGGGATTAATACTCTCAACTTTGGATCCATGTCAAAAAATCCAACTATAATTTCATCTAGAGCCTTGGTTTTTCCAAGTAGATTTTTGGTCCCCAGGTGCCACTTGAATATTTTCTCAAGTTTTTCCAGCCCATGTACCCTGTGTTGAAGAATAGAGGGATTCTAAGCACTTATTTCTAAAAGACAAGGAGGACAATAAAGCTCTTAAAGATATGCTGTAAAACGGCCACAGAGTTCCTCAAACAATACCTTATATCATAGGTTTTCGTGACTCCTAAAAGTCTGTAAGCCCAAGAAGACAAGGCTATATCTTTTTCTTGGTTAATCATGATGGATGTGTTGTGCAGATTTTTAAACTAGCTTTATTGTGGTTTAATTGACATATATATATATGTAAAGATTTTTCATGTAAAGATTATTTCATCACCCATGTAATAATACATGCTCCATATGTATACATTTGAAGCATATAGCTTGATAAGTTTTGATGTGTGTATACCAATAAAATCATGACCACGATCAGATAATGAACATATCCATCAGCCTCATAAAGCTTACTTTTGCCCATTATAATCTCTCCATCTTGCTCCTCCTTTCGTCCATTCCCAGCCCCCATCCTGTCCCCAGGCAATCTCTGATCAGTCACTGTACATTAGTTTGCATTGTGTAGAATTTTATATAAATGAAATCATACTGTTACATATATGCCTTTTGTCTGATTTCTTTTACTCAGCATAATTATTCTGTGATTCATCTGTGTTATGATGGGAATAAGTCATTTATTCCTTTTTTTGTGGAATAATATTGTATGGAGACATAGCACAGTTTATTTATATATTCCCATGTTGATGGGCACTTACTTTGTTTCCAGTTTCTAGCTATTACAGATAAAGCTCTTATGAACATTCATGTACAAGTGTTTGTATAAGCATTTTAGTTTTGGTGTATATCTAGGCGTGGAGTGGCTGGATTATGTGAGAGGAATATATTTAATTACTTACAAAACTGCCAAAATGTACTATTTTACATTTCTAGCAGCAGTGTATGAGAGTATCAGTTACTCCATAACCAAGCCAGCTCTTCGTATAGTCAGATTTTTCCATTTTAGCCATTGTAATAGGTATGCAGGGGTTTCTCACTGTGGTTTTAATTTACATTCTCTAATGATTCACATAAAAAAATGTTGACCATCTTTTCATGTGTTTATTTGATCTGACACTTTTTTGGTAAAGGGTCAGTTCAAATCTTGGTCCATTTGAAAATTATTTTCTTATTGAGTTTGGAGGGTTCTTTGTTTATTCTGGATATAAGTCCTCATCAAATATATGATTTACACATGTTTTCTCCTAGCCTGTGGCTTGCCTTTTCTTCTTGTAACATATCTTTTGAAGTGCTGAAATTTGTAACTCTGACAAAGCTTTATTTATTAAATTTGTTGTTTTATGGATCATGCTTTTGATGTTGTGTCTAGGAAATCTTTGCCAAATCTAAGGTCACAAGGGTTTTCTTCAGTGTTTGCTTCTAGAAGTTATCTAGCTTTAGGCCTATGACCCATTTTGAATTAGTTTTTAAATATTGTATGAAGTTTATTTTTTGTAGTATATTAATAACCATCACCCTTTGTTGAAAAGACTGCATTCTGTCTATTGAATTGCCTTTGCACGTTGTTGAAAATCAGTTGCTCCTATATATTGGGTCTGTTTTTGGACTCTCAGCTCTGACTCACCCACTTAGGGGCTTGCTGCATCCTGCTGGGGTTCCCCCTGTCTGCACCATGGTCTGAAAACCCTCCTAAAAGCCATAAGCTGAAATAGTCATGATATTCACTGTGTTTGTTTTCCATCTCTTAGGAATCTATATTTTTTGTTGCCTGACGTCAAGTTTCTTGAAAATCATGATTTCTTATACTTTGTCCATTTGTTTGTGTATTTGAGGAAGGAGAATAAATCTGTCTTGGCTGGGAACAGAAGTGTCCCCTATTTTCTTAGTGCAAAGATTGTGGAATGAAAAAATGGGAACAATAATGCCAGCTGGTAAATTTTTATATAAGTCTAGGCAAGAAATTATGACAATAATGATGTAGGACTATAGAAGAAAGGATTCAACAAGTGCTTGGGAGGTTAATCAGTGGAATCTGATGACAGATTAGTTGTGGGGAGTCAAAGAGTAGAAAACTACAGTGATACACAAGTTTCTGGCTGAGCAAAACTGGACATAGAGTGGTGGTGTTAACATGTATAGGAAGGTACAGATTGGGAGAAAATAGTTATTGAGTCTTTCTTGGACATGCTGAGTTTTAGGTGTCTTGGGTATTTAATTATAGAGCTCTAATGCTAAGAGGAATGTCCAGGGTAGAGTTACAGATTTAGGAGTCAACAACACACAGGTGGCCCTTAGAGCCATGAGGATGAATACTGTGTCCCAGGCTGAACAACAGGACGAGTGAAAAGATAACAGGAATACTACAGCTGGAATCCTATGGAACAGCCACATTGAAGGCCCTTAGTCTAGCTCAGCTCAGACGCACCTTGTTCTAGCTCACAGTGTTAGAGAGATAGCAAAAGAGAGAATTATATTCCTGAAGTTAGGGAAGGGCACACTTTCAAGAGAAAAGTAGTGTCAGGTGTTAAATGCAGTAGAAAAATCAAAGGCAGTGAGGAAAAAAAATCTGTTTGATTTGGTAATTAAGGGGGTTTTATTAACTTTGAAGAGTGGTTTTAGGATGGTAATTGAGTCATTTTGAGGTTATTTTATTTATTCATAATATTAACATACATATGTTTCATTAACTAGCTTAACCCTAGATATCAGATTTGAGTTCAGGTCTTCCATTAAACAATATAGATGAGAGGCCAGGTATAGAGAGAGTTAGTATCATAATTTTGCCAAAAAGTCTAAGTACACTATGATTATAAAAGAAAATATGGGCCAAATACGATGTTTTGGAAAAAACAATCATTTTCAACTAGGTACAGGGCTACAAGGTCAGAGTTATTAAATTAGGCTTAGCTCAAATTTTGACTGCACACACCTAGAGGGTATCATTCAAAGAATCTATATGAATGGTATGCCCTATGGTTGTACACTATATAACCATATGCAGCCTACCTAGCTTAGCTGATACCACCTGATGTTTCTTTAAGTGATAGACATATCTCATCATTTAGCCCTGCAAAGTTAAAGCCCCAGCAGCAGACTTGTCTTTCTGACTACTGTAATTCATAGAAACATAACTTAGTAATGGAGCACATTTTCAGAAAATGAGTTTTAATATTTTTAATCCTATAATGTCAATTTTTGATCACTTTGAATTTATAAACAAATTGAATTTGTAAACAACACATCAGAAAAAGTGAAGAGGATATTAATTAACTAACGCTTTAAATTATAAGAGCCCAAAATAACACTAGTAGCTATGTCAACTGCGCTAACGTTTTGAGGAATAACAAACTGCCATTGCTATTTGGGAACTTTTATGAGATACCTAATGAAGCAGTATAACTTGAAAGGCAGTAGATTTATTAAGGGATCAGTGACAAAGAAAATAGAATTGGATCTATGTTGCTGTTATGAGAATTGCTCCTGATGCCTGAAAAACAGTTATATGTCCCCATTATGTTTTTCTCTCTTTTTCTTGAGAATTCTACTTTAAAATTAAAATTTGTAACTCTCCTAGTGTCTGTATAAGTCAAACTGCTATTAGCAATGGTTTTAATTCAGGTCACTCTATTTTGTAGTAGTAAAAATTAATTTAAATTTCTATTGGACTACAGGTAATCTTCGAGCCCTTGCAAATATATATATATATTTTAAAAAACCTTTTCTAAGTTGGCATATAAAGTATTTTTCAAGGGAAAATGTTTCTTAACCATATAGTAGTATTTGAGAAATTAACAATTTTGATAATCAACATTCTCCATAATTTTAAAATTTATTTTAGGAGGTTAAATCCCATGAATTTTGCTTAAAAATACACATCCCCGCAGTGAAAACATAGTAAGAAGTCAAAATGTACAGACCGTAGTATTTAAGTACTTTCTGTTCCTGTAAACAAGACAAAACGAACATGATCAGTTGGAGGTCCAGGACTGTGAGACTCAGAATAAAGAGGAGACATGAAATGTTCATTTCAGAAGTTGGCAGTGGTCATTTGTGATTAGTCTAAAACTGAAAATCCCAGAAAACAAACAAAAAACAACAAATGGGTTTTAAAGTCATATGGAATTGTAAAGTCACTAATTGTTTTTTTGGTGATTGTTTTCACCAAAATTAAGTGAATGATTACATCTTCTCTGTGCACTAGACTCTTGATGAGTCCCTAAGGAGCTTAGGAGACAGAAGTGAATTATGGCTGTAATGGCAAAATAGCTGGCAGAGCTGCCATAGTAACAAGGAGCCTTAGGAGCAGACTCTCCAGGGGAGAAAACAGTCCTGCAAAGTGACGTGACTTTCCTGAAACTACCTAAAGAGAGGGGAGTGGATGTGTGGTTTCTCATGTTCTTCAAACAGAGCTTTATGTTGAGGCTTCTGTAAAGATACCAACTACAGGACGTTTTTAATGGTTGCGTTTCAATTGTGTAACACAAAATTGAAGTGATCTTCAACACTGCTAACTGAAGGTGGTATTTCGTATTGGAAAGTCTATTTATTATACTTGATATGCTTGCTAATGCTCTCTCTCTTTTCTCATTTTGCTTCGTTCCTTTGGCTCAGTAGAATTGATGGTATCAACCAAAACTTTAAATGTAAGTGAGTCTTTTTGGACTGAAGGGGTCCTTGGATGGATGGAAAAGGATTTAGTCCTGTTATTCTTTGTTGTTTTTATTTTATTTGCTATGAAGTTTATTTCCATTACCAGAAAGGGCTTAATTGCGTTCAGTCTGAGTGTTTACATAAATGAAGTTGGTGGGTTTGATACAGTACAGTTCCTCTTTTAAGAACATCTGTGAAAGTAGGAATCTGCTTATTAAAATGGTAAACCTGTGAACTGATTTTATTGTTATGTTCTCCAATTTAGCTGAAATTGTATATGTTAATGGCTTCTACACGTATATGAAATGACAAATCATTATGCCCTCACCAACTAGCCAGGCTTTTAATTTGCAGGGATTGAAAATAATATTTAGTGGGCATTGCTGATGAATTAAACTTCTTATACTGGCACACGTGATTTCTCTGAGATTTAACTAGTCCAGACTGTTCAGTCTGTCATTTGGTTTTTCAGCCCCTGAATTCTGCAATGGGTTTGCATTTAATTAGGCTTTAGGAGACCTTGAAAGGAAAGCATGACTTTCTCACTTTTTGGTCACGACTAGTAGTTGCATAAAACTTCATTTTATGCAACAAATTGCTGTGCCAATTTTAGGATCCTGAAGAAAACTGAAACTGCTGAAAAAAAATAGGCTTTGTTTTAATGTTTTCATTTTCTACTCCCTCATGTTTTTTTACTTCAAAATATTATCCACGCTTTAGTGTATATGTAGTTTTATACATAGATGAGTTCACCAAAAAAAAGTTATACCAAAGACATTCCATAATCCATCAATCTCTTTCTTTAAAACTAATAGCAATGACAACATGTAACATAAATATGTATCTTCAGAATCCTTTCATTGTTCTTCTGACACTTTACTAAGCCTTAGAGAGGTTATTAACTTGCCCACAGTGGTGTAAGCAATAAGCATTATAGCCTATTTCTCTTTTCAGGTCCCATCCTTTTAATCATTGGCCATTACTCCAACTGAAAAATCTTTAATTTTTGATTAAAGCAAATTCCCATGGTACTCTCTAAAAGGTGATATTTTTGTAAATCTTCAGACTGGCCTCTGAGTGTATTTGAAGAAAGGAATTTTCATTCATTTATAAATACTTTGCTATTTAGACTATTACCACTGACTGGCCTTCTCTCAAATTTTAGAGGGCTAAATGTACTTTAAACAAACCTTTCTACAAATGGAGTGAGGTCTATAATGGTTTCTTTTGCTGCTCACAGATGTTGATGAATGCACATCAAATCCCTGCACTAATGGAGATTGTGTTAACACACCTGGTTCCTATTATTGTAAATGTCATGCTGGATTCCAGAGGACTCCTACCAAGCAAGCATGCATTGGTAAGGCAGTTTGCTTTCACATATGAAAATGTTCCATGAAATATAGTGACCAAGGCTGTTGAGGTTAAAAGCAAATTTATTAAAACATGGAATAAAATAAATGTTGTTACCTTATTACAGATTTATTTATAGTACCCTCAGAGATTCTCCTTTTAAACATAAACACTGTTTGCATATGTAACCCAGGCAACATGGTATCTGGCTTCACAAAAATTCAGTTTATCTTCCTTCCTTAGATCAGAGCTTCCTTTCTCCAAATAACATCAGTAACCTTCTCTGATTAACTGAGTTTAAGATTTATAGTCATTTTCAACTACTGTTTTCTTTGAATCCCACACATAGTCCAACACCAAGTCATGCCTGGTCTTTATTCATAGCTTCAGTGCTACACCCACCACCCTGGTCCAAACGCGCTACCTCATTGCTGATTCAGCTCAGAATTCTTTTACCAGATGACTGCCTGTCTTCTTTTTCATTTCCTATTCATCCACAGGTAGTTGCTTGAATCAACTTCCCAGCAGTTTTCATTGTATTACTCTTAATCTAGAAATTCTGTAGTTACTTTACACTTATCCAACATCATGTTCTGACTTTTAAGGCCTTCATCCACTATGTCAAAAACAGCCGCAACCAGTAATTCCAGCTGTCTTGCCCACCCTTTCTTAGGTTTACTGGAGACCCTCTTTTTTTTTTTTTTCCTTTCTCTCTTCAGCTACTATAAGAGCTGTAAAATTGCTTGCACCTACCTATCCAAAAAAATTTAAAAAAAAACAAAAACTGCTGAGAGACAGAAATTTTGCTAAAGAAACAACATGATTTTGAATATTTAAAATTCCATTTCTTATCTTACTGTGTTTATCTGTAAGTATTGTAAAAGAATAATGTTTGGCCATTCTCAATCTTCCTAGATATTGATGAGTGCATCCAGAATGGGGTTCTTTGTAAAAACGGTCGATGCGTGAACACAGATGGAAGTTTCCAGTGCATTTGCAATGCCGGCTTTGAATTAACTACAGATGGAAAAAACTGTGTTGGTATGGAAATTGCCTGCTCCCTTGCAAAAGATTTTAAAAGGATATACATTTTTATTTAGAACCATATACTATTTCCATGAAAGCTCACACACCACGTATGTGAGATCTTCAGGTAACTTAGGTAAAATGTAAATGCATTTAATATAAGACTGTTAAAGCAAAAGGACAGGTTTTTTTTGTTGTTGTTGGGGGGACATGGTCGGGAGAGAAATGTTATAACAATGAATAATTTACTGCTTCTGAAATTTTCCTGTGTGTTACATGTTAAATTGTAAGTAACATTGTTCTTCATAAGTTTAGATGATTACTAGTCCCTACTCTATTTCAGGTATTTGGGTTACAACACTGACAAAATAGAAAAGGTCTTCCCATCCTCCACTAACTAGAGGAATATAAAAACGCTTGACATATGCAGTACACAAATCTCTAAAATTGTGGCCTGTGATGTCTAGCAGTGCAATGGATACCAATACACTACAGAAATATTGTTTACAAAGCAACACATCATATTCATCTACTAATGAAAGTCCAAATCATTCCATTTGCAGTGAGGTCTGCCATTGCCTTATTTTCTTATAAAATAAACACTAAATTATATTATCTTTTTGGTATACAAAGTAACACACTACTCATGGTTTTTGTGGTTTTAACAGGAACTAAGCACAAAATTTATTTAATTCTTTTTCTTTATATCCGTATACTAAAGGTCCTTTCCACTCTCCACACTATTTTCTCTCATTCAGTTGGCGTTCTTTTTTTACAAAAACTAAAAACCATGAGCACATGGCTCATTTATGTAGTGGAATTTGACTGGGGGTTGTTTGTGGAAGAAGAAGGAATTAGTTCCCTCAAGGCCAGTGTTCAAAGTCACTCTCTCCTCTTCCGCAGATCATGATGAATGTACAACTACCAACATGTGTTTGAATGGAATGTGCATCAATGAAGATGGCAGCTTCAAGTGCATCTGCAAACCAGGATTTGTCTTGGCTCCAAATGGACGTTACTGTACTGGTATGTGTGGCTTTCAGATAGGAAAGTGACCATGATTGAAACCACCTTTTTTATTTGAATGAACCATGGAAGAATTACTTCAGCTTCCTCGTGTGGCTTTCATATTATTCACATTTCTTGCTAATTCAATAAGGCAGGTGTCTAAAGCTTTCTAGAAAAACATACATTGTGGTCTAGGGAACAGTAATATCTTAACAAAAATAATAATGGTATAGGAAAAATTAAGGGACTGACAGATTGGTTTTAGCAAGTCATGTGGAAAACAATGTAGAAATAATTTCTCTCAACTGCTTGGCTGAATAAAAAAGAAGAAGAAAAAATCTTGAAAGGTTTTTGTTTTGTATGCATTCTCAGAAGTAGATTTTCCACTGTCATTCATTATGGGTTTAGTATTACATCTTTTCCATAAAGCTAATATACAGATCATTTGTAACTGTATCATTATCTAAAAATCTTACATTGATTTAGTGAAGACATCTTAATATTGCAATTAATTATTTTGTTTATGAAGCCATTTTGAAGTCCAACCTCTAGTGATAACCTTAATAAGCTAAAGATGTGCCTCTTGGAAATAAATGAGACCTTATTATGTTTGTACTCACAATTGGAATTTAATAAAATGGAATACATTTTGCAGCTTCTACTTAGAAGCAAATTTTTCTTTTTCTTTTTTAAATTTATTTATTTTTGAGACAGGCTTTTGCTCTGTCACCTAGGCTGGAGTGTAGTGGCACAATCTCAGCTCACTGCACCTTTGACTCCTGGGCTCAAGCATCCTCCCACGTCAGCCTTCCAGGTAGCTGAGACTACAGGCACGTGTTCCCATGCCTAGCTAATTTTGTTTTATTTTTTGTAGAAATGAGGTCTCACTATGTTGCTCAGGCTGGTCTCAAACTCATGGGCTCAAGCAGTCCTCCTGCCTCAGCCTCCCAAAGTTCTGGGATTACAGGCATGAGCCACCGCACCTGGCCAAATTTTTGTTTTTCTTTGTTTCCTTCTTTAAAACAAAATTAACTCCATAAATGATGTTTTGCCTTCAATTGCACAAACTTAATCTAAGTACCAGATAAGGATCATGCTCAATTCCTATAATTTCAATGAATTACAATGAAATTCTGGGACAGTAGAAATTAAAAAATTGAGACTGAATTCTTATGTTTCTGAATAACAAATAGATTTTTGACTGTCCAAGGAGGAGGAGTACTGTAGTTCTGATGGTTGAACTCATGACTGGGATGTCATCTCAGGGTTAGCTGATTTGGATTTAACACAAGATAGAAAATTGCCATTATGCTGCAGTGTATAGAATTATGTTACAGTATGTGACTTTATTTCAGCCTTTTTAAAGAAACTTCAGTATACATCTAAAGATGAGTTTGACCTCACCAGTTTCTGCTTTCTGGAAATTAGTTCTTATTAATTATTTAATTACAAATGTTGTGAAGATTTTCAGTATTCCTGAGTTGGCAGCTCTGTGTTTGAAGTCTCCTTCATCTTTTGGGGAAGTCATTTAATGCTGGGTTACGTTTGATAAATTCAAGTGGATTGAAAATTAAAAGATATACCTCAAGTTATTTTGTTATTGTGAAATGATCAAATAAATATCAGCATAGGATCTACTTATAGTTAAAGTGTCTGTGTGTGAAAACAATTACAGAAATTTACCTTAATTTTTAAAGAATTTGTTTTACTTAACTAATTTGAATTATTTAACATTAAATGGGATCACCAAATAAATAATGAAAAAGAAGATTGTGAGGCTTTTTTTTCCTCAATGGGTAAAGTAAAGCAACTTTTACTGTCTTTCTGAAATGTGTTGAAAGGATTGCATTTGCATATAATATCTGTTACCACATTTATTTGTTCTTCACAAATTATAAAGTTATAAACAAAAGGTTGGTAGTATTGAGCAGTGGCAGCAAGTAAACCCTGTAGTAAAGTTATATTTACCCAGTAACTACTTGACTTCTGTCACCCACTGCGCAGATGTTGATGAATGCCAGACCCCAGGAATCTGCATGAATGGGCACTGCATCAACAATGAAGGGTCCTTCCGCTGTGACTGTCCCCCAGGCCTGGCTGTGGGCATGGATGGACGTGTGTGTGTTGGTAAGTGAAACATTTTACAATGGCCCCACTGTGCAAAATGATCTTTGAAAAGCCGACAGAGATATTTCTATACAATGGAATAATATTCACTATAAAAAGAGTACATACTAAAACATGGATAAACCTTGGAAAGATTACACTAAGTGAAAGAAGCCAGTCACAAAACACCATACTGTATATGATTCCATCCATGTGAAATCTCCAGAATCGGCAAGTCTGTTGAGACAAAGTAGATTCGTGTTAGGACAGAGAGGATGGGGGTGGTGGGAGAATGGGGTGGGAGCTAAAAGATATTTTTGAGGTGATAAAAATGTTCTAAAATCACCTGTAGTGATGGATAAACACATCAGTAAATATGCTAAAAACTATTAAATCATACACTTTAAAGTGATGTATTCTATGATATGTAAATTATATATTAACAAAACTATTTTTTTAATGGGCAGGAACCCCCAGATAGCCCCCTTCAGAACCTTCAGAAGTCTCTGATGACATGCAAGTCAAAAATGCTGGAGAAGAAAAAAATATATTTTTAAACCAGCATACTTGATAGTATTAGATAACTGAATCCTAAACACAGTGCATTTCAGTTTTATAATCAATAACAAATAAGATATGTAATGGGAATTATAGTTATAGATAAGTAAACTCTTGGTTTTGCCCTAACAAAACTTAAAATATAAATATTGGACTTACATCAAAAGCTCGAAATGTTTTTAGTTACTCCTCATCACCATGCAACTAGCTGCAGAAGCAAGAGAATAAAAAGTATGAGCAAGAATATATATTTTATTCTAAGCCTTTCAGATTTCTCCAGGATACTTTTGTCAAATTGATCCCATGAAAATCAGTCAGAAGTACCAGGCCCAGCTTTGAAGAGGCAGGCAAAACAGAAGTGTCACTGGTGTTTGGGAACCCCAACAGTATATCCCAAAGATAAGGATAGCAGAATGAGTGGTAAAAATACATTTAATGCAGTTTTCTCTCCAAAAATGCTTTCATGAGGCATCTAGGGTGAATTAGCCATTGTATACCCTCTGTTTTTCATGTTGTACAGTAAAACATAGAAATAGGATTTCAAAGTATATTTGAGAGATACAACATTCTTAGACATAGTTAATACTTTACTCCTACTGATGAGAATCAAAACATTTGGATCCCAAAGGTGGAGGAGAAACAGTAGAGAATTCGCAGATGGAAATAATCTGTTCACTCAAATTTATCCACTCTATCCAGTCAAAGATTTATTTCACCCTACAAAGTGTCAGCACTTTGTTCAGGGATATTTCAAATACAGCAACTGGAAGAATATAGCTTCTTCCTGTGTACAGAGCTAAAATATTTTCAGTTGCTTTCATATATTTACTTGCTTTTTTCCTTTACCTAAATGATTCTGTTGAGATCTACCGTGAGTACAAAGCCAGTTTTGGAGGGAGAAATTATTTTTCTCTTAAGTAACCAACATGTGATTTGTTGCTAGGAATTCAGTAAAACATAAAATTTCATTCTCTTGTTCACATCCAGGAAACACATTGGAAATTGTCATAAAGCCTCCTCCAGTTTTTCGTCATTGTGGTCATTTAAACTTTTTAAAATAAAAACATTATTTGTCATGTGTATAAAATTATATATTATTTCTATAATGTGCTAGATGTTTTCTTCACATCTTTTGACTTGATGTCACTTTTTAGACCCATTGATTCTTTAAGTTTGAGATGAGGCCTGGCGCAGTGGCTCATGCCTGTAATCTCAACACTTTGGGATTCCATGGTGGGCAGATCACTGGAGCCCAGGAGTTCAAGACCAGTCTGTCTGGGCATCATGGTAAAACCATATCTCTGCAAAAAGTACAAAAATTCACCAGGTGTGGTGCCTATAATCCCAGCACTTTGGGATTCTGAGGTGGGCAGATTGCTTGAGCTCAGGAGTTCAAAACCAGTCTGGGCTTCATGGTGAAATCTTATGTCTGCAAAAAATACAAAAATTAGCCTGGCATGGTGGCACATGCGTGTAATTCCAGCTACTTGGGAGGCTGAGGCAGGAGGATTGCCTGAGCCCTGGAGGTGGAGGTTACAGTGAGCTATGATTGTGCCACTGCACTCCAGCCTAGATGACAGAGTGAGACCCTGTCTCCAAAAAAAAAAAAGATAAAGAAAAAATAAATGAATCACTGTTATGAAAAACTATTAGGATAAGCATTTTAATTTTAAATCTCTTTTTTGTTTGTTCATTTTTCTTCTGTAGATATTAAAGATGTGTTTGGGTTTTGTTTTGTTTTTTTCAGTTTCAGGTAATTAGGCTACGATTTTAACTAGTATGTTAAAATACAACTCACCAGCAAGTTTATAAACAAAAGACAATCATATCTTTATCTTTCCCATTCATTCAAAATTTATTTTTAAGTTTATTCAATGATGCAGTTTAGTAAATAAGGAAGAAAACTCAGGCCACATGATAACTACTGAATATTCTTAAGTGACAAAAAAATTCTAAGATGACAGCAAGATACAGGACCTCTCTGTTCCTCCTTTCCTCTTTTGTTGTTTTGAGAATTAAATAAAGCTTTGAATGGTGTGTAGCACATAATGAATGCCCACTAAGTTAACTACTATTGATATTATTGTTATTAAATTAGAATAGTGGCACCATGTCTAGGTCATAGTCTTAAGAGTTGCTGCTTTAAGTTATAAATAAAAGTTGATATTAAAGAAAGAAGAATAAAATAAAGTTAGCATTTTGCATCCATACATATTTTACTCATGGTATGTAGAATCTGCTAATTACCTGAGGAAATTTTAAATCTTTCCATTTTTTAAGAAAGAAAAGGCGCTGGGTATGGTGGCTCACACCTGTAATCCCAACACTTTGGGAGGCCGAGGCAGGCGGATCACCTGAGGTCAGGAATTTGAGACCAGCATGGTCAACATGGCTAAACCCCGTCTGTACTAAAAATACAAAATTAGCTGGTTGTGGGGTGTGCACCTGTAATCCCAGCTACTCGGGAGGCTGAGGCAGGAGAATCACTTGAACCCAGGAGGTGGAGGTTGTAGTGAGTCAAGATCATGCTAGTCAAGATCACTCCAGCCTGAGTGACAGAGCAAGACTCTGTCAAAAAAAAAGAAAGAAAGAAAGAAAGATAAAGAAAGAAAAGGAAGGGAGGGAGGGAGGGAGAAAGGAAGGGCATGCAGAAATCTGCTAACATATGGAAAAGGTGCATTTAGGTCCAGTCTGTCGCCAGAGCATTCGTGTGAGCATATTCTGATGGTGCTACTGGTATTGTTCCTCTTATCCTATCCTGTGTACAGTGGTTCAGTTACATTTGAATAGTATACTATGAGCTAGGTTGCCAGTTTGGGGTCTTTGAACGGGAAAAGGTCAGTAGGGAGATAATGAGTTATCTCAATTGATTGTTCACAGTATCAGTTACGGATAGAACTCCTTGTTCTACTTTTCCTGCCTTCTCACTGCTGCAATCTACTAGTCTTAGAAAAAAAATAGAAGAGGGAAATAAGGTGGTCACCACTTTTTTTTAAGTACTTCAGGGGTGTCCTAGGCACTGTGCTTAGTGCGCAACAAATATACTTTCATTTACTATGCAAACTGTATCCTTATTTAATGAATAAGGAAGATGTTAAGTAATTTATGTAAGATCATCTTGTGGGGATCTGAACCTTGGGAAGTTTATGTCCCTAAAACCCACGCATAAGTTATGCTACTTTCTTTGTCATGAAACTTCTGGTGTTGGGCACTCTAAAGAGATTAGTTCACCTGTAATGCAAACTACCATATATAACATGTCTCACTCTTCCAGTGAGCTCAATGGGCCTTTTATCTGCTTGCTTCTAAAAATTCTGCATGGCATATGCTCTAAACCCAAAAGCAGAAATAACTTTGCCTGTTCATGAATGCCTTCCAAGATCATCAGTAATGCCCAAAGAACTCACAGAAATCATAATGGAAATCATGAACCATGTTGTATTTGTGCAAATTTGCCTTCAAGTGAAATCTGTGCTTGTGTGTATCTCAGAGGATACACTGCCAAACTCAGCCACGGCAGAGGCAGCACAGGGTCCTCTTGAGTTGACTCCTTAGGGATGGGGTTGGTGAATCCCATGGCCTCCTTCCATTTAAGCACACACGTATCTCATTTTTAATGCAGCCATAAATCACTGTTTTAATCAAAAATGCCCCCAGGTCATAAGAAATTACTGGATGACCATTTTGCATAACAAGCAGATAAAATTTTTTTCCAACAAGTTGTGAATAGTTACAGGTATTTATAATAGAGGTGATCTCTGGTAAAATTGCCAGGTCAGTATACTGCTTAAAAATTGTACTGGTTCTTTGCCCTTTATGATCTGAGTTTTTTATAGTTCACCGTTTACTGTCTCATAAAGTTGTAGGATATTTTATGAGAATTAAGAGAGAACTAAGCAGAATATGCTGCTTTGGGGTATAGCATTACTTACTACAAAGAGGAAGAGTTTTGGAAGTCACATAAACCTTGTCTGAACCCCAGCTCAGGCACTGGATATTCAAGGACTTCAAACTACATAGGTAGCTGTGAACCTCGTCTTCCTCATCTATAAAGTGTATGTAATGACCACTCCTGTAGAGCTATTGACCTGACTGTTCAGTGAGATAATGTCTGTGAAGCAATGAGCACAATGCCAAGAGCACATATGGTAGTTAACTATTTTTATAACTGGATTTACTGAGTTTCTGAGGTTAAAACAGTCACAAGCAGTATCCTGGGGATTGAAAAGAAAGGCCTCCTAACTCGGAAAGTGGGAGTAAGAAATCTCATGCCCAAGCAGTATCACCTTAAGGTAGATTAACTTCATTGCACTTCATTGTCCATGAGAACTTCCAAAATTGAAATAAGAAGTGTCATTTTGAATATAGCAAAGGCAGTGATTAGAGCTCCAAGTATTCTTTATAATTGTGGAAATATCCTAGGTTCCATGAAAGGTTTGTAAGGATACGTTGGACAATGGATACTGTGTAGCTCATAAAACTTACTAAAGAAAACAAACTAGAGTCGGTGATATGCATCCGTTCTTTTCCTCACTCAGAAAACATTTGTTGATTTCCTAACACTATTAGATGCCAAAGATGCACAATAAAAGTCTCAGATGCCCTTGAAAAGCTTCCAATCTAGTGGCCACTTAGGTTAAAAGAAGCCTTCTGTTTCGAAATCTCTTTGTCTCTATCACTGCCTCAAGTCATTGTTTTTGTATATTCTTTAGATACTCACATGCGCAGTACCTGCTATGGAGGAATCAAGAAAGGAGTATGTGTGCGTCCTTTCCCCGGTGCAGTGACCAAGTCCGAATGCTGCTGTGCCAATCCGGACTATGGTTTTGGAGAACCCTGCCAGCCATGCCCTGCAAAAAATTCAGGTAGTCATATGTGCCATTTCCAGAGTTGATAAAGAATCAAGAAATGCAACCTTAGATGTTTGGCCAAAGAGAACATCAGCTCTTAAGTGTTTCATCATTAATTTTAACTGAAGAAAAGAAAGCCAATCCTGTATTGATATGTGAGGCATATAATAAGGAGATTTGGCTTGTGTTTATGTATGATTTCTAGGCCGACAGAACACAGTGAATAAAAAAATCTATTTGCTGGCTGAGTGTGGAGGCTCACACCTGTAATCCCAGCACTTTGGGAGGCTGAGGCAGGGAGATCACTTGAAGCCAGGATGAGACCCTGTCTTGGCAGAAAAAACAAAAAATTCTTAATTAGCTAGGTGTGGTGGCACACACCTGTAGTCCCACCTACTAGGGAGGCTGAGGTGCGGGGCATCACTTGAGCCCAAGGGTTTGAGGCTGTACTGAGCCATCATTGTGCCACTCCACTCCAGCCTGGGTAACAGAGTGAGATGCTGACTCTTTAAAAAAACAAACAAAAATCTATTTACTTATATATTTGTGATTATTATAAGAGGTTTTTTTTACTTGAACATGATAGCCTCAGTTTCCTTGATCTGTGCTGTCACAGTGAAGACAAATAGCATAAAATTTACTTACCACTTTCAAGGTTATAAACACAACAAGAACTCAATTTGATTTTATATATATATGTGTGTGTATATATATATATAAAGATCTCTCTCTATATATATGTCTTGACACCAAGTGGTCTCAAGTCACAGTCTCAGACAGTAATTCCAAACTCTTAGGTCAATAAGATTGGCTCTTGTCTATTCATACTTTAACTAAACCCGTATTGAATGTATATTGAATATATGTGAGTACAGTAGGGATTCTAACATAAACACAGTCTGTGTTTTTCCTTAAAGTTTTGAGTAGTTGAGAATACAGGCAGGCAAATGTATAAATTACAATTTAGTGTAATTAGCACCTTAAAAGTTTCATAAACAAGTTTGGAGAGAGCACAGAGGAAGGAGCAATTAGTAGCCCAGGGAAGCTGGGAAAGACCTCACAGAAGGGGCACGTTTAGTTTGGTCTTGAAAAAAATGAGTAAGAACTTTCCATGTGGAGGGTACAGGAAAGCATTCCTGCAATGGAAATGTCTTGTAATTCTCCTAAACATCCCAAATGGAGTCTTCATACATGGAAATAATGATTTGATGCATCTAGAAGAATTACTGAGTGTGACCTTTTTTTTTAAAAAGAAAGATAGTGAGGAGAACCTAGCTCTAAAATGTACCAAACTGAATTATGCATATTATCAAAGAAGTTCAAAAATTGGTATAAGACTAGACAAAAAGCTAAGTGAACTAATGAAATGAATCTAGAAACCTGAGTATGAATATGAATTAGGATATAGCAAAGCATTTTGGAGCAGCAAGGAAAAAGAGTAAATAATAACTATCGTTGATAACTTTTGGAAAAAAATAAGAAGTTAGGTCCCTACATAAAACATTAAAACATAATTTTCTTATAGAATATAAATTCTTTTTTATTTTGTAATGGTAGAAGACTTTGAAAGCAGGCCTAAATAGTAAAATACACAAGTAAACTGGAAAAATATTTTTACGTATCATTTCTTAATCTTTATAGAATTTACATTAATAAGGAAAGTTGAAATCCTCTATAGAAAAAAAAGCAGTGTACACAAGCAGGATTTCAGAAAGTAGAAATTCAAAAGGAAGAATACCATGTAAAAAGATGCCCACTCTCCATAAAATTAAAAATAAAATACAGTGCCATTTTTGTTTAGCAGATTGGTATACTTGATTGATTCTTCCCAGTGATAATGAGGGTATTAAAAAAATGAATACTGTCTTATACTGCTGATAGAAGGGTAATTTGGGGGCATTTTAGGAGGGGAAGAACTATCTAAAACCTTAAAAGGGGCATAAACTTTGAGAGTTTTACTTATAAGAGATTATCCTAGTGATATAATTAAACTTCATATTATTTATGATAGTTGCTAGAAGTTGGACAAACCTAATTTCACCAGTAAGAGATTGATCGAATAAATGTGGTACCTCTACGTAACTGAGAAAACAATATTAAATGGCCTATTCAGTGGGACATTGACATGATATGTCTGTGATAGAGTACCCAGCAACCAAGTCTGCTTCTCCACTTACAACTTCTGTGACCTTGGTCAAGTTACTGCACTTTTCTGTGTTCCTCTTTTTCTCACTTGTAAAAAAGAAAATACAGTAGTATTGAGTTTGTGGTATTGGGAAGATTAACTAAATTGTTAGGTGTAAAATGTAGAACAATACCAGGCACTTGGTAAGTACTATGACCTACATTTTGGCTGCTATTATTTTATTATTGAGGAAAAAGTTAAATATCAAGCTCTGTAAGACCATTTATATTTTTCTTAAAGTTTCTTTATGTAGAAAATATTAGTAACATTTATATATATTAATAATATTCAGGATGATTATTACAAGTGATTTTTATTTACTCTTTTATGCTTTTTTATGAGTTCAGAATTTTATAATAATCGTGTGCTAGGAAATGGTAATTTTTTTCACTTTAAAAACTAATGCACAAATAATTCTTCCTAATGGGTAGTTTTGGGGTTATGAAATGATTTGTATATGGAATAGGTATAGTTAAGTTTTTAATTCTTCTATTTCTTTTTGTCATACAGCTGAATTCCATGGCCTTTGTAGTAGTGGAGTAGGTATCACTGTGGATGGAAGAGGTAACTCTAGTTAATCTCAATTTTATAATAATCATATGACATAATTGTATAGATTTATAATTATAATATTAATATGATTATATTTAATATGAAAATGTAATATTATAAAATAATAAGATTATCTCCTAGAGCAGTGGTTATAAGCTAGATGATATTAAGTGATATGTAGATGCACATTTTCATCTTGGATAAATATTTATCTGTTAAATATACATTGTTAAAAATGTCACTAACAAACTACCCTCCTGATTTCATGCAATCGTTGCTTAAGAATAGATGTGACATTTAAGTTAAAAAAAAAAAAAGAGTGAGTCAATTTTATGAGAAAATATTAAGTACTGGTGCAGATAGGGTTAGAAAAATAAATAGTATTCAAGAGATATTGGATATGGATCAAGTTTGAGATATACTGGCTGAAATAATTTGTTAAGACTATGTATACCTAAGAATAATAAAATATTTCTCTCCAAGTAAAGAAGTAAGATTCACTAAAATTTTTCTTGCTTTCAATTTTGTATTATGGTTAACAAAACTCCAGTATGGAATCTTGAACACTTAAGTACATATGTGTTTATAATTTTCAAATTCTTTTATATTTTAGCATACATATAGATTCATTTATACATTAATAAAATGGGTGTTATTAATCTTCTATATCTATGAATATGTATATATAAGAAGAATATATATATAACCATATATATATATATATGTATTCTTCTACCCTTGTGTTTGAGAAGGCTTTAGTCAAGTTATAGATGGTAGGCAGTAATGTTGAATCTTTATAATAAACATCTAAACCAGAGTAAAAAGTAAACTTTTACAAGGATGTTTTTCCCAAGTATAAAATGAAAGACATTTCCAAAGTATTTAAGGTCTTCCAAATTATTGAAAACAATAGCATCAAAATTTGAGCTTGGTGACCAAAATTTGATTTTGGGCTTACTCTTTCATTATATTCCCTGACAATATAGCCTCTCCAGCAGAGCCAGTCACTATTGGAAACTGCTTGATCATTCATACAAGCACATCAGTGCACAAGTTCCACTTCCCCTCGGTGATAACAGTAGTAGTAGTAGTCATGTTCGTGGCTCGTTATAAAATATCATGCTCTGAAGCATCCACATTTAAAGTGTCCTCTCCGTTAATTTCACATATCAGCAATGAAAAACACTAAATATTACTTGACCACAGAAAAAGTAATAAAATAGAAATATCCTGTACCTTTGGGGACCATAAAATTATGTGGGCCACCCTAATAAATCCCTGTCCTTTAATTAGATAGGTACAATATCTATCAAATTAAGTTTTCCTTTGGATTTTGAGCCAACTGCCTTTAAATTGTCTTTATTAATTTTAATTTTATTAATTTTATCATAAATGCTGGCATATTTCATGATTTAACTCTTTGAATTTCTGCCAGCTTCTTTCATTTTTCTTTTGATTTACCAGTGAAGTGTCCTATGTCTCTCAGTTTTATTTTCTTACTCCTTGTTTTCAGTTCCTTTTCCTTTCTGAAAGGCAGGCAAATTGTGAGTTTGCAGAGTTAAACACTTCATATGTTGAATGGTCTTTATTAGACCTGCATTTATCAATAAACAATAACGTGTAGGAGCATTAAACTTTCAATATTTAATGCAGATATCAATGAGTGTGCTTTGGATCCTGATATATGTGCCAATGGGATTTGTGAAAACTTACGTGGTAGTTACCGTTGTAATTGCAACAGTGGCTATGAACCAGATGCCTCTGGAAGAAACTGTATTGGTAAGTTATTTGTTATATTTATGCAAGAACCTTTCATATAGTTTAATCCCATGGATTATACTAGCAGTAAAAACACAAATAAATGATTAAAACTAAAAACCAGACAGTTTTTCTTGTTTTCTTCGTATTATACATTGATAGGAAAATATCAGAATCAAACAAATTTTGTTACATAGTAACAAACTTCTTGGTGGTACCTATTTGTTTTTAAAATATTCATTTCCCAAATTAACATACTCAGTTATTAGCCTGTTGTTTTCCTGAATGTACCTTAATCCTGTAATTTTTTACTAAGAATTTGACTTCAAAAATTAACAGGTCAGTATGGATAAAAGTAAGTCAAGAAAATAAAGTGTTACAGGTTGAGAGAATTTTGACTTCATAAAGAAACAACCAGTTGCCACAATATACCTAAACATGACAACTAAGACAAAGGTATTTCCTTTTCTAATTATAAGAGAATGATTGACGAAACTCAAGTATGTAATTTATGTTTAACAAAAGGAAGAGGAGGAGGATGAAAAGGTTTGACAGTCTTTTATTGTTTTCTATTAGTGCAAGATTTTCCCACAAAGCATTTAGGTGGACTTTTATAAAATAAATGTTACTCAATCCGTCATTGTGCATGATAGTTTTACAACTATTCACTGATGGCTTTTACAACCAAGTGTTAATGATTATGATTAGGAAAGGAACAGATTTTTCTGTGTTTCTGGTAGTGGCTTTTATTATTGAACATATTTGTTTGATTTGGAGTTGAAGACATACATACTGATGGATGTAAAAGCTCTATTTATATTATGTGCTATAATAGTACCAAGCAAAGATTATTGACCATTTCTAACAATATGTAAACTATGCCAGCTTTTACTCTCCAGAAGTGAAGTCCAAACTTCCCCTTTTTACATGGATACCAGTCATGTGGTTAGGTGAATCACAACCTACCCTAACAACCTCTTTATAACTTGATTATTTCTATAAAAATCCTATTTTCAAATAAAGTCACATTCTGAGATACCGGGTTTTAGGATTTCACCATATCTTTTTTAAAGGACACAGTTCAATCCATAGCTTAGAAAAATGGGTTAAAAAATTGTGATGCAGGCTAAGCGCAGTGGCTCACTCCTGTAATCCTAGTACTTTGGGAGGCTGAGGTGGGCAGATCACCTGAGGTTAGGGGTAGACCAGCCTGGCCAACATAGTGAAACCCCCCTCTAGTAAAAATACAAAAATTAACTGGGCATGGTGGCACGTGCCTGTAATCTCAGCACCCAGAGGCTGAAGCAGGAGAATCACTGTAACCCGGGATGTGGAGGCTGCAGTGAGTGGAGATCATGCCACTGCACTCCAGCCAGGGTGACAGATCGAGATTCCATCTCAAAAAAAAAAAGAAAAAAGAAAAGAGAAAAGAAAAGGAAGGGAAGGGAAGAGAGAGTAGAGAAAGAAAGCAAGCCAGCAAGAAAGAAAATTGTGATACAGTCACAATTTGTACACATATTAGACTATTATGGGAAAAGCTATGGTAGTCCAGTGCCTAAAATATAATGTTAATTTTTAAAGTATCAAGATTCACAGTTGGAGCAAAAACAAGATCAAGAAGGGAAAAGATCAGATAATACACAAAAGAATATTATCAGTGATGATGGAATTACAGATGTTTTTCTGATCTGTTTTCAAAATCTCCACAGTATCAGTATATTATTTAATAAGGGAAAATTATTATTTGCAAGACTAGAAGTGTAACTTTAAGTAAAAGAGCTCTTCACTCTAAACTACAGTGTTTATTGCTTTTTGTCACTAGACTTGCAAAAATGGAAGGATAGGAAGGTTAAAATGTGAGGCCAGGTGCGGTAGCTTATGCCTGTAATCCCTGCACTTTGGGAGGACAAGCTGGGAGAATCGCCTGAGGCCAGAAGTTCCAGAACAACCTGGGCAACATAGTGAGATACCATCTCTAAAAAAAATTATTTTAAGTTGGCCAGGCATGGTGGCACATGCCTGTAGTCTCAGCTACTTTTGGAAGGCTGTGACAGGAGGATTGCTTAAGCCAAAAAGTTCAAAGCTTCAGCGAGCTGTGATTGCACCACTGCACTACAACCAGGGCAACAGAGTGAGATCCTGTCTCAAAAACAAACAAAAAACTCATTGTGAGCTGCTTAAACTGGAGGTTTAGATGATATTCTCTAGGCTGTTCTGGACTGCTAAAAGAGTATGCAAAATACATCATTTTCATTAATAACTAGCTTTCTGAGAGAAAAACATAATGGAAAAAGATTAATGAATATCTTTTTTTTAACTACTGTTTAATGCATTTTTTAACCATCTGGGACATGAAGACATAAGGCATTCTTTTGAAAAATTTTAATCATAAAAAATGCCTTCTGTTACTTTTATTATACATAAGCAAGTATACAGGCAAATGAATTTAACCTGTTGATATATTTTATGAATGCTTTAAAAATGTATCTAATATATCATTACAGGACTAAAAGCAAGTGAAGTAGAGATGTGCCTTTCCAAGCTAGCACATACTTTCCAGGGATTTAAAAGCATCTTAAAATTAGCCACTAGCATAAGAATATCCCATTTGAATAAGACTAAATATATTTTGCTTAGGATGAAGAGTGTGCTGTGATACAGACTATGTCACAGAGAAGAAAGAGGGAAATAAAACAAATAACAAAATTAAACATTGCTGCCCACTATAATACATGCTTAAATATGTGTATCTCCTGTCTTCCAATGGTTGCTTTCAGACATCGATGAATGTTTAGTAAACAGACTACTTTGTGATAACGGATTGTGCCGAAACACGCCAGGAAGTTACAGCTGTACGTGCCCACCAGGGTATGTGTTCAGGACCGAGACAGAGACCTGTGAAGGTAAGAGCTGTCTTCCTTGCCTTATTCGTGAATAGTGAGTACCTGGAGTTGTATAAACATCAATTACAGTGATGAAGCAATGTAGTGAAAGGAATATTGTTTGAATATTTTATTTTATAATCTCTTTTAGCTAATCTGTCAGTTTTTGAAATAGTAAGGACCTAACACAGTTTACAAACACCATCAATTTTGTTCCACTCAGACAAAATATCAACACACATTTGGAACAAACATTTTAAAGTGGATAAAAAAGAAACCAACTGAAAGAAGCCAGATTGTTTTACTTGCTGAAATAGAATGTCAGATAGTTGTTTACTGTGTTTTCCCCTTTTCAGAACCACTCTGATCCATTAATGTAGGAACCTGAATTATAATGGAAAAGTTAACTCTTAGATGAAATGATTGATATACCCAAGAGGTTGGCCCACAAAATATTTGAGGTCTAAGTAAAAATGATAACTTTAATGTGTTTTTAGTCTAAGAGAATTGTCCTTTCCATTTGATAATTTAAAAGTTGTCATTTGGGTTTGTAGACCATAAACTAGTGTTTAAAAGCTTCTTTGTTTTCTTCTAATCACATATTTTTGCAGTGAAAGTTACTTAAATGAGTTAAATGGTTAGAGAAGTCTTCATTTTCAGTGAGATACTGGCTAAGCAGTGAGTACACTGAATTATGGTTTTGTATCTTGATCAAAGTACTGTATATTTCAGAAAAATCTGTGGTATGAATACTAGTCATTGTTCCTGTTTAAATCTCACTGTGTGGGCCTACAGAAGGGTCGCATAACAGTCTCAAATCCAAAAGTTACTACTTTGGAATAGTAACTTTTAAGAAAAGATTTCATCTTTGATTGTGGAATAGCCCCCTCCCTTTTTTTTTTAATCTGTTAAAGTATTTGTTTTTTTCATGGTGCCACAGCCAAGAAAACTGCCATAGTAATATTATTGAAAAAGATGTTAACATTCTCTCTTCATCTTACTGTTTAACTTCAAAGCATTCTTGTGAACAGAAACCAGTTAGGACTATAGAACAAGATGTCAAAACACAAATGACTCTGCTGAAGTCAATGAAATGCAATTACAAAGTGTAGTGCTAACTTTGAATTGAATCGGAGGGGCCACTAGAAAACAATAATTAGCCTAAAGAAAAAAAAAAAAGAAAACTTCAGCATAAAATCCCCTTTTTCTAAACTTACTTCTGGTGACAGTTTCCCCTGTTGTCCAACATCTTTGCAGGAACTCCTCAAAGAGGAGTGCTCATTCCATTCCCACTGAAAATACTTGAAGGTTCGTCTTCTCCGTAGATGAGAAGGGGACACACTTAAGAGTTTGGAATATCTTTCAATAGGTTATGAGAGCCCTCTTTTTAAACCAGCTCAGGCTTCTCAAATGTATTCAACTACGGAGTCTCTATTTTCTAGATCCCACTCCCATCTCTAACACCAATTCTTCAAAATGCTCTGAGAAACGTACTTTATGAAAAAGTATCCTAGCCATATTTCCTCTATGATTTCTTTGGAAAGATAGAAGAAGAGATTTTAAAGGTTTTTGTTTTTCCTGATTTTCTACACTTCCTTCCTACAGTCTTTTTTCAGTTTTGTCTGTTGTCTGTTGTCTGTTGGAGGATAAGCTTCCGTTAAATCTCAGGAAACTTAGAAAGCAAGAGCAGGGTGGGACGTCATCTTGATTTAACTAGGAAACTGATGATTTTTAGAACTGGTTTCCCTGTCTAGGAAAATACTTTCTGGTGCTATCGTGTCTCTCACATGATTTAGTTCCTAATGCGGAACTAAATGGATAGTGTCTGGTTCTATTTGCTATGTACACTGAATTATCAATGATTATTTATGGACCAGTAAGATAGAGTACAAAGGTTCTGAGAGTTGAAATACCAAAGAAGTTAAAATCAGAGACTCTCCTGCTTACAGGAACAGTTAAGAAGAGTAGGAGCTGGTGGTGTTTAATAGTGTAACATAAGGTGATTATGTAAATATTAAGGCACTTTCATACCAAATTAGGCAACAGTGAGTGTTAGAAAGAGTAATCTTCACTTATTACAAGCATACTTATTCTTAAGCTGAGAGATTTATTTAATGAAAAAACAATTTTATGTCTGTCATTCATAGGAAAGAAGTTCATGTTATGTAAATAGAGAAGAAATGATAGACAACTCTTTTGGCTCCAGCCTTATGACATTGAAGGAAATAAAAATGATTTATCATGGGAAAACTAACCAAATAACTGTTATTTCTACACTTTCTTCCCACTGTTATTTGCATTTCATTAAGAGTTTTGCAAAGAATAGACTTGAAGGCTACTAATCTCTTTTTCCGTTGAGTTGCTTTCTTATTTCTACCGTTGCATTCAAACAGTAAATGTTTCTGTCTGAAGCAGTTCTCTTCATTCTCTTCTTTCTGAATTAATTTCCAAAGACTAGACAGGGAATTATTAGCAGATTCATTGCAAATCTTAGCTTTTTCTTGTGTATTTGTCTTGTGCACTGATTTTGTCATTCATGTTTTCAACAGACTATTTTAAATATATAACAAATAGCACTAATAATAAAGTTCTTCTATATTTCAGATTGAAGTTACAGAAACTTTGTTTCTTTTTTTGTTTGAGCTCTGAGAGTCTGTGAAAGTTAAAATTTTTACAGCAAGCACTGTGGTTTAGATTGTGTTTCCAGTGACATAACTAGTTAAATGTAAACCAGATGTGCTTTGAAGTTTATTTCCAGGAATGTACAGTGAACTGTTTCAATTCCTGGTTCCATGACATTTATAACATAACAACATATTATTTAAAGGAAAACTAAATAGTTGATATTTGTAGTTGTCAGTGCATATGTTTATAGTTTCTGAATTCATAATTGCTTAATTTAAAATAGAGATTTTAAAAACACACAGTATTGAAATTCTTCTTTTTTCAGGCTTCTTACAAATGAAATTAATAGCTTTATATGTGGTATATCCTTAGATTAGTTATCTGCTTCTTTTATGGTTAACTGGTTTCTTTTTTACATTGTGTTTTTATGAAAGAGTTTTTATACTCTGGGATTGATGTTTTCATTAGAAATCTGTGCTATATTTACAAAATCTCTTCTTTTATTTTTAAGAGGTTTTCTCACTATTAACAACCTGAAAGCAAAATACATTCATATTTCTTCAAACAATTTATATATCAAGAATTAAATTAGCACCTGGATATTCCTTCAGTAGTGTTGAAGTAACAAAGTGTTTTTCACATTGATTTTTAAATTTGCATGTGAAGTCCACTGACAAAAAAAATCAACTGTGAGTCTCGCTCTTTCAGGATTAAAGTCTTCTAGCTATTTGTTTACATGCTTTCCTCAGTAAACTGCTTTATAATAAATTCAAAGAAATATTTAGAGAAAGAAAAAGTATTCTTGTGAACTTAAAAACCCCAGTGTTTGATATAAAATGCCTTGAGAACTATTGACCTGTTTCAGATAATTAACTTAGTAAAGAAAACTGTGTGCCACTTCTTAAAAGTGTACCACTTTAGAAGTGGTTGAATTTACACTGAAAATGTCTTCGATTTTGTTCATAGTACTTTACCTGAAGCTTGTGTTTCTTTCTCATTGACTCATGTGTTAAACTATTTCACATTACAGGCTTGACATTTTCTCTAATCACCACTTGAGAACATAGGCATAGGGCAGTTCTGCTTACTTCTGACCATCAACAGGAATTGTTTATATTATATGATTTCACGTATATTGAATTACATTTGATTTGAATATTTCATTCAGATCAAATTAATGATTGTAGAGGCCTATTTAAAGCAATTATTTCTACTTGATCAGGTTTTCTAATTTTTATTTTACCACCATTAGTTGTGTTAAAAAATAACTAAGCAAACTAAACATGTAAATGTGAAGAACTAAAGACAGAGAAGGTGGATAGGGACTAGAGGAGAGTTATGTACCCACCATGAATGTTTCAGTCCTTATTTTCTGATTCGTACCCAAGAGCTTGGAATTAAAGCAGCATTGTGATATTTTGCTTCCAGGATGGACTTTTTAAGTTTTTTAGAGCCCCATTAAACCATAAATGATCAAAGCAATCCACCTTTGTTTGTGCACAGGATGTTGCTCCTGGAATTACATCTTATTATGTGGGGGAAAAAATCCAATTTATGTAAAGTTGTGATGACGTATTGAAAAAGCATGTAACTGAACTCTTTCCCAATAGGCTGATCACTGTGGTCCTACTGAGTTCCCAGTCCTATAGATGTGTATCCACAATGTAAAATGCATGCCTCCATTCCCCATTCACTTTATGCTTCATAGATCCATATTAAAATTACCAGAGCCAAGTTTACCAGACATTCTGGCATTGCATGGCTTGTTGGAATAATATTTTCCAGAAACACATGGCAGTTCTAACAGAATCTTTTCCTTCTGGATTGTAGATATAAATGAATGTGAAAGCAACCCATGTGTCAATGGGGCCTGCAGAAACAACCTTGGATCTTTCAATTGTGAATGTTCGCCCGGCAGCAAACTCAGCTCCACAGGATTGATCTGTATTGGTAAGATTCATACACAATACTGATGCTTCAATTTCACTGCTAAGATCAGCACAGATCTCAGGCCTTACTACAGATAAAAACAGGATATGATTCCAAAAAGAAAAGAATTACGCATTACATTAGTTGTTTTTACTCAGTATCAACATAGAGGTAAAACATAATAGCATTAATTAGGCAGCCTATTCAATTTTTGTTAGATTCTAGAAATCTTCCTTTCATATAAGTAGATATATTATGCTATAACTTATAATCATTTCCATACCACACACATATGCATATCCATTACCCTAAAAATGCCTTAGGCAGCAATATAATCAAATCTCCACTGCATACTTTTTTTATAAACAAACTTCGATGGCAAACAAAAAATGTGATGAAATTTGGATTCAGTTAACAGGACAAGAATTTGAAGCTTTTAAACACATAGAGGGAATTTATTATTTTTTCTTTTTTTCCATCAATCATAAACTTTTGGGCTTCAAGGAAGAGAAGATAACTGTTTTCTTGCTTTTGGAATTCTCTAGGGGAAATTATTCTAAAACATCTAAACTAGCATCTTTCAATATGTCTCAAAACATTTAAAGTCAGTTCTTGATAATGACATAGGATGTATATTAAAGAAGATTGATCTGTTACTGCAAGGAATAATCCAGCATGTAAAAGGGAACAAAACTGTCCCAGTAATTTTTCCGTACTTCCAGCATCTGTGGTTCCATTCACTAGGCCTACACAGTTCACATCATTAGCTAGTATCCACCTTTAAGGGGAACTAAATATATATTCCAAATAGGAAGATATTTCAGTTTTACATAGTGCCAAATTAACTGGCAGTTTTTATTATCTAGCCAAAATGAATCTTTAGTTTCATATTTGTCAAAGACAATAGTTTTTTCAGTAGTATGTCTGATGTTAACCATATTTAGCTGGATGCTAGAGTATCTGTTTGTTACGTAAAGACAAATGACCAAGTCCAAAATTATCAATGAAAACCTTCTCTTTGGAAACACCAGCTCCTCATTTCCCAATGAGGTACAGCTGGTGAAATTTGAGCCTTGTTCAGCTCTCCATATTAGGAAATAGACTGCCATCTGCCTGGGGCATTACTTTTTTTCTTATAGAATTCCGGGCTGGGTTGGTGGGGGGGCCAGCGGGGTGTGTGGGTTGGATGCAGTAAAGCAGAAATATTTTTGCTAAGCCACAATTTCCAATTGAGATGGAGTCATTTTATTATGCAAAGGAAATGAATTCAGCATTAATCAATTAATGTCTCAGAAAACTAAATCTGCATGCCACTTGAGCATCAAAGATACTTCGTTTTTGCCTCATCATGTAGACTTCCATTATTTTGGCCTTTTGCCCTTATATTTATTAACCAAAGAAGAACAAAGACTTTTTACCCCCAAGTCTTTATGTCATTCTTCCAATTGCCAACAACTAACCACCACCATATTTTTCTCAGTCAATGTATTGTGTGCTTTCATTTATTATGATTAAATTTGAATAGCCCAGTGTAGAGCTGCTCAAAAGGCAATTTCCCTAATATTTTTAAATTTTAGACATTATTTTATGTACTTTTTTATTAAAAAGAGAATTCTAGTTGCAAAAGAAAATAACAAATAGTAAAATATACACAGGAAAAGTCAGGAATGTATAATAGGACTGTCAGTGGCTCTCATCGGTGGTTAGTCTGCAACTTTCTCTTCCACAGGGTCCAGGTCATTACATTTTGAAATTTCATGATATGATTACTGATTTAAAATTACATTAGATTATATATGAATTAGTTGAATACTATGAATATTTAAGGATTTAGAATCTATTTTTCAAGCTTTCTAAATATAAATTAATCTTAAACTGTTCTGCAAACTGCTTAAGAAGACTATGGTATTCTGGTTGAATATGGTTAAATGTAATAGAACCATGCATTTGATTAATCTTTCATGCATTATACTGCTGTGGTTTGATGGTTCTATGTAATCCAGACCAGTTTCCCTCATCTTTGGCTTGGGTCTGCACTCTGTCTTCAACTTGCGTGGACATATGGCTGTGACCACTCTGCTGTCAAATCCAATGGTCTATTCTCATTCCTCACCTTAGATTATTAGCAGTATTTGTCACAGTTCATTACTCACTCTTTCTAGAGAAATTTTGCATTTTTGGCTTCCCAGGCACAACTCTCTTCTCCTTTGACTTTTATGGCTCATTTTCTCTTTCCTTTACTGAGTCCTCCCTATCCTCCTAACCTTTAACCTGAAGTGTTCCGCCAGTCTGTCTTTGGACCTCTGTTTGTCTTTCTACACTCATCCTCAAGAGCCTCTGTGTTGAGTCTCACATGTGTCACTCTAGTTGATAATGGAATTCTAGGCCTCAACCTTGCCACCGATTCCAGATTTGTGTTTCCAACTGTCTGTACAGTGTCTCCACTTGGATGGCTCATCAGTATCTCAAATTCCCATGTCTGAAACCAAATTCCTGTGTACTGGCTTGAACCCGAGTCTCCCAGGAACATTTCCATCTCGGCAGATGGCAAATCCGTTCTTCTAGCTGCCGCCCCTCAAAAGCTTGGCAGCATCCTTGATGTCTTTTTCTCAAGCTGCACGTGGAAGTCATCAGCAAACCTATTGATTGCACTGAAGTTTATCCACATTTCATCCCCTTCTCACCATCACCACACCAACCCCCAATCCAAGTCACCATCATTTCTCTTCGTAATTACTGCTGTAGCCTCTACCTTAGCTTCTTTTCCCCATACTCTAGTCAGTTCTTCACATAGTTACCAGGCAACCCTTTTAAAACATAAATCAGAGCATATCATTCTTTGTCCAGGAACCCTGTCTAGGAAAACCTTGGCTTCTCATTTCATTCAGTAAAAGCTCAAGTCCTAGCCGAAGCCTGTACTCTCCTCATGATCTTGCCCCTGCTCTGCCTCCCGCCCCCTCAGCCTGAACCAGACTGGCCTACTTCCAGCTCCTGCATCAGACACATGCCCACCTGAAGTCCACTGATCTATCTGGCAGGAATGTTTTTCACTCAGATTTGCAGGGTTCTCCTTATGTCTGTATTCAGATGCCACATTATAAGTCATGATTTCTCTGACCATCCTAGATAAAATAACAGTTTTTCTCCTGTTTCTACCCTCAAGCTAATTACCCTGCTTTATTTTTTGAGAGTTCTTAACTAACTCCTGACTATCTACATCTGTATCTCAGTTGTGTATGAGTATGGGGGCAGGGGTGGGTATACACACACAACAGTGGGTCAGTGGGGAGAGAGGGAGGGAGGATGGAGGAAAGGAATTGGGGAGAGAGAGAAGAGAAGGATGAGCCTGGAGGGGAGTGCAGGGGGCTATCAGTGGATTTGTAGCTTTTCAAGTGTTGATGCAGCACCAGCCTAAAGAATCACAGTGCTACAGAGTGAGGGCTCTGCAGTCAGACTGCATGGGCTTGAATCTTGATGCTGACACTCTACTAGTTGGGTGACCTTGGGTAAATTGGCTGACCTCTGTGTGCCTAAATTTTCTCATCTGCAAATTGTACATAATTCACAGGGTTGTTTTAATGAGTAAATAAATACATAACAAAGCCTTCCAGTTCCTGTCACTGTCTTGATAAATCTTAGCAATAACTGTTGTTTATCTTACTTAAAATGATGACAACCAAGGTGATAAATCAGATTAGTCCGGATCAGTAAAAGATCATTTAAATACACAGTAGCCTTACACAAGCATCTCTGTTTCCTCTGTTCTATGGAATTTACAGGTGTAAATCTATAACAAGCCTGTAGTTTGAGACCTGACACAAATGGTTCTCTGCAGTTTTATCCAAACCGAACATTTCAGCCAGAGTGAAAAAACAAAGTGACTGTCTAACTCTTTTTCACACCTTTGCCCCATAACTTTTTATTCAGTACAGGAGAGAATTGTTTTGTTTCAACCTCTGTCTTGGTGTTTAGGTTGTTGGTAACTTCCTGTGTTTCCTAAGGAATGAGAAATTACTATTTCTCCCGTCATAGGCCCATTACAGTTTAATTGTAATTCCCTTTCTGTGTTTATGGGGGATTTTTTTGTTGTTTTTGTTGTTGAATTTAGAAGTAAAAACTTTTTTTTTTTTTGGAAGACAGGGTCTCACTCTGTTGCCCAGGCTGGAATACAGTGACACGATCTCATTGCAGCCTCTGCCTACCGGGCTCAGGCAATCCTCCCACCTCAGCTTCCTGAGTAGCTGGGACTACAGGCATGTGCCATCACTCCCAGCTAATTTTTGTATTTTTTGTAGAGACAAAGTTTCACCATGTTGCCCAGGCTGGTCTTGAACTCCTGGACTCAAGCGATCCACCTGCCTCGGCCTCCCAAAGTGCTGGGATTATAGTCATGAGCCACTGTGTCCAGCCAGAAGTAAATTTTATCTGTACATATTATTATTAAAATGAATTTTCAAATAAATACTGTAGGAATACACTTATTCTTTGTTTTCTTCCAACTCTTAGTGCCACAATATGCTATTGAGGTTTTAGTAGAGTGTT
The DNA here is from genome assembly GCF_043159975.1 of Macaca nemestrina. Taxonomy (NCBI): domain Eukaryota; kingdom Metazoa; phylum Chordata; class Mammalia; order Primates; family Cercopithecidae; genus Macaca; species Macaca nemestrina. The sequence goes on from NC_092130.1 coordinate 52,049,970, forward strand.
TTCCACATCACCCACATCAGAATCACCTGAGGAGTTTGTCAAAATTCAGATTCCTGGGCTGCACACCTGGAAACTTATGAATTGGCATTTTAACAAGCGCCTTGGTAATATTATACACACTTAACTGAGAGCCACTGCTCTACAAGGAAAACATGACATATGATTTGTTTTAGCCAGTTAGTATTTGCCATATCAGCTTTGTCTGGATTCTTTATCACTGCTTCAAAATCAGTTAACAGTCATTTATTATTTGTTCATTTGAAAAACTTTTCATTGTACCACCAAAAATATACTAACCATTCATTATTCCCTTTAATCCACATACAATAAACATTTTAAAGTGCATAACATTTCACTGGGTACTCTACCATTCAAAAGGAAGAACTTAAATTTGATGTGGAGTCAGTCTAAAATGTTAGGAATGGTTATCTCTAGAGGATTTCAGGTGATTTTTACATCTCCCCCATACTTCTCTATTTCTTCAAATTGTTTACCATAAGTATGATTTACTTTTTGAACTAGAGATAAATCTACACACACACACACACATTTTTTAAATGCCTGAAATAAAATACATCAGATATTAGCCCTAGGAATGCATTAGTGGGGGTTTTGTAAGTGTTTATTCCTTCTTTGTTTTATAGGGGTTTTTTTCTTTTAAATTATTCATCAAATAATTATCAGTTGGAGAAATACTGGCCTCTGTATAACAGAACATACATTGTGTGTGATTATTTAGTAGGGACTTAAGGGAGAAGGAGATTGAAGGATTTTATATGATAAAATCTTAAATATCAAAGCATTTGTCATTAAGGATAAATCTTATGAATACTTTTCACACAAGTAATGGTCTTATCATGTTGTTATAGTATGTTAAAAAAGAAGAAGGGTGGGGCGCAGTGGCTCATGCCTGTAATCCTAACACTTTGGGCGGCCGAAATGGAAGGATTGCTAGAGGCCTGGAGTTCAAGACCAGACCAACATGGGCAAAATGGCAATGCTCTGTGTTTCTGAGTACCAGCATAAAATCTTGGACAGCTCCCCTTAGAATATCAATAGATATAATTATATTAATTACTATATTGTGAGAGATATATAGTACATATTACATATATGTAATAAACCATATTTGAATGCAGGTACATGAAAGTGTTTTCAAAGGATATGCTATTAAAAGTGTTTTTTCGGTTTTTTTTTTTGACAAAGTTTCACTTTTGTTGCCCGGGTTGGAGCGCAATGGCACTATCTCGGGTCACTGCAACCTCCACTTCCCAGGTTCAAGCGATTCTCCTGCCTCAGCCTCCTGAGTAGCTGGAATTACAGACGCCTGCTACCACGCCCGGCTAATTTTTATGTATTTAGTAGAAACGGGGTTTCACCATGTTGACCAGGCTGGTCTTGAACTTCTGACCTCAGGTGATTCACCCGTCTCGGCCTCCCAAAGTGTTGGGATTACAGGCGTGAGCCACTGCACCCAGCCCCGCTATTAAAAACTTTTAAAGTATCTTTTTTTTTTTTTTTCTGGTGGAGATGGGGTTTCGCTATTTTCCCAGGCTGGTCTTGAACTCCTGGGCTCAAGTGATCCTTCTGCCTCAGCCTCCCAAAGTGCTGGGATTACAGGCGTGAGCCACTTTGCCTGGCCCTTCTTTTTTAGAATACTTTAACAAATGTCTTTTCATATACACAGCTGAATTCTATTTTCATCAGAGGTAAGAGCTCCCCAACCTTTCCTGTTCTTTTTCAGACAGCCTGAAGGGGACCTGTTGGCTCAATATCCAGGACAGCCGCTGTGAGGTGAATATTAATGGAGCCACTCTGAAATCTGAATGCTGTGCCACCCTCGGAGCCGCCTGGGGGAGCCCCTGTGAGCGGTGTGAACTAGGTAGGAGCCTGACTGGGGGGCTTCTCGGCTTCTCCTTGGAAAGCTTCTCCTGCTGCTAGGACACATCTTTCACTATGAAGTTCCTTAGTGAAGAAGACCTGAGATCATTTACCTTTGCTAAAATGTTATCTTTGCTGGCTAATGTTTTTTACCTCTTAAAATGTGTATTTGGTTTATCCTGGCTCATAAGCAGCCCTTCTAAATATTTTATTCATGGAAGGGAATCAGCTAGAATCTGCTAGATGACTGTATCCTCCAGTATCCTTGTTTGTGTGTTGGCTGTTTTCCTCAAATCTTTTGTTTACTTTTTTTTTTTTGAGACGGACTCTCGCTCTGTCACCAGGCTGGAGTGCAGTGGCGTGACCTCGGCTCACTGCAACTTCCACCTCCCGGGTTCAAGCGATTCTCCTACCTCAGACTCCCGAGTAGCTGGGACTAAAGATGCCCACCACCACGCCCGGCTAATTTTTGTATTTTTAGTAGAGATGGGGTTTCACCATGTTGGCCAGACTGATCTCCAACTCCTGACCTCAAGTAATCCACCCATCTCGGCCTCCCAAAGTGCTGGGATTACAGACGTGAGCCACCGCGCCTGACCTGTTTACTTTTAACTCAGTTGTCAATGTGACAACAAAAAGAAATTGTAGGAAAAATTATGAGAATCTCAATACAGGTCAATACTGATGGAGGTACCACAGAAAGTCATGTGCCCTACTGAATGAAGTGGGGACAGTGATGTCCTTGGACCCTAAGACCCCGCCTTGCAGTTTGTATTTAGTTCCATTTTGATTCCGTTATATTTCTTCTTGAGCATAACATGGTTGTGTTTTATTCTATAATGAAGTAAAATTTGTCCTGTTGTTCTTACAGATACAGCTTGCCCAAGAGGGCTTGCCAGGATTAAAGGTGTTACATGTGAAGGTGAGTGTATCCTTCCTTGGAAGATACTATACGTCTTTAGAGCAGTACATAAAATTAACATTCACTCTCAAACTTTGGAGATGTTTATCATTTTCAGAAACCTTGACATTTCAATAAAAATACTCAATGTAATCAACAAATGCTTTAGCATAATTCTCTTAGGAAACAGCTTAGAGTTTCCCATTTCTCCTCTTTATAGAGTTGTGTAAATTTCATGAATACATCACTAGACTTTAAGCCCAGAACAGCTGGCAAAGGCACATGTTTGGGCTGTGTTTCATGGACAGGCAAGGCTGTGGTAATTTTCATAGCTGGTGCCTAGGAAAGCGGGTGACTGGGTTGTGGAATATTTCTGTTTAACTCAAGTAGTAATCCCCGTTGTGTTGAATGTGGATTGAAAATGCTATACATGAAGTAGGACCACACCTGCTTTTTCTGTTTGTAACATCTTTATTCCTCTGCTGGCTCCATTTCCCTGCAGATGTTAATGAGTGTGAGGTGTTCCCTGGCGTTTGTCCAAATGGACGCTGTGTCAACAGTAAGGGATCTTTTCATTGCGAGTGCCCTGAAGGCCTTACGTTGGATGGGACCGGCCGTGTGTGTTTGGGTAAGATTCACGCCCTCATGTATTCCATGTATAAAACAAGCCATGAATTTCCTTCTTTAAGCAGTGGCTAGTCCAACACCACAGAGTTTGTACTTGAGAAAACTTACTTTAAATGAGATATTTAGGGGGAAATCACTAGAGGCTGTTTTAAAAGTGAATGTATTTAAGTGAAATTGTTTCTGTTTCATGCCAAAAGTTGGTACTGCTCAAAAATCTATCTCAAAATCTTCCATTTCTTTAACCAGATAATTTAGGCAGGTTCAGTCTTTCACACTGAGTTAATAAGAGTAAGAATAGATTGAACGCAGAAGGAAAGTTGGAGACGAGGATTTTAAAAGTTTACATTTGTCAGCTCATTGCAGCTACACCCTGAATACAATGGGGAAAGTCATCTGCAAAGATATGTTGCTTCTGCTTAAAAACATTCACTAATCTTGGTCCTTCCTTTACTGCTATTAGAGTTTACGTTTTCTTAATACTTTATTTTTTAAAGATCTGTAGTGATGATTCTCTTTCTTTCAATATAGTATTTTAGGAATGGTGATTTGACCTTTTTCTTTATTAGTGTCATGGTTGACTGAACTTGAATTTCATGATTGAAAAATACATTTCTATTAATTTTCATTGTATGTAACAATAATTTTTCATTTACCTAGAGATTTTTTTTCCCCAATAAGCTATGGAACAGTAAATTTTTAGTTTATAAAAGAACTTTACATAGATTTGTATTTGAAATTTAGGCATGTAGACAAAACTAAATAATAGTGATGTTATATGCAATGATCTTTAAAGTATTTAAATATCTCAGTGATGTTTAAAATTTACTGATAAGAAAAAAGTTTGCAATACCATACAGTTTAGTTATTATAATTAAAACAGATTTCATTTTTAACTGAATTTTGATAGCACATTTAAATCTGGGTTGAAAGCATCACTGTAAAATCATACAAAATTATTTAGAAAACATAATATCCAAAGTACAAAAATAAAGAAAAATTCTTTCAGATTTTTAAGTATTTTAAAAATTATCTTTAAGTGATCTACGATGTTTAGAAATAAGTATCATTTGAAAATGACAAAATATTCCCCCAAAACTATCAAAATTTTTAAAAAAGAAAATGACAAAGTAATAATATCAATACAATCAGATGACTAATGAAATCAAGTTATCTTCTATAACAAAATGCTGTAATATATGAAGATATATCGCTGATTATAAATTATTATTAGGCAAAATAAATTTTCAATAACATTGTTCAAAATTATGACTGGGAGTGTACTTTGGGAGGCTGAGACAGGTTGATCACCTGAGATCAAGCTTTCGAGATCAGCCTGGCCAACATGGGGAAACCCCGTCTCTACTAAAAATATAAAAATTAGCTGGGCATGCTGGTTCATGCCTGTAATCCCAGCTACTCGAGGGACTGAAGCAGGAGAATCGCTTGAACCTGGGAGGCGGAGGTTGCAGTGAGCCGAGGTCGCGCCACTGCACTCCAGCCTGGGCGACGGAGTAAGGCTCCGTCTCAGAGAAAAAAGAAAAAAAAATTAAAGCATTTTTAAATATTCTAAGATAATATATTGGATTCTTCCTCCTTGTACTTTGCTTAAATGCTTTTGTCACTGCTTAAATTATGCTATATTAATTAATTCTGTCTGAGGATGTGAGAAAGTTTCAGGAAGCAACTGGCACATGAAAATGTAAAGTATTCTGAGAACTAAAGTTGTGGTAAATGCTTTGATAGAACCTCGTGTGAATCAGGCATCCCAAACTCAGATGCTTACAGGAGCCAAGCATGTAATATATCAGTGAGTGAAGCGACAACAGGGAGCAGTGGGGACTGCAGCAAACTGCAGAGAACATGGACCATCCAGAGGTTTCCAAATTGATATTTTAATTTCCATGCAAGGACAATCGCAGCATTGATAGGCCTTATTGTGGCCGATGTGCTGACTTTTAATTCCTGATATAAATATTCATAGAGTTCTCAGTAGTGTACTGACTTTTAATTCCTGATATTAACATTTATAGAGGTCTCAGTATTAAAGAAAGGATTACTCTTCCTGGCTTTTGTAAGTTTTTACATGTATAGTTTAAATGCCTTTCCCCTCTCACCCCAGTTTATTCCAATAAGCTTTGAAATGGTATATTTTTAGTTTGTCTTGGGCTTCTTGAGCAGGTTCCTTCAGTAACCTCACAGTGTGACTCAGGCCAGGGTTCTTCGGCCAACTGTACTTATATAAGACTTTCACATCTTGGAAAGATTCTTTCTTACCTGCTGACGTTATGGGACGGAGCCAGCTATAAGGAGACTAGCCCCTCAGAGCCCTGTGATTATGAGACTCTGGATTACTATCACACCTCACACTGGCAAAGCATGTGGCTTTTTGGTTTGTGTTAATGTAGATATATAAGACAGAATCGCCATCTGTGGATATCTACATTCAGTCTGCTGAATCAAAATAAAAATTTACCACAGTTATTTTTTCTTTAAAAATAGGACTTTTTCTCAAGTACCTAGGATTACAGGCGCCCGGCACCATGCCCAGCTAATTTTTGTATTTTTAGTAGAGACGGGGTTTTGCCGTGTTGGCCAGGCTCGTCTAGAACTCCTGACCTCAGGTGATCCAGCTGCCTCAGTCTCCCAAAGTGCTGAAATTATAGGCATGAGCCACCATGCCACGCCCAGTCTGGGTAATGGAACGAGACTCCATCTCAAAAAAAAAAAAAAAAAATAGGACTTTTTATTTCCAGTATTCAGAAATGTAACTCTGTGAAACTTTAGGCTAAAGACAGTTGCTAAAGTCGATGTTACCTTTGGTTTAGAAGTTGAAAGAATCAGTATTGACAGTAACTAAAGTAGTAAACATTAATTTTTATGTGTACATTTCCATCAGGGATCTCCTTCCTCTGTTAAACAGTTTTCAGCCTCTGGAAAGGATTTAATGTCTTAAAATGTTCTTATCAAAGAAATGTTATTTGATTAAGGAAATTTTTCCAAACTCATTATCCATATTTGTAATTAAACAGCCAAGTGCTTTAGTATGATTTGAAAATAAATCTATTTGCTAACAGATGAACATGTTATTTATAGACCATGCTGGTCTACTTTACTTTTAGATGTAGGAACTGTTTATAGATATTCTAAGGTCCTGGCTAGCACAGGCTAAGCACTGAAATGCTGGTCTGCTTTGAAGTTGGAGGGAAAATGTGACATTTAAATAAATAATTGACCCCTTAAAAAGGAAAATTCACATAATCCAGGGAAAAACCATGATGCAAAAGGTAAATTTGGCAGGAGAAAAAAAAAACAAAAAAAAACCTTAAATGCAATAATATTATAACACTTCTTTCTTTTGTAGTGATTTTAATAGTTGTAACAAATTGGCAAATAGATTATAGCCGATCATTTACTGTTTATGAACAGGATCTGACAGGGCTGCTTAAAAGGCACTTGAAGCAATTCTCTGAACGGGAAGAATTATCATTAAAATTATCTTACTTTTTCTAAAGTGAACAATACAAAAAAGGAATCATAGACATGAAGTAGTCATGTCACGAGAGGACCTTTTCTTCCTGAGGACCTTTTCTTTTCTTAATTCTCTTGTGAGAATTAAGAAAGACTGAAGAGGATCTCACCTTTGTTCTCCTTAAACTACTGTCATTGTGGAGTCCATTCCAGGAGGTCAGGGACTGTGTCTTACCCACCAGTACACCACAAGGGCCTTGCGTGATGCCTGCTGCTGAGCAGACGCTTGACATGTGACTGTTCAATGGGTGTTTCAACTCATTCTTACCCTGTGATTTCACTCTCGGTGTAGATATTCGCATGGAGCAGTGTTACTTGAAGTGGGATGAAGATGAGTGCATTCACCCCGTTCCTGGAAAGTTCCGCATGGATGCCTGCTGCTGTGCTGTCGGGGCGGCTTGGGGCACCGAGTGTGAAGAGTGCCCCAAACCTGGCACCAAGGAATATGAGACGCTGTGCCCCCGCGGGGCTGGCTTTGCTAACCGAGGGGATGTTCTTACTGGGCGGCCATTTTACAAAGGTAACTGCCTGTGGCCAGCGCCTTGGTCCTTCTTCACCAACAGGAAGCCTTCCACATTCTCTGAGAATTGGTTTTGCTTTAAATGTTTGACTTCCCGCTTTATTTTCTCGGTTAAACTTATGTTTTGTGACCTATGTTCTGTCCCAAGAGTATAAATGCCCTCTATAAGATGGCATTGAAGTAAAGAGATAAAACAGATTGCTTATCTTGCTCTTCTACTCTTTGTTCCTCTACAACCTGAGATGTCGCCCTGATAGCTACATCTGTAGCAAAAAGTTATCTATCCCCACTTATCTTTATAAAACAAGTAGTGAGAAATAAAGGGATCAGAACTCTTTCTTAAGCATATAGGATCTTTGGCTGGGTGTAGTGGCTCACGCCTATAATCCCAGCACTTTGGGAGGCCAAGGTGGGTGGATCACCTGAGGTCAGGAGTTCAAGACCAGCCTAACCAACATGGTGAAACCCATTCTCTGCTAAAAATACAAAAATTAGCCGGGCGTGGTGGCACGCACCTGTAATCTCAGCTACTCGGGAGGCTGAGGCAGGAGAATCGCTTGAGCCTGGGAGGTGGAGGTTTCAGTGAGCCAAGATCGTGCCATTGTGCTCCAGCCTAGGCAACAAGAGTGAAACTCTGTCTCAAAAAAAAATAATAATGTGTATGTGTATATATATATGTATATGATCTTTTTCACTGTATTGAAGCTTCCTGTGTGTGATAGCAGTGTGATCACTGAAACATTGAGTAGCCCTGTTTTTCACTTGGGTGCATTACTGTTGTCCATCATGACAGATTTTTAACTTAAAGTGATGGACCCAATCGTTTATATCAACCAACTCTACATTCTGGCTTTATTCTGCTTTTAGACATCAATGAATGCAAAGCATTTCCTGGGATGTGCACCTATGGGAAGTGCAGAAATACAATCGGAAGCTTCAAGTGCCGTTGCAATAGTGGCTTTGCTCTAGACATGGAGGAAAGGAACTGCACAGGTAAGATGGTTCTGCTGTTTTATTTGATAAACTCTGTCTGTCTTTCCTTTACTCTGCTTGAAAGTACCAGCCTAAAAAGCTCATCTTCTCATTGAGAACATGAAAACTTTTATTTATTCATTAATTTTTTTTAGAGAAAAGGTCTCACTTAGTCGCCCAGGCTGGAGTGCAGAGACGTGATCATGGCTCACTGCAACCTCAAACTCCGGTGCTCAAGCAGTCCTCCCAAGTAACTGGGAGCACAGGTGTGCACCATCATGCACAGCTAATTAAAAAGTTTTGTTGTTGTTGTTGTTGTTGTTGTTTTTAAGACATGGGGACTCACTTTGCTTCCCAGGCTGGTCTCAAACTCCTGGCTTCAAGTGATCCTCCTGCCTTGGCCTCCGCAAGTGTTGCAATTACAGGCTTGAGCCACTGCATCCAGCTCTGTAAATTTTGATTTTTGTTTCTTTTCCCTACACTTAAACCAGTTCTCCAAATAAACTCGTGAGAGAACTGCAAAATAGCATGAAAATGCTCTTTGTTTTATATTTAGGAACAGCATACAAATACGATTTTCAAAATATATGATGACTAAAGAAATACAGTCATTAAAGAATTACATAAAATTGAGTAGTGTTCTCTTAAAGATTTTAAGGTTTGTGACATACAAGTTATGACTTCTTTTCCTCATCTGTGAACAGATATCTTAATATTAGACTTCAGTCACCATCCATACCCATAACATTCTCTTTGAAAAAGATGAGAAGTTCTAACTTTTTCTATTAGTATACCATGTTGTTCCAGATGCTTGAGCTGTGTCTTCAGGATCTCGTTTTCAGCACTGTCTTTGTTCATATTCTTTGTGGAATTTCCCCTTATCGCCCTCGCTCCTGCCTGCTCCTTCTTCCTGACCTCACAGCAGTGTCTTTCTTGGCTCCTTCCTATGCCTGCTCAGCTGAGGCTATCTCTGAGCCTTTCACAGCTGTCCATCTGGCCTTCTGAAGTCCTGCTGCCTTGAAGTCTGCTCAAGCCCTGTCTCCAGAGCTTCATCCCCTTACCTCTGTTTTCTCCTCTCTGGCTGCTGTGCTTTGCTGGGAGAGTCTGAGGAGCGCTGCCTGAGATTCCTGCATTCACCTCCAAGTCCTCGAAGCTGCTTGGCAACACTCGTGTTCATCTCCATTCATCACTTTCTGAATTTCTCTCAGCGCTGCTTCTAAACCTCTTCCCTGGCTTACATGCCCTCTCATATACAACCCGCCCCCATCCATTCCTGTTCTCCTTCGTTGAGAATAAATCTGATTGCCTGCATCCTTCTCACACAGCCTCCTCTCTAGTGATAAAATCTCCTTTATCCCACTGGGCACGGTGGCTCACACCTGTAATCCCAGTACTTTGGGAGGCCGAGGCAGGTGGATCACCTGAGGTCGGGAGTTCGAGACAAGCCTTACCAACATGGAGAATCCCCATCTCTACTAAAAATACAAAATTAGCTGGGTGTGGTGGTGGGTGCCTATAATCCCAGCTACTCGGGAGGCTGAGGCAGCAGGATCGCTTAAACCCAGGAGACGGAGGTTGTGGTGAGCCGAGATCGCGCCATTGCACTCCAGCCTGGGCAACAAGAGCAAAATTCAATCTCAAAAAATAAAAAAAGAAAAAAAGTCTCCTTTATCCCCCACTCCCTCTCCTCCAGTGAAAGAGAATGAGATGTAATGCTCTACCTGGATTTGGGGTTACCTCCTCTTTTCCCTCCTTCCCAGCTCCTGCTCTGGGTTGTCTCAGCAGGTTCGCTCCTCTCTCCTCGTGCTAGCGTCTCCTCCTCTTCTCTGCTCCCTATTCCTCAACTTATACACAGGTTCAAAATATCTCCTCAGCCCTTCTTTTCTCTCAAGCTACCATTCCGTTTTCCTGCTGTTAGGTCTCACCCCTCTCTTTCAACCAGCCATTTGTTTTGTAATTTTGACTTTTGCCCTCTGTCACCCAGACACATACACATGTAGTCATCTACTCTTGCAAAACATCTTTGTGGTGGTAAAACATCTCTCCTCCTAGACCTCTCTGCTTGCCAGATCTCTCCCTGAGATTTTCTTTTCTTTTCTTAGTTTCTGCGGTATTTTCCGGTTTTGATCATCCTTCTATCTTGATGATGTTTCTTCTCTAACCTTTACAGATTATTCTTGCCTTTCCCATCCTTGGGTGTTGCCAGAGTCCTCTACTCAGCATTCTTCTGCCTCTCAGAGTTTCATTTACCATCATGACTTCAGGGATGGCCTCTGCGGAGCCGAATCCCAGATCCTGTCTCTAACTCTCTCTGTTCTTCCTGAGTTTCACTCCCACATTTATAACTTCCTGTCTGGAAAGTTTGTCTTCGTTTTGATCTTTCTTTGTTCCTCCCCCTACCCTGTACTTTCTCCTACTAGGGACTTCCCTGTAGGCATTAGGAGTATAATTTTGAACAGGATTGAAGACCCCAATTGAATTTTGACATCTCTCTCTCCCAAAGTAGAAAAGTTATGCAAATTCTTTCATCAAACCAGCTATTTCAAGTGCCTGTGATATTTCTTCTAAACTGAGGCAGGTTAAGCTCCTCAGGAGACAGACTCCAAGGCAGAGATGAGCATTCAGGAAGTTTATTGGGGCTTGCTCTTGGGATGAACAATGAGGAAGGGAAGAGAGGAAAGCAGAAGTCGGCAGAGAAAGAAACTGGGCTGTGATGCAGTCCCACTGAAGTCCTTAGCCCATGCCACTGGGAGTTCTGGAACTGGCACGGTCCATCAGAGTTGCCTTGAGTAGGGCATGAAAGCCATGCACTTAGGTACCTGCAAGACCAATCTTGGGATACAGCTACCCAGGGAAGCGGGAAAGAGGTCCTCTTAGGATAGTGGACATCTGAGGGCTTTCTGCCAGCAACACTCCCAATAGCTGACAGGGAGGGGGAGTGAGTCCTTCTTTCCTGAAGAGGGACCTGGGTGACATGTCACAGTATCTACTATATCACAGACTCCTCCAGGATCTCCCAACCTGTTAAGTCCCCACAGTCAAATCCTTCACTGCCACAACCACCAGGTTAACCATCCAAGCAGGGCTGGATTGTGTAACTTCCCACTGAACAACTTCCACTGGTATAGGCAGTCCTGGTCCTGGATAAAGAAGCTCAGGGTTCTTCCAGTTCTGACCCCACCTCTTCCTCTGTTGTGAAGTTAGCCAAGTTGCTTAATGTCTGTAACACGTTGACAGGGCTGCATTGATCAGGATATAATGTGAAGTTCCGTGGAAAATTGTTGGCTGTCAACTTCACAGCAGGAAAGTCCGGTGTCCTCCCGTGCTGGGGGCTTTTATTGATCCTATGGGTCCCTCTTGTACCCACACTCATTGTCAGCCTCTCCAGTCCAGCCAGTCTGTGGCTTACTGCTCCCTGAAATGCTTCCTTTCTCTTCACTGGTGCGCTTCATCTCTTGCCTATTTATTCTGTATCTTTAAAGCTAGCATTTCTGTACAACCTTCAAGAACCAATTCAAAAGCCCACACCCTCCAAATTACCAAGTCTTGGCAGAGCAGAGAAGTTTATATAAAAAGAGAGAGAGAGACAGACAGAGACAGAGAGAGAGAGAGTGCGTGCGCACGCACTTTCTATGAGACAGACACTGTTCTCAGCACTTAACAAATATTCGTTTAATTCTATGAAGTGGATTCTATGACAAATAAGGAAATTGAGGCACAGAGAGACTAAAAGATTTTCCCAAGGCTCTATTCTCAGTAGATGACAGACTGGGATTTGTAGCCAGGTATCTGGTTCTAGAATCCATACTGTTTATACTATGAAACTCCCACCACATCACATTAGCCAAAGATTGTCCCAGCTCCACCCTAGAACACATTCCTCATATGGCTCTTAACACCAGTTCTTAGATACTGGTAGATAGAAAGAAAATTAATATACATAATATTAGCTACTTAATTGAATCAATAAATTCTGTTAAGATGTTTGTTTAAAAGGAAGTATTTACATTTTTTTCGCATGGCCAGTAATGAGGGAAATAAATAAAGACACTTGTAATTGGAGAAATAAATACAGAAAAACTAAGTAAAAGCTGGCAGAAAGCATAGACTGAGATCCCCCTCTCAAGAGAACATGCACAAATTATGCACTAAATCCTGTGATTTTAAAACTTCAAAATTAAATTCATCAAAATAAAGAGATCGCGGTGGAGCATTTTTCCCTATTGACAGATTTTTAGATTAGAAACTTACGATTTTTGAACTAAAATGTTTGTAAACAGGCCATGTTTTCTTAAACATATTTTATATAGACATGACTTCTCTATTAAAAATCGTAGTTATAAGCATAGATTTCTCAGAGAACCCTGTGTTTGAGAGTATAGATGCTGAAGATTATTTACTGTAATATATAAAAAGAGAAGACAAACTCACCCACATAGTCCTCACACGATAGTGACAGCTCATGTCACCAAAGGGCTTACTAAATCGATAAGCGCTTTACATCTGAATATGACACAAAAACGCAAATTGGGGCACACACCATGGCCCTGCCCTATTTGTGCTCTCTGACTCAGGGTTGGTCCGTCGTGGCTGCCTATCTCTCTGGGGTCTGCCGGTCCCTCCTGCACAGAGACGGGGCCCTGCCTTCACACGCTCCAACCTGGGGTGGCATGGGCTAGTGTAGTAGACCAGCACTGTCTTCCAATCACACATGAGGTCGTGGGGCCTGGCTGCCTCATTTACCACCTGCCTCATTCAGCCCATAGAACAGTTGCAGGGTTCATCCTTCTGTTAACATTTCTTTCTTTTTCTTTTTCTTTTTGAGACAGGTTGTGTCTCTGTCACCCAGGCTGGAGTGCAGTGGCACATCATACATCATAGCTCACTGTAGCCTTGACCTCTTGGGCTCAAGCAATCCTCCCACCTCAGCCTCCCCAATAATTTTTTTGTTTTTTTTAGAGATGGGATCTCCCTGCATTGCCCAGGCTGGTCTCAAACTCCTGGCCTCAAGCATTCCTCCTGCCTGGGCTTCCTCAAGTGCTGAGATTATAGGCATGAGCTGCCATGCCCCCTCTTCTGTTACTATTTCTAAGCCACAAAAATAGATCCACAATTCAGAATTTTTGCAGGTGAAAAGGCACCACTTGCCTGTTGGCGTGGCAGTTTTGGCAGTTGGGGAAAGGAATGTGCCTCAGGCCCCAGGCCCTTCTATCTGGATCTACTCAAAACATACCCTTGTACTGTTAGCCACCAATGTCCCCAACATTTCAAGCATGCAGCACCTTCACGTGGAAGGCCAAGTGTATGTCATTCAATTTTTAAATTTCTTTTAAACCCTGTGAATTAGACATCGACGAGTGCAGGATTTCTCCTGACCTCTGTGGCAGTGGAATCTGCGTCAATACACCAGGCAGCTTTGAGTGCGAGTGCTTCGAAGGCTATGAAAGCGGGTTCATGATGATGAAGAACTGCATGGGTAAGCACCGTGAGCTCTTCCTCGCCAGGTCGAAGCCATACTAGCACAGACTCATTCGTGTGCATGACCTTTGCTTATCTTCGGGCTGCGAACGGCATGTGTGGCCAGGATCTTTGGTGAGAGAGAGAAGAGATTTAAATGTCAGACAGGAAATGCACTCCTGGATAGCTCTCAGGGAGCCCCAACCTCTTGGGGCCTTCATGGCAATGAGATATTCAGATTGGATCCTGTTTATTCATAGAAACTAAAATCACACAGACTAGTTACTTAGGTGGGACTCATTTAAAATGCATGGCATCATGTGGTGGCCCCAAGATTTGTATTCAGTCATGCCAATCCCATGTTATTGCTCTTATTTGTGTACTATTACAAACCCTTTTGGTTCCCAACCTTTTAGCCCACTGTTTAATTTTCAGCACAATATAGGACTTACCTCATAGGATATAGTAGGTTATAAATCTAAGATTTTCCTTCACTCTGATTAGCGTTATAGACACTAGAATAACTGACAGCAATATATCATGAGTCTGGGGTGATATAAAGCAAATATTATTTGTTTCTACCCCTTATGAGCCTGCTCATTTCATGCAATTAAATTTCTTGAAAGCTTACTACCTTTAAGAGTAGAATGTTTAGTTTTTCTGTTGGTTGTAGGAAAAGTGAGGAAAGCATTATCCCATCTCCTGTGAGCGTATCTCTTACACTGACTCACACTCTCCCATCAGATAGTATTCTTTCTCCCACGCTGTATGTGTGAATATTTTTCCCTCAGAGTTCTTTAATGGATCTCACGTTTTTACCTTTCAGACATTGACGAATGTGAACGTAACCCTCTCCTTTGTAGGGGTGGCACCTGTGTGAACACTGAGGGCAGCTTTCAGTGTGACTGCCCACTGGGACACGAGCTGTCACCATCCCGTGAGGACTGTGTGGGTGAGTTTATCTCCTTAGCACATAAACCTGCCCAGCACAACTGGTAGAGAGCAGGGATCAGTTCTGACAAACCTGTTGTTTGAGGAGCACATGAGATCTAGCTTATTAAAAGGTGGAAATTGAGATTCCCTACATCTGGACGCAGGCTGTGTCTTCAGTGGATGCTTGGGTGACACTCTTGAATGAGCTGGCATTCCTCTGGTTGGCTTCTTTTTTTATTGCAAGCCACGTGATTGGTGAGGAGCCCTGTGGATGTCCCTGTGGTGTCATCCTCCATTAGGAAAAAATGGGAAAGCTGCCCTGTGCATTGTGCACCTTTGCCCAGCGTCTTCCCATCTACTCAGGCAGACTCCGCTCTGCGCCCCTGTGCCTGCTCACAGAGCGGCTTGCATGTGTGTGAACACGGTACACCCTTAACCCACTTCTCAGGGAAACACTGGGTTTCTTCATCTGCCCTGAGCTCTGTAGGGATGCCAGAAAGGATATAAGAAGACTGATGACTGGTCTTTGGACATTGCAACCTATTGCTTTTCATAATACATGAAAGTCTCTGGAATTACTGGGTTCCTGGTATACTGGCTTTAAAACTTTGATTTAGCCAGAAAGCATGTTCTTCACAGGAAATCTTTCTTAAAACCGTAAGCAAATAAGACAGCCTAAAATAGAACAGATTGCACACTAAATTTCAAATCATAATTTGAGCACACCTTTCTAATACACATATATTTATTTATAAGCCATATGTATTGCTTCGCTAGTATATGAGGTGAATTTTATTATAGATTAAATAGATATTTTAAAGTGATAAATGAAAAGGTATTTAATGTTCTTATTTCATTTTAATAGTGGTATAAAAGACTTTTTCACACTAATAATTCCAGAATATTTATTCATGGTTGTACATATTGAGGTACAGTGAGTCACAGATCTAAGTTTACTTTGTTACTTAGTTTTCATGGATCTTATAGCTTAAAAGAGTATCCCCCAAAGGAACAATGCAGAATACAAAATGTATATTTCTGTATAATATACACTTAGTGATCATAAGCATAAACCCATGCCGTATAATCTTGGTTATTTTGAAAATTTGGAATGAATTTCTGGTTATATCTGATTATATTGTCACTGTTTTTTACGTTATCTTACGCCTGACAAGTAGTTTATATAAGGAAGCGTATCACTCTGCCATTTTCTTCTGTTATCTTGTGCTTACATTATTGGTACTAGTTTATTTTTAAGGCACCTGCCCATATTATAGGGGTTAGTTTATTTTAAAACAGGCAGTGTGATTTGTAGATTACTATCCCGACACACAAAACATAGCACAGTGTAAACGATTAAACACGTGAAGGCCCTATTTTCATGCCTCTGTCTTGTGGAGCCATCAGTCTTCCATCAGGATACTTCAAATCATGTAGGTAACACTTCACCATCTAATATAGACCAGGTGAGCATGCCCGTGTAAGTTCATATATTAAGTAGTATTTAGCTTCAGTTCTGGCATGTGTGCAGTCTGTGTGGTCTAACATGATAGTCACTAGCCACGTGTGGCTATGTAAACTCAGTTAAAATTAAATAACATTAAATATTCCTTAGTTATACTGTCCATATTTCCAGTACTCGGTAGCACATGCAGCTGTGTATTAGACCGCATAGATATGGGAACAGTTGCATCATTATAGAAAGCTTTACTCAACAGTACTGTTGTAGATGGAAATAGAGACTCCAGCATTTTCTTTCAATCCCCCAGGAGAACATTTCACTTCCCCATGAAGTACACAGACCCCTTTGGAGACCACTGCTCTGGTGAAGCACCTTTCTGATGGCTTTAGTGATTTGACGTTGTGTAAAGCATTAATTCTTTGTATCTTTTATAGATATTAATGAATGCTCCCTGAGTGACAATCTCTGCAGAAATGGAAAATGTGTGAACATGATTGGAACCTATCAGTGCTCTTGCAATCCTGGATATCAGGCCACGCCAGACCGCCAGGGCTGTACAGGTAAGGGGAGACCAAGCAGGCCTGAAACTCATATGTCTCAAATCAGCCTAGGAAAACTTTTGGCACTGAATTATAATGAAGCTTATGCAAATCCTTTGTCCCGAAAATGAATGTAAGACTGGGGGCAGATCTCAGATATTTTGCTGGTCTTGCAGCAGACTCACTCAACTTAATGTAGAAAATGCTCTAATCCCCATAGTTCTTCTATTTCCAAATTATTTAATCTTAGGGTACTGCAGTTAAACATGGAATGCTGCCTAAAATGAAGTTAAAAGAACTAAGAAGGATGATGTTCAATCAACACACATAGTGGGGAGAAAAATTCAAAGCCACGTTAGCATTATCTGTTTAAAAAGAAGAAAACTCCTTTTAAGGAAGCAGACCTGACAAGTAATGTGGTTGCGTTGCTGTTTTCACAGATATCGATGAATGTATGATAATGAACGGAGGCTGTGACACCCAGTGCACAAATTCAGAGGGAAGCTACGAATGCAGCTGCAGTGAGGGTTATGCCCTGATGCCAGATGGGAGGTCGTGTGCAGGTACAGAAAGGAAAACACATAGGCTTTGTACATCTAGTTAATTTTTTTCTTGAAAATATGGCTGCAGATATTACCAAGTGGAACCAGATAGAAAACAAAAGCATTTGAGATTGATGAATGACATTTTTATTTTCATCTGATGCTAATTTTGTATCATCAGACATTGATGAATGTGAAAACAATCCCGATATCTGTGATGGCGGTCAGTGTACCAACATTCCTGGAGAGTATCGCTGCCTCTGCTATGATGGCTTCATGGCTTCCATGGACATGAAAACATGCATTGGTGAGTATCATAAGAAAGGATAAACATTTATACACACACGTGCATACACACCCGCATGCACACACAAGCGTGAAAAAAGGAAGGCTTTTTCAGTTGTTATTTCAAAAATTCAAATCACTTTACTAGAACTATAAAATCTCAGGAAGAATTACTTTTAAAAATCTCTAAAGGCAGAAAGTATATTTATCTACAACACGATGATTTGCAGATGGATTATATTTTAGATCTCACCTGTGTATTTCAGTATTATGCTATTCAGTATAGAAGATAGCTTTTAAATTACTGTGATGAACACCTACTAAGATACTGAAAATAAATTTTCTAGATGTGAATGAATGTGACCTAAATTCAAATATCTGCATGTTTGGGGAATGTGAGAACACAAAGGGATCCTTCATTTGCCACTGTCAGCTGGGTTACTCAGTGAAGAAGGGGACCACAGGATGTACAGGTAGGTTTCAAGTTTGTGTTCTCTGTGTTTCAACTTCTCAGATGTCAAAGGCCAACTTTCAGCATCGTTTGTTTTCTGGCATCCCTTAGGCCAGTTACCTACCACCAGGCTGTGACCGTGTGTGGGATGAGTGTGTGACCCATAGCATGTGTGATGGATTTGGCTGGTCTCTGTGGTAGCACACTGTCTGAGCCACCCACCGGGAGGCTGACTGTGGGCTGTGACGGAGAGTGAGTGAGTGAGTAGGAGTGCAGTCCGGTTCCCATGGCCCTGACCGCTAATGGTGGCTTCTGCAGCAGCTGTCACTTTCTGAGTATGACTGCTGCCCACATGGAAGACATTCATGAACAAAGAGCACCAAAAGACCCGGGATCCCAGTTGCCATTTACCTCTGCACTTCTTTTAAACTAGTAAAAATTAATCTTAAGTTTCATGGAGACCCTTTCCCTTTCTTCCTTTCTCCCATATTTTCCTTTCTTGTTTGCTCTTCTCTGTTTGCTTTTGTCTTCTCTCTGCCCAAATTGCCTTTCTCTTTTTTCTCTCTTCACTTTCCTTCTTTGCTCACTTCACCCACTTTGTCTTTTGTTCCCTTTCTCTACTAACTAGTTTTAGCCTTTTGCGTGCAGGTGGGGCTAGGACATGCCGGGGTCGAGGTTTTGGATCATGTATTCCTCAGTGCTTAATTTAAGACTTATGTATGATATTTTTTCAAGGCAGGTGGTGGAAGACTTAGAAGGCAACCCAGCCCTTAAGCTGACCCCTCCATTAAGGGACAGATTATAAAAGAAGGTGTTCTCTGCGTGTTCACCACTGACAGGGTTGATGTGAAGCCAACAGAGAGAGAGAGAGAGAGTGTGTGTTTGTGTGTGTGTGTGTGTGTGTGTGTGTGTGTGTGTGTGTGTGTGTGTGATTTCAGCATCTGTAATATGTAATCATTGAACTAGATAGAACACATTACTATTTATAGTCAAGAAAACTTTGGAGAACTAAATCTACATAGGTTATACATACATATATAAGGATATGTGTGTGTGTATACAGACAAATACACACACGCACACACACTGGCGAAAGTATCTGGCTACTTTCCTGATAACATTCCCAGTGAATATTTTTCTATAATCTCAAATAGAAGAAATAAAAATAAACACCTAAATTATAGTTTTTTATTCTATAAAATATTTATATTGATTTTTAAAATGACAAATGATCATGTAATTTTAAAAAGAATAAACTATTACTTTTTTTAAAAAGTTAGATTCTTCATGAAAAATATGTAATAAATATCATTAGGAAGGAATAGCACTGTCTCTTATTGGAAATAAGATTTCTTTTGATCTGTAATCGAATGTCCTCTTTATGGAGCTGTGTCTGAGTCTGGACAGGGAAGAGGGCCCCAGGATGACACACGTACCTGCCAGGGAGCAACACTGCTGTGTCTATCTCTCTTCTACTGGAAAGTGGCTGACAGTTCTTTCTAGGGAAGAACTCGTTTTATTAGGATCATGAATTTTCCAAATCCTCTTGTAGTCTACAAAACTTAAGAATAAAAGTTAGGCTACCATTTTCTCCATACAGTTGCATCTTTACTTTAAAATGTTACCTATACAAAAATATATCTGGAAGTAGAATTAATTAGTTTGTATTTTTATTTTTTCTTATGAATTATGGTTTCTCAGATGTGGATGAGTGTGAAATTGGTGCTCATAACTGTGACATGCATGCTTCATGTCTGAATATCCCAGGAAGCTTCAAATGTAGCTGCAGAGAAGGCTGGATTGGAAATGGCATCAAGTGTATTGGTGAGTTTGCAAATGTAAATATCCTTTGCTAAGGCACAGATTTTTAAAGGCTCTTTTTGGCACGATTGTAGAATCATGCTCTTCGCTTTTATTAATTCCCTTATAAAAAGGCCATCTTAGTTGCAAGGTAATTCCTGGCTAAGAGTTTTCTTTACCCTTATCAAAATTTCAACAGTATGCCTTGGCACCTGTTTTTCAATGTGTTGTTGTTCAGTAAAAAATTGATATGCAGCTGGTGATCCAAACACAGCTGTATGATGAAAAATGACTAGTATGTTCTTCCCATCTTTTCAAAGAAGTAATCAGTGAGATTTAAAATCCAGTGAAATAAACGGAGGACAATAAAAGGTTTTTTCAGATAACCTAAGTTTGTAGTAAGTCAACAATACCAGCATCTAACTAGAAAATAGAATTCTTCTTACAGGAAATTCTAAATGCTGTCTTGGATTCCAAGAGGTCTTGTTTGAAGAAAAAAAAAATGGGCAATTTCTCCAAGTTTTATGGTTCTTAAGCCAGAGTCTAAGGAGAAGTATTTTATATCTGAGAGGCAAGGAACTAGAATATACCCTGAGTGTCATTCACAGTTCTGTGTAATATGCTTAGTGTTTCACTTGCCTTACAATAAAGCATTTTTCCAACTGGCAAGAATTTCCAGGTCAATTTAAAACAGAAAAGAAAGCAAGCTAAACTCACTTCCCCCGATAACTTACAAAAAACGTATAGACCCACAGTAAGGATTAAAAAATAGCTTTAAGATCTCTTACCAAAACTATAAGTTAATTTGAATATATACTTTTTTATCCATTCAAATATTTCATACTTATCAAAAGTTTATGTGCTGACTATAGAATTTGAAGTATCAGAGCTTCCGAATAACTGCTAAATAACATCCTGCAATGGCTTAGTGAAGCACCAGCCTCTAGTCCAGCCATCTTTCCAGGGTTACTATCATAACTTTTCAACCATGCCCCCATTCCCATTTTTGTAGCCCCATGTGCCTACCCCTTTTCTCTTTTCAGCCTCCCATTTTTGTGCTTCTTGTCCATCTGTCATTTTGGCTAACTATTGCAAGACAGCCTGCCTCTGATGCAAGACATTCAGCTGTGTCCAGCCTCCTGTGCTCCAGGATGTCACCCAAATTCATCCTCTTCTTTACATCTTCTTTCTTCTACTCTAGTCCCAACCAGAGAGAGCAGAGAGAGTCTCTCTGTGCTCTCTCTCCCTCTCTGTCTTTCTCTCTGTCTGTCTGTCTCTCTCATGGACCCTTGATCTTGGTGTCTGCTGAATGCTAAAATAACCCCCCTCTGGTATGTTGGCTTGTTCCCTCTCTGGCCCTCCTGCAGTCCATTCTCCACATAGCAGCAGGAGCATGGATTCAATCTCTTCATAGTCTTCACTATAACCCATTGAATTCAGGATAAAATGCATCTTCCCTCCCTTGGCTGCGGGTTTCCATTGTCTTTCTAGCTTAATTGTCCATCGCCCTCTGTCTGGTGTATTCTGCTTTGCCACTGTAACCTCCTTTTGTTTCTTCAGTCACACCGAGCTCATTTCCTCCTTGGTGTCTTACCATGCGCTCCTCCCTCTGGAAGGAATACCCTTCCCCACCTCTGTTTAGCAGTTAAGTCTTTCTCATCCTCAGGTCTGACGTTTACTAAAAACTACTTCCTCAAAGGGGGCATCTTTGTTTCTGCAGCCCAAATAGGATGCCCTTTTTATTCTCTCATGACACCTTGTAACTTTTCTTCATGGCACATATAGCAAGATTTAATTGTTTTCTGTGTTTAACATCTGTCTTTTCTACTAGACTAAGGGTTCCATGAGGTCAAGAATCATATCTCTGTTTCCTCTTCTATTAAATAAACTTGAAAACTCTTTGTTAATTTTCCTGTTCTGAAATTCAGTATCACCTTCAGAATTGATCCTTTTACTGATAAGGAAACCACTAATAAAATTCACCCTCAGTAGAAGTCAGAATGAGATCTAACACTAGTTTGCTTTGAGCTGTTAAAAAATTCATGTTGACTATATATCTCACAAAATGCTTGAGTTCATAATTTTGGCCCACATTTATGGCATGGACATTGGATATTGGGTCTGAGAGCTTAGTGAATTGGAACTGTGATCCTGCAAACTAAAACGCATGCCATTTGTCCAGTTTATATGTAAATTAAGACAAACTTTCTTTCCAGGTGCTTAAATATTGCATTTTCATTTCTGAACTTTTTTGCTGTGTTCTGCAGATCTGGATGAATGTTCTAATGGAACCCACCAGTGTAGCATCAATGCTCAGTGTGTAAATACCCCAGGCTCATACCGCTGTGCCTGCTCCGAAGGTTTCACTGGAGATGGCTTTACCTGCTCAGGTGGGTGACAGTCCTGAGGTGTGTTCTGATGGGCTGGTCATAGAACACTCTATATGCTTCCTCATTTGAAGAAAATTATAGCTAAAGGAGACAAAAGTAACTACTTTTTTTATACTTGACCTGCAGGTGACTATGTATCTTTCTCTTACATTAAACACAAAAATCTGAATGACTTTCCAGATATATTCTTGAAAGTTTTCAAATAAAGGCATTTGTAACAATCATATACTGTTAATGATTTGCCATTTTGTCTTACTTATTTGTAACATGGTGGTTAAAAAAATGCAGCTTTTGTCTGGATCAGACTACCTGGATTCAAATCTTGCCTATGCCATTTTTTGCCTGTAACTGTAAGTGAATTGCTTAACTTGTCTGACCTGATTTAAAATGCAATAGTAATAATACAATTTTCTTTTCTTCTTTTTTATTCTTAAATGAATGGTGTGGGAAAACTGTTCAGCTTTTTAAGATAGGATATATGACCTATCTGATCACTGCTATTTAATGTGTTTATCAAAGTCTCAGTAGTTTATCACATGACATTGAAAGGATTAAATGGAATAATACAAATAAAGGACTTAGAAGAACACATCACAAAATTTCAGTAAATATTAGCTTCTATTTAGCTTCTATTCATTCATATTCTTTGAGGATAAAGCATCCTCTCATTGTATGCATGT
Organism: Macaca nemestrina; assembly: GCF_043159975.1. Taxonomy (NCBI): domain Eukaryota; kingdom Metazoa; phylum Chordata; class Mammalia; order Primates; family Cercopithecidae; genus Macaca; species Macaca nemestrina. Next base: position 52,072,938 of record NC_092130.1, read on the forward strand.
GTAAGGCTAGATAATCTTGCTGGACATAAAGTTGAATACTTTTCAGTTTATAAAGTAAGTGTTTCTCAATTGATTTTCAGTACACATTTTAAACCCATAATTAAAGGATAGACTAAATTATTTTCTAATTGTTGACATCAAAAATGCAGCCTCATCATTTTCAGATGCCTGTTTAAGGAAATGTGTTTATTCAATATTAAAGCTTCATTACTTGTAACCCTAGATATTGCATCTTTCCTGGCATTTCTCCGCACTGTGGTGTCAAGGAAAGAGCATGGCTTTCAAGTCAGACACATCTGCAATCAGATCCTGACTCAGTCAACATGTATGATTACCTTACTGTGGCTCTGTCAGCTTACTTGGATGCCCTTAGCCACAGGTTCTTCCTCTTCTAAACCTCAGGAGATTGGTGAATTCAGTGAAAAAATGCATGTCAGGCAACCAGCACAGCACATGGCAAATGACACCCTCACTAAACATTGATTTTTCCTTCCCTCTGATTCCAATTGATAGAATTAAATTATCTTTAAGGTCTGTGAGTAATGTCCATTTGTGTAATTAAGATAGAAGTATTTTTATAAGATTATGACATGAAAGAAACTTTCCCCATTCCCACAGTGTCTCTAGTTTGCTTTAAAACACTTGAACTAGTGAAAAAGCAAGTTGTTTATTCGAATACTATAATTTTCTCAAAGAATGATCACCATTTTAAGGTTAATTCCATTGTTTTTCATATCTAAATAACGTTGGCATACCACTGACAAGAGAAGGCAAATGTGAGAGACGTCTGCATTTCTCCTATTAATAATATTGCAATTGAATGTTAGGGTGCAGGTTAAATAGCTTTTCTTTAATTATATTACAATTCAATGTTGCGGGGGGCAGGATAAATAGACTTTCTCTCAGGTTGATACCCTCCTTTAAGTGAATGTGATTATTGTTTCATGTTAATAAGCATTAAGTCAAGCCAGTAAAACTGATCTATTTATAGGGCAGGGAGAAAATATGTCATGAAATTTGGAACTTGACAGAGATGGAATTTCCTTTTTTGTGCAGATGTTGATGAGTGTGCAGAAAACATAAACCTCTGTGAGAACGGACAGTGCCTTAATGTCCCGGGTGCATATCGCTGCGAGTGTGAGATGGGCTTCACTCCAGCCTCAGACAGCAGATCCTGCCAAGGTGGGTCACCAGGATTCCAACTCATTTTCAAGTTGGATCAGCCACAGCAAATGAAACCACAACAAGGGCTGGAACAAGCTCCACCTGGAAGCAGAATACATAGCACATGCTGCACATATAAAAGTCGTTCGTTTAAGCGTGGATTATTTTGCCGAATGAATAATGATGAAGGCAGCTTTCATCTCTTATGAAGTTTTCCTGGCCAAGAGCCAGTAGTTGGAAGTTTGGCTCATTCTTTTTTCTGTTTTAACCATTTTTTCTCTTCTTTCTTTTTTATCACTAAATGAATGACATGTGGAGAAACTATTCAGCTTTTAAAATATGCTCCATTACTTGTCTCAACCACCACTATTTATTGTGTTTATCAAAATCATAAAAAGCTCATTTTTGGCATTTACCTTCATGGTTGAGACTTCTGTCTGTATGTCTGGGAATGGAAGTCCTCTTCAGGGATTCAGCAAGGGCTGTACTTTTGCTTAATACTAGTGGTTCCTTATTCTAAGTGATGACATCATCCCCCTTTCCTAGAAATGGGTCTTTGTGCCTAGTATGATATCTTTCCAAGAAAAAGAATTTGGATTTTCTATTAAATTAGAAACTCAATTCACATTATGTATAGTTTGAGCCATCATTGTGTTATGAATAGGGACTATATGAAAACATAAATGAAGAAAGGAGAGATTGAAAATAGTTTATACACCATAGGGCTTCAGCAGAATTTATGATTCACAGAAAACCTTTAAAAAACTCAGTTTGGGCTGGGCATGGTGTCTCACCCCTATAATCCCAGCTCTTTGGGAGGCCAAGGTGGGTGGATCACCTGAGGTCGGGAGTTCAAGACCAGCCTGACCAACATGGAGAAACCCCGTCTCTACTAAAAATACAAAATTAGCCGGGTATGGTGGCTCGTGCCTGTAATCCCAGCTACTCAGGAGGCAGAGGCAGGAGAATTGCTTGAACCCTGGAGGTGGAGGTTGTGGTGAGCCGAGATTGCGCCATTGCACTCCAGACTGGGCAACAAGAGTGAAACTCTGTCTCAAAACAAAACAAAGCAAAAATAAACAAACAACAAAGAAACTCAGTTTGCCAGTCATGCAGCCTCAGAGAAAAAAAAAAAAAAAAACCTAACTGCTGAGCAAAAAGGATAAAATGAAAACAGATTTAAAAACTTCCCCCTACATCAGTATCTAACCAAATGAACAGAAATGGCAAGTACTGGCACACATGCACACACACATACACACACACAAACACACAATTCATCAGTGTCAACCAAACAAAACCAAATGATACACCCTGCAGTGGTTCACAGTAGAGCCCAACTCTGCTCCACCGTCAGAAGTGACCCTGAAGAAAGAAAATGAGCCAAAAGTTCATGAAATTCTTCAGAAAGAGCAACAAATGTGGAGAGACTCAGAAAAAGGGGATGAACGTTGGCCCTAGGGAAGATGAAGTTACAAACTGAAAGCATTCATGCTTCTACGTTGACCCACAATATTGGGCAGAATCTAATCCATTTTATACAAGGTGACTTAGGGTAAGTTCCTTTTATTCTTGGTCCTGGTTTCTTTTAAGCACTGAAGTGTAGTAGTAGAATTAATGGAAAATGTGAATCAATGTAAATGTGGAATGACATGATTATTATCTACATCAGTTTGACAAGAGTTAGTGGGAGAAGGAACAGGTCAGCCATAGCCACTTTCACTAACGTAAATTCTTTATATCTGGACAGGATTTTTCCTTCCTAATTGTGTATTACTTTATGGGTGGCACAGGCCCTTTCAGAACTTCCCTCTCCCCCAAGATGGTGCTAAATAGTTACTGTTTACTGTACTTCCTGCACATCTAGTTTTCTCATATGTCATTACCGCAGAGAGAAACTCGTAACTGACAGGGCAGCTGAGGGTTGGCACACCTGTAGTTCACCCTCAGTTGGACCCTCTGCTCCATTCAGCTGAACATCAGCTTTTGAAATCCAAAAAATGTAATTCCATGGTTCTGGCCATTCTCCTTGTTTTTCTCTCCTCTCCACAAGGTCTGGCTCATCTGGACCGTTTCTCCTGAATTTATTAATTGAATCCCTTGTTGTCTACCCATCTTATTATAAGTATATGATCCTCCGATGAACATTTTCCACCACAAAGTCTCAGAATTTCTATAGAATTCAAAAAATTATTGAAGTTGGCCATTTCCCAGTAATCTCCACCAAAATGAGGGAATATAAAACCTGGAGGAATCCCTGCAAGAACATGATAGAGGACTCCGTTAAATGGAACAGACCTACATATAGACCATTTTCTATAATTTCTAAAGAGAAAGCAAAGGCCAAGTTCATCAACATAGAGCCCAGGGGAGCTCTCCCCATTCTCAATCTTCTCTCCCTCCACCTTATGAAACTTTGGGCGACTGAATACAGCTTTAATGAAACCGAAACCAGCTGTCTGCCACATAAGCTCTGATAAAGAAGGAAAGATATCGAGATGTTATTTAAACTGTACTAAAGTAAACAAAAGCTCTTGAAAGAGCAGGCCAAGTAGTGTGTATACAAGCTGAAAAATAAACAGTAGCAACTATACAGGCATCCTATGAAAATAAAAGGAAGAAAAACACAAAAACAGCTAAAGAACCAACCCACAATGGAAGAAAACTCCTCAAGAAATAAAACAAAATTTCCATAGGTACTTTTTGCCATATATGATCTTAATAAAATCATAAATGTAGTTGAACAAGCTTATGGAGATTATAAGAGCTATAGAGTAAAAGGGAGATTGTAGAATCAAGGGAAATAAGAAATGGGGACCAATACAGCAAAATAAGAGAACTATTAAATGAATACAGCAAAAACCAGAAGACATACAGATGAAAATGTAATTGCTAGCATAGAGAAGGGGCCTGAGATAATAACAGTGGGAAAAAAAGAGGAAAGAGAAATTAACACTATTAGAGAAAAGACAAAAACTATAAACATCAGTATAATTGGTGTCACTGAAGAGAGCCCAAAAAATCAACTGGAAAAAAAAGTACTAAACAACCAAACATTTTTGTGCAGTCAAACAAAGAACTGAATATACAAAGCCCAAATTGTAAGACAAAGACTTAGATTTCCTACATTTGTCAACTTTAGTCATAGGAGAAGGATTGAAGACTTCAGATAGAAAAGGCAACACATCTCATATGCAAAGACACACATAGGCTCAAAATAAAAGGATGGAGGAATATTTACCAAGCAAACAAAAAGCAAAAAAAAAGCAGAGATTGCAATCCTAGTCTCTGATAAAACAGACTTTAAACCAACAAAGATCAAAAGAGACAAAGAAGGGCATTACATAATGGTAAAGGGATCAATGCAACAAGAAAAGCTAACTAGCCTAAATATATCTGCACCCAATACAGGAGCACCCAGATCCATAAAGCAAGTTCTTAGAGACGTACGGAGAGACTTGAAGACTCCCAAACAATAACAGTGGGAGACTTTAACACCCCACTGTCAATATCAGACAGATCAACAAGACAGAAAATAAAGGATATTCAGGATTTGAACTCAGCTCTGGACCAAGTGGACCTAATAGAGATCTACAGAACTCTCCACCCCAAATCAACAAAATATACATTCTTCTCAGCACAACATCGCGCTTATTCTAAAATTGACCACATGATGAGAAGTAAAACACTCCTCAGCAAATGCAAAAGAATGAAAGTAATAACAGTCTCTCAGACTACAATGCAACCAAATTAGAACTCAGGATTAAGAAACTCACTCATGGCCAGGCATAGTGATTCAGAATGCCTGTAATCCTAACACTTTGGGAGGCCAAAGCTGGCAGATCATGACGTCAGGAGATCGAGACCATACTGGCTAACATGATGAAACCCCATCTCTACTAAAAATACAAAAAACATTAGCCGGGCATGGTGGCGGGTGCCTTTAGTCCCAGCTACTCAGGAGGCTGAGGCAGGAGAATGGCTTGAACCCAGGAGGCAGAGCTTGCAGTGAGCCAAGATCACGCCACTGCACTCCAGCCTGGGACGACAGAGCAAGACTCCATCTCAAAAAAAAAAAAAAAAAGAAACAAAAAAGAAAAGAAACTCGCTCAAAACCACACAACTATACAGAAACTGAACAACCTGCTCCTAAATGACCACTGAGTAAATAACGAAATTAAGGCAGGAATAAAGAAGTTCTTTGAAACCAATGAAAACAAAGTCACAATGTGCCAGAATCTCTGGGACACAGCTAAAGCAGTGTTGAGAGGGAAATTTACAGCACTAATTGTCTACGGGAGAAAGCAGGAAAGATCTAAAATCAACACTCTAACATCACAATTAAAAGAACTCGAGAAGCAAGAGCAAACAAATTCAGTAGCTAGCAGAAGACAAGAAATCACTAAGAGCAGAACTGAGGGAGATAGGGACACAATAAACCCTTCAAAAAAAAAAATTAGTGAATCCAGGAGCTGTTTTTTTGAAAAGATTAACAAAAGAGATAGACTGCTAGTGAGAAAAATAAGAAGAGAGAGAAAAATCAAATAGACACAATAAAAAATGATAAAGGGGGAGATATCACCACTGATCACACAGAAATATAAACTACCATCAGAGAATACTATAAACATCTCTATGCAAATAAAGTAGAAAATCTAGAAGAAATGGATAAAATCCTAGACACATATACCTTCCCAAGACTAAACCAGGAAGAAGTCGAATCCCTGAATAGACCAATAACAAGTTCTGAAATTGAGGCAGTAATTAATAGCCTACCAAACGAAGGAAGTCCAGGAACAGGTAGATTCACAGCCGAATTCTACCAGAGGTACAAAGAGGAGCTGGTACCATTCCTTCTGAAACTGTTCCAAACAATAGAAAAAGAGGGACTCCTCCCTAACTCATTTTATGAGGCCAGCATCATCCTGATACCAAAACTTGGAAGAGACACAACGAAAAAAGAAAATTTCAGGTCAATATCCCCAATGAACGTCGATGCAAAAATCCTCAATAAAATACTGGCAAACCAAATCCAGCAGCAAGTCAAAGAGCTTATCCACCAAGATTGAGTCAACTTCATCCCTGGGATGCAAGGCTGGTTCAACATATGCAAATCAATAAATGTAATAATCCATCACATAAACAGAACCAATGACAAAAACCACACGATTATCTTAAAAGATGCAGTAAGGCCTTCAGTAAAACTAGGCCTTCAATAAAATTCAACACCCCTTCATGCTAAAAACTCTCAATAAACTAGGTATTGATGGAATGTATCTCAAAATAATAAGAGCTATTTGTGACAAACCCACAGCCAATATCATACTGAATGGGCAAAGTCTGGAAGTGTTCCCTTTGAAAACTGGCACAAGACGAGGATGCCCTCTCTCACCACTCCTATTCAATATACTATTGGAAGTTCTGGCCAGGGCAGTCAGGCAAGAGAAGGAAATAAAGGGGATTCAAATAGGAAGAGAGGAAGTCAAATTGTATCTCTTTGCAGATGACATGATTGTATATTTAGAAAACCGCATCGTCTCAGCCCAAAATCTCCTTAAGCTGATAAGCAATTTCAGCAGTCTCAGGATACAAAATCAATGTGCAAAAATCACAAGCATTCCTATACAGCAATAATAGACAGAGAGCCAAATCATGAGTGAACTCCCATTCACAGTTGCTACAAAGAGAATAAAATACCTAGGAATACAACTTACAAGGGATGTGAAGGGCCTCTTAGAAGAGAACTACAAACCACTGCTCAAGGAAATAAGAGAGAACACAAAACAAATGGAAAAACATTCCATGCTCACGGATAGGAAAAATCAGTATCATGCAAATGGCCATACTGCCCAAAGTAATTTATAGAATCAATACTGTCCCGATCAAGCTACCATTGACTTTCTTCACAGAATTAGGAAAAACTACCTTAAATTTCATATGGAACCAGAAAAGAGCCCGTATAGCAAAGACAATCCTAAGCAAAAAGAACGAAGCTGGAGGTATCGTGCCACCTGACTTTATCCTACAAGGCCACAGTAACCAAATCAGCATGGTACTTGTACCAAAACAGAGAGATAGACCAATGGAACAGAACAGAGCCCTCAGAAATAACACCACATATCTACAACCATCTGATCTTTGACAAACCTGACAAAAACAAGCAATGGAGAAAGGATTACCTATTTAATAAATGGTGTTGGGAAAACTGGCTATCCCTCTGCAGAAGACTGAAACTGCATCCCTTTCTTACCCCTTATACAAAAATTAACTCAAGATGGATTAAAGACTTAAACGTAAGACCTAAAACCATAAAAACCCCAGAAGAAAACCTAGGCAATGCCATTCAGGACATAGACATGGGCAAAGACTTCATGACTAAAACACCAAAAGCAATGGCAACAAAAGCCAAAATTGACAAATGGAATCTAATCAAACTAAAGAGCTTCTGCACAGCAAAAGAAACTATCATCAGAGTGAACAGGCAACCTACAGAATGGAAGAAAATTTTTGCAATCTATTTGTCAGACCAAGGGCTAATATCCAGAATCTACAAGGAACTTAAACAAATTTACAAGAGAAAAACAGCCCCATCAAAAAGTGAGTGAAGGATATGAACCGACAATTTTCAAAAGAAGACATTTATGCGGCCAACAAACAAGAAAAAAAGCTCATCATCACTGGTCATTAGAGAAATGCAAATCAAAAGCACAGTGAGATATCATCTCATGCCAGTTAGAATGACGATCATTAAAAAATAAGGAAACAACAGATGCTGGAGAGCATGTGGAGAAATGGGAACACTTTTACATGTTGGTGGGAGTGTAAATTAGTTCAACCATTATGGGAGGACAGTGTAGCGATTCCTCCAGGATCTAGAACCAGAAATACCATTTGACCCAGCAATCCCATTATGGGGATATTCCCAAAGGATTATAGATCATTCTACTATAAAGATACGTGCACACCTATGTTTATTGCAGCACTGTTCATAATAGCAAAGACTTGGAACCAACCCAAATGACCATCAATGATAGACTGGATAAAGAAAATGTGGCACATATACACCATGGAATACTATGCAACCATAAAAATGGATGAGTTCATGTCCTTTGCAGGGACATGGATGAAGCTGGAAACCATCATTCTCAGCAAACTAAGGAACAGAAAACCAAACACCGCATGTTCTCACTCATAAGTGGGAGTTGAACAATGAGAACACGTGGACACAGGGAGGGGAACATCACACACTGAGGCCTGTCAGAGGATGGGGATTAGGGGAGGGATAGCATTAGGATAAATACCTAATGTAGATGACAGGTTGATGGGTGCAGCAAACCACCATGGCACGCATATACCTACGTAACAGACCTGCACATTCTGTACATGCATCCCAGAACTTAAAGTATAATAAAAAAAGAAAAAGAAAAGGCAATTCATGAGCTAAACAGAAATATCCAATACCAAAAGACATTAGATCCATGCCCACAAAATTTTGAGGAAATGTGAAAAATATTATACTTAATTATAAAGATAATAAGCATTTTCTTACACATGAAATATGTCAGGTAGAAAACACCTGTGTTTTCACAAAAGTCCCACCCTTCTTGGAAAAAGAACAATCAGCAATGAAACACAACCAATCAAGAAACAAATGGAGAAGTTGTAATGAAACCATTATTGATCCTTTTAAGTAAATAATTAGTACTAAACACTGTGGAAATTATGGTAAACTGCCATAGACATTGAAAAAGTGAAAATGATAAAAATAAGCAGTTGGAAGGATATATGATTGCTAATTTGCTTATAATTTATTGTATAGAATTAATTAATACTATCTAAAAATTACATTTCAACTTTAGCATAAAGCCAAAAATTTTTTAGCATTTTTTATTCTTAACATTATTAAAGTATTTTAAAACTGTTGAGATGATGGTAAATTTATCTGATGCATACAAATTGTTTTAGCTTCATGGTCTAAATATGTATATAAATGTCTAAAATGATCTTAAATGATTCTTTCTAGATGGAAACATTTTTGAGTAATTATTTTGCTATTTTGTTTTGTGTATTATTTGAATTTTTGAATATGTATCTATTTTACAAAGGAAAGACAGCAATCTTTTAAAATACCTTCTTTATACAACAATTACATTACTTAGGTGGAAGAAATTTCTAATAAAGTTCATTTATAAGTAAAATAGATTGGGCATGGTGGCCCGCACCTGTTAACACAGCACTTTGGAAGGCCAAGGAGGGAGGATCACTTGAGCCCAGGAGTTTGAGACCAACCTGGGCCACATAGGGAGACCTTGTCTCTACAGAAACTTTATAAACTAGCTTGGTGTGATTGTGTTTGCCTATAGTCCCAGCTACCTGGACGTCTGAAGGGGGAGGATTACTTGAGCCCAGGAGATTGTGGCTGCAGTGAGCCATGATCGTGCCACTACTCCAGCCTGTGTGATAGAGCAACAACCTGTCTGAAACAAACAAGCAAAAAAATGCACACTCAGAAGGCTGATAGTACAATTCCCTTTTTGAGTATAAATTAACACAATTCAATTGTAATCTAGCTTAAAGAATTTTTACCCATTTATATAAAGAGAATAACTTTCTTACCCCCAATACAATAAAAGATACCTTTGCACATGTTAAACTTTGAACATGATTGGAACCATACCTTAAATCTAAGATAGTTGAAACCAGTATTTTAACTATAACAAATGACCACAGAAGTCTTGTTTAGACTTAAGATATAACTGTCTGATGACAGCAGTTTAGGATGACTTGTCTAGTCTAGCCTAAAATGACATGCCTGGTCTGCATTCTCCGAGTGTTAGGCAATTTTTATACAAAAATGTCCATCCTCTTTTTGAGAGTAGAAATTCAGATTATTTCCACAGCTATACATACCCATTGATTTTCACCTGTGTGAGGAGTGATAACTTCATATTTATTAACTTTGAGTTACAGCCTCGTGGAAGACTATCATAAACTTTTCATAAATCAATTTTTAGTCCAATTCAATAGAGATATTTTAATGAAATTTACTAGAATATGGGGTCAGTGGATCATCTTATTAACATGAAATTAGGGAAGAAATTTCTTCTCTGTTTAAAACTGCTTTATAATAACAGAGAAGATTGCAAAATAAAAAGGAAGTAAAAACTAAAAAGTTAATTAATATTTAATTAAATTTAATTAACTAAATTAACGAAAAAGTTAATTTTAATATCTCCAATATTTAAAAATAATTATGTATTTGTTTTTCATAATATAAAACATTTATCAACTATAAAATGTCTGCTGTTTGCACTAATTAGTTAGAATCTTTGAATTTGCTTTTATCTTTTTTTACAATTTCATTTCTTTGACATGTTTATATTTAATTTTTGTATTTTATGTGCCTTGAGCCAACTCTTCTTTAAGTATATCATAATCCAAGTCATTTAAAATACTAGACCCTCATTTTACCAAGGAAATAATATTTCTTTTATATCTTAGTTCCATAGGTGAACATTAGTTGCTTGCCCTTTGCACTTATCTACCTAGACAAAAAAAAAAAAAAGCTTTACTGAATAAAAACATCTGAGGGGGTAGAAAAATGCACTAATGTTAGACATTACATTAAAATTTTAAAATGTCTTTGTAAATAAGAGATTACTATTTTTTTTTAATCTTCAGATATTGATGAATGCTCCTTCCAAAACATTTGTGTCTTTGGAACATGTAATAACCTGCCTGGAATGTTTCATTGTATCTGCGATGATGGTTATGAATTGGACAGAACAGGAGGGAACTGTACAGGTATGGTCAGTTATGGGCTAAGTTGTGTTCTGATTAATTGAAATAAATATTCTGTGCTAATCGTAAAAATTCCTGAGATTTCTGCTTAGCTAATCTATGCATTAGGTTACACATTTTTCTGAAAAAGAAAATTATATTCAGATATGTTTATTTGTAGCTATGGAATTGATGTATTTTTATGTAAATAATATTAAATTGTTATCTGTATAATTGTTAATATTAAATATCTGAAATGAAACTAGTAAAGTGTCTCTTTGAATATATGTTCATGTATATGTATATATATACGTGTATATTTGTGATTTTTGTTAAACAAATAGTGACATAATTTTTTCTTCCTCAGAGTTGCAAATTTTAATTAATTATAATGTATTTATCAAGGATACTAAATGCTGTCATAAATACTGTGTGCTTAATATGTGGAACCTGTTTTAGGTATATATCAAAATTTAAGATCTTTATTTTATTGTGTTGAGTCTTTCTAGTGATCTTTACTAACTTTCAAAAATTCCACCAAAGTCTTTGGAACAGCAGTATGCCTAGAAAAAGTAACAGTGGTAACCTGAGCATTTTCAATGCTTCTCCTAGATATTGATGAGTGTGCAGATCCCATAAACTGTGTCAATGGCCTATGTGTCAACACGCCTGGTCGCTATGAGTGTAACTGCCCACCCGATTTTCAGTTGAACCCAACTGGTGTGGGTTGTGTTGGTAAGTAAAGCTATATGAAACAAATAGAATGATCAAGTTGAATATTCAAACTCTCTTGGTAATGAACTGTAATGAATGTTTGCTACAGTTAACTTAAAAATAAAACATTATATGGTTGCCTTTATTGTGTTTGTCTTCCAAATCATCAGCTCCACCTTCCTCCTCTCACAGACTTGATATCCAAGGCACAGAGAAGTGCAGTAATTTTTTCAAGGTCTCAGAGCTTGAAAATGGTAGAGCTAAGGCAGTAGCCCAGGTTGCTGCCTGGCTCCTTGTCCAGTGTTTGGCCAGGATAACCCAGAGTGGTGGTATAGCTATTAGAATATCTATTTCTTCTGCCTACTGGAAGGGTCATATAACAAAGTAAATGAAGTGATGAGAAGCAAGGAATTAGATAGATGGATTTATGAGCCAAACCATTGGAGCAGAAGTTGAGAGATGACAGGGAGGAGGAGGAGGCAGTAATGAAGGTTCGGAATCTGTGGTCAGCACCTCTGATCTTTAAAAAACAATTGTCCAGCTTTTATTCTCTGCGCTATTCCTGTGTTTTCCTAGAGAAAGAAATGGTCTGGAAAATTTTCTGGAAGTATACAAAAAAAGGGAGGAGTGGAGAATTCCTTGCTTAAGTAGAAATCTGCCTACTGTCCTCAGTGTCAGTTTTTGGGCCTGCAGCAAATGGGAGGAATATTTGCTGCTGTGATTTACACCCACCTTATATACTGTTTTCAAGTTTTAGAGAATACTTTTAATTATCATTTATGGCTACTCCAAGTTTCGCATTTTCCATTCAAAATAATTCATTTGGTAAAGATTGAGCGCCTTCTGTCTAAGGGCTGGAGTTGCAACAGTGAACAGAACAAGCACATTCTCTGCTTTTGTGTTTACATTTTACAGGCAGGGAGATAAATAAAAGCAAGAACAAACAGAATTGGCACTGGAGGTGGTTGGAGGAGAACTGCCATGTTATATTAGGAATGGGGGAATCAGAGCCTTTAAGGAGGGGACAAGCCAACTGGACCTCTGAGGAAAGCCTCCAGTTAAAAGGAGCAGGCAGTGCAAAGGGCCTGTGGTAGGAGAAGACTGTGCGTTAGAGACATAGCACAAGGCTGTGTGCAGCAAGAGAGGAGTGAGTGGAGGGGTCAGGGATGAGGAGAGGAATCAGAGGAGCAGTCACCCAGTTCACAAAGTGATTCTCAACCGAGGCTGCATAGTAAACTCCATTTATAACCTGGAAAATATATTGATGCCTGTTACACCCCCAGAAATTCTGACTCACTGGGGCCTCAATATTTCTTAAAAACTTCCTTGGAACAAAGACTGTGAATAGGCAACTCATAAAAGAGAATAGTCTAAACATTAAAAAATGTAAGCAAGCAAATGACCAAAATCATTAGGAATAAGAAATCCAATTGAAACAATTATATAAATACCACTTTACACCTCATATACTGGCAAATACTAGGAAACTTGGACAATGTGAAGTATTGATGGGGACATGGGCCTTGAGGAGCATCCTGTTCTGCTGGTAGAAGTGTAGACCAGGGCAGCCCCTCAGAGAATATACTTGCACAACAGTACACCAATTAACTGTCAGTGTATAATCAATGTTAGTTTTTGAGTTTCTTTTTGGAGCAATTCTATTTGTATGGATTGACACTTTATTGCTTTCGTTCATTCTCAGTTCCAAAAAACAAAGACTCATTCTATCTCAAAAGTGCCAAGGAGTCTGTTGGACCCTTTCATAAGTCTGAAACATTATAAAATGTTAAGAGATCATGTTTTTCCTTTGTCTTGAAACATTTTGACATTTTATCATCCTAGCTGTTATTTTTATCATTGTTCACCATTATGTCCAATGGATACAACAAACAGAATAAAATAATAAGAAGTGGAAAATTATGGCATCACCTAGAAGGAACATGCATTAGTGAAATAAAATGTCACTGTTGCATCATCCTTCAGTTTCCTTATTATATTGCCCTAAGGATTTCATCATTTTCTCAAGAAAGTACAAGAGAAGACTGGAGACACCTTACTTGAAATCTTTTAGCATTTATTGAACACAGTTGAGAATTTAGAAGTCTTTACTTTCTGGCCATAATTTTTGGCAAAAAGAAAAAAATGACAGTGGAAAATATTTCACAGTTGTTAGTTGAGTCAGGTGACTAGAGAGAGACAGAGAGCAGCTCTTTCGTCTAGATTCTAAGGGTGATGGTGAAATGAATCGTCTAAGCACAATCCCCGACTAAGTGCCTTCAGAGACGAATATCCTAGGTGAATTTTTTCAAACTTCAGAATCTACAAGTGAATGGACATTGTATTTCTGTAGACAAAGGAAATGAAGTATTCTCATCCACTTAGTCAATAAAAAGAACTTCAACCCACAATATTTGGTAACAAGAACCTGAACCATCCCAGGTTCGTGGATTCTTTCATATTTTCATGATGTTTCTGTACCAAAATTCAATTGATATGATTCATAAGCAGACAAAGATAAAGGCAGGTATGTATCAAAGGTTATTGGAAGGAAATATGTGATGTAGAAATGCAGTCACTAGATTGATTATTTTAATTGGTGTTGATAAATCTAAAAATGAAAACATTTTCTATTTGGTAGCCTTTAAAGAAGACGGCTGTCCTCTCATCAACAAAATCATGAACTGTTAATGTTTTCAAAAATTCCTTTGGCTATTGCATTTTTATGAAGCAAGAACAAGAATAACCAGAAATAATGATAAGCTAGAACCTATTAGAGATGTGTTTGAAACCTGGAAATGGTTTTTACAAAATGGATATATTCCAAGTTCATGAATGATAGTTGATAAGCAATTAGTTGCATTCAGAAGATCAGTTTGAGTAGAATATCTTCAAAACCAAGAAAATACAGATTAAAAAATTGAGTTAGCTATGATTAAATTCTTATTAATATTGCTAATAAAGTTGTTTTCAACTTTTTTCTTCTGTATATTAGTTTTTATAATATACCTTTCTTCTGTAAATGGTTTTTTTAAATTACTTAAAAATAGTAAAAATTAAAGGGTTCATTGGATGTAGTTGGTAAATGATGACTCTTTTTCCTGACTGAAGGCTAAGTATAGGCAAACTCTGTAAATCAACAATTCCTTTTGTGGCTCTGCATGCCAATGGCATTAACTCACAGGCCCATACAGAGACACATATATGATGTTCATTGCAGCATTCTTTGTGGTGGTAGAGTTTTAGAAACCATTTTTGGAGAGGAGGGTTTTTTTTTTTAAAGGCAGTTGTACACCACGAAGCTGACAGACTGGAGATTCACAGAACAAGCATGAATAGAAAAGTTATAAAAATGAAATGAGATGTATGACAAAAGACATTTGTGTAAATTTAAAATGAACACATTAAAACAAAAATATTTATTTTGCAGGAGCACATGTAAAAAGTAGTAACGTTAAATACATTTGGATGATCTGGTAGAGAAGGAGAATGGGAATGCAGAATAAGGATAAAAGAGAAAGGGAGGGGAAGGAGAGAGAAAGAACAGGTGAATAAATGAGGAATAAATAAACCTAATTAGGCCAGGCACAGTGGCTCATGCCTGTTACACCAGCACTTCGGGAGGATGAGGCGGGCAGATCACAAGGTCAAAAGATGAAGAACATTCTGGCCAACATGGTGAAATCCCGTCTCTACTAAAAATACAAAAATTAACTGGATGTGATGGCAGGCGCCTGTAGTCCCAGCTACTCGGGAGGCTGAGGCAGGAGAATCACTTGAACCCGGGAGGCAGAGGTTGCGGTGGGCCGAGATCGTGCCACTGCACTCCAGCTTGGCAACAGAGCAAGACTCTGTCCCCAAAATATAAATAAATAAATAAATAAAAATAAACCTAATTAGAAGGGGGACCATGAGAATCTTGCTGCATCTGAGATTCAGCAACAAAAACAAAATGCAAAATCAGAGAAAAAATAAAGGAAAATTAGTTTTTTTAAAAAGCCCGAATGATTCTAACGTGCAGCCAGGGATGAAAATTACTCTGTAGACTGCTAAGAACTCTAGATTTTATTCTGGTTGAGAAGAGAAGCTATTGGAGGTTGCCTGACCTAAGGTAATGCTATTGAAGGGTCACTCTGACTTACAGAAGGAAAAGTAGACCATAGTTTAGTCAAGAATGGAAGTTGAGAAAAGAGTTAGAAAACTATTACATTAGACTAGGTAAAGGGATAGTGACGGTGGCTGGAACTCAGTAGTAATTAAAAAAAAAAAAAGATAGTAGTGATAGAGGCAGTGATAAGTAGACAAATTCCAGATATTTTTGTTTGTTTGTTTTTTGTTTGTGTTTTTGTTTTTTGTTTTTTGTTTTTTGTTTTTTTTGAGACGCAGTCTCCCTCTGTCCCCCAGGCTGGAGTGCAGTGGCACGATCTCCACTCACTGCAAGCTCCACCTCCTGGGTTCACGCCATTCTTCTGCCTCAGCCTCCTGAGTAGCTGGGACTACAAATGCCCGCCACCACGCTCGGCTAATTTTGTATATTTTTAGTAGGGACAGGGTTTCACCAAGTTAACCAGGATGGTTGTTTCCAGATATGTTTTGAAGGTTGAGTAGACAGCCCTTATTACTTGATTGAATAAGGAGTCAAAAATGATGTCAAAGCTTAGGGGGCCTGTGCAACTGGAAAAAAAAAAAAAAAAGAATTTCCTTGTATTGAAAATGCAGAAGACTGGGAGAGAAGACAGCAGATTTTGTACATGGAGGAAAGAGCATCGACAATTTGATTTTAGATGTGTTAACTTTGAAATAACTATTAGATGTTTAAGAGAAGAAATGAAATAGGCAGTTGGCAGAAGGGTCTAGAGTTCACGGGAAAGATGAGACACAGAACCATAAATTTGAGAGTTCTCAACAAAAAAGTAATATTTAAACCCATAGACTCAATGGAGTGATCTGGATGATAACTGTAGAGATAAAGAAAAGCCTTAGATTAGCAGATCCCTTAAATATTTTCTCTAAGTTTGTTACAGGCTATCTTTTCCAAAACCTGCGAAGTTAGCTATGCAAGTTGAAACTAAACCATTGGATAAACTCATGATATAGATTAATTATACAAAAAATGTGTTGTATTCATATTATTGGAGGTCCAGTATGTCCCAAATGAGAAATGTCTTACTATCTTGTCCATTCCATGAGTATAGGAAAATAGGGTCTGTGTGGATTTCTAAACATAGGAAAGTCTGCCATAATTGGCTTCCTCTGACGCAATCTCAAAAAAGCTTAAAGCAGGCGATCGCTTGGTAGTAAGGATTAAAAGGAGCCTTTCATGTTAATGTACAAAATTTGAATTTCATCCTTTGAGTGACTTTTCCCTAAAATGGAATCCTTACTATGTAAGCAAGGGCAAGTGTAAGCTCCTTTGTTGCTCTACAGACAACCGTGTGGGCAACTGCTACCTGAAGTTTGGACCTCGAGGAGATGGGAGTCTGTCTTGCAACACCGAGATCGGGGTGGGCGTCAGTCGCTCTTCGTGCTGCTGCTCTCTGGGAAAGGCCTGGGGAAACCCCTGTGAGACATGCCCCCCTGTCAATAGCAGTAAGTACAAAACTGAAGAAGAGACAGAAAACCACCTGGTGTCTAAAGATTCATTGCAATTTTATTCCTGAGCTGGGAGTAAGGAGTGTTTAGTGAGGACAAAACAAAAAAATTGAATTTGGACTACTTTCAGTGATCGCACTGAAACCAGCCAAGAGTGTTAAAGGATTTGAATTCCTCTCTTCCTGTGTTTTATCATGATATGTTAAAAAAATAATTTTTTACCGTAATCATGTATGGATAGTACTAATATCAATTCTCCATGATATCACAGATAAAACATATTCCTGATTATTCTCAAAGGTTATTAGTTCAGCTTCTTAGGTGTGTTGTATTCCTGAAGTCAATTATAGAATGCCTTAAATTGAAACATCTGTTCTGATATGAACATGAACCAAAACCTGTATTCTCTAAACTCAATTTACTAGCTAAAAGAACTGCAAGGGATTTTTTTCTTTAAATTGAAAACAAATGGTTCGTGTTATTCTACTGTGTATGTGATTAATAAAGTATGATCTTTTATGTAAAATATGTAACTTTAAATGTATATGAAAGGGCACTAAGAAAAATTTGGATACATCCCTTAGGATGAGTATATTGAGCCTGTCATTTGCTGAATGCTTGCTTGTTGTCTCAGCCACTTGGACACGGGTATCAAACCTCTTATTTTTCTATTGTTTTGTAGCGGAATATTACACCCTGTGTCCCGGAGGTGAAGGCTTCAGACCTAACCCCATCACAATCATTTTAGAAGGTGAGCTAATCCAACTGTCACCCAGATTTAAACAAGGTAAAGAGTTAGTTTTAGAGAAAAGCTGGTGGAAAAGTTACGGGGCAGAGCAGTCACAGCAAGATAATTTAGTAAAATTACAGATGGACTTTAATTACTAAAATGTTAAACGACCACTTTTATCAAGCAGTAATGATCCATTGCAGTGATTTGATATCTGACTGTTCTGCAGAGAAACTCTTTCCTGTTGTCCCCTACCTTGAATAATCCCCAACTTATTTTATTCATTTTCTCAGATAATGGTAAAAGTTCCATGACAAAGCCAAGAAGATACTTGAGCAGAATAAACTTGCCATCTAAGTGTGCATTCATTTGGATGCATAGAAGTCTGCTGATTCTTGCAAGATCACAGTTTTGAAAGATCTAATACTAACTCTTATCCTTCATGAAGGTGTTTGTTTTAAGTGCACTATCTCCCCTTTTGCAGACATTGACGAATGCCAGGAGTTACCAGGTCTCTGCCAGGGTGGAAACTGCATCAACACTTTTGGGAGCTTCCAGTGTGAGTGCCCACAAGGCTACTACCTCAGCGAGGAAACTCGCATCTGTGAAGGTGAGATGAATTTGATGCCTAAAATGCTCAGTGCTGTTCGAAACAAAATGGCTGCCGAGGCCTGGGGGAAAGGCCCATCCTCAAATTCTACAAAAGGCTCAATTAAGACTGGTTCATAGCTTTTTTCTTTTCATATCAATGTGGCTAAGTTGTATGATGATAGAAAATTAATTTACAGCTCATTGCCATAATTCACTATATTTTTCTATGAGGCTTGATTAAATATAAATTGGGAAAATGGGGTAGTATGAAAACCTACAATATTAAGTAAGTTGTTAGTGAAAATATTGATAAGCATTACATTTTACAAGGAAAAATTGGTAAGCTTCAATGTGACCATTAACTTAATATTGATCAGTAATTTTTTAAAGGTTGGACTATATGGTATGAAGAAGTTCAAAGGTTATGCAGCTGCCATTCTTGCTTCCGTCCCCTCACCTTATCACATGGTATTTCAATTGTTTTAGGGGCCTGTCTCACCACTAAACTGGGGGCTTCTGGAGGCACGGTCCACATCTTACTCATGATTACAGCTACAAGTTCTAGCTTACAGTAGAATCTCAATATTTAATTGTGAAATGAATGAATCCTTCTAACTGAATATTAAGCATGTAGCGTAATTATTTCCATTTTAACTTTTCTTTTGGAACACGTTCGATAAATGCATCTGGAAGAAATAGGATATAATAAGGAGAACAACCAGCAGCTGCACTGCTTTAAGAATCTCTGAATTGTTACTAGTTTGAAAGAAGCTACAAAGACAAAGGCTTTCCCAACCTGCATTCACTTTAAAGTTGGCATTAAAACTTAGCCTAAGTGACATAGGACGAAAACAGGCTTTAAAGAAATTCCAATTGAAGAATGTGAATTACAATTTAAAAAAAAAATATATATATATATATATATGTGCCAAGGAAATTATTTTTTGCCACTTTAGAATAATTTCTTTTGATGCTTTATATTTTTTAATATGGGGATTTTTTTCTTTTGAAGAAAGGTGTATCTGTGTTATATAAATGCGTATTTGGCATATTTTCTTTATTTCTAAATTTTGCGTAAATAGGGATTTAGAGAATCACCTATGTTTTGTTCAGTCATCTAAGTAATATAAATTCATTGAAAAAATATATTTATTAATTAATGGATATTCTTGCCTACTCTAGATATTGATGAGTGTTTTGCACATCCTGGTGTGTGTGGGCCTGGGACCTGCTATAACACCCTGGGAAATTACACCTGCATTTGCCCACCTGAGTACATGCAGGTCAATGGAGGCCACAACTGCATGGGTAGGTAAAGAACTCTGAGATTAATTACAGCACAGTTGTCAACTTCACACCTAAAGCACTTATGTCTCAGAACTATTGTTCAGGAAGTTTGAAAGTTAAATCTTCGTGAATTGAGATATTTCAGAATCTTGTAAGCTGCTGGCTTAGTATCAAATTTTTGACCTTTGGATATACATTTACATTTTTAAAAGCTTGAATCTAATATAGAAAATTTCCTCAAATGTTATATATTCGTAAATTTGTCATCTCCATTCATACAGTGTGAACATTAATATACAAATAAAATAACATTTGAATTTTAATGCTTAATTTTTTTAATTAAATAAATGATTTTGAGAGAAAAACAAATATGTATTAACATTGTCTCCAAAGAAGATTATAAGTGAAATCCTTTATCTAAGGATAAAGGAGAGATGTTAATCTAAAAATGATTTATGTTTAAAGACTTATTTTAAGATAGCTTCAAATGACTCAGAAGGTTTTCAGAGTTGCGTTCATCAGGAAAGCTTGATGTCTACAGCAGTGCGGGCTTCATTATAAACTACTCATGGATACAAATGGCCAGCTTCTTTGTTTTTCTTTATGTAGACATGAGAAAAAGCTTTTGCTACCGAAGCTATAATGGAACCACTTGTGAGAATGAGTTGCCTTTCAATGTGACAAAAAGGATGTGCTGCTGCACATATAATGTGGGCAAAGCCTGGAACAAACCTTGTGAACCATGCCCAACTCCAGGAACAGGTAAGCACATGGCTCGTGCTTCCTCTGACTGCCGTGTCAGTGATACATGCATACGTGTAACAATATAGTCAAAGTCAATGCATGCTAAAACTAGAGATGCTCAGTTCCGAAAATATTCAAGAGCATCATATGGCTCTATTTCCCAACTGGCCCTCTTTGAGATTCACACACTAACTTCTGAGACATTATGTTGAATAGGCTTGTAAATCCTGAAAATAAGATCATTGCTGAAGAGTTAGAGTTTATAGCATTAGTCCATTTAAACTTGGTATCTTAAACTATGCTTGTCAATTATTGATTTATTCATCAAACAAATCTTTCTTAAGCAAGTATTGTATGCCACTTTGCTAGACATGGAAGGTGTAATATTTGGAAAAAAACTAAATTCAAAAAGTTCATTTTTTTAGTTCAGTCATGGAAAATATGCAAAAAGTGTTTTTATGAGCAAATTTTACATAAAAGCAACCCATTGTCAAAATGTGCCTTTACATCTTCTTCCTCAGACATCAGTGAAATTTTTAGGCAAAAAATAGAGCTTGTCTTTACTTGGTCATTTTTTTTTCACAAGACAGATTCTTTTGAAAGAAAAAGTGAAAGATAATAGAGATAAGACCAAAAATGCTTGTCTTAAAATTGCTGTCCATCAGTTTCTCTTTTATGACCTGTAGAATGGCAACTTTTAATAACTATAGATACTAAGAGTTGAACCAGTAGGCCAAATAAGAAACGGTGATTATATATTTGTTACCAAATATTACTTAGGGTATTTGTATTTAAATGTTTCATTTAATGTGTTGATGAAATTAAGGAGAGAAATGGTGAAAAGCAACACATAGGCCTTTTTCAGTGACTCGAATTCACTGGTCAAATGGATTTTCTTAGCCTTATCTTGCCATTATTATGTTCCATACAATTAAATAGAAACATTCCTACAATTCTCAACTTTCAAACTGCATAGTTACAAATTGAAGATCATTGATTTGGGGAATTAAAATGGCACTTTCTTTGTGAGAAGAAACGAAAGCTTAGATTTGAGAGACAGGTCTGTATTTAAATCAAAACTCTTAGGATACTTATTGTGGAACCTCCTGCAGAGTATTTATCCTTTCTGAAACTAATTTCTCATGTATAAAATGGGAATAATAAATAATTACAGTGACTAATTCATATGGTTGCAGTGACAATTAGGGAGATTATACATATAAATTATAATGTGTACATTGCCAGACAATTAGAAACCATTAAATTGAGCATCTGTTGTCTTTCTCCCTGTTCTCAATACTCGGTATTTATTGCTGGATGAAATATACAGCATCCCTGACCCGATAGCACTTGGAATATAGTATGCAGTTCAAGTTTTACCTAATACTGTTTTCAGGAGTTTTACTCACTTGTATAGCATTGAGTGTCAGAAGCATTTTCATCTTGCAAATTATAATTCTTTTAAATTTCCACTGATTTGGTGAATTATGTGTGAGAATACCTCTTATAGTCCCTATTTTATTTCATAATGCATTGTTTTTGATGATTCGAATTTCACATTCCAACCAGTAGACACAGTAAAAAAAAAAAAATAATAAAATAATATTCGTATCTCATTCATTATTCATTGTTTGCCTATTTCCCCTCTACAACATTATTTTTGCATGTCTATACCTTTGTGCGCTCTGTAATTCCTTTTTCAATTTGTACTTCTCTTTTTTAAATCTTTATGTATTGGATGTTTTCTAAAGCTCTGCGTATCAAAAGAAAAAGAGTATTTAAATATCTAAATAAACATTTTGAATCTTATAATGATTTACTTGCCTTCTGATATTAGAGCAGTAAAATGTTAATGAGAGTAATAGAAATAACAATGATAATAATGGTAAAGAATGCCTAGATCCACTCCTAGTAGAAGCTGGCATTGCTATCAAATAAATATAATTGAAATCAAAATGTCTGGTTGTGAATAATGTAAAATATATTTGTTTGTGAAAGTAATACAAAATGTTATTTTGAAGGAATTTGAGAAATTTAAGAGTGCATTGCTTTGTTTATATTTTAAAGCTGACTTTAAAACCATATGTGGAAATATTCCTGGATTCACCTTTGACATTCATACAGGAAAAGCTGTTGGTGAGTTTTTCCAGATTATGTTTGTTTTAATACATACGTGTATCATTCTGTAAAAATCTGTGTTTTTAAAATTTAAGAGTACCGCAAAGCATAATAATCTGGATTCCAATCTAATATAGTTAAATAAGAGAGAAATAACAGGCTTACAGACTCTAACCAGGTATTAATAATGATACTCCATCAGCATAGTCTGGTGATTGGGTTATGGTAGTCATGTGACTATCTGAATATTTGCCACATCCACCATGCTAAAGCTTCAGTTGTCCTTGTCATGCACATTGTATTACATGACTCTAAATAATCTACCTTATTTTAACCTTTAGTTGCTATTTTCTTAAGTACATTTTTAAATTTTTGGTGTATTTTTGCAGTTTCCCTTTTTACTGGTCTAAATATGAATTTGCAGACTTATTTTTCATATTAATTCCTTCTAAATGTACATTGTGTTGCTCACTCTAATTTCCTTCCTCAAAGATTCGGTAAGCAATATCTTTTACTTTTTTTTTGAGATGAAGTTTTACGCTTATTGCCCAGGCTGGAGTGCAATGGCGCAATCTCGGCTCACTGTAACCTCCGTCTGCTAGGTTCAAGTGATTCTTCTGCCTCAGCCTCCCGAGTAGCTGGGATTACAGGCACCCACTACCATACCCGGCTAAGTTTTTGTATTATAGTAGAGACAGGGGTTTCACCATGTTGGTCAGGCTGGTCTCAAACTCCTGACCTCGTGATCCACCCACCTCAGCCTCCCAAAGTGCTGGGATTACAGGCGTGAGCCACCACACCTGGCCTAAGCAATTAAGTCTCCATTATGAATACATGATAAAACAAAGTACATACAATGATGAAAACATAGCTTTTTAAACAAATGACTAGCAGCAGTTAGGGTAACCTGAAGAAGAGGTTTGATTGCCTAGGAAGTTCATTTGCTATATTGACTCTGAAATTACTTGGTATATTTTATCAGCTACTTACATTTTTTCCATCACTGTTTCTGTTTTCTGGTATATATGTTTTTATAAACCAAAAAAATTATCCATGCCAGTATATAATTGATTTTTGTGACACTGAATATTTGTTCTCATCCCAGGGTACATGTACCATTATTCAAGGTTATATGGTAAGTACATTAAGCAGAACAACATATATTTGACCAAATCTGTTCCGTTTCAGACATTGATGAATGTAAAGAGATTCCAGGCATTTGTGCAAACGGTGTGTGCATTAACCAGATTGGCAGTTTCCGCTGTGAATGTCCTACAGGATTCAGTTACAATGACCTGCTGTTGGTTTGCGAAGGTAATCTGAATAATGTATGTCCTTTATCCAGTATAATTTGGTATACATAAATAGCATTTAGATGGTTTCTGATTTTTACTATTTCTTCTACAATTTTTCAAGAATTGATCATCAAAGTGTGACGTGAATGTAACGCTAATACAATAATAAAAAGGACTCCTTAAAATGGAACTGTTGCTCTTTCAGATATAGACGAGTGCAGCAATGGTGATAATCTCTGTCAGCGGAATGCAGACTGCATCAATAGTCCTGGTAGTTACCGCTGTGAATGTGCCGCGGGTTTCAAACTTTCACCCAATGGGGCCTGTGTAGGTAAGAAAGAGGCTGACTCATTCTTTGGCACTGAGCAAAAGATTCCTTAGCTTTCCTATCAAAAAATACTTGCAAGAATAATTTCAGAAAGATTTTCTCTCTCAATCTGTTCACTTATAGTGAACCTATTTCACCATATCTTTTATTTTGTTAAGAAAATAGGTCTCTTCAATGGATTTCCCCAGGATTGGACCTAAAACAAAATAATATCCTTGAGATACCAAAAAAACATAAATAATTGCTTAAATAGAGAGAGTTGGATAAGTTAAAGCCTTGTTCATTTCACTTCAGCTATTGTTATGGTTCATTTTCAGCCTGTCTATAATAATTAATAGCAGATTAGAGAAACACAACTGTGAAAAATGAAGAAATCTTAATAAAAATCAGATACATGTAACGTGTTTTGTTTGTTTGTTTGTTTTAGATCGCAACGAATGTTTAGAAATTCCTAACGTTTGCAGTCATGGCTTGTGTGTTGATCTGCAAGGAAGTTACCAGTGCATCTGCCACAATGGCTTTAAGGCTTCTCAGGACCAGACCATGTGCATGGGTAAGAAGGACATGTGGCTCAAGGGAGTGAAGTGGGGCTGGGACTCCAGAACAAATCACAGTTCCATCAAGTGCCATGACTAACTACTATGTGTCGGTCAGAAACAATCTTGCAAAAAATTAACTAGGTCAAACTGTTTAAGTCTTGATTCAGTATAAAATTTGCAAACAGGGACATACTGCAATATGTTCTTCAGTTCAGTGATTCACAGCTTTTTCTCTAGAAGATGTTCACATGGCTCGATATGCACTCTGAGTCACTTGGGCTTGTGTGGAACTTACCATAGCACCCGCTGCCCTTTACTTTCATGTTTCTCCTCAAGACACCATTTTGGAATGCAAGAGAGTAGTAAGAGTGACAGCATTAAACTTAATAAATTTATACACATATGCACATACTTTTGTAAAACAAATTGTTGAATACATGGGATTTATGTACATATTTTCTGTTTTATCTCTTAAAAATCGCTTCAGGAGCAAATATAGCCAAACTCTTCAAAAATTCCGAGTAGCTAATGTAATGGGTAGTCAAGTGATAATAGTGCTTAGTGAGTTCTTGCTGAGCTGATGATTAATAAGTTTTCAAAGACAGATGGGCTGGATGCCATGAAGCTGGAACTGAGTATAACCCCTTAAGTCTGATGTCAGCCATTGGCTCTGCCTCTGCTGAAGAGTTTTCTTTCTGTGCTTTGCACTTGAAGGGGGAAAATCAAATTTAAAACTTGGCTACTTATAATTAGCATGTTCTCAGTGTAGAAAAGGCTAGGGCTGTTCAGCTACTCTTTTGATATTCAAGATATTATCTATGTGAATATTAAAATCAGATTTCAGTACCACAGGACTGGTTTCCTTCATGACACATTCATACAACAGGGAATACCTGGAGTGTGTCTCCAGGTTCATCCACTAAGAGTCCTCCCTTTGGAATTCTCCCATAATGGCAGGGAAAATTCTCTAGGTGATGCTTATACAAAGGAATATGCAGGATCTGGTCTTATTTGCATGAACTCCCTAAGAATGCTTGCTTATACATGCTGTTTCTTGCCATACTCCCAGAGAGAGTATGATTTACCAAAAAAAAAAAAATGTGAGATTTATGATTCAGAAATTCTTATGGTGAAGATCTGTCTACTCATAACAATTCTTCCATGATAAAAACTAGTCGGATTCTTCAGTAACACCTCCCTTATACAGACCTTCCTTCCTAAAGAACAGTACCAACCCCCACCCTTTTTTTGGTGTAGTAGAGTTTCAGCAGACTGGAATTCATAATTGGGGAGTCTGCTCTCTCATATGACAGATGACCTTTCTAAGTATTTTCTTAATTCAGTTTTTTTGAAGGCTAATAGTGAATTCTAATAAACTTCAATTTGGATTTCATTACTTCATACAATTAAGTAAACTAAAGTTTATCTTTGTTGTCCCACTCAAATTAAGGGATTTAAATTTCTGGGTAAGTGTTTATAATGCCTTTTATAATGAAACAAATTGTTTCAATATTTTAGAAGATCAGTTTTATTTACAATTATTAAGCAGACCTGCTCATTAATACATCTCTGCTAGGGGGATGCTCTCCTAGGCTATGTCTGAGTATTATCTGACACAGTCAGTACCTGTTAAACTGTATTATTTTCTTATAATTTTACAATTTTGATTTCTTGTAATTTTGATTTTTCTCTATCTCATACTCATTTTCCTCAAGGAGATATGAGTTCCTAGTACTGAATCAGGAAAATCTAAATAATTCCATAGTTTAAACATATAAAAGGGTTAATAGCCTATTTTTTTCCAGTTAAAAATTTAATTTTTTGAGCCAGTATTTCTTTGTAGATGTTGATGAGTGCGAGCGGCATCCGTGTGGAAATGGAACTTGTAAAAACACCGTTGGATCCTATAACTGTCTGTGCTACCCAGGGTTTGAACTCACTCATAATAATGATTGCTTGGGTAAGTACTTCATTCAGTCTTTTATTGCTTCTATTTCATTTCCACACAGTGTGCTGAAATAAAAAACAAAACTAAAGACCAAAAAAAAATTATATTACTGAAATTGCAAATATGTGCCAAAAGATATATAATATCATTGACTGGTTTCTAGTTAACTGATACCACAGTATTGGCCTAAATTGTCACAAGACAATATACGCTTGAACCCTTTTGTCAGTCAACCAATCAATTCAGGAAAAAAGGTCATTCAGATCACAGTAAACATATTGGGACTGATTTATGGTTTGGGGTATTTGTATTCCCTTAATGAGATCAAAAATAGACCATTGTCTCAATGTTATTATAAGTATTTCATTTAAATCCATTCTGGATTATTTACATTCAAGTACCAGTAGCCGCCTACTTCCACTTGTCATGGCTTGACATTTCATTTTCCATCAGGTTTTGAAGCCAAGATGCCTTCCCCCACTCCAAAAAAAAAAAGAATGGTGACTAGGTTTCTAGATTAGCCCTCAGAAATCTCTCCTATGCGCAGCACAGGACTTTAGCCTTTGGCCCACAGCAACATACAAATGTGAAATGGAAACTGATAGTGAGTGGGAGAGGATCCTGAAGTAGTTGGAGGAGAGAATAAGAGAAATGACAGCAAACGTTTATTCCTTGTTTACCACGTGGCAGGAACTGCATGGGTAGTTTACAGCATAATGTGTTGTGTTTCGCATGGCCCTGCAAGGTATGTGGAAGAACTTAGGTTTTCTACCATTGTGGGACTGTATCAGAGCTCATCCCCACCTCCTCATTTAACCTAACATAAGTCCCTCTCTGTTTTTTTTATTTTTCAAAATTCCACACTTGTGAAAAAAAATAGAGCTAATTGGACATTTTATTTAACTGCTGCCTTCTTGACTAGTTTCTTAGAGCCTTTGTACAGTCAGGGAGAACTAAAAAATACGGACATGGCTCTGATCAAAGTACAATCTTCAACCAACCCAGGAAATTACCCAAATGTAGTCAACTCTAAACTTAAATGAAAACTTAACAGTTAGTGTATTTTTTCTTTAAATTATGTATTATGTCAGCAATTCCAGTGTTTTTAATATCATTGATTTTCCTGTAATAAATAAGCTCATTTATTTGTTCTCTGAATATGGTCAGCTTAGCTCCAGGTAAAGTATCTGAAAATTAGGCAGTCAGATTAAATCACACATATCCCCCAGCCTGTAGGAAAATAAATATTTTTCAGTTAGAAAGAATGGAAAGCTTCACCTTAAACCTTGATTTTTATCTGGTTCTAAATTTATGAGTTATATTAATATCAAAAATGAAAAAAAAGTATCTTTATGGTTGAAAAATAGTAGGAATCTATGGGATCCTATTAATTAAATGATCCTTATGATATGTGCCATTTTTGTCTGTTGATGAGGAATTGTAATGTGGGATTTCTTATAAATGCAATAAGTATGTTTTTAAGTAGTGACTTGTGAAACAAGTGTTAAGAGCTCTTTCTGAAAAACGGACTCCTGTTTGCTTACAGACATAGATGAGTGCAGTTCCTTTTTTGGTCAGGTGTGCAGAAATGGACGGTGTTTTAATGAAATTGGCTCCTTCAAGTGTCTGTGCAACGAAGGTTATGAACTTACCCCAGATGGCAAAAACTGTATAGGTAAGTATCTAAATAACAAGCAGTCTTTATGGTGATTTTTTTTTGTTTTTTGTTTGTTTGTTTGTTTGGTAAAATGATGATGTGTACCTCCCCTCCTTTCACTTTAGAATTCATTAATATTTCATTTAATCATCAGATCACATGATCAAGATAAACTATGATGGAAAATTTTAGCATAAGGTATCAACAATGGGAATATCTCATAGGCAATGTGTTTACTGGGGACAGAGCTTGAGGCTGTCCATGTCTTAAGAAAAGTAGGCAAAGGAAACAAATCAAGAAAATTAGCCACTTGCCAAATAGGAAATATCCAAGATGTCGGAAGAGTATCTCTGGGAATATGTGTTCATGGTGACCCAGTAGATCAGAGGACTTGTGAGTTCATGTTAATATCATTTGGCAGACAGATAAATGTATGCAACAATTATCTCATGCTTAAATTATTTTTTCTCTTCTTTTTCTCTAAAGACACTAATGAGTGTGTCGCCCTTCCTGGCTCTTGCTCTCCTGGTACCTGTCAGAATTTGGAGGGATCCTTCAGATGCATCTGTCCCCCAGGGTATGAAGTAAAAAGCGAGAACTGCATTGGTAAGACTAACATTTATTCTGAGGCCCACAGGTAGCTCAGTATAGTAAGACACGGTGGAGACTCTGGAAGCATACTAAGTGCCAACCATTGCAAGCATGCTGACCTAAGGAATTAAACATATCGCTGCCTATGTCTGTTTTACTGAACCATCAGAAATGATGGTGAGAATAAAAAACTTGGGGATGTAGGATTTTTTCATCACCAGAAGTCTAATGCTAGTCAAAGAATTTTCAGCATACGCTAATCTTTTTTTCAAATGTCAACAGAGACTTTCAATGAATTTAAAGAGCGTCTACAAAAATTGTAATCTTTGACACCCAGTTTTAAAACAGCTATTAAAGGTGTCTAGAGTCTTAGAAATGTGAAGCAGAAAAATCTTGACAATGCTGTTGAGACATTCTTTTCCTTGGGAAGGCCTCATGTCAGAGCAGAAAATATTAATCCATTTGTCATAACAGATGTTTTTCTGTTGAAACTCTTCCAGCACACATGAACTCTGTAACCGCATCAAAAGTGGGTCCTTGAATTGCCTAGTGGACATGATGAAGTCCCACTTTTTTTACAGTTCACTTTATTTCACTTTTATACAAATTATTTTTTACAGCCTCGTTGAAATTCAGAAGCACCAGCATCTTAGTGTGGTTTTTCTAACGTGAAAAGATGCTAAGGATATTTTTTTGCCTTTGAGTTATCCAATTTTTTATAATTCTGTCACCCTTGGCAAGATTCTACCTAAAGATATATCATTCTACTGTTCATATTTAAAGGAATTAAATAGGGCAGAAGGAAGCAGTTTACTTCATAGAATTTAATTATTCTTCAGACCACATAATTAGATATCATGAGTATCCCCTAGTCATTCTGATTTGTATAGTTCGTTATAAGATTGTCTAGTGTTTTTAATATTTAAAAATTAATAAACAATAATACTAGAATCATCTCAGTAAGAAGTTTCTTGAAAAGTTTAAGACCCTGTTGTTCTTCCATTTTCTTTTCTCATGCTCAATCTTGATTCTTCTTTGTCTCTGTGATCCTTCTCTTTATGGAATGATAATTAAAGTAGTGTGTCAGCCACTAGGAGGGAAATAGAAATACATATGCCTCCTTGTATGAGGCAATCTTGGCTACCTGTCCTCTTAATGAAAGTATGGATATATTTTATTAAGATATCATATATTATTATTTATTAAGTTTCAGAAATATTTCCTTTTCCTTTATCTGTCATTAGCAATGACACTAGTTTGCATCTCTGAAAAAATGGTTTTAATTTATTACTTTTTTTTTTTTTGAGATGGAGTCTCACTCTGTCACCCAGGCTGGAGTGCAGTGGCACTATCTTGGCTCACTGCAATCCCCACCTCCTGGATTCAAGCAATTCTCCTGCCTCAGCCTCCGGAGTAGCTGGGATTACAGGTGCCCACCACCATGCCTGGCTAATTTTTGTACTTTTAGTAGAGACGGGGTTTCACTATGTTGACCAGGCTGGTCTCGAACTCCTGACCTCAAGTGATCCACCCGCCTCAGCCTCCCAAAGTGTGAAAAAATGTTTTTTAATTAACTTACTTCACTATAAGAAGATTTTCTTCAGACTAGTATCCTTTCTACCAATGTTTCCCAGATGACATTCTAACATGACCACACACACACACATACATCAATATGTGTATACATACCCTGCACAGATATAAATTCATTCCTACGTTTAGTGGGTATTACAGTGAACATTTGGCACCTTTCTAGGTGCTGGAAATACAGGAACATCATCTTTGCTTTGGGGTAGCTTGCTACCTAAGGGGAGAGACCTATTTTGTAAATAAACCTGTTCTGTGAAGACGTCCTTATAATACAATATGACAGACACTGTACTGGAGGTCCATTCAGGAGATGGGAGCACCACAGGAGGTTAGGGATCATTGTGGTAGTTGTGAGAGGGTAGCAGTTCAAGAAAGCCTGTCACAGAGGATCAATGATTGTGTAGGTCACTCTTAAGTGTTGGATAGGAATTTCCTGATCAACCAAAGAAAGAGAACGGAAGAGGCTATTTGGAAATGTAGGTAGCATGAGCACAATAAGGAGCATAGAATGGCTGGCTCAGAAGACTGAATTCAGGCCTGCGGTCAGTATGGAGCCATTGCAGGAGTTGTTGTATTTTTTTGTTTTTTTTTGTTGTTGTTGTTTGAAGGGGTGGGTTGGTTTCTGCAGTTTTTTGTCATTTTATAGAAGGGCTGTGATGACTCTTTTGTTAAACTTCTCCCAACATGAACTGAGAACTTGTATGTGCCATATACCATGCTAGAAGCTGAAGGTTCAACCGTGAGCCAGACAGACATGTCATGTCCTCATGGAGCTTACATTCTAATGTACCTGAAAAGTAATATTTTTTTCATGTGGTTAAAACATTCCATTAAATAAGTACTTCCCACAAAAAATGACGGAAAATCACTAGTGAGGCACACATGCTTATTTATTTTCAGGAAGTGTTCTGGGGAAGAGGGGAAATGATAACTCTGTCAAAATATGTCTCAGCCCTCCAGTTCCATAGGCACAGATTTTCAAATGTTATCAGATGGACGTTTTAGAAAGGCACCCCTGGTGGCAAGGTGACAAGAAGAAGACAGGGAGATGTAGACATCAGTTGAGAGACTGGTGGCAAATGATGATGGCTGTGGAAGTCCTAAGAAGGTAGAACTGGCTGCCACGTTCTGCTTGCATGTGGAGTGAAAAAAGGAGAGAAATAGGGGTGACTTGGGGATCACAATTTGGATTACTGAGAGAGAGATATCAGGGAGACGGGGACCAGTTCGTAGAACATTTGGCCACATGGAGCCTGCAATGCCCATGAGACGTGGAGTTGTTCATGTCAGGTAGGCAGGTAGACATACATACACCCCTAAAGATCAAAAACAGGAAGGTGGACATGGACTTGGGACTCTCTGGCACATGGTTGGTTGAAATCGAATATAACTTTTGACTTCTGAAGCAATAATAGTTTATTTTTATGAATAAATTAAACATACAACATAATGTCATCTCTTGTCTGAAATATCAACTGGCTAGTGGACTATGCTAGTATGGACAGTTGTTTATTTTCAAGTGTTGAATGACTAATAAATACTCCCCCTGTTCTGCAGATATAAATGAATGTGATGAAGATCCCAACATTTGTCTTTTTGGTTCCTGTACTAATACTCCAGGGGGCTTCCAGTGCCTCTGCCCCCCTGGCTTCGTACTATCTGATAATGGACGGAGATGCTTTGGTAAGATTTGGAATGACTTCACTGTCACAGTTCACCCTTAGAAACTTTAAAGCTGGATTGTAAACCATCATGCTGGTATTAGTCCTGACAAAATAAATGTCTCTGCTAAAATACATCTGCAAGTTAAAAATTTAGGTCTCAAACATACGCAGTGAACAATTTTTAAGGTACTTTGAATTATTGCCACTGTTTCTACATTTTTATAAACATTTTTACTAAAAGAAAAATTCTTATTCTGATTTATCAGAATGACTATGTTAATTTTGTTGTTGGCATAGCTTTTTTATATATTGGTGTATGCGTTGCTTTTGGTGTGATGTAACTTACTGAAAGTTACCTCAATTGTTTTTCTTAGGCTATCACACAACAGTGAGAAAAGAGTGGAAATCATTTTAATACTGAGCATGATTTCTCGAATTTCCTTAGCACATTATAAAAATATTTTAAGCATATTAAAAAATTAAATAATTTTGTAGCCAGGTCAATCTAAATTGGCAAATGAAATCAGCAATTGAAGATTTCCAGACCTGTCTTAACTGTTGATCTAGTCTGCATCGCGTGTTCTACAATGAGAAATGTTCTGTCCAAACAGTGTTACAAAATAATTCCATCTGTAATATTTGCTTTTTTGATTAGATACTCGCCAGAGCTTCTGCTTCACAAATTTTGAAAATGGAAAGTGTTCTGTGCCCAAAGCTTTCAACACCACAAAAGCAAAATGCTGCTGTAGTAAGATGCCAGGAGAGGGCTGGGGGGACCCCTGTGAGCTGTGCCCCAAAGACGATGAAGGTAAGAGCAATGACATCAAACAGCACTTTGTGTACCAGTTTTTGAATATTTGCCAGAGTGGCTTTAACCATGTAATTTATGAATATTTTGAGGGTGAGGTCATCTCCTTGCATATAAGTTTTGATGGTTCATTGAACAACCTAGCCTGAGAAACTTCTTTCAGCTTTTGAATAAGACATGTGTGAGCACAGGTGGTGTTACCCTTTTATTTCATTCCCCACCTCCAAGGTTAGTATTACTTGCTTTCAGAAGTATGAATTTGAGAAGTCCAAGGCAGGAGAAAGAAGGGAATGGAAATTATATTCCGAGTTGCTGCAGGAGTCCTATGTGGGCATTGTATCGCAGGCCGTGGCTCTCAGAATGTTACATTAAATTCTGAGAAGCTGAGTCAGCACAATGGCCCTTTACAGGAAAAGATCAATAGCCTCAGGTCTCGTTGGCATGCATAAATTATAGGATAAATCCCAGCAAACTCCAGCTGACTTGGCCTCTAGGTTAGGGATAGCTTCTGAGTGTGATGGGCAGGGAAGGTCTCTTTAGCTGCTCAGCTTTAAATGAGCAAACAGAAAGAACCAGGAGCACTGAGCAGGTGGCACCCTAGAAGGTGGCCCTCACTAAATATGCTTTTGAACTAAATCATAAAAATAAAAGACTCTTGTTATAGACAGCTTTGTAACGGAAACATAAGTGTAATTTCATGTATATTGTTCATCCTTTCTTAAGTTCTCTGATAATTTCAAGTCTTCAATAATGGAGAATTTGTATTTTTCTTTGTAGTTGCATTTCAGGATTTGTGTCCATATGGCCATGGAACTGTCCCTAGTCTTCATGATACACGTGAAGGTGCGCTTTGATATATTTTATTTCTGTATTCTTATTTAATACAAACATATTATTTTACATTTATTTTATAACTCATGCTAACTTTTCTATATAACATATAGTATATTGTATTTAATGGACATATATAACCCTTATTTTGTATCATATACATTATACCTATATCATAAGACTATATCATGATATATGAAATACATTACATATTTCTCTGACAAAAGAAGTATTTACAACTCTGTGTTGAATAGACATACACAGTATTGGCATATCTTTTTATTTATTTATTTATTTATTTATTTATTTATTTTGAGATGGAGTCTCACCTGTCACCCAGGCTGGAATGCAGTGGTGTAATCTAGCTCACTGCAACCTCCACTTCCTAGGTTCAAGTGATTCTCCTGCCTCAGCCTCCCCAAGTGGCTGTGATTACAGGTGTGCACCACCACACCTGGCTAATTTTTTTTGTATTTTTAGTAGAAATGGGGTTTTGCCATGTTGCCCAGGCTGGTCTTCAGCTCCTGACCTCAGGTGATCCACCTGCCTCAGCCTCCCAAAGTGCTGAGATTTGCAGGCGTGAGCCACCACGCCCAGCCGGCATATCTTTTTATATGAGGAAATTAACGGGCAGTTCTATATTTTAGATGTCAATGAGTGTCTTGAGAGCCCAGGCATTTGTTCAAATGGTCAGTGTGTCAACACTGACGGATCTTTTCGCTGTGAGTGTCCAATGGGCTACAACCTTGACTACACTGGAGTACGCTGTGTGGGTGAGTGTTGGCTCCACACTATAGAGATTTTAAAGTTCTATTTTATTTCTCATATTCAGTAAAAGGTCTCTCAGGCACCCTGGGTGATGTTAGGATTTACAAATCCGGGATAAATAGCTAGTAGTGGCACCTTCTTCACCAGTCTTACATTTTCCAGTCAGACCTGATTTACGTGAAGATGGAGAGAGTTACCAACCTCTGTCTTCAACCAAACATACAAAATCTTATGTGTCCTAGAGACTTACAATTGCCAAAATTTCTCATTGGACATGAAATCCATTTTACTCTGTGCTCTTCCATGCCTGCTTTTGAAGCAGAAGACCACATCCTTCTTCTGAATTTGTCATCTTTAGGGCAAGTATTGCTGCCTGGGGGCCAGAGCATTGCACACTGATCCTTCAGATCCTCTGCACTGCATAACAGCCAGCCAGCCAAGGCCCAAGGGATGCCAGGGTTACATGTGCCCTTCTCAGATCCTGGAAATGGGTGAGGGCCAAGCGTGGGTCTTCCTGGGCATGCTCCTGTTAAACTAAAATGTCATTGTGGCACTTTCTTGTTATTCTTTTCTCAGATACTGATGAGTGTTCAATTGGCAATCCGTGTGGAAATGGTACATGCACCAATGTTATTGGGAGTTTTGAATGCAATTGCAATGAAGGCTTTGAGCCAGGGCCCATGATGAATTGTGAAGGCAAGTGATCTGTGTCTTAAATATTACTTCTTCTTGACATAGAAAGTTTTTAATATCTCGATATTTATTTATATAGTTTCTGGTATTCTGCTGGTGAGCATATGGTGGGCTTTTTTGTTTTTTGGGTTTTTTGTTTGGTTTGTTGGTTTTTAGTTTTCCTTTAGTACAGTTACAATAGCTGCTGTAAAGCCCTTGTCTGATCATTCCAGCATCTGGGTCATCTCAGGATTGGCCTCTCTTGATTGTCTATTCCCTTGAAATGGAGTCACGGTTTCCTGCCTTTTCAGTATATTTGTTAATGTTGGATTTATATTCTGGATATTGTGAAAGATATGCTTTGAAATCAGTTATATTACTCTGAAGAATATTGATGTATTTGTCTTAGCAGACAGTCATCTCTAGTTGGCACAATAGCAGACTCTCAGGCTTGAGAAGGGCGATGGCTCATCTATCAGTTTGTTAAAACCTACTCACTAGCATTCTTGATTTTGCCCCACACATGCATAGTACAGTCATGCCACTTGAGCTGACTAGATGAAAAACACATAGTGTTTCTCCTTCCCTGGCCTTCTTCTTTCCAGGGTTCCCCTCTCTTTAGCAGACTTGGTTGCCCTGAGATTCCCTCCCCTGGTTCCTCTGGATGGAATCTCAGAAAGTTTCTACTGGAGAGTTAGCTACCAGATGACAGCACTGCCAGGCCATGGTCATCTGGAGGGTAATTTCAGAAAGAAAGAAGCCAAATCAATGTGAAATTGCTCCCTACTGGTGGTTTGCTCTGACTTTCAGCTCACCACTAAAAACTTCAGGTAGTTTTTATATTCTTTCCAGAGTTTATAGCTGTTATTTTTGAAAGATGAGTTTGTTAGGTACTGAATTCTGCATACCAGATGTGTAATAAGTTCTACTATTCTATTGCTTTCTGTATGACCGCCAAGTAAATGACATCAACATCTAGTTATATAAATAATTAGAACTCTAAGCTGAGCACATGCCTATCCATTTCTTTGGTCAGATATCAACGAATGTGCCCAGAACCCACTGCTGTGTGCTTTCCGCTGCATGAACACGTTTGGGTCCTATGAATGCACGTGCCCAATTGGCTATGCCCTCAGGGAAGATCAAAAGATGTGCAAAGGTAAGGCCACAGACATGGGAGTAGTTTGAACCTTATTTGTCATGCTGGAGATACATTTTAATAATTTTACAGTTCTCAACTAATTTCTTCTAGAGCTTTACAGAAATATACATATGACAGCATTTTGCTAGTGGATTTCCATACCTAGATAACAAGACACATGATGGTATTTTTGTAAAATCAAGTCAGAGATAAGGTGGGTTGAGAAGCCCACTATTGTCACACTCTTGGATTCTTATTAAAGCAAAGATTGCCCTTCCCTGAACTTCTTATCACTATGAGCAGTACTGAAACTTACTCATCTGGAATATAGCCAGTAGCTGACAACAGCTGGGCTTCTCCTTTCTCTGTCCCACCATAAGATTACATGTTAAGTGTCAGAAGACCACACCTATGACTTAAAAGTACTGAACTACAGCTTGCTCCAGATAATTTCCTATTTTTGTTTTTTGTTCTAGATCTGGACGAATGTGCTGAAGGGTTACATGACTGTGAATCTAGGGGCATGATGTGTAAGAATCTCATCGGCACCTTCATGTGCATCTGCCCTCCTGGAATGGCCCGAAGGCCTGATGGAGAGGGCTGTGTAGGTAAGCGGTAAGGGAAGGTGTCTGCTTATGTAATGCCTCCACTCC
Organism: Macaca nemestrina; assembly: GCF_043159975.1. Classification (NCBI taxonomy): domain Eukaryota; kingdom Metazoa; phylum Chordata; class Mammalia; order Primates; family Cercopithecidae; genus Macaca; species Macaca nemestrina. The sequence continues at coordinate 52,110,140 of NC_092130.1, forward strand.
CAGCCTACTTAATGGCACTGCTCCCACCTCATCTTAACTGCAAGCGAACTATTTTTCCAGATGTGTTAAGGCAGTGGTACAGCTAGCTTTCTTCCATCTCAGGGTCTCTGCTAATATAATAGGTTCTGGATTGTGGCACTTATGCCTGCTCAAGAATACCTGCCCTTTTGATTTTTCATATTTTAAAGAAAATTGTAAATAAAACTATATGTGTTCTGTAGGTACATATGTAACCAAGTAAATATATAGAAAAATATTTAAAAAGATAAACTAGGGTGGTTCTTCTATTAATTCATAGAAGGAATTACTGCTAGGGAAGACATTGAGATTAGAAGTAACTAGTCTGAGGTGATTTTAGATTTAAAATCTGTCAATTTTAATTTTTTCACAAAAGAGTGAGTTTCTGAACTATTCTGAATTACATGTGTCATAAAAAATAATATATGCAACAAATTATAATTGGATTTTTTAGTTTCTTTCTTTTCTTCATTTGTTAGATATTTCATTCAAATACAGTACTTAATAAAGTTAAAAATAGACCTACATAGATGTAGTTATGTGGTGGTTCTTTCAAAAACACTATTCTTCCAAGATCTGTTATCTCAGAAGATTAACCTAAACTCCTAAGTCATAGTGTGTGTTCCTCCAAGTCTAGCACAGGGCAAAATGCTAATAACTATGTATAGAAGAAAGGAAATCAGCATTGTTAATCATCCTGTCTTCTTACTGTACATGAAATTTATTTTCATTTATTTCTCTTTTAATTTATTTGAATGAAAATAATGCATGTATGTGCTGTTTAATCAGAGATTGGCTAAAATACTTAGAAATGTGTTTTAATTTTTAGGCATATAAATTTCTTATTTTTATAACTAGCTGAATTTTATACTATCTTTATTACATTTGAAGATGTGTTTTTAGGGTGGAGGGAGTAAGCACTGTGACCAGATTAAGAACACAGGTTTCTGGTTGTGGATCTGTCATAAATGATCTAGATGACTTGAAAGTGATTCAGTTCCCTGTTCCTCAGTTACTTCATCTGCATACAGTGAGAAACCTAGTCTGCATGATTGATAGGAGTGGTGGTGGCGTGTGTTGGGGAAGGGTGTATCTGCTCTAGCTCTTAACATTCTGTCATCCTCTGAACTTACTTTTTCAAAGAAAAGACCCAGGGCAGCATTCTACACTTGTATTCTTTTCATTGTTAAACAGCACTACAAAAGGTACAGGTTCTGAAACTTTTCTGATCCTCAAGCTTTTCATTATACCATGCTGACAGCTGAAATGTCTGTCTGAAAAATTTTTTTGATCATCACAAAACTCTTTGTAGAACACTTTCATGCAAACAATATGTTTTCACAACTAGCAATTCCAGTTTAAAAACAGCAAAAATATTATTACAAACAAAAAGTATTTACAAAAGTCAGGATGAAAAATAAAGCCACAAAAACAATCAATAAAAATGCCAATGCATGAAATTGGAATCAAACAGAATTAGCCAAAAGAGTCGATTGCAGCAGAAACTAAAAGCATTACAGTTAAGGGAAATTATGCAGGAAATCTAAAACCTCTTTAATGAAAACCGTAAACCTAATCAGAGATGGAAACTTGACTATGCAATATATTATGCCTCAGTAATTATTTCTTAAACAAATAAATGAATCAAGAAATCTGATAAGTAGAACATTGTTTTACCAAGATCATTAAATTTTCTTCTTTAGACTTTGGCAGACTGTCCCAATTTTTGAAAGTTTATCCAACCATCTTTGATTAGAAGATCATAGACATAAGCAAATGAGAAAAGTATGGAGTGTTTTTGTAGACCCATTTCTACACTGCAGTGTGAAGATAGGTAGACACAAACGAGAAAATACTGAGATGCTATTTAATTATCAACAAACTAGTCTCCTAGACATGGCAGCTGCCAGAGGTGTAGCAGGAAGAGGAGAAGCAGCAACTATCAGAGATTCTAAGGCTTTAAGAACTTTGTCAGAGACACATGACTCCCTAAATTACCTGGAAGCCCGAGCGTAGTGCCCCAAGGATAGAGAGCATGACAGATTTGGTAAGAAGATGTTCATACAACAAATATGAATTGAAACTACACATTAGGCCCAGTGTAGCACCTGTGACCTGCTACACTATTTTTCAGCAAGTAGCTGAACTGGAGAAAATTGTTCAAAGATGAATAATTACACAAGACCAGTGTAGCTGAAGTTTGTGCAGGAGAGTGGCATGAAGTGGGTCTAAAGGTAGGCAGATGCCTTGGAAAGGAATTTGGTTTTATGCTCAAAGTGTTATGGCAGAGTGACTCGGAGTATGGGCCCTGGGGATGGACTATAAATGTTAGCAATCTAGGTTCATATCTGCTAGCTCTGTGACCCTGGGCAAGTTGGCTTAAATATGTGCCTCAGATTCCTCATGTAAAAACAAATAGGAATTTTGAGCACAATTTCATAGGATTATTGGGAGGGTTAAATTTAAAAATTCACGTGAAACCCTTAGTACAGTGCTTGGCATAGAGTAAAATTTCAATTAAGTATTAGTTGTTGTTATTTTCTATTTTACATTTTTAAAGATATCTGGCTGCCTTATAGGTAATGGATTTTAAGGAGGTGGTAGCAGAAACAAGAGTTTCATTTAGGTGACCATCTTAAACATCCAGATGAGAGAAAAAGGAGGCTCAGATTAGGGCCACCGTAGTGTGGAAAAGGAGTGGACAGATTCAGAAAATGTGTTGGAAATAATCAACAGATTGGATTGCTGATGGATTGATTGAATATGTATAAAAGATAAGTCCCAGGATTTTTGCTTGAGCAACTAAAGTAAATTAGCTTACTATAATAATTTACTTGATGCTACTATTAGCTGATATGGAAAAGATTGTAAGAAACAGGTTTGGTTGGGGACACAGAAGAATGAAAGTTCTATTTTGGTTGTGTTCAGTGTCAGATACGTACTAGATTTCCAAGTGGGAACATCAAGTCAGCAGACATATTCATGAGCCATAGATGTAAATTGCTAGCAAATAGTGTTTGAAAAATTATGGGATTGACTGAGAACACCGAGAGAGAGATCCTGGAGAGTAGAAGGAGCAGGGCTCCTTCCCAGGAGACTGGACTGTGGTTGTTCCAGTATTTAAAGTGACTAAAAATAGTAGGAGACTAAGAAAGAGTAGCCAGCAAGATAGGAAGTTCTCCATGTCCGTGTGGTGTCCTGAGAACTAAAGTGGCCGTTTTTGTATGATGCTACTAAGATGTAGAGTAACATAGAGTTGTAATTAGATTTGGTGACTTCTTCAGGAAGTTTCAGTGGAGCACACGACATTAAGGAAACAATCAGTGATAAGGAAGCGGAATTTATTGTCATAGATCATTCTTCCAGAAATTTTATTCTGAAAAGGAATCAATACATATGGCAGCAGCTAGAGGGGTAATAGGTGAATAAGAGAGTTCTTTGTATTGTTTCAAGACGAAAGTTACTAGAGAATTTATGCTGAGGGAATGATTCCTTGAAAAGGGAGTATTGTGAAATCTGGGAAGGCAATCTAGAGTACCAGTATAAGAGCTGGCCTCAGAGAAAAAACAAAGATAGTTTAGCTGTTGGAAGAGGACAAAGGGTTGAAAGTGAGGGTACAGCCAGGTGGTTCACAGCGGAGAGATGTCTGATGTGTCTGAGTGTGTGTAGTGTCATTTTAGAAAATGGGAGTGTGAAGATACTAAGAAGCATAGCAGGATTGTTGAGGGAGGATCACGTACCCATTTGAGATTTGAGTCTTGAGTCTTGAGTCTCATTAAAATGAGGCCTGTTTTCCTCTAGCCTGTCATGCTGCACTGGATTGGACATAGAGTAGCTAGAAGTAGGGGCGCATTGGGCAAGAGTGATGGACAATGGAAAGGTCAGTAATTGGCAATCCTGATGCAGCCCACAAATTATCAAAGGGTAGAAAGTACAATGCTGGAAATCAACATTATTTAGATAGAGCAACATCACTCCAAGATATACCCTATTGAAGTTACAAATTTCAACAGAAAAAAAAAAATCAGGCCTTTTTTTTCAACCTCTTCTCAGTAATTCTTAATGCCAATGTCAATAAAGCAAAATTAATCTAAGAATTTGAAGCACAAATTATGTACTACAGCAGAAGCTTTATTATACATAATCAAACTTGGAAGAACTCAGGCAGTATATGCTGAGTTCTTCCAAGAATGCTTTTAGTTCAAGAGCCCTTTTTGAAAAAAAATCATTCAGACAAATCAAATATAATTCAAAATCAGGGTGAATTACATTAAGGATAGGATTAGATCAAGGCAACAGACCTTGCACCCTCCGATTCTAGAAATAATAAACTAAAAAACTTTTTAATTCATAACTCATTACTTTCGTATATACCTTTAAATTTCTGAAGTAAGTGGTTTTTTTCTCAAAGAGGAAAATAAATCGCAGGAGGCACATCATGGTGAATTTCAAAACACTAAGAAGAAAATGAACATCCTTAAAACTTCCAGAGAGAAAAACCAGATTTCCTAAAACTGAACAGTAACACTGGGTTAAAATAAATAAATAAATATAGGAGCAATATTTTGAAAGCATTCTAAGGGAAAATAATTTTGAACTAAAATTCTGTATTCAAATCAAGTATGAAAACAAAAGAAGACATGGTTGGAAATCTGTTTTAGAATACGTATACCCCTCTTAAATAATTACTGAACTACATATGCTAATTTTTTTAATTAATTCAAGAGGAAGCAATAATGTAAGTGGAACAATGGTCAGCCAAGAAACCAGTAAGCCTCATTAACTTAAACAGACGCTGATGGCACACTAAAAATTAACAAACCAAAACTTCTAGATAACATCAACATGGCAGGTGGTTCAGGGAGAGAGCAGAGATAAGGAAATTTATGCAGAGTGCTTACTGTGGCCCACAGCTTTCAAAACGGATACTTCTTGGCATTGATAGAAAATTATTCATTAAGAATGTGTATTGAAGTTGTTCAGTGGTTTCCACTGTAAGAATAGAAAGAAGACTGTACCTTCCAAATATGAGTTCAGAGGGAAAAGGAGGGCATAGGAAGAGGACAATCACACAATAAATATAAAACAATATAAAATGGCAGGTAAGACTCTAAACACATCAGTAATCATGACAGACGTAAGTGGTTTAAATTGCTGGTTAAAAGATAAATGTGTTTTTAAAAATTCAGCTAGGTTCTCTTTAATAGAATTGTAGTACCAAAATTGAAATCTGAGATAGGTTGAAAATAAAAATATTCAAGGCAAATGCTAATAAAGGCAAAGTGCATGCAAATATAAGTGGCAGTAAATTTAAGAAGTGTTTAAGTATAAACATGAAAGGAGCAAATTATCAAAAAGGCGTAATTGTCATGTGCTCTCTTACGCTTCTAACAACATAGCTTTGAAAAAATCTCAAACAAAATTTACAGAACATCAAAAAAGCCCAAAAAGTAAGGACATAGAGAATTTTAATAAAAACAATTTTGTTGAAGTAGGTTTATTTATCACCAACCAAAAGAGCAGTATTACTTAAATTTCCTGTCCCATGAACTACCCTCACAGACCACAGTTGTTCCTGTGATTTTACTCAAAACCAATTTAGGAGCTTGTCCTTTATTCCTGGCCTGTGTGGCTTTTACTCTACTCATCATCCCTACCCAATACCCACCACCCCTCTCCCCACCCTTTCTCCAATATCACAGAAACTGAATTCTTTTCCCCAGAGTTCCCATCCTTGCCTCGTGTCTCAGGGCAATTCTATCCCTTTTGGAGGCCAATTTCCAATTCTATATATTAACACCATCCCTCCTCTGCAGAGGATAAAGAAAAGAAAGAAGAAGAAAACGTTATCTTAAGAAAGAACCCACCTAGAAGGATGAAGTAAAGCTAAAAATATATTAATATTCACACATTACCATTTTTAATCTCATCATATTAGTATTTTGGCAAAGAAGTGTTAAATAAGATATAACCCATTAGGAGATAGCTTGTAAATTATAATTTTACAGTTTTCTCATTATTCATATTGTTTGTTTTCCTAAAGATGAAAACGAATGCAGGACCAAGCCAGGAATCTGTGAAAACGGACGTTGTGTTAACATTATTGGAAGCTATAGGTGCGAGTGTAATGAAGGATTCCAGTCAAGTTCTTCAGGCACTGAGTGCCTTGGTAAGTTGACATCCAAATATTTTATACTTGGTAGATAAAACATCTGTTCGTGATGTCATCACAGAAGAGCTCCACATATATATTCTTGTCTGCTAAACAAATCCCCCAATCTCAATAATCCACATGCTTCTTCCTAAAGGTGCACAGCTATTAAAATGATATATTTGTTCATGTGTGTGTTATATGCACATCTATGTGTAATGTAAATAACAATCTTAAATAGTCTTTCCAAAATTAAGATTAATTAAGCTCTTTGGAAAATTTGGCTTCAGTAAAACTTACATCAGAGGACGACTTAATTCCCAAAGAAAATATTTGCAATATGAGGTAAGTTCTGCCACAATTAATGCAAAATAAATGCCATATTTCAAAAATGCAGGGAAGGTTAATTTTTATATTGTGGTACAGAAAAAAAAATGCTTTACAAAACTTTTTATGGGAAATACGAGTCTCAGACATTATATTGTATTTTAATGCTAAAATGCATGCATTATAAATCATTGTAGTTAATTATGGCAGCTGTAAAAAGTGTGCTATAGTAAAATTCAAGGTAAACAAAGAAATAAGAGCAGTAAACTGACTCATCACTTGATTTAGGAGTATTTCAACTATATCAGATTTTTTGCTGAACAATGTCATATGCTTCAAATTCTAAGAAATTTTTGATCAAGAAAACATTTTTTTGTTTATTGTTATATCCAATCTATACCTTTACTAACTTCAGTCTTTTAGGAAATAGGAAAAGTAACCTACATATAAAGTGTAATTTTCTGTTCATGTTATTAACAGTTTTGCTAGGATTGTTTATAAAACTATATTAAAGATTTAATTGACTTTTATATCAGAAAAAATGTTTATATTTTTAAAAAATCTACTCAGTCCAAGTGTTTGAACAGTCTCTCAGATGTAGAAAATATGAGATATCAGATTGAATAAGTACCAAGCTCATAAAATATAGTCTAGAATTTGCTTTCCAGAAACTAATCCTGGCACTCATTTGCTTATTTAAACGAAAATAATTTAATTTGATTTTCCTTTCCCTTCTATTCTACAGAAATGGTAGTTCACTATCATTTAGTTGGCAATGGATTAGAGGAAAAAATTTATCTATTTCTAAATTAGAGTATCACTTTTTGTCAAATTTAATAAACTGTAGTCTGTAGTGAAAGAATATGTTATGAACTTAACTGTCAGCAAAACTTTGTAATCATTAAGCTGTCTTAATTATTCCTAAGGAGGAAATTCTTGACTGCCCTGCTTAATTTGAAAGCCAGCATAATGAAATGTCAGTTCCGCATCCTTAACTCTTTCTACTTTGCTATTTCAGACAATCGGCAGGGACTCTGCTTTGCAGAGGTATTGCAGACAATATGTCAAATGGCATCCAGCAGTCGCAATCTCGTCACTAAGTCAGAATGCTGCTGTGATGGTGGGCGAGGCTGGGGCCACCAGTGTGAGCTTTGCCCACTTCCTGGAACTGCCCAGTACAAAAAGATATGTCCTCATGGCCCAGGATATACAACTGATGGAAGAGGTAAGGAGATGAGGAAATTTATTCATATAATCAACACATTGAATTTTATGAATTCAGATAAATGTGAAGTAAAAGTGAAAAATTGATACAGTAAAAAGAATAGCTAAAATGTTTATACTTTGATATTTAAATTTGATGTGTGTTTTCATATATATGTATATAGAAAGAATAATCTTTGCTAATGCTTTAGAGATTTTAAGAGTTATTCTTCCTATCAGACCTAAGGGGTAGAATGTATTACTCCCATTTTAGCAAATGAGGCAAATGAAGCACAAAGCTAAGGTAACATTAAGTAATTTTCCCGAGATCACACACTTTTTAAGGGATGGACCCAGGAATGGAACACATCTGTCTGACCCAAAGACCATGCTTATAACCCCCAAACTATACTTGCCTTATTTAAATAAATATTGCTTATTTGAATGCACACAGGGACTTATTCTATCTGCAGTGTCTTTACAGACTAGCAAGTCTCATAACTGATTAGTCCTTTCCATTCCTTGTACAACCAACTGATATATTAATGTCCTAAAAACATACAACTTTCCTCCATTTACTGTATGAATTCCCAACCTTGTGCATGACAACTTTGCTAACCAAAGCCTTTCTTCACAAAGCTTTTCTTCAGAGTCTATTGCAAATGTGAATTTGAGGCCAATCCAAGGGAAATTATCACAAATTCCAAACTAGTTGGACTTTGACGGGGTAGCTTTCTAGATTCCTCCCAAACTAATTCATGCTTACATTGCAAAATGGGTAGTCTTAAACAGGGCTTTCACCAGAGCCTTCCTTTATCTCTTCCCATCACTTGAGATTATTTTTCTGTCACATCCATGTTGCCGTTCACCTGAATGATGAACAGGTGCTCCGGTGCTATTACAAATGTTTGCAGTTATCTCATCTCCATTTCTTAATTTCTCTTCAATTCTAACCAGTTTTACCCTTGCGTATATGTTAACTCCTGATTGTTTTTGTTGTTTTGGTCCACAGATATTGATGAATGTAAGGTAATGCCAAACCTCTGCACCAATGGTCAGTGCATCAACACCATGGGCTCATTCCGATGCTTCTGCAAGGTTGGCTACACCACAGACATCAGTGGAACATCTTGTATAGGTAAGGATGGGCACCTCCATGTCTGGGGATTTGGGGGCTAATCAACTACTGTTTCCTACAAGTCACTCATTATCAGTAAGTGTCTTTATTATGGAGCTTTGGAATATACATTTTATTAAAATGATGCCATCCTCTCGATAATGTGCTTCTTAATCACACAGCACTTGGCCTTTGTCCAGTGATATAGGATGGAGAATTGTTTACGTCATCCAAAAAAAAGTCTGTTCAATGAGGGAAACAAAAATTACAAATACGTACTTTCAACATTTTATATTTTAATTTAAAATTGAAAGTGCACATTTGTTTGTCACTCTTTGAATGAAGGAAAAGGGCTTTTTCTTATGAATATGTGTATGTTAAGAGAATGTTTTCCGTGTTTCTCTTTGCTATTTTTTTGCGTAAAGTATACCAAGTAAGTATTACCTAAATAAAATTTCCAGCTGCGGAGCATTCTCAGTACAGAATCCTTCTACCGTTTTACAATTTATTTTTCTTGTTCAATTTGTTATTGTCTCACTCACACCAATTTATGACCGTCATGGGGCAGAAAGGACTTAAGACTTTCATTGAGTCTTTCCAAAGTATCGGGGGAGCCCGCCCCGGATAATTCAACTTGGGTTCTTTTCTATTTCCCTAAGTGTCGGCTGGTCTGAGAAATAAAGGGAAAGAGTACAAAGAGAGGAATTTTTAAAGCTGGGTGTCCGGGGGAGACAGCACATGTTGATAGGTTCCATGATGCCCCTGAAGCTGCAAAACCAGCATGTTTTTATTAAAGATTTTCAAAAGGGGAATGAGTGTACAAATAGGGTGTGGGTCATAGAGATCACATGCTTCACAAGGTAGTAAAATATTACAAGGCAAATGGAGGCAGGGCGAGATCACAGGACCGGGGCAAAATTAAAACTGCTAATGAAGTTTCAGGCACGCATTGTCATTGATAACATCTTATCAGGAGACAGGGTTTGAGAGCAGACAACCAGTCTGACCAAAATTTATTAGGCGGGAATTTCCTTGTCCTAATAGGCCTGGGAGCGCTACAGGAGACTGGGGCTTATTTCATCCCTTATCTGCAATTGTAAAAGACAGACGTCCCCAGAGTGGCCATTTTAGAGACCTCCCCCTAGGAACACATTCTCTTTCTCAGGGATGTTCCTTGCCTAGAAAAAGAATTCAGCGATATTTCTCCTATTTGCTTTTGAAAGAAGAGAAATATGGCTCTGTTCCACCCAGCTCTCAGGTGGCCATACCTAATGGTTATCTCCCTTGTTCCCTGAACATCGCTGTTCTCCTGTTCTTTTTAAAAAGTGCCCAGATTTCATATTGTTTAAACAATTTGTGCAGTTAACGCAATCATCACAGGGTCCTGAGGCGACATACATCCTCAGCTTACGAAGATGACAGGATGAAGAGATTAAAGTAAAGACAGGCATAGGAAATCACAAGAGTATTGATTGCAGAAGTGATAAGTGTCCATGAAATCTTCACAATTTATGTTCAGAGACTGCAGTAAAGACAGGCATAAGAAATTATAAAAGTGTTAATTTGGGGAACTAATAAATGTCCATGAGATCTTCACAATGTATGTTCTTCTGCCATGGCTTCAGCCAGTCCCTCTGTTTGGGGTCCCTGACTTCCCGCAACACCAAAGTATTCAACTTAATTTTTATTAAAGAAAAAATTTTCTCCTTTATATTTCATTAGCTTACTTGATAGTCTATCAAATTACCTATGTCAATAACAAATACACCTGGCATTAAAAGGTTAAGAAAACCCAGCTGACTTCTTTGAAACAGAAGAGCATGAGTAATAGAGAATAGGCCATTAATCATGAGCATTCAGCATTCTGTGAACATCAACATTATATGTTATGTGGAGGAAATGGAGATTGTCTGCTATCACTCAGAGTCTGAGTAGGAAAGAGATGGCACATTTCAAGGAGGACAATTCAAGGAGGGTCTAACAAAAGGACTGTCTATACACGTGTGAGCAGCGTATACAAAAGCCAGGAGGCATAGTGCTGTGTGCTGGAGCTGTACTACCGCTGGGCAAAAAAAAAAAGAGGCAGAGGTTATTGGAACCCGAAAAAAGAAAGTTGTGCTCAGAAGAGTGCCTTGCGAGGACCTGTGACAGCTGATCCAGGGACTCAGCCAGTCTGAGCCTATCTTGCCAGGAGGGAATTGAGGAAATAAGGGCCAGACAGAAGAAGAGGGCAAGGGAGAGCCTCTGGATGGAGTCCGTAGAGCTCCGACTCCTGGGCCTGAGAGCAGGGTGGACCAGGGTGAGGACTGAATCTGAAGGGGAAAGTGGAAAAGTTTGCAACACCATCTGTGATCCCACAAGATGCTTAAGGGAGCCTCCGTAAAGAGAGTTTAAGAGAACTTGTGCCACATCCATGTGTCAAACATAGAGAAACTCTTACTAAGTTTATGATTCTCAGGTTGTAAACCAAAGTGTATTAATCTAAAGAATTTAGTAATTTTGAACCCAGACAGTTGTCTAGACATCATAATATTTACCCAAGATCCGTAGATTGATTTACAAAGTAAACCTATATATTACTTTAGAGAAAATCATTCTGTGCATCATTTCTTTCTGGCTATATTCCACTTTAAGTTGAAGAGGAAAAACAAAAAGAATGAAGTAAGAATATGGAAGGAGGAAAGAGTCCAGTTGTTTTTTTTTAACCAGTAATTTAATCTTCGCATCACTTTTACTTAGACCTTGATGAATGCTCCCAGTCGCCGAAACCATGCAACTTCATCTGCAAGAACACTGAGGGGAGTTATCAGTGTTCATGTCCGAGGGGGTATGTCCTGCAAGAGGATGGAAAGACATGCAAAGGTGAGTGAAGAGTCTCTGACAATTGTGACCCTTGTCTGTATCTTTTCTTTCAAGTGTAAATATTAGATTATCAGGGATTATGCTATGTGCATCACCTTCATTAAAAGGTACCTTCCTAGGGGCCGTGTTATTGCTCAAAGAAAAACTCTACCAATAGGCTCATTGCAGGAGGCAGAGAGGATTAAAACCCAAGTTAAAACAGTTTGCTTCTTATAGAAAACTACACAAATTTTAAAAAATAAAATATAACAAATATGTTGGTATGGGAAGAGATTGAAACAAATCACTGAAACAAGATTTTTGTTGTGGTTGCTTATCTAAGCTTTTATTTTTCTAAGCTACCTTTATTATGGGTTTACTGTGAAAAAGTGAAAATAAATAGATAAATTTAAATTTTTTGCTTAGGTAGTATCAAAAGTAATTATTTATCCAGCTAAATTAGATCATTAAAATAGCTTCAATATTATACTCATATATTTGATTTTATAGTAAGCCTCATCAGAATGAAATTAATGGACTGCAGAAATTTTTAAAATATAGATTATTCTCAATAAAATGAGGTTTTATTTCCAAGGCATATCAAAAAAATAAAATAATAGCAAGCACTGCTTAGATCTGTTTAGTGAACTGATATGGGTCCGTGTTGTACATTGTTTATAAATAAGTATGACTAAAGCGTTTTTTAAGCTGTAAAGTAATGAATTAGTCTTGCCTACATCTTATGTGGTACATTTATTTTAAATATAGTTTCCAAATTAAGTTTTAATATAGCCAAAATCAAATTTTGAGTTTCTTTATTAGTAGAGTCCAAATATCAACACCATTTATGACTAGAATTACAGATGGCTGTATTTTGCTTCCTCTAATATTAATGCCCGTGTTTTCATCTGAATGTGGAAACTCTTAGTGTTTGTGTTAGGACCTTCATCAGTTTCTAGATTCTGTTTCATTTTTATTTAATCCTTCCTTTAACAGGAATAAGTAATCAGCCATGCACTATACTGCATTCAATGCAAGAATTGTAACCTTTGGATAGTAGCTTTGAGAACAGTTCATGAAAACTGCTATTATTCTGCCATTCAGTTTCTTATGTTATATATTGCCTTACTTGCCCTATCATCCTAGCCCATAATATTTATTCTGCCTAATATGTGAAAAGAAACTGTTTTCCATATGCCTGTGGAAATCTACGAAGCTTCCAGCAAAAATGTAGACAAAATGCTTCTAATGGAGCATGTGCATCTCCTGTGACTTCACAAGAAAGGAAATATAGCCAGATAATCTACTGTGGTTTTCATTGGCTTCTCTCTAATTTCAGACCTTGATGAATGTCAAACCAAACAGCATAACTGCCAGTTCCTCTGTGTCAACACCCTGGGGGGGTTTACCTGTAAATGTCCACCTGGTTTCACACAGCATCACACTGCTTGTATCGGTAAGACAGGATTACAAATGATAAATTTTACAAACTTCCAGTAAATGCATAAAAATTGTATTTAAAATTATAAACAGAAGAATGTCCTGGTACTTATATTCATAACCAGTACCCCATAATGAGTGGTCTAAAGAAGTTGCTCATAATATAGATATTTTCAAGAACAATATCCAAAGGGGGAAAAAAAGGCCTTTGTAGTCCAAGCACATGCACAGTAGCCATATTTCAAGCAGTGCCTTTATATCACATTCTCAATATAACCATGGTGTTCAGACAAAGTATGATTGAAGGCTCCCTGTAATTTAGAACATGTTAACAAACACACTGAGCTTTTATTTTAGAAGACACATGTTAAGGAACTTTCCGTCAGTGTGCCCTCAATCACCCCAAAATATGCTCTCATCTCAAACCTCTTGAAATACACTGTTTCTTACCACTTTTGTCTTTAATATGATAGTGAATTTTGGTATAAATTTTCCTAAACTGCCATTTTCACATCATGAAACTTAGGTTTTCATATATTGCTTTTTACTTCACATGAAATTTAAGACATGTCATAATTGGAAAGTTTGACGCTCTGCTTCTTGATGCTTTGCCAGACAACAACGAATGTGGGTCTCAGCCTTCGCTTTGTGGAGCGAAGGGAATCTGTCAAAACACTCCAGGCAGTTTCAGCTGCGAATGCCAAAGAGGGTTCTCCCTTGATGCCACCGGACTGAACTGTGAAGGTTAGTTGATTTGCTCAAAAATTCTTAGTCTAGTAACAGTAAACCATATATATTTTTAACTTCCAAGACACTCAATGAGAAATTGGGATAATCTCAAAAAAAAAGAAAAAAAATAGTATTGAACAAAATAGGACCCAGCAACTGATTCCTGGTCATAAATTTCTATGTGTCACTTTGGAGACAGAGGGAAACTTAGATGCAGTGAAACAAAAATTCTGTGATTACAAATTGACTTTTAAAGTAACTGTTGACTACTCATAGATCTGATAAAGAATTGAGTTGAAAAAGAATTCTGTGCATAATATGGTTTGCAGTAGTGTACAAGCATACCAGAAAAAAAAAATAGTTGACCTTTGTTCCATGATTCTTAAATGTATAAGAATTAAATATCAAAAGAATCTGTCATCATAGAGAATTGAACAAATGTAGTGAACATGCTAGGGTGAAATGATGGCTGTTCCTATTTTTTATGGCTCAAGCTCCTGCTTCACTCCTTCACTTTCCTACAGTGGACCTTGGTCTCCTCTGCAATAGCTATTTCCTGTAAAATCCAAGGGAACATTTAAGTGGGAACAAAATAAGAACATGCTTGCAGTTAAGAAAATTTCATATAGTTCTTCACTATTTATATTGCAAGTACTAGTGTATGACAAGAAAAATGCATTAGGATTAGTGTCTTATAAAACACCCATGCCAGGATTATGAGACTATATTTATTTCCCTTACATTCTTAGATCGTATTGCAATTTATAGTTTTCTTGATTTTAATCACCCTTTTAACATTAACTATTCTTAGAAATATATGATTTGGATCTCTAGAAGTATATTTAAAGTATTTAATTTGCTCTCTATAAGTCTTGTGGGACTTTTATATGTATCTCATTTTCAGCAAAGAAAAATTCAATGTTTAAAATGTCAATTTTAATATTTTATCTTTCAAATCATTGACACATTGAAAGTATTCTGAACCTACAGCTGTTTGCCACATGCAAGTTCAGCCTGTGACCATCCCCATAAGATACCATTTATTAATTATCCATGTAAATTTGTTACACACCTCAGACATGCCAATTTTGTTTTACTCTTTATGGATAGATTTCAAAGATTCGGTTGTCATTCCAAAAGAGCATGCATAAATAAACAAAGAAATTATTCCACATGTATAATACACCACATCTTGTCTAAAAATAACACATTTAAATACTTAAGAGGGATTTACATCTAATTAATCTTGAATGGTAATAAAAATTTTTACGTGCAATAGAATTATACTTTTTAGGTATCTCTGTAACGCTTCTATCCTCCCCAAAATGAGGATTATATCTCAGTTACTTTCAAACTTACTGAAACATGCAATGCAAATATAGTTTTATATATATGATTTACCAAATAAATCATACCATATGCAGTTAATTAGTTCAAAAAGCACAACATTTGTGGTGGCTGTGGTTGACTTGCTGAAATTGAGATGTTACTTAGAGCACTGACGTGCCATGGTCTGGTGGAGAGCAGAAGAATGAGGTGGTCTCTTATCTCAGAACTCTTCCTCGCACCACCACTGACTAATAATCATGTGACCTGGAAAAATGACAGACTCTCTGTGTGTCACGTCTTGTGTGTTTGTTCCCATGATAACAGTTACCCCAGGTTTCGTTTGGAGTGCATTTAAAAATAGTAGAAGAAAGTGACATGAACGTTTTACCCGGCTTGTTTTTGCAGATGTTGATGAATGTGATGGGAACCACAGGTGCCAACACGGCTGCCAGAACATCCTGGGTGGCTACAGATGTGGCTGCCCCCAAGGCTACATCCAGCACTACCAGTGGAATCAGTGTGTCGGTGAGTGCACTTTTCTTCCTGAAAGTATCTCTGAATAAGATGAACAAATTGTGAGGGTTGAGGTTTCAGTATAGCCTTTGAATTTTAGACTTTAAAACTAGGCCTTGAGACTGATGCATGGGGACTCATTCTGCTAGTGTGTATGTTTGAAAATATCTACAATAAAAAGTTTGTTTTTAAGTACATAAACGTTAACTAGAGGTTTCTTCATTTTAAATTTCTGCTAATTTTAAGTTTCTGAAGATGATGTTAAGAATCACCATCTTTGTTTGCCAAGGTCAGCCACTTTTTTGTCTGTAATTTGATATCTTTAGATTTCCCATCCATTCCCCTCATACGAATCTAAAGGAATTCACGTCAGCTTAATGAGGACAGTCCATGTGTGCTCTCCTGTCACATAGATTTAATAAAGGATGGGAAGTGTTTTAAGGTCAAAAAAGTACCTACTTATAGCAAATGCTGTTGGCAACTCTAGACAGAAGTGTTTGTAAAATAAAATACATGGGCTCTCAGCTCTGTTCCTTGCATTGATAATAGTCACTGAAATTCTCCTTTTAAGGAGCGATTGATCAAAGAGAACATTATTCTCTACTTGAATAGCCAGCTGACTTACTTAGCATATGCCTAATTTCTTTGCTCCATTTGAATGCCCTTCACAGACCCTCCAACCAACACATTTTGACGCTAGATCCTGCCATAACCGAGCAGAAAGGGGCACTGGGGTCCTTCAGAGAAATACCAGGGTGCTTCCTGTTTCTGTGTAGTAATTCAAATTACTTCCCAGGTTATTCACATATTGAATTATTGTGATCCACTAGATAAATTAGTCTTATTGTATCATTTGTGGTCTTCTCAAAAGAAATTTCTAATGACAGCTTAGTGAATTAAGAACAAAACAAGATAAATTTCAATGGAGAGAAAATCATGCCAGGTCAAAGACAGACACTTTACCACACCACGAATATACACTCATAGGAGGAAATGCAGAAACCAGTAAGTGATCAAAAGTTAAAGACAAGACAGTTTCAAAAAATTATTAAAATTACCAGTTAGGCAATCAAAATAACTTGATAAATTTAATTCACTTTTTTTCCTCTTCATAGAAAAAAGAATGTTGCAGAACTCCTTATCCCCAGATTTATTGATTCATAAACAAAGGCAAAGTCTTTAGAATATCAGGAACAATATTTTTTACATAGCTATTAAAATAATGTAAAACATTCTGTAGGTTGCCTATTCACTCTGATGATAGTTTATTTTGCTGTGCAGAAGCTCTTTAATTTAATTAGATCCCAGTTGTCAATTTTGGCTTTATTGCAATTGCTTTTGATGTTTTCATCATGAAGTCTTTGCCCATGCCTATGTCCTGAATGGTATTGCCAAGGTTTTCTTCTGGGAATTTTTTTTTTTTTTTTAAGACGGAATCTCGCCCTGTTGCCCAGGCTGAAGTGCAGTGGCATGATCTCAGCTCACTACAGCCTCCACCTCCCGGGGTTCAAGTGATTTTCCTGCCTCAGCCTCCTGAGTAGCTGGGATTACAGGAGTCTGCCACAATTCCCGGCTAATTTTTTGTATTTTTAGTAGAGACGGGGTTTCACCACGTTGGCCAGGCTTGTCTTGAACTCCTGACCTCAGGTGATCCACCCGCCGGAGCCTCCCAAAGTGCTGGGATTACAAGCATGAGCCCGGCCTCATGCCCTGCCTCTTCTAGAGTTTTTATGGTTTGGGGTTTTACTTTAAGTCTTTAATCCATATTGAGTTAATTTTTGTATAAGGTGTAAGGAAGGGGTCCAGTTTTAGTTTTTTGCATATGGCTAGCCAGCTTTCCCAGCATCATTTACTGAATAGGAGATCCTTTCCCCATTGTTTGTTTTTGTCAGGTTTGTCAAAGATCAGATGGTTGTAGATGTGTGGTTTTACTTCTGAGGTCTCTGTTCTGTGCCATTGGTCTATATGTCTGCTTTGGTACCAGTACCATGCTGTTTTGGTTACTTTAGCATTATTGTATACTTTGAATCCATCTGGTCCTGAGCTTTTTTTTGGTTGTTAAGCTATTCATTACTGCCTCAAATTTAGAACTTGTTATTGGCCTATTTGCGGATTTGACTTCTTCCTGGTTTAGTCTTGAGAGGGTGTATGTGTCCAGGAAATTATCCATTTCTTCTAGATTTCCTAGTTTATTTGCATAGAGATGTTTATAGTATTCTCTGATGGTAGTCTGTATTTCAGTGGGATCAGTGGTGATATCCCCTTTATCATTTTTTTTATTGTGTCTATTTGATTCTTCTCTGTTCTTTATTAGTCTGGCTAGTGGTCTATTCTGTTATTTTTTTCAAAAAGCCAGCTCCTGGATTCATTGATTTTCTTGGAGGGTTTTCCATGTCTCTGTATCTTTCAATTCTGCTCTCAGTTATTTCTTGTCTTCTGTTAGCTTTTGGATTAGCTTGCTCTTGCTTCTCTAGCTCTTTTAATTATGATGTTAGGGTGTCGACTTGAGATCTTTCTAGCCTTCTGATGTGGGCATTTTAGTGCTATAAATTTCCCCTAAACACTGCTTTAGCTGTGGCCCAGAGATTCTGGTACATTGTCTGTTTGTTCTCATTGGTTTCAAAGAACTAAAGAGCTTCTACACAGCAAAAGAACTATCATCAGAGTGAACAGGCAACCTGTAGAATGGAAGAAAATGTTTGCAATCTACCCATCTAACACAGGTCTAATATCCAGAATCTGCAAGGAACTTTCTGACACAGGTCTAATATCCAGAATCTGCAAGGAACTTAAACACATTTGTGAGAAAAATACAAACAACCCCATCAAAAAGTGGGCAAAGGATATGAACAGACACTTCTCAAAAAAGGACATTTATGCGGCCAACAAACATATGAAAAAAAGCTCAACATCGCTGATTATTAGAGAAATGCAAATCAAAACCACAGTGAGATACCATCTCATGCCAGTCAGAATGGCAATTATTAAAAAGTCAAGAAACAATAGATGATGGTGAGGCTGTGGAGAAACAGGAAAACTTTTATACTGTTGGTGGGAATGGAAATTAGTTCAACCATTGTTGAAGACAGTGTGGTGATTCCTCAAGGATCTAGAACCAGAAATACCATTTGACCCAGCAATCCCATTACTGGGTATATACCTACAGGAATATAAATCATTCTACTATGAAGACACATGCACATATATGTCTATTGCAGCACTATTTACAATAGCAAAGTCTTGGAACCAACTCAAATGCCCATCCATGATAGACTGGATAAAGAAAATGTGGTACATATACACCATGGAATACTATGCAGCCATAAAAAGGAATGAGAGTATGTCCTTTGCAGCGACATGGATGAATCTGGAAGCCATTATCCTCAGCAAACTAACACAGGAACAGAAAACCAAACACCACATGTTCTCACTCATAAGTGGGAGTTAAACAGTGAGAACACATAAACACGGAAAGGAAGGGAATCAACCATGGCGGGGCCTTTTAGGGGGTGGAGGGCAAGGGGTGGGAACCTAGAGGATGGGTCAATAGGTGCAGCACAGCACCATGGCACACTTACAGCTATGTAACCAACTTGCACATTCTGCACATGTATCCCGGAACTTAAAGTAAAATTTAAATAAATAAAATAATTATATAAAACAATTTTATTATATTGCAATATTTATAAAATATGAAGCCCACCACTTTAGTAAATACCATGGACTTCTTGGTTAATTCCATAGACCTTAATCCAAAAGAATGATTCTCTAGTATTTCATATTGTGACAGCTTAAACAGAATTTTTTTTAAGGAGAACGTAAGGAGAAATAGGAACATGCATGGAGTGCCAATTTAATTTCAAAGTTTTTCAGTTTCCTGAAGTTTTTGTTTCTAAACATGTAGCACAGAACTAGCTGCACAGGTTTCTACTAAATGTAGAAGCTCTGTTTAAAATAGTCTGACTTAAAATCAAGATGGTGTGGTGTATCCCAATTCCCCTTTATGAAATCCTGGGGTGGGCACTTTGATAAGGCAGTCACCCCCAGAGCAGCTCGCACTGGAGTCCAGCCAGAAGCCTGTTTGCCTTCTAATCAGGAGAAACTCCATGAGCAGAGGAATAAATGGTTTCAAAGATGAGTCTAAAACTAAAAATACATGAGCAGATATCCCTAATTGCACGTATTAATTTGTAAGCTTGTTCTACTAAAATGGGTACCTCTATGCAGCAGGTGCCTGGGTACGACACATCAGGGATTTATTTCAGCAGATTCTAGATTCTTCTGGGCAGCGTTGAGGAATCCAGCTTGTCTCTGATAAAATTGCTGACTTTCTTCCCTTGAATTCATGTAATGCCATTGGATTTTTAACTCAAATATATGGCAGAAATAGGGTGAAATACCCCTTCAGGAAACTAATAAAAGCAACAAGTTAGCAAAAGAAAAAGAATTAGTACAAAACGCAAATTAAAAAGCCACAAACATTTTTTATCTGTCACTACTTGTGTGAATATCTTCAGCCATTCATGTGATTGATGGGGGAATACAGAAGGAAGCATTTCAGACAGATTTCCTCAGGGCTGCTTGTCAGTGGTCAACACTGTTAGTCAATGCATCAGATAGTTTAAACCAGCAAAATTGTAAACCTATTATGTTACTAAACTTACCACCAGTTGGAAAAGAATGAAAGTTCTTTGAAAGTGTCAATGCTGAAAAAAAGCTTTCAATTCAAACTAACACTTCAGGGAGTTTCCTGCCAGTTGTCACAGATAATTCACAACTTTCTGGTAGATAGAGTGTACAGATGTAGGGAACATTCTCAACTATTTATAAGCATTAGAGTTATTCCAATACAATTATTCAGAATTGGAAATATGTAAATATTAACATTTGCATATGAAGAAAAATTATGTCTTCAAATATGAAGACTTTGTGTTTTAGTATTAGTAACTTCCAGTTGCTTCTATAGCCTGTTCACAATAATTCACACATGTTTTAGTGAGGCTTGAATCAGTTCAAACTATGTGTCAGACAGGAATATATTTATTTAAGTCTATAAATTTTAATCATGATACACATTTATAGAATATAAATATGAGATATCATGGTGCTTGCAAAAATGTTACATATTTTTAAATATTCTTGTAAGTGATATGTTTAAGTGTAATTTATTCAGTTAATTATTTTTGCCTGGTAATTTTTCTTCCTAACACAATGTCTAATGGTATATGCATGGCAGGATCATTTTATTAAATTGTAATCTAATTTAGATTTCCTGTTAGGAGAGAAACACTGCATAGGAATGTCAGATCTAATTATAAAAGCAGATGAGCCTTTGTGGCAGAATTCCAAGTCTCTTGTATATAGAAATAAAATAGCAGTTACAGTTACATCATATGTAGCCAAGTTACTGAGAATTTATTTATTGTATCTGCATTCTTCCCCTGCCCTAAAGGCTAAGAATTTTCACATATTAGATAATCAGCATCTTTTATATTCAGTGATTAAGAAACCTACATTTAGTGGTCTCCTTTAATTCTGAGACTATCAGAATCATGATACAAAAATGTACCTAATAACATCTACCCTTTGAGTAACTTCTATCCTGTACTTAACGAAGTTTGATTTCCTGTCTGGGAGGCCTGTTCACTGAGAGCCCGTGTGCATCCTCCAGATCTCACTGAGCTGCTGCCGATCCCTCGCTTCCCCACTAGGTCCTGTGTCCTCCGCGCACGCCTACTTGCACATGGGCCTGTTTCCCTACGTGGGCTGAAATATATGCTTGTCATATATTAGGTAAACACACACTCTTTGCTCCACATGGAGTCACAAAAATTGAAAGAATTCCATGGAACAGATGTGATTTGTTCCCAGGGTGAAATTTGGATTATAAAAAAAGCCCAAAGAAGTCAAGCCGCGTGCTGTATATCAACCAGACAGTTAAGGCAAAATTATAATCTCCGAAGTTGAAAGCATAATCAGACTTTGATTTTGTAAAAATGACAATAGCAACTGAAAGTATAACCTATAATTATCCTGCTACCAGGGATTTATAGTATAATGTTAGTCATTAAGTGAGTAAAAGCTATGTGCTGGCTGATAGCTGGATGCAAACCTGCCTCAGAAGGCGCAGTCTGCACCCAGTGGGTTCTCAGACATTTTAAACTGAACTAGTTGTTAGTTCAATTGATTTAATTAAATAGTGTTGATTTCCATTGTTTTCATTTAGGGTTTATGCATTTTTTTTTAATGCTTTCTCCTCCTATATAATGAAGGTTTGGGGAATTGCTGGGGGAATGGATACAAATACTTACAGGGATTTTTAAAAATTGATATATCATAAACTTCTCCTTTTTAAAGTGTACAGGTAAATGGGTTTGTAGATTCTCACAAAGGTACGCAGTCATCGATACTACCAGTTTCAGGACATTCTCATCACCTCCAAAAGAAACACGGTATCCAAGAGCGGTCGTTTCCCATTTCTCCCCCACCGACATGCCCTGGCAACTCATTTTCTCTCTATCTCTAAGGATTTGCCTGAGATATAGGCTTTTGAAGTAACCTTCTGTTAAGAGAATAGAAGAGTTATTCACTAGGCAAACTGCAAATATCTGTCCCCAAGGGCTGCAGACATATTTAGAAACAGTACAAACAGAAAAGAGCAAAGCAAGGGTTTTTTAAAGCCACAATTTAGGGGAACTATTTTCATTAATATGCTTTGCAAATCAGTCGTCAGAATAAAATAAAATACCGTGTTAAGAGTTATTTCTGCCATAAAATCACAGGCACTTGAGACTCCAGACTTGTTCACATTTTGCTCTTGCCGGCTTCCCCGTGTAAGAGTTTCTTTCTTCATTTCACTAGATGAGAATGAATGCTCCAATCCCAATGCCTGTGGCTCTGCTTCCTGCTACAATACCCTGGGGAGTTACAAGTGCGCCTGCCCCTCAGGTTTCTCCTTCGACCAGTTCTCCAGTGCCTGCCACGACGTGAATGAGTGCTCATCCTCCAAGAACCCCTGCAATTACGGCTGCTCCAACACGGAGGGAGGCTACCTCTGTGGCTGCCCCCCTGGATACTACCGAGTGGGACAAGGGTAAGGCGGCCTTCAGCCTCACCACCCAGAGGAACACATGGTTCCTGAGTGAGTTCTGGCCACCCACCACTGCAGGGGAGAGTACAGTGTCTAAAAACCAAGCCGCAGAACCATTGATTAGAGCTCTTAGGGTATGCAGATAAACAGCAAGAAAGCACACACGGACTGTGCTCAGGGTATAGGATTACTTCCTTTGCGATGAGCATAAAACTTGAATTTGTATGTAAATATCACTCTTTGCTCCTGTTATTAAGGGCGTGAATTGATTCAATCTGACCCAAGGCCAGAGACAAGCAGACGTTTAAAAATCTGGCTCACATGTTGCCATGGATACCTGGGCTGTGAGGTAGAAGTGGAAATGGCCTTGCCACAGGTTCTTCTACAATTTCTGGAAGGTGCTAGCACAGTGATCACTGAGGAAGGAGTTTGTCCCTTTCTTTGCTCAGGTGGATTTTCTGTTGCACAGAGAGAGGATGGTGCCTAGTTTGATGTGGTGCCACTCAGCACAGGCCCGGCCCACAAGACAGGCTTCCCTCCAACTAGGCACATAGTCTCAAGTTCCAAGGGCTGTGGCCTAGGTGCTGGCCATTTGCATCCTTCCAGGAAGGCCGTGGTGCTCAGTGACAAAGAAGGTGGGCATTTAGAGGTCAGTCCAGGTTGCCTTCTTTGAAAGGAGCATTGTGCAAGGCAGGGACTAAAAGGAATGGGCCAAGTCTGTCCAACAATAGTGTATGACAATACTTAAAACAAAAGGCTTGGTCTAGACAAAGGTCATTTAGAGCCAATTCATTGACTCACTAACCAAAATAACCAAAATACAAGTTCAGAAATCTCAGTTTTTAAAGCAGGGAGCTTTGTTACAAGCAGCAAATACAGGCTTCAGGCCCCTGAAACAATGGAACCTCTCTTAGTGTTCTCTTTGGAAATTCATACCTTGCTTTTACCTTCTGGAGTTAATTATGCTCAGTACTTCAGTCTAATTAGGACTGAAAATTGGGGAAGCATGGGGCTCACCCTCAGGAGAATTTTGCTGTGTCAAAATAAGGGAAAAATTTATCTATTGTGTGTTAAAGAATTATAGGGGATGGTTGCTAATCCCTGTAATCCCAGTACTTTGGGAGTCTGAGGTAAGAGGATCGCTTGAAGGCAGAAGTTGGAGACCAGCCAGGGCAACATAGCAAGACCCTATCTCAACAAAACATTAAAATTAAAAAAAATTAGCTGGGTGTGGTGATGTGTGCCTATTGTCCCTGCTAATTTGGAGGCTGAGGCAGGAGGAGCTCTTGAGCCCAGAAGTTCGAGGCTGCAGTGAGCAAGATCGTGCCACTGTACTCCAGCTTGGGGAACAGAGCAAGACCTTGTCTCTAAAAGAAAAAGAGTTGCAAAGAGTATTAGAGTTTTATGTTTATGAGTTTAGAGTTTGCTCTTTTGGTTTCGTGTTTCTGAAGAATCTGCTCTACCACTGGAAAACTATGGTCAAAGTCAGTGATAAAATCTAACAATACTTTGCTTTTTGCAAATAGCCACTGTGTCTCAGGAATGGGATTTAACAAGGGGCAGTACCTGTCACTGGATACAGAGGTCGATGAGGAAAATGCTCTGTCCCCAGAAGCATGCTACGAGTGCAAAATCAATGGCTATTCTAAGAAAGACAGCAGGCAGAAGAGAAGTATTCATGAACCTGATCCCACTGCTGTGAGTACATCCCACTTTGTGTTGCCACAAAATTTTATCCATATGGAGTCATATAAACAGTGCAGTTCATGTCGTTTTCAGCCTCATTCCAGTTAATCATACCTTGAATTTAATGGATAAATTAATGGACCCAGTATGGAAAAGACAAGTACATTAAAATGATTGAATTATTAGATCAAAACACAAAGCTTGGGAGAAAAAACTGTTTAAGATTCACAGTTTCAGAGCATTTTCTCTTGTTGTCATTTTTGATTTATGCGGGAGGGTATGTCCATCTGGGAAAGAGCTATTTTTGCATGATTCAAAAAATGAAATTATTTTTAATTTGTTCAGTTCTGTTTTATAAATGCATAGCATACAAGACTGATTGTAATTTTCACTAGGAAAACCAAGTAGGTCTCATATTCTTTGATTTATTTATAAGACAGCTGTTCCTGCATTAAAAACTTTTGTCTTCCAAATCACTTGTATTCTTTAAGGAACTGAAGTTGGAAATTGCCTGCCGCTGATATTTCCTTTCCCTAATGGCATTTTGGCAGTGTTTAAAGGGGTGGGCTGCAAACTGCCTGGTTTTGGACATAATTCCCTGGCCCTCCCTATCGATTACCTCTGTTACATAGGGTGTGTTTATTTAACTTCTCTCAGCCTCAGTTTTTTCACCTGTAAAGTGGGACTAATACTTACCTCTGAAGGCTGATGGAAGGGTTAATTGAATTGAAACACGTGAACTGCCTGGAACAATGCCTGACATATATAACCCACGTGTTCAGTTCCTGTCAATGATGAATATCTCATATCTAGAGGCCTTGATGATTTTCCCAAAGATCTGAGACAGCATGAGGTCATCACTCACCACTCTTTGCAGTTAATATGACTGAGAAATTACCCCACCAAAAAACCTAATCAACAACTAGCTGGCTGTGTGAATTGGACAACTTGCTTCAGTTTTATGGGCCTCAGAAACTTTGTCTATATGACCTGACTTCTCTAGCCAAAAAGTTTATGATGCTATTTTATAATAATAGATAAGCCAGTGTTACATTTACCTTAAGTAGACTAAGATACCCAACTGATGTTTGAGTTTGACAGTTGAGATATTCATCAAGTTCCCAAACTACAAATCCAGAAGTTCTGCTTATAAACTTTCCCATTGGGGTACTAGGATATAATCCTGCCTGAACACTGATGGGCACTTCTGGGTCACCATTGCCAAGCTCTTACTTAGCAGGTACCCAATCAAAGCACTGTGGTTTTCATCCTATCTTACTTAAATATCATTTGTACCCCTCCCAACCCTCTGAGCAAAAGTCAGACTTGGTTTATCTGGGCCCTGCCCCACTGGCTTTTACCAAAGATGCTGGTTCAAACTGGAGCCCTGAGAACTCTGCAGATCACTCACTCTGCATACCTCTGATAGCTCCCAGTAAACTCACTCATCATTCACTTACCTTACAAATCAAAGCCCAGCCTTCAGCCAGAAGATTCCCCTGGGCGCAGTCCCTGCTGATGCCCAACAGCAGTACTTCTCATTTTGACTTCAGAAAAAAAAGAAAAATCATTACCTAAACTTTCTTTTAAAAAAATTATTAATTAGCACAATATTTCATAAACTCATCAAAAAATCTTGAAATGTGAACACTCTGTAGGCCCAGTCCTGTAACTTTAATTACCTCATTAAGGCTGAGTGAGAAGTCATAAAGATTTACAGGGCATTCTCGATGGAATTGGCCTTTTCTTCCAACTGACAAAAATGTACAATAGCCCTTTCACAGCCACTGCTGGTAAGGAGAGTGCAGAAAGCGGGAGTGGGAAGCCACAGCCTGTCCTTGTGACCAAAACCCCTGCAGCTGATCTCTTTCTAGTCCTCTGCTTGTGCAGTAGAAGCTTGTCCCAAATCATTTCCTGTTCTTCCTCCAGGTTGAACAGATCAGCCTAGAGAGTGTCGACATGGACAGCCCCGTCAACATGAAGTTCAACCTCTCCCACCTCGGCTCTAAGGAGCACATCCTGGAGCTAAGGCCCGCCATCCAGCCCCTCAACAACCACATCCGTTATGTCATCTCTCAAGGGAATGATGATGGCATCTTCCGCATCCACCAAAGAAATGGGCTCAGCTACTTGCACACGGCCAAGAAGAAGCTCATGCCTGGCACGTACACACTGGAAATCACTAGCGTCCCTCTCTATAAGAAGAAGGAGCTTAAGAAACTGGAAGAGAGCAATGAGGATGACTACCTCCTAGGGGAGCTTGGGGAGGCTCTCAGAATGAGGCTGCAGATTCAGCTCTATTAACCCTTCACAGACTTGGGCCCAGGCTCAAATCCTAGCACAGCCAGTCTGCAAGAAGCATTTGAAAAGTCAAGGACTAATTTTAAAGAGGAAAAATAATAATAACTCTGTTTCTTTCCTCCCTGACTTAGACTTTGAATGTTGACCCTCACAGGGAGGGATAATTTAGACTCTGGTATGGCCAAAGATTTGAGCACAAAGGCAACCGTGGTTACTGTATTTTTTATATAACTTCATTTTAAAATATATTAAAAGAAACCTAAATGTTCAAGATATCAGCATATGGCACTAAATGCACAAAAATAATGTGAGCTTTTTTTTTTTTCCTGTTAGCAGTCTGTAACACTTTGGGTATTTTGCTATAGTTGCTAATTAAAAAAATATAGATGTTTATTTATTTTTAATGCAGTAATATATGGAGAAATGAACAAACTATGTAAACAAAAAGGGAAACTCACTTGTTTTTCTTTAGATTTATAAATTTGAGCTATTTCTTTTAGAGGTGCTTTTTAAAAATCCAATAGATACAAGAGATGTTTCCTTTGGTTTTCTGCCAGTCATCCAGCTGATACACACCTGATGATTTTAAAGAAAGCCACACAGAGCTGAATGGGCAGTGTAATCAATAATTTAAAAGACATGAATGTCATTAGATCCTTTATAACGTAGATCGAAGCCAAAGCAGCTCATTTGTGACAACATTTCACATCACCAGACACACCAGGCAACAGAAGATGAAGCACAACCACTGTAGCAAAATACCTTGACTGCTTGTGAGACCATTAGCATTGCAGGCCAAACCGTACTGTATTTCCTTCTCATAACCTCAAGGAACCACATGTGCTACCCACAACACCTCATTCTTACCCAGGGTGCGCTGCGTACTCATGGTACTGTAGGCAGCTGAAGAACCGCCGTTCCTTTGAAAGGGAACACCTGGCGTTCTGTAGTGTTTCGTGCTGTCTTAGACAATGGTGCATTTATTATGTTCAAGTTATTTCAGGATTGCCATATGTGCAAACAAATCATGCAGTGCAGCCAAGGAATATATGTTGTTGTTGTTGTTGTTTTAAACCCATTTTTTTTTTTAGAATTTTCATTAATACTGTAGTTATACACCATATGCCTCGTTTTATAGCCTATTGTGTATGAAAGATGTTTGTACAATGAATTGATGTTTAGTTTGCTTTAGTCATTTAAAAAGGTATTGTACCAGGACGTGCTATTAAGAGTACGTATCCATTATTCTTCTCAACCCAAGAACCTGTTCCCCTGGACCAGTGACCAAACCTCATATGTGAAATGGCCAAAGCACACGCAGACTCCCGGTTGTTCCTCTCAAACCTGTGCTGACCAAAGACGAGTAACCAGTCATACCCAGTGTTTTGAGGTTTTATTTTTTTTTTTAAACTAAAAAATAAAAGGAGCAGTGTAAATTTGTAATCAAGAGTTTGTGAGGAAAAGCTTATGGTTTTTGGTTTTGTTTGTTTTTGTAGGTCTATGTATCAAATATGACACTTTTCTTGCAATAAAGCTTATTTTGGGGTAATTTTCTGGCTGAAAATTTTATGAGACCACAACCCCTGTTGTATTTGTGGGAGGGGCTGGGAGCTTTGCCTGTGGGAACATGTATTAAAGTAACAGACAGAGAGCCAGACACACAGGAAAATAAAGGAATGCTGGCAAATCTGTGAAGCAAAGTCAACGTGTGTTCAACTGATGATTATGATTTGAAGTTACGTTCAAATAGAAGGACATAAAGTCATTTACTTCTGCATAAATTCTAAACTTCCTGGGACCCATCTTTCTGGAAACTTCAAAGAAATTCTTCACTTCATGCTAATGCCCCCTTAAAGTATCCATGAGGAAGTGAAACGTTCTTTTAGAGAATCTTACTTCTTTAAGGTAGAAATTTCCCGAACTCAAGTTTTTAATTTAAGGTAATAGTGGGCATACCCCAGGCCAAAAGGCATCTTCAAAAATAATCCAAACCTTATCTCTTAAAATGATGTATACTTCATTCAGTGGAGAAGTGGATAGATTTAACAAGTATTTAACATGAACTCTCTCTGATACACTGCTAAAACAAGCACAGAAATGTTTACAAGACTCTTAGAGATTAATTTAATACATGGTTTAAGAATTTATGTGCTTAAATTTTTTATCCAAGGAATAAGTAAACAAGGAAATATTGTGACTGATCTTAATGCTGTTCTTTGCCAATCAGAAATTAGCTGCATGGAGTAAGAAAAGTATTTGCCTCAAGGCATCCTTTAAAACTTAACATGCGTATTCAGTTTCATCTGGCATCTATTACTGGTACAGCATGAGCACTGTAATATGAAATTACCTGGAACCAAATTTGACTCTAGCCTTGAGAGTTGAGCAACAACATTTAGTTTATCTTCAACTTGCTCCTAAAGAAGTTTGAGAATCCACATCCTTTAGGTGCCTTACATAGAAGATCAAAAATTGATGAGGGGTTTACAGAGAATAATGACATAGAAGGAAATGACCACTGCAAGACACTCCCAGGAGGAAATGTCTCAGGTACCTTTGGTAGCTTTGTTGCCATTTTCTTACTGTGAACACTGACACAATCACGATGAATTTGTCTTTCTCATAATGAACTGCTAATGATATTTTCTGCACTATTTTGTCATTCCCATGAATGTCCCATTTGCCCCAGAAACTACTCTGGCTAAGTTATAGAAAATCTTGCAGGAAAGTAAAGTGTGATATAAGCCCAGACACATAAACCAAATCCACTGGGCACATGCGTTAGTTAATAAGCAATAATTTGGTCTTTAGCTGACATGAATTCTTTTTCTACTTGTATTTAAATTTGGAGTTTTAAAAAATGTAGCTCTGTTTAGTACCTTTTGCTTTTGCTACTTACTTGTAGTAGATAAAATTTGGGTATTTTTGTGCGTGAACATTGAATAAAATTCAGGGACAAAATGTTTAGTTACACTAAATTCAAACATCTGCCTTTTTGCATTATCTAGGAATACTAAACAGGATAATTCATACAGTCTTTCTCTTTTAAATACTCTAGGGTTTTATTTTGCATTAATTGCCTTCCTGGTTCACAGAATAAACACTTGGGGTTGAGGATGGGAAATACAACAAAAAATTATAGAGCATCAGTCTACTGGAGTCTTACAAACATTTAAGGAAACAAGGTAATTCATATATCACATTGAAGCATATGAATTTGCTGTTATTTGGCCATGTTCCACCTACAAAATGGCAATTTTATGTGGTTCAATTTAATAGTTCAGAAATACGTTCTTCAAGAATAGACTAGAAATGTGAACATATCCTTTCTCTTCAAAAGACAGTAATCCATTCACTCCTTTCTATGCCATTGTTGGCTCATTTGTACTCCTAATTTACAATAGTCCACAAGAAAATATACGGAATTTATTCAAACAACCGCTCTTTTTCAAGCTCAAACACTGGAAAGAGTAAATCACACACCTTTGGGATGTCAATGGGATTATGGAAGCTGTTCAAAGACAAAGACAAGTCCATTGGGAAAGGCTGGAATATAGTGTAGTGTTTTGTGTTTTTTTGTTTTTGTTTTTTCTTTTAAAAAGTAAAGGAAAAACTTGAGGAACTTCTTGAGAAGAAAAGATGGAGATTCATTGCCACCCAACAGGAAGTAAGGGTGTCAACCATGTCTGCAATCTCATCCCAGCCTGAATATTGATTCCATTTTTTTTTTAAAGACGCTTGCTTTCTCAAATAGATACAAAGCCATGGTTTTCTTGATCAACAGGAAGTACATGTTTCTGATCCCATGTCCTTTAAAATTATTTCAGTGTACAGAGCAGTGGAGTCCTAAAATACAATGTGAAGAAAGTTCTCTGAAAAGGAATTTGAAGAAAAGAGACTTTATTCCAGTGAATAGTTTGCAAACTGGGAAGATAACAGTTTCAGTGTAAAACAAAGGTGTGTTCCAGAAAACCAAAGATTCAGATTTTATAGCAAAAGGTCGTGCCCAGGTTCCCAATCAGATTCATTTATGCAAATGAAGTATTCAAAATTGCTTAGTTCTAACTGGTTGACACAGATGAGTCCTGATTTGTCAAAATAGCTGAGCCCTGATTGGCAGGGGGACAGGTGAGCTCTGATTGGTTGGTTTCCAACTCCCAAACCCGAAGTCTCTGTCAAATGCTTCTTTCAAAGGGTTGATGGCAGCAGGGTTTCTGGCCACAGGTTATTTTGGCACCTATAAGGTATCCTTTCTGTGTCAGATGTTTTGCTAAGCTAAATTAAATGATGGGTGTTCATTAAATGTCTAGATCATTTCCAGGCAAGATGTAATTCCCTGTATGCCCTGGTCGACAGAAAGCGTGGATTACCCATGGATTCCCCAAGACTAACTGAAGCGAGTTAAAACAAAACCAGGCAGCTGTGGCTGGGTGAAGGTCATGTACCTTGTGTTCTTAGAAAGATGTAAATGCACCTCCCTGACTATAATCAAGCCAAACCGGTTTCCGTCGTAGGTGCCAATATAAACTGTGGCCGGACACATGATGCCTACTGGCCCTTTGAAAGGAGCAGCTGACTTCTGGTTTTGAGCTCATCTACCCTGGCCAATCAGGGCTCAGTTGTATTGACCAATCAGAACTCAATTGTGTTGACCAGTCAGAACAAGTTTGAATACTTTATTTGCAAAACTGGTCCTCATTGGGAACCTGAGTAGGACCTTTTGCTATTTCAAATCTGAACCTTCTCTTTGTGCTCTGAAACCACCTTCATGTTACACCAAAAGCTGCATCTTCACAGTTTGCATATTATTACTGGAATAAAGTCTCTCCTCCAAATTCCTTTTCAGAGAATTTTTATTCACATCGTTCAATTCAATTCAATTATTCAGTTCACCCACTCAAGCAGTATTATCTTTTAGTTAAAAGAAATAAACTTTCAGCAGACCTGAATTTCAATTCCTTCTCCGTGGACAAGTTACATAACTTTTCTGAGACCTGGTTTCTTTCCTAGGATGATCTTTCCTTACACTGTGGCTGAGAGGGTTGAATGAGATAGTACAGGCAACGCCATTAGCATAGGGCCCAAGCAGATAGCACACATTCAGTAACTGTGAGCTGCTCTTCTTCCTCCTTCTACTCATCTTACTACCATCACTAGTAGAAGAATGAGCTCACATATCCACACAAAGCTCCTTTCTAAGCATGGCCTGGAACTACTGCTGTGTCATGGAATTGTAGGAACACATCCAGATAAATGGCAATCAGGAAAATTTTCTAAGTGGCCTGAACCTTTAGAAGTCCTGACGTGGTCATGAGCGTTTATCGTCTCTACATCACTCTGCCCTTAACAGAATTGTAGGCATGATAGGTCAAGCTACAAATGCAGCGGGAGCCCTCCCATCTATAGACCCCCAGGAAACGAACCAATAAGGAGAATATGGGCATCTGATCATCCCTTTGAGATGATTTAGTGTCGTTCAATGTTAGCACTAGAAAGACTTTAGAGGGCCAGCACAGTGGCTCATGACTGTAATCCCAGCACTTGGGAGGTCAACACGGGTGGATCACTTGAGGCCAGGTATTCAAGACCAGCCTGGCCAACATGTGAAACCTCATCTTTACTAAAAATACAGAAAATAGCCGGGAATGGTGGCGGGTGCCTGTAATCCTAACTACTCAGGAGGCTGAGGCAAGAGCATCGCTTGAACCTGGGAAGCGGAGGTTGCAGTGAGCTGAGATCACACCACTGCACTCCAGCCTGGGCAACAGAGTGAGTAAGACTCCATCTCAAAAGAAAAAAAGAAAGGCCTTTAGAAATCCAATCCTGTTTATAGGTTTACAAATGGGGAAAGTAAGGCCCAGAGTTGTAACACAGTTCATTGCAAAGCTAGTTTCTATCGAGGTGAGACAAGAATCCTGGTTGCCTAGTTGCGGTGTGGTTCTATTCATATTTCCACTACATGGTAAGCCTATTTGGATCTCTTTTAAACCCTAAGATATAGGCCAGTTCCCATGGTTTTGGCTCATCTTGAATCCAAAAATATTTTTCAAGCACGATTCAAGCACTGCTTTTTGTTTTGTCTCTCCCACTGTCTGTGTAACTGCTCCCAATCTCTTATAAACCAGAGATTTGTGTATGCACTGAAATGCCAAGATATTGGCTGCTACATAGTAGGCCCCACCCCAATCCTGTACTTCTGTAAATACATATTAGAGCCCTGGCTCTCAAAGGGTTAAATGTTTTATTTAAACCAGACCTTCAAAACTTTAAAAACACATACACATTTGTTTTACTAAGAATGCTTAAGGAAAGTACACTAGTTGCTTGTGTTGCTTGTCATTTTTTTTTCCTTTTCCTGAGAGCCTAAAAAAGATATTACTAGATTAAGTTGGCTTACTTTTGAAATAGCCAAGAACCAACGGCTCCCATTAGTCACCCCCATTAGGGCTGCAGCTTATATGTCAGGATGTAGTATAGACATTTTCCAGAAGAAAACAGGAAAAATGCTTTACATGATTTTTAGAGCAAGCTATAGGGAAAGTTAACATTAATAGCCTTTGCCAGACAACTACTGCTACATGTGTGAGTTCCATTAATGAAATAACAGTAGAAGCTGTGAATGGTCAGTTGCTAATAATCTGTCAAAAAAAAAGAGAAAAAAGTAGGCTTTTGGTATGCTTAAGTTGCCTGGGTTTCTACCCTAAGGCCACCCCCTTCCTCCCACACTACCTGACCTCAGCTTCCCTATACTGATGGAACCTGCTCCTGTAGGAGTGGATTTAGAGCCTCAGGCTTGTGCATTTGTGATCTTCAGGCCTAAAGCAGGGTCCTAAGACCCATGACCATGTACTAGAACTTGGGACTTCACCCTGTTATGAGCCTGTGTCTTAGTCATTCTGGTAAACTTCA
This sequence comes from Macaca nemestrina, assembly GCF_043159975.1. NCBI lineage: Eukaryota > Metazoa > Chordata > Mammalia > Primates > Cercopithecidae > Macaca > Macaca nemestrina. The sequence goes on from NC_092130.1 coordinate 52,143,794, forward strand.
CAAAGCCAAGGACAGAAAATAATAAATGAATGAAGGGAGGGAGAGGATTTTGACTCTCTTCACAGTGAAGACTTATGGACCAACACAGGAAATTGGACCTTGTCCAAGGAGCGGGTGGTATCAGAGTCATGATTTTACTGGAAACCCTCAGAACAGGTTTCTGGAGATCATCCTGGAGGTATCTTCCTGTCTTCTAGAAGGACTTTCTTGATTTATTCTGCTTTTCTCCACCTTTCTAGAGAACCCCTTAGGTCTCCCCCAAGGTGAGAGAAGATTGAAGAGGCTGTTGAAGCAAGCTGGCTGCAATCTTGACTTGTCCCATGAGGATATCCTTGATCCAAACCTGGACGGAGGTTCATACTGCTTCTGTAGAATTCTGGGTTTGGGAAGTGGTACAGTAATTTCTCTTCCAAGAGACATTACACAGTTCTTATTTCTGGAACAACTTGATTAAATGAGAATCTGTTGGGTATTACCCAGACCTAAATGATTTTCCCTCCAAAACCTTACAAATAATCAAAGAAACAAGCAAGACAGCCAGCCACAAAGAAACAAGATAACCACATGTTATAAGATAGTGTGTGCTTAAGGGCCATAGTGGATGTCTCAGACAAATGACCCCAGACTCTTGGAAAATGGAGTGGTCAGTGAAATGCAGAGTGATGGGAGATTTCCTGGAAATGCTGGGGCTTGAGCTGGATCTTGTAGAATGAGGCAGTTTGGGATACATGGCAGAGAGTAAGAACGAATTTCCCAAAAGATAGAACAACATGAACAAAATGTTGTAAGTCATAATGTGAATGGTATATTGGAACACAAAGAAGAGTTAAATCCGTGGGCCTGCTGGGTGCAGTGGCTCACACCTGTAATCCCAGCACTTTGGGATAACAAGGTGGGTGGATCACTTGAGGCCAGGAGTTCCAGACCAGCCCGGCCAACATTGCAAAACGCATCTCTAATAAAAATACAAAAATTAGCCGAGCATGCTGGCACACGCCTGTAATCCCAGCTATTCAGGAGGCTGAGGCAGGAGAATCACTTGAACCTGGGAGGCAGAGGTTGCAGTGAGCCAAGATGGTACCACCGCACTCCAACCTGGACAACAGAGCCAGACCCTATCTCAAAAAACAAAACAAAACCCATGGGCCTTAACTGATGGCACCATGAAGGAAAAAGATGATTAGGAAGGGTGGGGCCCAGGTATGAATGTCGCTGAAGGACATTCTAAGCCATTTAGACTTTATCCTGTAGTCCATAGCTAATGAGGAATCATTGGTGTATGGTTGAGAATAGATTAAGGAAAGACGGTCTAGAACCAAGACCTGGCAACTTCCCACATCTAGAAGAACAGAAGGAGATTTGTCACAACATCTGAGAGAGAGAGAAAGTAAAGAAGTAGTAGTAAAATCAGAAGACAGGGGTGATGTCAAGGATGCCTAGATAGAAAGATGTATTAGTCTGTTCTTGCATTGCTGTAAAGAAATACCTGAGACTGAGAAATTTACAAAGAAAAGAGGTTCAATTGGTTTATGGTTCTGCAGGCTGTATAGGATGCATAGCAGCTTCTGGGGAGGACCCAGGAAACTTTCAATCATGGCAGAAGGGATAGCAAGCATGTGTTACATGGCCAGAGCAGAGCAGGAGGAAGAGAGAGAGGAGGGGAGGTGCCACACCATTTTTTTTTTTTTTTTTTTTTTTGAGACAGAGTCTCACTCTGTTGCCCAGGCCAGAGCACAGTGGTGTGATCTCGGCTCACTACAACCTCTGCCTCCCAAGTTCAAGTGATCCTCCTGCCTCAGCCTCCCAAGTAGCTGGGATTACAGGCATGTGCCACTGTACCTGGCTAATTTTTGTATTTTTAGTAGAAATGGGGTTTCACCATGTTGATCAGGCCACACGCTTTTAAATAACCAGATCTCCTGAGAACTCTATCACGAGAACAGCAGGAGGGGGATGGTGCTAAACCATTAGAAACCACCCCCATGATCCAGTCACCTCCCACCAGGCCCCACCTTCAGCATTGGGGATTATGTTTCAACATGAGATTTGGGTGGGGACACAGATCCAAACCACATCAGAAGGTATTTGAGAAAAACATCTTCAAAATTTTTTGCTAGTAAGATGAAATCTTCTCCTTTCCCAACCATATCTGTTTCTCACACCCTCCAATCTTCAACTCTTCCTTCACTTTAGTCACTTTGTTGCAAGCAATGACAGAACAGTGTACATGATTCTTGCCCATAAATTAAAATGAGAGGTAGCATGGGAGAGAAGGAAAAGAGGGTAGTCTTTGGGGCAAAAAAACCAATAGGGTTTGTATCTTGGATGTCACTCAATTGCTGTGTGGTATTAGTCAAGTTGTGTTCAGTTTTAAGTATTTTTTTAAACAACATACCACCAGTTTTGCTTTGGGTAACTACTCACCACCATTACATAAAGTCATACTAGGACTTAAGAGTTTCTGCTCTCCTGGGTTGGATTTCTGTATCCCTGGAATTTGAATTTTGAGCAGAATAATACAAGAGCAGATAACAGATCTTGCATTCATCCAAGCAGCACCCTAATCAAACTATGAGTCAGTTCTTGCCATCTAGACCCCAGAAGCTGACCCATTCCATCTTCTTTCTAAGCCTGATTTTTCAGTTTTTACAAAATTATCTGAGCTATCCCACATCCTTGGAATCAATTACTTTTATTGTCAAAATAAGTTGTTGCTTACATCCAAAAAACTCTAAACAATATCTATCCTACATTAGGATTGTTTTGAGGTTTAGAAATATAGGATACTCTGGCCAGGTGTGGTGGTTCATGCCTGTAATCCCAGCACTTTGGGAGGCCAAGAAGGGAAGATTACCTGTGGTCAGGAGTTCGAGACCGGCCTGGGCCACATGGAGAAACCTCGTCTTTTCTAAAATTACAAAATTAGCCTGGCATGGTGGCGCATGCCTGTAATCCCAGCTACTCAGGAGGCTGAGGCAGGAGAATTGCTTGAACGCAGGAGGCGGAGGTTGTGGTGAGCCGAGATCACACCATTGCACTCCAGCCTGGGCAACAGGAACAAAACTATGTCCAAAAAATAATAATAATAATAATTAAAAGAAAAAAACAGGAAATATGGAATACTCCCACCCTCCCACCACGGGACCTAGAATATAGTGTCATAGACTGCTAGCTTCTCTATTGATGTCACGAAGTAGCCCTGAATTTTCCCCAGTCCCTTCTCCTGTGTCCCCTATTACTGTGAATAACTAAGCCAGGATGGTTCTGCAGTTCACAAGAATTTTGTCGCCTTTATTTATTATTTCTTGCATCCTCCCCAACTCTAGTTTGGGAAGGATGGAGTTAGGTAAGGCTGTGCTAGACTTAGTCCCAGGAGAAGTAACCCAGAGGCTCGCCTCTTGTTTCCTGAGCCCTCTTGTTTCCTGAGCCCTTGCTGGAGAAAGCTGGCCTGTTCTGCCAGGGAGTTTGCTCTTTGCATTTCACAAAGGACCTAGGAACGCCAAGAGAGGAACCACTCATGAGCCCCAAGGATTATGCCCAACAGTCCCAAGAAGGGTCAAAATAGCCCAGCTAAGCAAGAGAAAAAGAAATCAAATGCTGTAGCTTTATGTCAGCCACTTGAATTAGGTGGGTTTCTTTCCATGCTGTCATCCTTTGCTCTTCCTGCAATACCCTGCTAAACCATTCCATGGGCTGGTTGAGTACATGCATGTGAAGCTTTATGTGGAATAAATAATTACACAAGACATTTTTGGAAGAATAAATGCATTTGGCCTAAGAAAACCAATTCACATCTTAAAGAGCCAGCTTCTCCAAATGCCAGTTCTGTCAGCTAACTTTCTCCAGCAACCTGGCAGTTTAATTCTTCACCCTTGTCTCCTTGGCCACACTACACACAAATGGTTTTCAGAGTAGGGAAAAAAATGTTTTCCGGTGTCTGTTTTAAATTTGTTTTTATCTACTTTATGTGTCTAACTTTGTCCTCATATTTGTTTTACAGCAAAAACAAAATAGAGGAAAGATATCAACTATGTCCCCAAAAGTTTATACAAGTTCCTTTTTGCTGTTGATAATAAAAGCAATTCTGTTTTATAGCATAGATCCTGTCCATAAACTACAAACATCCACTTCCCTCTCTTCCTTCAAATCTCTTTTGAGGGCTGATGAAGGGATAGCCAGTGACATTGTGAGGGTCCCTCAGGGTCCTTCTCATAGCAGGCATTTCTATGCAGTCTATCTGTGGGACCACAGAGGCTGTGAGGAATCTAATCGCCCACTCACTCTTTGAAGGAGGGAAATGAAAACACACTTTGATCAGAGAGAGCCAGGATGAGGAGATGTTTCCCTTAGCCCAGTCCTGATTCCGTCTGTTAGCTGCTCCTCCCTTACAAGCCCTAAAACAAGTCACGCCTCCTCACGTAACATATATACCTGAGTACGAGACAATCTCAAGTATTTTCCCAATTGAGACTATTAAAAAGAGAAAGAAAGTGAGTTTGGGGCTGAATTAAAACTATAAATTTTATAAATTGTATGAAATAACTTTTTACTTTCCATGTATCAATATAATTCCACAGTTATTTGAAAATTACATCATATCTAAAATAATATGATTTAAAAGGTTTTATTTTTCTATATTCATATTTTATAAGCCAATTTTATTTAAATTCCTTGCATGCATCTTTGACTGATGCATGTTCTGCATTTTTTACACCATTTAACACAGATTTCCAAACATGCTATTTCCACTGTTTACTAAATTGCCTGATATACAGCCCTTTTCTAGTGAGGCTGTACTGCAGTTTTTTCAAGCTACAAGTGCTCATTTGCATAGCATTAGGACAGTTGATTATTCTCATTTATCTTATAGATTCAATATCTTCACAAAGAAACCACTCACCATATTGGCTTTTTAAAATGATCATTATAAAGCTTCTATAAAAGATGATCTGAGACTTGCAATTTTGATATTGTACTGTGGGAATAATGACTAAATCGGAAGTAAATTTATTTGCTTCAAAACAAAAATAGACAAGGCCTTTAACATTCACAGTTAGCATTAATTGGGGTCATCTCAGGATAACGTATCTTCTCCAAGACTGCATTTTATTCACAGTGAAGTTATTGAGTGAAAACCCCATAAAATAAGGAACTTGTAAAATTAACACATAAAGCAACATCCTGCAATATATGCTTGATCAAATACAGTATCATAAACTTAACATTTATATACATTAACAGGTAAACCAAAAAACAGCAATTAAACTTAATGTTCATATACACCAATAAATCAACAAAGAAACAGTAATTTCACGGTTGGAGGTTATTAATATTATTTCGTATGTTTAATGAGAAGAAGGTTTTTTGGCTTATTTCCTTAACCAATCTGAAAATGTTTGATTTTTTAAAATAACATTTGCTGTTCATTTTTTAATATAAAAATGACCAAAAAAATTCACTGTAGATTCGGGAAAAAATAAGTTGTGATAGGCAAACTAACAGCCATCTCTCTAAAATGTCCACACCAAAATCTCCAGAACCTATGAATATGTTTCCTTACATGACAAAATGAACTTTGAAGATGTGATTAAGGATTTTTTGATGATGGATTTTGAAATGAGGATATTATCCTGTATTATCCAGATGGGCTCAGTGGAATCACAGGAGTCCTTAAAAGCAGAGAACCGGCCAGGCATGGTGGCTCACGCCTGTAATGCCAGCAATTTGGGAGGCTGACGTGGGCGGATCACGAGGTCAGGAGATGGAGACCATCCTGGCTAACATGGTGAAACTCTGTCTCTACTAAAAATACAAAAAATTAGCCGGATTAGCCGGGTGTGGTAGTGGGCGCTTGTAGTCCCCGCTACTTGGGAGGCTGAGGCAGGGGCATGGCATGGAATGAACCCGGGAGGCGGAGCTTGCAGTCATCCGAGATCGCGCCACTACACTCGAGTCTGGGCGACAGAGCAAGACTCCGTCAAAAAAAAAAAAAAAAAAAAAAAAAAAAAAAAAAAAGTAAAGAACCTTTCCTGGCTATGGAAAGAGAGATGTGAGGACAGAAAAAGAATTAGACAGATGCAGTGTGAAAAGGACTCAACCCATCATTACTTGCTTTGAAGATGGAGAAAGGCGACTGATTAGCCTCCTGTGGCTACTGTAACAAAACGTCACAGACTATGTGACTTAACATAATATAAATTGATTGTCTCACACTTCTGAAGTCCTGAAGTCCAAAATCAGGATTTCAGTGGGGTGATACTCCAAAATCTGTAGGGGAGAATCTTCCCTTGCCCCCTCCTGGCCTCTGTTTGTTTGCCAGAAATCCTTGGCATTCCTTGGCCTGCTGCTTCCAACATGACACCCTTCCTTTGTATATCTGTCTCTGCGCCTCTTCTCTTCTTATGAGGACACCAGTCGTATTGGATTAAGGGTCCACTCTACTATAATACAACTTCATCTTAGTTTACACCTTCATTACATCTATAAAGACTTTGTTTCCAAATAAGGTCACTTTCACAGATACCAAGGATTAGGACTTCAACATATCTTTTTGGGAGACACAATTCAACCAACAAAAGGGGTCATGACCCAAGGAATGTAAGTGGCCTCTAGCAGCTGGAATAAGCAAAGAAACACATTCTCTATCAGAAGGTCAAGAAAAAAACACAGTGCTACCAACACCTTGATTAAAGTCCAGTGAGACTCATGTTAGACTTTTGACTTGCAGAAGTGTAAGATAAACTAGTGTTGTTTAAGCCACTGAGATTGTGGTAATTTGTCACGGCAGGAATAGAAAAACAATACATAAGTACTCAATGGAGGCTCATGCCTGTAATCCTAGCATTTTAGGAGACCGAAGCAGGTGAATCACTTGAGGCCAGGAGTTCAAGACCAGCCTGGTCAACATGGTGAAAACCCATCTCTACTAAAAATATAAAAATTAGCCAGGCACAGTAGTGGGCTCCTGTAACCCCAGCTACTTGGGAGGCTGAGTCAAGAGAATCACTTGAACCCAGGAGGTGGAGGTTGCAGTGAACCAAGATCATGCCACTATAACATTACAGCCTGGACAACAGGGTGAGACTCCATCTCAAATATATATATAGAAAGAGAGAGAGAGAGAGAGAGGCTTTTCAGCAAATAGTGCTGAAATAATCAGGTATTCCTATGTAAAATATGAACCTTGACCCTTTTCTCACCATACACAAAAATTAACTTCAAATGGATCATAGATCTAAAGGTAAAAGCTAAAACAATAAAGCAAAATCATAAAAGAAAAAGTAGATCACACTGCCAAAAATTATAACTTCTGTTCATCAAAAGATACTATTAGGAAAATGAATAGGCACACTACAGCCTGAAGTGAGAAAATATTCACAAGACATGTTATCTGACAAGGTTTATTGCCTGGGATGCATGAAGAACTCCTTCATCTCAAAAATAAAACAATAACCCAATTGTATAAAAGAACAAAAGATTTGAACAGACACTTCACAAATGAAAATATGCAAATGGCCAATAAGCACATGAACAAGTGTTCAACATAATTAGCCATAAGTGAAATGCAAATTAAAATTACAATATAACAACACACCAACCTGAATGACTACAATTCAAAACACTGACAACACTAAATGTTGGAAAGAATATAGAACAGTAAGACTTATACATTGTTGACTGGAATATAAAATGTTAATAGCACTTTGGGAAAAGTTTGGCCCTTTCTTATAAAACTAAATATACACCTATCCTATGACCCACCAATTCCACTCCTATGTGTTTACCCAAGAAGAATGAAAACATGTCCACAAAAAAAACTTGTACAAGAATGTTCATTGAAGCTTTATTCATCATAGGCCTAAACTGGAAAAATCCAAGATATTCATCAATAAGTGAATGGATGAATAAATAGGCATATTTCTATAATAAAATTGAAATCGCACATAGCAATAAAAAGTTGCATACTACTGATAAACACAACATGGATGTATCTCAAAAATGTGATGCTGATTTAAAGAGCCTTACATAAAAGAGTACTCACAGTATGGCTTCATTTATAGACATCCTAGAACAAGCAAAACTAATCTAGTGGGGAAATAAATTAGAACACTAGTTATTTCAAATTTGGAGGGAGAGGTTGCCTAGAAAGGGGGATAGGGAGTTTTTTTACTCCCTTCAGTGCCAAAGTTCAATATTTCCATAGAGTTTAAATGGGTTTAAATGGGTATAAAAATTTGTCAAAGCTCAGTAAATGCATGGTTAAGATTTAGGCATTTCATTGTATGTACATTTTACACTTGAGAAACTGTAAATAACTGTTGAAGTGTTTAGGAGGAAGTACATTGAAGTCTACAATTTACTTTGAAATGCATTTTTTAAGTGACGCTGGTCTTTTCTAACATCACTGGAAGTATGTAGCATGTGTGTTGCATTCTATTTATGGTGGCTGTCACAAAGTTCTACTCAGGCTCAAGGGGGAAGGAACATAGACTACATCTTTTAACAGGAATGCAATAGAAATTTTAGCCATGTTTTAAAACTAGCATATCTTGTAACACACCTCAGCAAAGGCAGTGTCTTCAAAGGCAACATAGAAGATTAAACATTTGAAAACAATGGGTTTTGGCTGCATCAGTGTGGGGCAGAGGAAAGAGTACTGGCTCAGAAGTAATAGAGCTCTGCTATCTCTCAGCTGTGTGGACTTTGATCAGTCACAGAGCCTCAGTTTCTTCACTGATCCATCCACCCACCAACCCATCCATCCTCCCACCCACCAATCCATCCATCCATCCATCCATCATCCATCTACTTACTCACCCAACCATTCACCCATCCACCACCCACCCACCCGTCCATCCAGCATTCATTCACCCATTGATCCATTCACCTACCCACCTATCCATCCGTCCGTCCATCCATCATCCATTTACCCACTCATCCATCCAGCTGCCCAACTGACCACCAACCCATCCATCCACCCATCCTTCCTTACATTGCTTTTATTTTTATTTTTATTTTATTGAGATAGAGTTTCACTCTTGTCATCCAGACTGGGGTGCAGTGGTGTGATCTCGGCTCACTGGAACCTCCGCCTCCAAGGTTCAATCGATTCTCCTGCCTCAGCCTCCTGAAGGGTTGGGATTACTGGCGCCCGCCACCACGCTTGCCTAATTTTTTGTATTTTTAGTCGAGACGGGGTTTCACCATGTTGGGCAGCCTGGTCTCAAACTCCTGACCTCAGGTGATCTGCCCTCCTTGGCCTCCTAAAGTGCTGGAATTACAGGTGTGAGCCACTGCGCCTGGCCCCTTTCATTGTTTTTAGTGGACATTTGTAGGATGGCTTTGGCTGCTCTGCATCTTGATTGGGCAATTCCCTACCACATGTATCTGAGTGGAAAGCAAAGAATATCACCCTCTACTGAAAAGGCCTTGTATTCAAACAGACAACAACTCAGCCAGTCAGCTGCACCCACCAGACAGTGGGGAACCCATTCTGGTGGTGGCTACAACGACAAGTTCCTAGAGCAGCAGTGGCCCTTGTGCAAGCTTTAGTGTTCTGATATTTGGTGGAGGGTGGGAGATCCTTATCACAGTGGTTTTGTGGCATGATTTGGCCTGCAATTCTTGTTTCTTAGCCTTCTTTTTCCTAGTGATTGTCTAAGCTGGTCTCCCCATCCTTTCTGGTATCTGTAAACTATCCTATATCCTTTCAATGCAGTATTTAATAAAAATATAAGATGGTTTAATGAGTGAATGTAGGATGGATAGATTGACAAATATGTGATGAAGCAAGCATAATAAGTGCCTATGGGAACATTTAGATAGTGGGTATATAGATGTTCACTGTAAAATTATTTTAAATTTTCTGTACATTCGAAAATTTTTATAATAAAATATTGGGACACAGCACCTATAATCCCAATCATGCAGATAAATCCATAATTACTATTTAATGTATTTCCTTCAGCTTTTCTTCATGACATAGCTCTCTTAAAGTTAATATAGCACTTTTCTTTCTTTCTTTTTTTGTTTTTTTTGTTTGTTTGTTTGTTTCTTTTTGAGACAGGTTCTTGCTCTGTTGACTAAGCTGGAATTCAATGGCACAATCACAACTCACTGCAGCCTCAACCTCCCAGGCTCAAGTGATCTTCCTACTTCAGTCTCCTGAGTAGCTGGGACTACAGGGAATGCCACAATGCCCAACTAATTGTCGTATTTTTTGTAGAGACAGTGTTTCATCATGTTGCCCAGCCTGGTCCTGAACTCCTGACCTCAAGTGATCTGCCTGCCTCAGTCTCCCAAAGTGCTGGGATTACAGGCTTGAGCCACCGCGCCCAGCCACACTTTTTAAAATGGCAATATATTAAGCAGTGTGTACCCACTAAGCCTCATTGTTGGTTGTGATCTTAGAAGGGAAGAATAGAAACCTCCCAAATCACCACCATTGCTTTTTCCTATAAAAGTTAATTGAATTATTCTGACCCTCTCCTGTCACACTTTACTTGAAATCCTGTAGGCACTGCCTTCATTAGGTATGAGCAAGTGACCACTTCTCATCCCTTCCACTGTTAATGCCTTGGATAAAGCCACTGTCACTTCTCAAATTGTATTCACCATCATTTACTTCTTGCCCTAAAAATTTAGCATTCAAACCTATTAAACCTCAATCAAAGAGGCCTTCTCATTTCTCTAGGAGCTCTCTGTGAGCTACTCCAAACAAAGGTCTGCCCTACTCATCAGGGGGAGGCATGGGAAGCAGTTTTCCCCCAAATCTCCAGCATCCCTTTTGTGCCCATGGTTCAACCTACTCTTCTCTGATCCAAATCCTGCCATTTTTATATGGTGAATTTTAAGAAATAAAAATACATTTATTCTAGATATGTAGAGGAAGAGCTCTTTTCAGCAGCCCCAATGCCCAGAGAAGCCAACTGAGTCACTGGGCAACTGATCTTCGATAACATAATAACCCTCCTGGAATTTGGCTTTGTAGTCAGACATAAGGAAAAATAGTAAAAGCCCTCAAAGAAACCTGACCGTGCTAGATCATTTTACAGCTGGTGAGGAAGTCAATGTTCCTTTTTACAGTTGGATCTGTTTCAATCTTCAGCTACTTGGAAGAAGAAGCAGACCACAAACAAAGATCATTTTTCTTCTTAAATACTCTAGTTTTAGAATTTTCATTGCTCTGCAAAGAATGAGTCTCAAAGTCCATCAATTTACAGAGATGAACTAGAATAGAGTGTTCCCGTAGCGTACATTGAGGCAATGCTTGTGGTTTGTCACTCTTACATGTTAGAACACCCTCCTTTCATTGAATGAAGATGAAAGAAGTCTCTGGAGAGAAGACTACTAGTCAGGCCCAGAAGGGAAATACTAGCTCCCTCAAATATCTGATAACTAATTTTGAGTTCATATAAAGCTGTGAAGTACTCCAGAAATTCACAAAAAGCTAAGTGCAAAGTTTTCTAAACCAAGACATCCCACACATCAGGGTAAAAAAGTCAAACATAAATTATAGTAAAACAAATTACAATATTAAAGATAGTTTTGTAATGTGTATGAAGTACAGCAAGATAACATACCACCCAGCTGAGTACAGCGTAAGTTGCTGACTCACTTAGCCACTGGTTATTAAAATATTTGCTGTTTAAGACACTGCATTTTGGGGGGATTTGTTACATAGCAAAGACTAACTAAGCATAGCATTAAGCTTTTCAGCAGCCACACAAAAAGGGAAATCCAGTCCCTTACACAACTCAAAGTGTTAATGCGATAAAGCAATGTGATTGTTGGTGAGAACTTCAGGTGTAATTTCTTGTGTTCCTCAAGCTAAACCCTGTGGTCCAAATGAGTAACCTTGTTTACAAATCCTGGTGCGCATTCCATTTTGCATCAGTCTTTGTCATGTCTATGTATCGAATATGGAACAACAACTTTCTGCTTATTTCTATTGCATATCAGATGCAAAAGGAACTTAAAACTGAATGAGGCCTCTAAGAACATCCAGTCCAAAATTCAAGGGGCAATCCTGACTCCTCTCTTCTCACACTCTACGTCAACTTCTGTAGGCACTGCCTTTACTGTACATAGGCAGGTGACCACTTCTCACCTCTTCCACTGCCGGTGCCTTGGCTAAAACCACTACCACCTCTAACTCGAACTATTGCAATAACCCCCCAACTGACTTCTCCTTCTTCCACTCTTGCCTATGCTATAGTCAGTTCACCTCACAGTAGCCAAAGTGACCCATTAAAAATGTAAGTCTGATCACTTCTCTGCCCCAAACCTTCTAGCAGCTTCCCATGTAACACAGAGTGAAAACTGAAATCCTTACAATGGCCCACAAGGCCCTTTGTTATCTCCCATCCTTCCCCAACTCTCTAACTCCTCTGCTGTTACTCTTCTCCTCATTTACCCACTGCTGCTGTTGCTGACCTTCTTGCTGTCCTTGGAATATATCAGGCTGACTTCTCCCTCAGGGACTCTGGATATGCCCCCCCTGTAACTCTTCCCACTCATAGCCACATGTCTTGTTCTGTTTAACTGTTACCTTGTAAGAAGCCTTCCCTGATGATCCTTTATTTTAAAATAGCAAATCCTCACACCTTGCCCAACACTTCCTCTTCTCTTAATCTTCATCGTACATGTAATCATCTGATAACTTACATATCTCATATCTATATCTTCACTCTAAAATGTCATGTCTGTGAGGGCAGAGGCCTTATTTGGTTTATGCTCTACTGGCATGACCTAAAACAGTGCTTAGCACATAGTAAGCAATGAAATATTTCTTAAATGGATAAATTAATGATGGTTGAAGTTAAAATGTAGCACGCCTAGGCAGTAAGACCTTTTCTCTCCAGTCCACCATCTTCAGTAAGTACTCTTGAGTATGTACTCTTTCTTGCTGTCTTCATTTAGTGAAAAACTGAATTTATTTACTGTATTAAGCACCTACAATGTCCTGAGGGAAAAAATTAAGGTTTCAATATTATATAACACATAAACTAGGGGAAGGGTTGATAGTAACAAAAGTAAACAAAAAATATCAACCAGTGACAAAGACTATGATGACAGCAAACTCAGTGATGACTCTCCAGGAGAATTGCTCAGGCAGGGCTATTTTAGATACTACCGAGGAACTGAGACCTAAATGAGAAAAAGTCAGCCATGCAAAAACCTGGGGAAAGAACTTCCAGGCAGCATGAGCAACAACTGCAAAGGATTCATAGTAGGGTTGAACTTGAAATGTTCATGGAAACAAAAGGTGAATGTAGTAGAATGCAGAGAAAAGAGAAGGAGCGAGAGAGAGGGGTGATGGAGAGATGAGAGATGGCAGAGCAAGGACCAAATTATATGAAGGGATATGAGGCCTTGATAAAGAGATTGAATTTTATTGGTGTTAAATCTTATTTTGAGTGAAATGGAAAGCCATTACAGGGCTTTAAGCAGGAAATGGATTGGTCTGATCTTGGCGTTTAAGGACCCCTCCAGGTAGATCCTCTGTGCCATGGAGAGGCAAGGGCAAATGTGGGAACAAGAGAAGAGATCACTGCAGTCATTCAGGGGAGAAACAATGGAAGAGGTAGAAAGGAGAAGCTGCTGGATACCTCTGACGTGGGGCCCACACAATCTATTAGGGGGCTAGATATGGTATATAAAAGAAAAATAAAGGAGAAAAGGTTGACTTGGGATAAGGAGCTTACCTGAAGGGTGACTGAGCCTGCCAAAGACTGCCATTGTTGTCCTCTGCCAGGAGCAGAACAGACTTTATGGGAAAAACCTTTGCTATCATTAAACCCAAGACGTTGTGAAAATACCAGGAAATTTCAATGTGTTGCTTTTTAGTTGCCCTGGCAGGAGCTTCACAAATGGCAAAGAGTCTCTTGGAACAAATTGCTCTAAACCACCATATATTTCTTGCAAGCTGAACACTTAAATTGTCCCCTCCATCAGATTGCTATGAGTCCCATTATGATAAGTTTGCCCACCAGGAAGTCATTGCCCTAAAGTATAGCCTGGTTTAGAAAAAAAAATTGTCTAATAAATGAACAGAAAAAATATTTTCTCCCAATTGCAATTTCCAATGATGATTCACAATATTTGGAAATCATGTGGGCTTTACCAAGCTGAGAAAGAAAATCCAATTCAAACACAAGATATATCCAGGGGCCACTTTGCTCTCAGGCTCCTTCTGTGCTCTCTACATCATTTCACATGCGGAACATGAGTCAGGCTCTTGGAAACAACGTGCCACGCCTCACCTGGTTCCCCACATCCTTTAATATACACAAAGAGAAAAAAGAACATTTAAGAAATTTGGGCCAGTAAAGCATCACCATCATGTAGTTATTATTTCACAAAAGAAAAGGAAATAGGCAAATGGAAAGATCTAGCAATATGCAAAATAAGTTATAAAAATAGTAACTCACAAAAAAGGACATGCATTAGGAAACAAATTAATAATTCAGTACTTAGTAAATATCCTTGTACTCTGCAATTCTCACTATCTCTTTCTCTAATCCTGGTTTTTAAACCAGCAGCAAAATGGACCCCTCCAACCTGCTCCCAACGAAAGAGGCATTTCTTCCAAAATGGATGATCGGAAATTCGCTCCAGGTCTGATAGTCGTGAATCAGAACTGTCACAAAGATGTTTCAAAAAACAGAGCTATTCAAAAGCTTTCCTCAGGGGAAATACTGAGTGGAACAAATGAATCTCCGAAGCTCTGCCTGAAAACATAACACTCTGCACACATGCTGTAAGCATAGACCCAGCCTCATGCCAAGCAGCACTTAAACTCAGCAGTCAGGTCAATCACCCAAACAACCCTCGCATTAAAAGCATGCTGCGGAGAATGCTGGTAAAACGTGTGGAAAACCACAGCAAGAGCCCTCCAGCCATAGAGACAAGAGTCTAAAAATAAAACTGCACCTATCAAAATGAAGGATAAGAAACAGATAAGAAAATAACGAGAAACAGATGACAACGCTATTTTCCGTTGTGGTGTTGCCCTTTATTATTTTTTTTAAGTTTTGAGTTTTTGCGTTCCAAAAAGATTTTTACATGGGGGGTTTTGAACACTTCTCTGTGCATTCTGCCTCTGCAAAGAAGTCAAAATTATTTGTGAAACTCTGAGAGAAGCTCTTGGATTATGTATTGTAGAAGACTCAGGCCATCTGACTACATTCAGAGTTCAGCTATGAAGAATTCCCCCAAAGGCACAGGAAGGCTCTTTGCAGAAGGGCCAGAGGGAGGCCCTTCTGCCAAGTCTTGATTAGAGAACAGATTTAGAAATGATGGTCCTTAAATAAAGTAGCAGAACACCTGGCACAGAACCCCTCAATGGTTTCGTGGCTTGCTTTCTTCCCCCAGAGTTAACCATTAAAAAACTCATGTACAAAGATGTTAACTTGTTACTAGTTCCAAGGAGAAGTCACTGTTAACACTGAAATAAATTGTAGCTCCCCTTTACAAGATCTAAAAGAATATTTTCTCCTGGTTGGCAAAGGAGAGTAAAATTTACTTTATTTGCTTTTGGGGAGGGGGCACCCTTCCTCATCATTTCTAACTGTGAGAACTTTTTGAAACGGTTATTTAAATTTTGAGAAAAAAAGGAATGTTTGGGTTTGATGTGGCTAAATTCTGGGCATTCTAAAAAAAAATTAACTTTATCATTAAGTAAAAAAATTACTATCAACTTCTTAATTAGACATGAAGAGACATTTCCTATTTCACACCTGGGCTGAACGAGGCCGTGTAAGGAAGTGCAAAGACAGTGAGTGAGCTTCAGAATTAGACAAGGGCTCGGGGTTCACCTTTGACACATATTGCCTCCATGAACTTGGCAAATTATTTCACTTCAGTAGCAAAGTAGGAATACGATTTATATCCTGAAAACTGCTGTGGGGGTTAAATAAAGTAAAGCATTTAGAACTCCTGTCATGGAGTCAGGTGTAGAGAAGGTGCTGGGCACACGCCCACCTCCAGTCCCTGATTGCTCACCGCTGCTTTACCCATATGTAAGGCTCTTCCATGTTTAGGACACCCAAATGACAGATTGCATCACTCACTTCTCTCCGGATAGGGAAAGTCTAGGTTACAATATGTGGAGCAGATTCCTTTGGTGTGACCTCCAACTATCTTTAGTGTTATGTGTCGAAATGAAGTTACTCAGTGAGTTGGCTGATATTTTCTGTACCTCAGTTATCGGGTCATTGCCAAACAGCACTTAATCCCACCAACCCAGAAATGTCAGCTCCATTTTCCAATCATACCAGCCCCTCCCTCCACAAGCCCTTCAGGAAAAGAAAATGTCTTAGGGATGTACCCAAATAATGCCTTGATCAAAGGAAAGCAAAGGATGAGTCTTGGGAGCCGGAGGGCTCTGCTCTGATCAAAAACAGGTCTGGGCTTCCTTCTTCAAAAGTTCATTTTGAGTAACTTTTTAGAATTATGAATTATTTTTCCTCTTGGAATTCTTGGTTCATCATTTTATTTTTATTTTTATTTTTTGAGACAGAGTCTTGCTGTGTTGCCCAGGCTGGAGGGCAGTTGCTCGATCTTATCTCACTGCAACCTTCGCCTGCCAGGCTCAAGCAATTCTCTTGCTTCAACCTCCTGAGTAGCTAAGACTACAGACGTGCACCACCATGCCTGATTGAGTTTTGTATTTTTAGTAGAGACGGGGTTTTACCATGTTTCCCAGGCTGGTCTTGAATGGTTTATCTTTTGTCAAAAGATACCTTTTTTTTTTTTTAAAGGCATGTGCAAAAGAAGCCAAAGTTTAATACCTAAACAACATAACTGGCTTGGAAAACAGAGAGTAACTGAATGAAGCCAACCAGTAAAGAGAGTATTGGTATGTACATATGTACACATGAGCTGGGATCAGACAACACCTTTGGTTAAAATCAGAGACAAAAAGAGTAGAGGAGGATTAAGATGGTAGATAAGAGTGAGGACTAGCTTTCAGCTCCCGCTAGGATGAACAGAGCAGCATGTGGAGACTCACATCATGAACTTCTGCTTCAAGAACTACTGCCTCAACAATACCAGGAAAGCTGAGAGAGTCCACAGACCCTTCGAAGGAAATGGATCATAGCTGCAGGCTCCCTGAGATGCTGAAAACCTGTTGAGTCTGCTTGCATTCTCAACAGGGAGGCTAGTGGTCTGGGGCAAGTTCTCAGCTCTGGTCATTGGCTGCCTGGAAATAGATTGGGTGTTGTTGCAGGGGCACGGTGGGAGTGAGACTGGCCTTTAGGACTGCGGGCTGCATGGGAACATTGTAAGGTTTGTGAATGCTGGCTTTCCCCCCACTTCCCTGGTGATCTGTATGACTCAACAATGGCAGCCATAATCCCCCTGGGAATATAACTCCACTGGACTGGGAACCACAAACCCATCCCTTACAGCCATGGCAGCAAGCCCTGCCCAAGGAGAGGCTGAGCTCAGATACGCCTATCCCTGCCCCCATCGAGTGGTCTCTCTCCATCTGCCCTGGTAGTTGAAGACAAAGGTCATAATCTCTTGAGACCTCTATGGCCCTGCCCATCACCTGAGAAACCTGAATACTTAACCAAGTGTCCCTAGGGCAAGTTTGCATCCTCCTTATAGGGCTGCAGCTGACACACTCTTGAAAGTACCACATCCTGGCTGGAGGCCAACCAATGCAAAATGAGCACACTAAACAAAAACACAACCAAAGACCCTAATAGAGTTCACCTCACTCTCCTGCTACCTCCACCAGAGTGGGTGCTGGTATCCACCACTGCAAGACGTGAAGACGGATCACAGCACTCCGCAGACACTTCCCAGTACCAGCCTCGAGCCTGGAAACTCTGCTGGGTGGCTAGATCCAAAAGACAAAAACAATCACTACAGTTTGGCTCTCAGAAAATCCCACTCCTAGGGGAAGGAGAAGAACACCACTTCCATGGGGTACCCCGTGGGACAAAAGAATCTGAACAGAATCCCTTAAATCCCAGATATTCCCTCTGACATAGTCTATGCAAATGAGAAGGAACCAGAAAAATGATTCTTAAATAATGTTCTTTAATACCCTCAAAATATCATACCAGCTCACCAGCAGTGGATCCAAACTAAAATAAAAATCTATGAATTGCTAGAAAAAGAATTCAGAAGGTCAATTATTAAGCTAATCAAGGAGACATCATAGAAAGGTGAAGTCCAACTTAAAGAAATTAAAAACATGAAACCAGATATGAAAGCAAAATTCTTCAGTAGAATAGATAGCATAAATAAAAAACAATCACGACTTCTGGAAATCAAGGACACACTTAGAGAAATGCAAACTGTACTGGAATGTTTCATCCATAGAATCAAACAAGCAGAAGAAAGAACATCAGAACTTTGAAAACAAGGCTTTTGAATTAACCTAATTCATCAAAGACAAAGAAAAAAGAATTTTAAAAAATGAACAAAGCCTCCAAGAAGTTTGAGACTATGTTAAACATCCAAATCTAACAACAATTGGTGTTCCTGAGGAAGAATAGAAATCTAAAAATGTGGAAAACATATTTGGGGGAATAATCGAGGAAATCTGCCCCAACCTTGGTAGAGATCTAGACATCCAAATATAAGAAGCTCAAAGAACACCTGGGAAATTTATTGCAAAAAGATCATCATCAGCTAGGCACATAGTCATCAGGTTATCTAAAGTCAAGACAAAGGAAAAACTCTTAAGAGTTATGAGACAAAAGCATCAGGTAACCTATAAAGGAAAACATATTAGATTAACAGCAGATTTCTCA
Organism: Macaca nemestrina; assembly: GCF_043159975.1. Taxonomy (NCBI): domain Eukaryota; kingdom Metazoa; phylum Chordata; class Mammalia; order Primates; family Cercopithecidae; genus Macaca; species Macaca nemestrina. The sequence goes on from NC_092130.1 coordinate 52,162,567, forward strand.
GCAGAAACCCTACAAACTAGAAGGGATTGAGGCCCTATCTTCAGCCTCCTTAAACAAAACAATTATCAGCCAAGAATTTTGTATCCAGTGAAACCGAGCTTCATAAATGAAGGAAAGACATAGTCTTTTCCAGACAAACAAATGCTAAGAGAATTTGCCACTACCAAGACAGAACTACAAAAACTGCTAAAAGGAGCTCTAAAGCATAAAAGAAATCCTTGAAATACACCAAACTAGAACTTCCTTGAGGTATAAATCTCACAGAACCTATATAACAATAACAATGAAAACAACAACAGCAACAACAAGGTATTCAGGCAACAAACAGCACGATGAATAGAATAGTACATCACATCACATCACAATACTAATATTGAATGTAAATGGCCTAATTTTCCACTTAAAATGTACAGAATGGCAGAATGTATAAGAATTCACCAACCAAGTTTCTGCTACTTTCAGGAGACTCACCTAACACATAAAGACTCACATAAACTTAAGGTAAAGTGGTGGAAAAAGATATTCCATGCAAACCGACACCAAAAGCAAGAAGGAGTAGCTATTCTTATATCAGACAAAACAAACTTTAAAGCAATAGCAGTTAAAAAACACAAAAAGGGACATTATATAATAATAAAAGAACTAGTCCAACAGGAAAATATCACAGTTCTAAATATACAAGCACCTAATGCTGCAGTTCCTAAATTTATAAAACAATTACTACTCAACCTAAGAAATTAGATAGACAGTAACACAATAATAGTGGGACACTTTAATACTCCACTGACAGCACTAGAGAGGTCATCAAAACAGAAAGTCAATAAAGAAACAGTGGGCTTAAACTATACCCTACAACAAATGGACCTAACAGATATTTACAGAACATTCTGCCCAACAACTGCAGAATACACATTCTAGTCATCAGTACACGGAAAATTCTCCAAGATAGTCCATGTGATAGGCCACAAAACAAGTCTCAGTAAATTTAAGAAAATCGAAATTATGTCAAGTATTCTCTCAGACCACAGTGGAATAAAATGGAAAATCAGCTCCAAAAAAAACCCTCAAAACTATTTAAATACATGGAAATTAATAATCTGCTCCTGAATAATCTTTGGGTCAACAATGAAGTCAAGATGGAAATTTAAAAATTCTTGCAACTGAGCAATAATAGTGACACAACCCCCAAAACCTCTGGGATACAGCAAAAGTGGTGCTAAGAGGTAAGTTTATAGCATTAAATGCCTACATCAAAAAGCCTGAAAAAGCACAAAAGATAATCTAAGGTCACATCTCACAGAACTGGAGAAACAAGAACAATCCAAACCCAAACCCAGCAGAAGAAAAGAAATAATGAAGATCGGAGCAGAACTAAATGAAATTGAAACAAAAAAACAAACAAGACATTCCAAAATGAAACAGAAAGCTGGTTCTTTAAAAAGATAAATAAAATTGATAGCTCATTAGTGAGATTAACCAAGAAAAAAAAGAGAGAAGATCCAAATAAGCTCAATTAGAAACGAAACAGGAGATATTACTACTGATACCAAAGAAATACAAAAGATTATTCAGGGCCATTATGAATACCTTTGCATGCATAAACTAGAAAACCTAGAGAAGATGGATAAATTCCTGGAAATATACGATCCTCCTAGATTAAATCAGGAAGATACAGAATCTCTGAACAGACCAATAATAAGTAGTGAGATTGAAATGGTAATTTTAAAAAATTGCCAACAAAAAAAAAAGTCCAGGAACACAGATTCCTGGCTGAATTCTATCAGACATTCAAAGAAGAATTGGTACCAATCCTATTGATACTATTCCAAAAGATAGAGAAAGAAGGAATTCTCCCTAGATCATTCTGTGAAGCCAGTATCACACTAACACCAAAACCAGGGAAGGATATAACAACAACAAAAAAAGAAAACTATAGACCAATATCCATGATAAACATAGATGCAAAAATCCTCAACACAATACTAGCAAACCAAATCCAACAGCATATCAACAAGATAATCCACCATGACCAAGTAGGTTTTATAACAGGGATGCAGGGATGGTTTAAGATATGTAAGTCAATAAATGGGATACACCACAAAAATAGAATGAAAAACAAAAATCACGTGATCATCTCAATAGATGCAGAAAAAACATCTGACAAACCAGCATCCCTTTATGATTAAAACCCTCAACAAAATCAACACAGAAGGGACATACCTTAATGTAATAAAAGCCATCTACAACAAATACACAACTAACATTATACTGAATGGGGAAAAGTTGAAAACATTCCACCTGAGAACTGGAACAAGACAAGGATGCCCACTTTCACCACCTCTGTTCAACATAGTACTGGAAGTCCTAGCCAGAGAAATCAGACAAGAGAAAGAAATCAATGGCATCCATATCGATAAAGAAGAAGTCAAACTGTCACTGTTTGCTGATAATATTATCATATACCTAGAAAAGCCTACAGACTCATCTAGAAAGCTCCTACAACTGGTAAATGAATTCAGCAAAGTTTCAGGATACAAAATTAGTGTACACAAATCAGTAGCTCTGCTATATGACAACAGTGACCAAGCTGAATCAAATAAAGAACACAACCTCTTTCACAATAGCTGCAAAACATATATAAAATAAAATACTTAGGAATATACCTAACCACGGAGGTAAAAGACCTCTACAAGGAAAACTATAAAACATTGCTGAAATAAATCATAGAGGACACAAACAAATGGAAACACATTCCATGTTCATGGATGGGTAGAATCAATATTGTGAAAATGACCATACTGCCAAAATAAATCTACAAATTCAATGCTATTCCCATCAAAATGCCACCATCATTCTTTACAGAACTAGAAAAACAATCCTACAATTTTATGGAACCTAAAAAGAACCCACATTGCCAAAGTAAAACTAAGCAAAAAGAACAAATCTGGAGGCATCACATTACCTGACTTCAAACTATACTATAAGGCCATAGTCACCAAAACAGTATGGTACTGGTATAAAAACTGGCACATAGACCAATGGAACAGAATAGAAGACCCAGAAATAAAGCCAAATACTTACAGCCAACTGATCTTCAAAAAAGCAAACCAAAACATGAAGTGGGAAAAGACACCGTATTCAACAAAAGGTGCTGGGATAATTGGCAAGCCACATGTGGAAGAATGAAACTGGATCCTCATCTCTCACCTTATACAAAAATCAACAAAGATGGATTTAAATCCAAGAACTGAAACCATAAAGATTCTAGAAGATAACATCAGAAAAACCCTTCTAGATATTGGCTTAGGCAAAGAATTCATGACCAAGAACCCAAAAGCAAACACAACAAAAAGATACATAGTTGTGACTTAATTAAACTAAAAAGCATCTCCAAAGCAAAAGAAATAATAGGTAGAGTTAACAGACAACCCACAGAATGGGAGAAAATCTTCACAATCTATACATCTGACAAAGAACTAATATCCAGAATCTACAAAGAACAAAAACAAATCAGCAAGAAAAAAACAAACAATCCCATCAAAAAGTGGGCTATGGACATAATAGACAATTGTCAAAAAAAGATGTATAAATGGCTAACAAGCATATGGAAAAATGCCCAACCTCACTAATGATCAGGGAAATGCAAATCAAAACCACAATGTGATACCACCTCACTGCTGCAAGAATGGCCATAATCAAAATAATAATAATGATAGATGTTGGCATGGATGCGGTGAAAAGAGAACACTTTTAGACTGTTGGTGGGAATGTAAACTAGTACAACCACTGTGGAAAACAGTGTGGAGATTCCTTAAAGAACTAAAAGTAGATCTACCATTTGATCCAGCAATCCCATTACTAGGTATCTACCCAGAGGAAAAGACATCATTATATGAAAAAGATACTAGCACACATGTTTATAGCAGCACAATCTGCAATTGCAAAAATATAGAAACAGCTCAAATGCCCATCAATCAGTGAGTGGATAAAGAAAATGTTCATATATATACCATGGAATACTAGTCAGCCATAAAAAGGACCTGGATGGAATTGGAGACTATTATTCTAAGTGAAGTAACTCAGGAATGGAAAACCAAACATCACATGTTCTCATTCATATGAGAGAGCTAAGCTATGAAGGCACAAAGGCATAAGAATGATACACTGGACTTTGGGAACGTGAAGGAAAGTGTGAAGGGTAACAAGGGATAAAAGATTACACACTGGGTACAGTGTATACTGCTCGGGTGATGGGTGCACCAAAGTCTCAGAAATCACCACTAAAGAACTTATTCATGGCGGGGCATGGTGGCTCATACCTGTAATCCCAGCACTTTGGGAGGCCGAGGTGAACAGATCACGAGGTCAGGAGTTCAAGACCAGCCTGGCCAACATAGTGAAACCCGTCTCTACTAAAAAATGCAAAAATTGACCAGGCACGGTGCACATGCCTGTAGTCCCAGCTACTCAGGAGGCTGAGGCAGAAGAATCGCTTTAACCTGGGAGGCAGAGTTTGCAGTGAGCCGAGATTGTGCCACTACACTCCAGCCTGGGTAACAGAGTGAGACTCTGCTTTAAAAAAAAAAAAAAAAAAGAAGAACTTATTCATGTAACCAAACACCACCTGTTCTGCAGAAACCTATTGAAATGAAAAAATTAAAAATAAAAAAAAGGAGTAGAGGAGTCCTTTCCTGAGATTAACTTTAAAAGCCACAATGTCTCAATATTGATTTAGAGATTGCAGCTAAATCAATACTGAAAACTATAATAACGTGTTCCCTGGGGAGTACAGAAAGTATTTACTGTGGGGTTCCAGCAGAACTGCGGGGCAATATGAAGTTTAAATAGCATTCCCAAATATTTCTTGCATTATCTAACAGATCCCATAAGCTGGCCCTGCCTGGGAGGAGCTTGTATCCTCATCTGTATATCACATCCTTTGTGGTATGTGGGATGCTACCCTCAGTGCAAACCAGGGAGACCACCATGCAAGATTTGGAACGCCCATTTTTGGTAGCATTAGCACCCTTCAGCTTTTACCAGACTGTGTTTCTAAGTGGGCCTAGTGGAAGCCAGGGTAGTTCGAGGAATTTTAGGGACGATTATTTGTTCCTGGGAAAGTTTAATTTGTTGAATAAGTGGGATTGGAACAATGCCACCTACAACAGATGCTTTAGCAAAGAGGGACAGTAAAACAAATGATTGCTCAAATGTGTGGTGTCTGCAGAGAATCTGGATAAGAATTACTGGTGTTTAATGACCTAATACCGGCAAGGTCAGCCAATAGCACAGTTTGGAAAGAATCAAATGCCAATTCCTTGGTGCAAATGAAGCATAATTAAGACTCAGCACAGTGAGGTCCTGTATGTGTTAATTGTCCCAGGGCTGGCATTAATATCTCTAATAAATGTTCATAGCAGATTTTTAAAAATTATACTTTTAAAGAGAATAGGTAATTGGTGTTAACTAATAAGCTAATTTCACGTCTTTCCCCATGTTTATGGAGGTAAATAAGACCCTAAAAATGGTGCTAAATGAGGCCCGTTGCTGCAGTGAGTTTGGTAGGGCCAGAGCAGGTCAGTTGGACAAGAATGCTTCAGAAAGACACAGGCCTACTTAGAGCAGGGATTGGCACTGCCGCCTACCCTCAAAACCACGGACCACATCGGCCCAGGGTGGGGTTAGCCTGGGCCCCACCTACCAACAACCAAGGAGTCATAAGTGTATTAGGAGTCACTGACATCTTCCAGAGGAAGTGAGTCATTTTCCAAGCTAGCCAACAACTTGTAAGTCAGTGGGTCAGCCTCCTCCAAAGAGCCAAAAAAGTAGGTGTAGCTATGTTTGTCCATCACCACAGCCAGGCAGGGGGTATATGTGTATTATGAAGTCATAGAATCTACCAAGTATGTCATTGCTAAGGATTAGTATAGATCAGCTGCAAAATATGTAGGTGGCCATGCTGTGTGCCCACTTCTCACACACGTGCAGCACACACACAGACAGTTGAATGGTCCTTGTGCTAAAACAGCTTGGTGAAGAAGAAATTACAGTGAATTTCTGATTGCTTACTATGAATTCTTCTCTTAGTTCTCCTACTTCTTTGGGTGTGTGACTCTGGCAAACTATTTGTTGGTTGTTTTGTTTTGTTTGCCTCATATGTACAATAAAAGTATTGGCTCCAGATCATTCCTATGGTCCCTTCTAACTTAAGCTGAGTTTTTGAGTCTATTTCTTGTTCCAACTATTTTTTGTCTTATAGCTCAAACCTTACAACTATTTAGACTTTTTGCTCACTTCAATAGATCTCATACTATAATATTCAGAGTGAATATGGGTGAAGGGATAAAGAAATGCATATAGGCTACAATTCTTCAAGGGGCTACAGTTCGGAGGTGGAAATCTTAGAAGAAGAACAGGCATGATCCCAGCCAAGGAATATATTCCTATCAAAGCTACCTAGAATATTTCACTCCCTCCTTATGGCAATAGGCCATACTGCCTAGGTCCCTGAGCATACATCTAAGCATGCCTGTTCCTTTTAGCACAATTCCCCTTCCCAGAAAAGCAGTATCTTCCCTACTTCCTGAAAGGCTAAGACATCCAGCACCAACACCCTTTAGAAGGTTTCTCCCTTCCCTATCCCACCTTCATTCTCCTAATCTACCTGTTTTCCTGAGCTGCCACCACCAATAGGCCAAAGTAGGACACTAGAATGTCTCTCTGTTCCCTTAGCTTTCTTCAGGGGACATTTACTAATGAAGAGTCGCACCACATCCAACTGGCTACAGAAGAGAGGGAAGTAAGGTCTTTATTTTTTCTTCTCATAGTTGAACACTCAGCTCTTTCTTTTTGATCCCTCCTGCCACATACTCTTTCGATTACATGCATCTGTACCATTGTTTTCTTTTAGTTTAAAAGTAAACAAGGGCCAGAATGTGGTGGCGCACACCTGTAATCCCAGCACTTTGGGAGGCCGAGGTGGGTGGATTGCTTCAACTCTGAAGTTTGAGACCAGCCTGGGCAACATGGCAAAACCCTGTCTCTACAAAAAAATACAAAAATTAGCCGTGCATGGTGGCGAGTGCCTATAGTCCCAGCTACTCAGCAGGCTGAGGCGGGAGGATTGCTTGAACTCAGGAGGTGGAGGTTACAGTGAGCAAAGATCACGCCACTGCACTCCAGCTGGGAGACAGAGCAAGAACCATGTCTAATAAATACATAAATAAATAGATAAAGTCAATAGGTTTCTCTACCTGGATTTCCAGACCCATTCCATCTACCCAATTTACAATGTTATGCACTGAGCTCTTTAAAGTTGTTGGGAATCTCAGTAGTTCGAAAAATCTATCAAAGTAACTGTCTTAGTCTCTTGTCTGTTACTTAGAATACCTGAAACTGGGTAATTTATAAAGAAAAGGAATTTATTTTCTTTCTTACAGTTGTGGAAGTCGAGAAGTTCAAGGTCAAGGGGCCACATCTGGTGACAGCCTTCTTGCTGGTGGGAGACTCCCTACTGCATCCCAAAGAAGCACAGGGCATTACATGGTGAGGGAGTCAAGTGTGCTCACTCAGGCCTCTATTCCTCTTTTTATAAAGTCACTAGTCCCATCTCATGATTTCCCATTAATCCATTAGCCCATTAATCCATGAATGGCTTAACCCATTCACAAAGGCAGAACTCTCATGATCCAATCACTTCTTAAAGATCCCACCTCTCAATACTGCCACACTGGGAGATTCAATTTCAACATGAGTTTTGGAGGGGACAGATTTTTAAACCATAGCAGCAACTATGGGCATGGAACAAGAAAGAAGGTCAGACCAACAGTGAATGTTAACTAATCCCCAGGCCTGTGGCTGCCTCTGTGAATGACTTCCTTTACTCACCTTGCTAGGGAGCTCCAGGGCTTCTAAGAGGCTCAAATGTGTCAGTGACTTACTATCTGAGTGTCAATGGAGATGCCACATTGAATAAAGACTTGTGGATTGTTGTAATAACTAAAAGGAAAATATTATAAGGATGCCAGTCAGCCTCTCATGGAGATGGGAACCGTGAACACAAAGGCATTCTGTAGTTGGACCTTGACCTCTACCAACATGAAGGCTGGTGGCTGATGCTGTTACTTGACTCTGTGGAATTTCCCTTTCTCAGAAATCAAGGCAAGAACTTGATTTGGAGTACAGTGTACAGCACGCAACTTCCCATGCAGGCTGAAACTGTTATATAAATCTGCACATTGCCAGTGACTTGGCAATTGTTTCCTTTATTCCCTTTCCTTCCTGGACAGATTCTGAGACATCTCTATTGCTGCAATAACGCATTTTTTTTAAATGGAAGTACAATTAAAAGATGCATTCAGGTGAAATGCAGTATTGGAACTTCATAACGCTAACATTGTTTTTGTTGTCTGTTTCATAAAATGAGACTTCAAAGCCACATTATATCATATTGTGGGTGAAAAGGGGCTGTGTTCAAAAGGGGAATTTCATTATTAACATTACCATGGTTAGCCCAAGTGCCAAGATTAACAAACCAGCCTAACCCTCTGGCAATTCATTGTCATTTAATATATATTTAGAGCCCACCCTCTGTGAAGGAATGGGGAGAACACACACGTGGCCCCTTCTTCACTGGACTTTATGGCCCAAAAGGCAAGGCCCACATCTGGCATGTCTTTTCCATGAGAATATAAAAATGCCACACAGGCATGGACCAATCATTTTAAGATCCTATCAGCTTTAACGTTTCATAGGTATAAGCTCTGTCTCTTTCTACTCCATGTTGAAACACTTTTGAAGAATCAAAAAGAAATATCAGTATTCTTCTTTTTGTTTCTCTGGCATTTAATTTACTGCCCCTCCTCAAAAGCCAGTTTCATGACGGGCACTCTGCTAGGCACAGGAATTCAGAGCAGAGAGATTTATGAAAGGAGCTCTCAAAATGCCCAGACTAGAAGGGGAGATCGTGGCATAGGGCAGAGGTAAGGCAAATAAGGCTACAATGAGGTGTTCTGAGCCAGATCCTGAAGGGAACAGCTACGGAATTTGGATACTGCAGAAGAGAGGATGTTGTGTATGGAGTCGGGGGCAGGGGTGAACTTTGGCAGTGAACTTGATAAGCCAAGGAGGAAAATGGTCACGTTTGTCATTTGGGTCAAGCTTGATGGATGGGTGGAGGGTAGCTCAGAAGAGCTAAGACAAGAGGCAAGGAGACCAAGCTGTTGGAATGGCCCAGGCAGAAAGGGGAAAGATTGAACTCTCAGGGGACAGGAATCTTTTTGAAGAGCTACCCAGGCAGATCTTCAGCCTCCTTCCATTCTCTTTTCTCAAATTGGCCAGGCTGAGCACTTGCCTGCAGTGGCTACACTGCGTCTTCTTTCACAGTCACCCATTCCTTACTTTATGACAGAAAGGCCTCCCTCTCACCCACCCAGAGCCTCACTATGGTGTAATGTCTCAGTGTGAAAACACTCTGGGGGAGAAGAGAAGATGCCAACAAAGGGACGATCCAAGATATAGATATCAATCTCATTAAGAGAGATTTTTTCCAAAAACATTTACTTTTGTGTACTTTAATGCAAATGTATTTTATATAAATTAATGTTTATTAATTACCCAAATTTATAATATATTTATGCTGTTTTGGTTCAATTTGTACTACTATTAATGTCAAAAATAACTCTTACCAGAATTTTAAAATTACATGTAGACTTATGATCATGTAAAAAAATGTTTCTCCCAGCACTTTGGGATGCCAATGAGAGCAGATCACCTGAGATCAGCAGTTTGAGACCAGCCTTGCCAACATGGTGAAACCCCATCTCTACTAAAAATACAAAAAATTAGCCAGGCATCATGGTGGGCACCTGTAATCCCAGCTACTTAGGAGGCTGAGGCAGGAGAATTGCTTGAACCTGGGAGGCAGAGATTGCAGTGAGCCAAGATCATGCCACTGCACTCCAGTCTGGGCAACAAGAGAAAACTCTGTCTCAAAACAAAAAAAAAATTATTTTTTCAACATTTCAAATTTCAATTTATATATACTTTGTGAGACAGAAGTATAATGGGGTGATCAGTAAGAGACTTTCAAGTTTAAAAATATATTACATTAGGGTAAAACTCTTGGAGGGGGTAAAATGGAAATGTGAATTTAAAGAGAAAAAGGAATGATAAAAGTCAATTATTAAAGATGCACTGTATATGTGTGTTGGAGACCACACAAATGTTTCTTATGATTAGGCATAATTGAAGCCTGTCAGGCTTCAGTAAATGAACCTGTGATCAATTAAGCAGCTGACCAATCATTACCTCCTCCTCCTCCTTACGCTTGTTACCCAATAAATACAAAGGGCTGTAGCACCTCGGAGACTGCCTTTCTTCACTAGAAGCAGGGTGTTCTCTTCTTCTTCCCCATGCTAGCCTTTCCTTAAACGTTCCTTTTGTCTTAAGTTTTCATTTCTACATTCATCTCTTTGTTCAGTTTTGTAATGATAGTCTCAAGCAGTAACAGCAGTAACTGCTGTAGTGACAGTCTCAAGTAGTAGTAGTGGCAGTCAGCCACAAGTGGCGCCTGGACATGGACACGAAGGATGTCAGGGGCAAAAAGAGACCTGAAGAGAACCGAAGGGACCTGAAGAAGCCTGTAGGTATAAATAGAGAGAAATAGAAAGAAATAGAGATAAATAGAGACAAGTAGAGATAAGTAGGTAGAGATGAGATTAGTAGGTAGAGATTAGGGAGACAGAAGGGGAGAGAGGAGAAGGGAAAGACAAGGACTTGCAGGAACTAACAGGTACCATAGAAACAGGGAGTGACAGAGATAAAGACAGGCAAAGACTAACAATATAAGGTCAGTGCCCGAAAGAGGTACAAACCTAGAGGCTAGCAAAGACTAGCAGAAATTTGCAGGGACAGATAGGGTCCGATAGGGACTTGAATGAGGAAGGTCTGCTTGAGCAAAACCAAAATAAACCAAAAAACTAAAGCCCGGAGGAAAAAAACTAAAACCGACTAGACGAACGAGAAACCCCGTTACAAGTCTACCAGCAGCAACATAAGGTCAGTGCCCTAGAGGTACAAAGAATGGGAAGTTTTTGAATCAGGGTAACATGAGGAAGAATTTGGTTATTTCTTTTCTCTTTTTTTGTTTGGAGTTTGGTACGTACCATCTTCTTATTATTTCAGGGTTTGAGAGAATTTTTTGCCCCACTTACAGCACCTATCAAAAGTGGTGAACAGGAAAGGGAGAATGGAAATTGGCTTGTACTGTCGTCTTTTGTGGCTACAGAAAGGCTAACTTTAGCTTTGGCTTTCGTGGATTGTAAACATGCTCTGGCACCTGTGAGATGTGCAGAGGACTTGAGAGGTTTTCTCGGAGCTTGTCAAGATGTGGGAACTGAGCTTCATCGCTCTGCAGTATTGACTCAGGCAATGGCTAATTTGGTAACTGACAGATCTAAAAGAAGCCAAGGGTTAAGCCCTAAAGTAGGGAAGAGTTACTAGTGTAGAAAAATTGGACGTTTCAAAAAAAACACTGCCAGACCTCTGGGCAGAGGGGACTTTATAATACAGCTGCCCCCACAACAGAAAAAATGCCAGGACTTTGCCTTCATTGTAATAAAGGAAATCACTGGGTTAATCAATGCCACTCAAAACTTCATCAAAATGGCACCCCCCTGTCAGGAACTGAGAAGGGGACCTGGACCCGGGAACCTCAAACTCTGAGGGCATTCCCCATCCAGGCCACAACTCCATTTCAGGGGTGGGTTTCCAGAGGCACATTGATTCCTTCTCCCCAGGAACACCTGGGAATGCAGGAGTAGATCTCCTAGAGAACAAACTACATTAATTGAAGGAAACAAACTCACTAAGATTCCCACTGGTATTTGGGAACCTTTGCCAACAGGATACATGGGCTAGATTTTGGTAAAAGCCGTCTTAAGTTACAGGCCCAGGAGTTGATTCTGATTGTGAAGGAGGGATTTAGGTAGTGGTAATGTTACAAGATCTTTGGGTTTTCGAACCGGGAGAATGTGTTGGTCAACTGTTGCTTATTCCCTGTAAATTGTACCCTTCTCTATGTAAGAAGCAGCAAGGAGGTCAGGGATTTGGAAGTGCAACTAGGAGAGAGATTTAGCTTTCATAACCCATAGCATCTGGTGGACCCACCTGAATAGTGCAAATTGAAGGTTTAAGGATTGCTTTTTGCTATACTGTTGTACAAAAAGGATAAGCCTCAATTTGCTTTCTCTGTGCCTTCTGTTAACAAGAAACAGACTCTTTCTGATTATCAGTGGAAAGTTTTACCCCGCGGTAATTAACCAAAGAGGCTTGTTCTGTCTTGTAATGATGGTCTCAAGCATTAACAGTAGTAACTACTGTAATGAAGGTCTCAAGTAGTAGTAGTGGCAGTCAGCCACATATGTGTGTATATATATATGTTTTTAAAATTTTTATATGCAGTAAAATTCCTCCTTTGTGATTTACAGTTCTATGGGTTTCAGCAAATGTATTCACTGCCACAATCAAGATGCAGAACAACTTCATCACCTGCACCCTCAAAATTCCCATATGCTGCTGCTTTGTAGACAGTTCTTTCCCCTAATCCCAGTCATTGGTGAACACTGATACGCTCTGTATACTTATAGTTTTATCTTCTCCCAAATATCATTTAAGTGGAATTATGTAATTTTTGAGGTCTGGCTTCAACCATTTCATTATGCTTATCAATAACTCATTCCTTTTAACTGGTGAGTAGTATTCCATTGGATGGATGTATCAGTTCATTCACTGGTTGAAGGACATTTCAGTTTTCAGTTTTTGACCATTATGAATAAACATTTTCTATAATCATTTGCATACTGGTGTTTGTGAGGACATAAATTTTCATCTCACTTGGGCAAATACCAAGGAGTGGGATTGCTGAGTCACATGGCAAGTACATGTTAAACTTTAAAAGAAATTCCAACTGTTTTTATATCATTTTAAAGGCCCTACAGTTTTACATTCCCACTAGCAATGCATGAAATTTCCAGTTAATATCTCCACGAGCACCTATTGTCAGATTGTTTTTATTTTAGCTGTCCTTCTAGCTGTAAAATGGTATCTCATTGTAGTTTTAATTTGTATTTCCCTAATGATGAACATGTTTTCATTTGCTTATTTGCCATCCATACGTCGTCTTTGGTGAAATGTTCAAATATTTTGTCAAAACATTGTGTTTTCTTGCTACAATTTTGAGAGAAACAAGTCCTTTGCCAGGTAAGTCCTTTGCCAGATATGTGATCTACAAATATTTTCTCTCAGTCAATGGCTTGTCTTTTCATCCTCTTAGCAGTGCCTTTCCCAGTATGAATTATTTTCATTTTGATAGGTCTCATGTATCAATTGTTTTTCTTTTATAGATTGTGTTTTGGTGTCACATCTAAAATCTCTTTGCCCTCACCCACGATTGCAAAGATTTTCTCCTATGTTTTATCCTAGAAGTTTTATAGTTTTCGGTTTTACATTTAGGTCTGTGATAATTTTGAGTTAATTCTTGCGTAAAATATGAGTTTCAAATGTTTTCACAGGACATCCAGTGGTACCAACACCATTTGATGAAACATGTATTTTTAAAATGGGTGATGGGCTGGGCACAGTGGCTTATGCCTGTAATCCTAGCACTTTGGGAGGCTGAGGTAGGCAGATCACTTGCAGTCAGGAGTTTGAGACCAGCCTGGCCTAGATATTTGAGACCAGCCTGGGACAAAATGGTGAAACCCCATCTCTACTAAAAATACAAAAATTAGCCAGGCATGGTGGCAAAAACCTGTAATCCCAGCTACCTGGAAAGCTGAGGCACAAGAATCTTTGAACCCAGGAGTTGGAAATTGCAGTGAGCCAAGATAGCACCACAACACTCCAGCCTGGGTGACAGAGCAAGACACTGTCTCCAAAAAAAAGTGATGGTATCAACACTAGTTTTTAAGTTTCATTGGATTCATTTTTAAAGACCAACAATGAGTAATAAAGTACTTTTATTTTCAAATGTCAGTATTCATAATATGTTGGAAATTATATCCTTTGTAAATGTTTGAAATTATGATGAAACACTTTAGAGGAAAGTTTGATAATGTTCGGGGTTACAAAATTTTTCATAAGTATTGTAGGAGTTATGGAAGCCAAAAAAATAAAAAAACATCTGCAGCTCACTTTTAAGCATTGGCAGAAGAAATAGAGAAAAAGAAAAGGATTTATTAAGGAGTATTCCAACTCCTAAGGCTAGTGCTTTGGCACTAGCAGAGAGGAAGGTTAACAAGAAGGAAGTAAAAAATGACTCCCTGGTTTCTAATTTTGGTGGACAATGGGTGGTATTATCACCAACCAAATTCAGAGGAAAGACCAGACTTGGGTGGGAGAAAGAAAATAAGCACATGTTGTATTTGGGGTACCTTTGGATAAAAAATTTTATGAGGTTTGAGTTTCATTTATAATTGGGTAGGATGTTTTACTTTCTATTTTTTCTTTATATGTGTGTGGGGATGTACATATTTGTGCACATGTGTGTGTGCTGAAGGATTGATTTATGTTGGATTATTTCTTCCAATACAAATTAATGTTTGACTCAGACTAGTAGTATAGAAGTTCCTGTGGTGCAGTAGGAAAGCAAAGACTTGAGACACATACAGTCTTGGACTGTGAATCCTTCTACCTCTGCTACCCACTAGCTGTGTAAGCTTGGGCAAGATACCTTACTTCTCTAAACCTCAGTTCCTTCATTGGTAAAATGGCTGTAATAACCACTTGAAACAAGATATTAAATGGTGCTTTTCCTTTCTTGGGATTTCAATCAAGAACAAAGAATGACAGGTACTTACCCATACATTCTACTAAGAGGGACAAGATAGATTAGATTGATTTCCATTAGATTGTACGCCATGTAAGTTAGTAGGTCTCGGACTATAATGATGCTCAAGTGTAATTTTCAAAAACTTATAAAACAAAATGTTATGAACATATGTCAAAGGTCTTTTTTAAGTTCAATTAATGAGGAAATCAGTAAGATGTTACGAACGGTTCAAAGAACACACAAGAAGATAGACATTTATAGGTAATTTAGTAAGGGAACATTAGGATCAAAATGTTCATTCAATACAAGACAAGTTACGGGCCTACAGGTCCACATACTGAGACCTTTGGCATTAACTTTTCCATGGGACAAACTTTTTGTGTCTCTCCCAGACAAAAATCTACAAGTTAACCAGTAAATGAAAAGTCAAAGTTGCAAACTCAGTACTACACTGAAAGAGAACATCTTGTCATCTCTTCTATTTCAAAGTTTCAGATAATTTTTCTGACGAGGAGGAGAAAAACCAGTTTGAAAGAAGCCAGTGGTGCTTTCTATGGTTAAAAGTTGTTAAAAATGCACTTGGGTATGCAAAAAAAAAAAAAAAAAAAAAAAGCCTATTTTTTCTGTAACTCAATTTTTATCTTGAAGCACCATTCTGTGAGATGTAAAGAATTTCACCATGTCACTTCCAGATAGTCAGCCACTTTTATGACTTTTGTTAAGTTTTAGGTTTAAATTTGTTCAAACACAAGATTGTGCACATATAGACACAAGATCACCCACACAAACTCAGCACCAACACCCTAGCATGGAGATGGAAGAGAGCTGGAGCATACACCCCAGGCTGTGGCATGCTAGAGGAGAGCGGTCCACTTCTTACCTCCAGCTGTCCTGGCTGATTCCTGGCAACAGCTACAACCCTCCTACCATTACCCTTGGCTGCCACCATTCCAGTTAATACTTCACATGGCCTTACATGTCCTGGGATTCTGGCCTCCAGTTGCCAGGTCCATGCAGGTTACTCTGGGTCCTTCCTCCCTGCCAGCCGTGGCCACAGGAGTTGAAGACTCCTTCTGCTACCTTCTACACCCTAATCAAAGGGCTACCAAAAATTGCGGGTGTTTACTCATGGCACTTTGGTGGTTGGGGCTGAGCCTCCTGGAGTCCCCTGAACTTCCCTTTGCCTATTTGCTTCATGAAGTACACACTGGATAGAATTTCCTCTCAAGGCTGCACTCTGGAAATCAGTTGCAAGGTCACTTTGCTCTGGGACCACCAAACCCATTGGAGATACTATTCCTTCCCAGTCTCTGGCCCAGGAGATGTACGGATAGGCTTGCAGTTCAGAGTCCCCCTCCCTTTCAGTCACTACCACATGCACACTCAACTTGAACTCTTTTTCTCTCCTTAACAATTTCTCCTCCCTAAGTCCCCAGCCTGAGGGAATCTTTATTTAATGAGGATGGTGGATAAGGGTGGGTCCCAGTTGGGGCTGATTGCCTCGATCTCCTAAAATACCTCCACCCAAGGCTTTGAGATTAAAAGTCAGACTTTGCTGTCCTTGTTTCCCAGATCCCTCTTGACACCCCTCCCTATCCTGAGGGACAGTGCCAGGCTGTGGCCTCAGCCCAACTGGCAAGGATACAGTAGTGGAGGAAGCAGGGGAACCCCAGTGAGTACTTCGCATGTCCTCCTGCTGCGTTAGTTTTATATGACATACACTCTAGGTGTGACCTGCAATATTCCAGTTTCCAGGAAGACCTGCCTGGCCCACAGTCTAATTGCATCTGGCCCCGAATCATCTTCTAGTCATGGGTTTGTGGGCACAAGCCCATCTGAGCACATTAAAGCTGGCTCAGGAGGCAACGGGTCCAGGCCACAAACCCCTGGCCTGAGGCAAGCTGCTTGGCTCCCACTGGGAGTCTCGGAAACCCAGGCCTTCCTGCCCAGCAGGGGAGCGGGAATGGGGAGTGAGAGCGAGGGGAGGCTGATCTCCCGTGCGCTGTCCACATCAGGGTAGAAACCCTGCCAGGATCAACAGTGTGGCTCCTGGCAAAGCCCCTACCCGGTTCCCTCAACACTGTGGTCACCAAGGGCCTGTGTTTTCTCCAAGCTGTGGGGTTTAAAAATGACCTCCTGAGGTCTGGCACACAACTGAGTTCTTAGAGGAAAGAGGACAGGGAGGTGACGCCTCACTCCGAGGGGTTAGGAAAACGGAGCCGGCTGTTACTCCGTGGGAATGGTGCTACAAAACCATCAGCACACACTCAGTGTTCACTCAGTAACAGGACTCTACAGCCAGTGACATGACATCTAATCATGGACATGTATTCTCTGAAAAGACCTGGAGACCATCGAAAGCAAACCTTGCATTTCACAGAGCAGGAAACCAAAGCAGAGCATTGTCCAGAGACCGGCCACAGTGACGCCTCCCCTTCTGCTCTGACCTTTTCTTTGCGTGTGTTTGTCTTCTGCTGAGCTTTAAAAGGCATATGGGTGAGGTTTGTCTTATTTAGAAAATCAGTAAACCACTGACCTTCAGGGCTTACTAGTCTGAAGTCTGGACCAGCCTGGATTGCTGTGTGTGGCCAAACTCAGACAAGGAGCTGGGCCTATGAATGGGGTCAGGCATGAGTCAGGGGGCCAGTGGCCCTGGTCAAAGTAAATTTGAAGTGCTCAGTACCACAGCTGAGAGCCTTCATCTGGACCAGGGTGCTAGGCGGAGCCTGACAAAACCGTGTGTCCCAGTAGTGGGTTTCATGGTGGATAATGACAATCCAATCAGTCTCCTTGGAAAGGTTTGCACCTGAGCCATACTTAGAAGTCAAGGTGGAACTTGGCAGAGCAAAGACGCTGAGACCTAAGAGTGAAGGGGCAATGGACTCCTGATTATGAGTGGAAACAAGACCAGAGGCGTCTTGGGTCCAGCCAAGTGGTTGAGACAGGGAGGCCCCATTCTGGTTCCCAGGTGGCTCCTGACTCTTTCTCCCATACGTAACTAAGGGAACCTCCCTATAACCTCTGTCCCTCACAACAATCATAGCATGATTTTCATGCTTCCAGTAACCAAAATGTTAACCTTGTGACTCTGGGGTTTCATTTTAATAACAATCTTTCTAAAAAATACACCTTTCTGACTTCTAAAATGCTGAGCCCACATGCCCTCCAGGCTACTTGGTTCATCCCTGGTTTCCTTGGCCTGAACCATGCACTTCCATTACCTTCTCCCACCCCTCTGCCTCTGCTGAGAGATGTTCTCTTAACTCCTCTCCTTGCCTTCCTTGCTTTTCCATCTACCACCTCTTGTGACCTTTTCTACAGAGAAAGCTGAACCTCTATACTTTTGAGCAAGAGAAAGAAAGTTTCTCAAGAAAACAAGGAGAGCCCCAGCCAGGCCCTGTGTGTTGTGTACTCTGCCCTGGCCATCCCCTGCTGTCTACCTCTCCATAGAGTGGAAAGTCTGCAGGCTCAAGGGAACATCACCTGGAGCCCTCACCTTATTCCCCATCTCAAACATGATCCCCACAGTTTTTCACTCCAGTGACCCAACAGTCAGCTGCTTCCCTGGGCCCTTCCTCCAGCAGGCAAATCACAATGTTACTATGTGCATCCCAGGGGCCAACGGGGTAGGAGGTAGGGGGCGCTGGTTTGTGAGGGGCATGGACAGAGCCTGGATATGTGGCCTGGTGTCTGCACACATGCATGTGAGGCCTCTTGGGCAGCTGGGAGGCGGTTCTTCCTGCATGTTTGTGTTCTGGGGTAGAAACTTGAGGGTTCTGGGGACCCACATTCTTCCCAGGCCATCAGGAAGGCATATTCTTCAACTTAGGAGGATAGAACATATTTTATTCAACAGTTTTTAGCTTGACTTCTTACTTTAAAATGATAAATTATTATACAGGACCTCCATTTATAACTCTTGTTCCAGACCTTGCAAAGCTGAGGGATAGGTCTGGACTCATGTATCAGATTTGGGGTTTTATTCAACTAGGTTTGTCCTCTGTTTTCCTGTAAAGACTCACAAACAATCCTGAAATGTATTCAAGGAGATGTGGAGCAGTTTGATTGGTCTAGACTTAAGATTAAAAGGCACATGTGAACTTTACCTGGGAACAAATTTGCAGCCTCTCCAATTTATCATATCCAAGTTCTCAAAGAAAATATGTTTGCAGGCTTTTGCTATGTCTCCAATTCATCAAACTTAAGTTGTCAAAGTCAAGATATTTCAAAAACAACTTTTAAAGGACTTTTTTATACTTTGATCATTGAGCTTATCTGAAGTATCACTAACTTCACAAGTATATCCTCCGGGAATTCTTTCTACCCTGTTGACCATTGAGAAGGATTTGATTGGCTCTACTGAGTTGTCCTGGATAAGGCACATATATTCGGTACTGCAGAGACTGGGCGAGTTTCCTGGTACTGGTTCTGGATGTGAGTTTATCCACCGTCACCCATGACCTCCCAGTGGAAGGGAATTCTGATAGTTTCTAATGCCATACATTATTATGGACACACAATAAATAACAATTTGGCAATAAAAAAATGTATTGCCTAGTGTCACAGTGTCACTAAGGGAAAACTGTTTCTGTGACATTAACTTATACTTAAGGCTAGAATAGCTAAGAAAAACTTACGATTTATGAGATGAAAGTTCGTGAAAACTAGGTGTTTTTTTTGTTTTTTTTTTTTTTGTTTTTTTTTTTTTGCCTGAAAGCTCTCTTGAATTTGCAATAATCTTACTAACAGATAAGCAGATAGACCTTTGGAATCCATATGCCATATTTTAAAATTACACACATACACACACTTGATCTGATTATTTGGGGTAAGATATAGGAAGCTCTAAAAAGAAAGTATTTCCTCCGACCCTAGAAGGCTTCCTTCTTCCCCATTTGTTAAATTTATGGATCTCGTGTAGATTTTGAAGGTTCATTCAGAAAACTAAACTTGTCTTTATCTCGACTGGCTTTAGAAAAGAAAAAAATTTCTTTTTATAGTTCAAGGAGCCAAGCAGGCTTGAAATTGAATTCTGGCCAACCCACTGACTTAACTGTGGAACATCAGGAAAAGTACTTAAACTTCCTGAAAGTCAGTGACCTCATCTGTAAAATGGGGGTAATGAAACGTGTCTCACAGATTTCTCTAAGAATTAAGTAGTAGCAGCCATACAAAGTACTTGGCACAGCGCCTGGCTCATAGTGACACTTGATCATGCATCTGTAATATCATTGATGTTGCTTTTTTATGATTACTTCTTGAGATTTGCTGTTGCTGAAGTGTATTAACTTTGCAATTTGTCTACCATTTCTTTCAAACAAATACTTGGAGTACATTTTTCAAAACTGATAATTTGGTAGGTTCTTGTCAGGGTCTGCCTGTCTCCTCAGATGGGTATATTGGTGGGCCAGAGCAAATGACCTTGGATTAGTATCAGTTCCTTCCCCACACCTACTACTCCGGCCATACAGCCTCAACACCCTCAACACTACATTGCTAACACAACGGAATCAAGATTTCAGCCCCGAATTTTCCATGCTTGCCACAGTTCACCCGCTTCCAACAGCTGTTTCCTCAAAAACAAGGGCAACATCGCCATCTACCGTTGCCACACACTCACTGAAGAGAAAATTGCTCTTAACAAAGTAAAGAAACGGGAACATTTTTGTTTGATACCTTATAAAATGAATCATTCCGTTTCTACTTCAGCTTCCAGAAGAAGCCCTATTTTTACAGAGGTTCACTGTTTGAACCCCTCTCTGGGACCCGAAAGTGGCTCGAGATTGAGCGTGGGCCCTGGCGACATTTAGTCAAATTTCTTCTCCCAAATTTTATATCATGTGTTATCGTCGAATTTTCACCCTCAACTTACTTACACTTAAAAATGACTGGGTCAAAATGATGGGTGGCAATTTGTGTGTGGTTTGGCATCTGCACTCCGCAAATTGGAAGGACAGTGGGTGCACAGAAGTGGGAGAAGAGTGAGAAATAGTGAGAGGCCAATCTTTGCAGTTACTGCTCTAAGGGGTTTTCCTGGCTTATCACATGCACGTAAGAGAGTGAAGTCCACTCCCTAGACCAGTCCCCTCGTGCCTCACCACCAAGTCTTAAACCTGTCCCCACCCCACAGACAGCTGACAGCAGTGTCATCTAAATGTAATCTTTTCCCTCTGCCTCAACTGTGATTTATTATTGCACGCTAACAAATGGCCATCCACAGCTTTTTATTAACTGTAAAGTGGTTTTGGAAGCAGTTTGTATGAGGCAAACTTTGCAAAAGCAAGCCCTTAGTACTGCACCAAGTCGGAGAAGAGGTGCCCTTTTGTACATCGTTTTTGTGTACATTCTTGTCTGGCTTTCTATTTTTCCATCACCTCACTCGGCACAGGAAAGCATCTTTCATCTTGGTATGACTGTCTTCCACACTGCAGTATTAGTTCAGTCTCTGGTGGACTGTTTTGGCCTCTGGGTGTGTTCCTCAGATGCTAAGCAAAACTGTGAGACTCCTGTGTAATAAGCTGGGAGGTGACAGTTCATTTTGCACAGACAATAAAATAATATAAACTGCCTTTACGTCATACCAGAATTAGCTGCACACTCCCTCACAGAGAACAAGGCCCCCTTTTCATGTCCCAGGCAGGAAGCAAAGTGACTTAGAACAAGTGGGGTTTTTTTTTACATCTTTGAAAGTGTGTGTGTCTCCGCCACAGGACCAGATGCCAGCCCTTAGATTCCAGCTCCTTCCCGGGTCATTCCCCTCTTGGAATCAGGATCAAGGTGGGCAAAGTCTATGGTCAGGCCACAGAACATTCTGGGGAGAGGCAGCTTGGATTACTTTACCACAAGGGACTTTCCAAAACCAAAGTTATTAGGAAAAGCAGAATGGAGAATGTTTGGAAAAAATGCTGTTAACACCTGATCCACACGTTCTTTCCTCCCCCTGTGCCTCTCATAATCACTTACAGACGCTGAGGTGTGTACGAACGGACAGGCAACCTCGGCCTGCAGAGACCCCAAGACACAAAACCGTGGAAGCCTCACCTTGGATCCTGTTTCTTGTTTGACTCTAATTATGCATTTAAATTTCGGGGGAAATTTTAACATGAAAAACAAAACATAATCCCACTAGCGTTTTCTTTTTTGCATGCTTCGTTGTAGTATTCTGCTTTCTTTCTTTCAATTACACAGAGACCTGTTAAAATCTGTTACTATGATTTTAGACTTGTCTATTTCTCCTGGTAGGTCTGTCAACTTTTCTTTATATATTGTGAGACTGTGTAATAAATGCATGTAAATTATTTATCTATTTCCTTTTTTATGGGAGGTTTTTTATTTTCCAGCTTTATTTAGGTGTAATTGACAAAATTGTATAAATGTTAGGTGTACAGTGTGATGATTTAATATGTGTATATATTGTGAGATAATTATTGCAATCAAGTGGTAGCTAGCTATCCCTTCACCTTGTTACATTTTTTGTATGATGAGAACATTTAAGAGCTACTCTTTTAGCAAAATTCAAGTGTACAACACAGTATTGTTAGCTATAGTCACTGTGGTCACTGTGCTGTACATTAGATCCCCAGAACTTACTCATAACTGGAAGTTTCTACCCTTTAAGCAGTATTTCCCCATCTCCCCCGGCAGGGCCCTGGCAGCCACTATTCTATGATCCATTTCTATGAGTTTAGCTTTTTTTAGATTCTACACGTAAGTGAAATCATACAGTATTTGCCTTTCTTTGTCTTACTTAATTCACTTAGCCTAATGCTCTCAGGTTTATCCATGTTGTCGCAAATGGCAGGATTTGCTTTCTTTTTAAGGTGGAATAATATTCATTGTATATACATACACAACACAATTTCTTTATCCCTTCATTATCAATGGACACTTAGGTCTTTTTCATGTCTTGGCTATTGGCTGCGATGAACATGAGAGTGCAGATATCTCTTGGAAATACTGATTTCAGTTCCTCTATCATATATGCTATTAAATGCATGCAAATTTTAAGTTATTCTCTCTCTCCCTGAAACCTTTTATCATTCAAGAACAACTTTATTTTTAAGTAATGCTTTATGCCTGAAAGTTTCTTTTGTCTGATATTAATATAGCCCACACCAGTCTTCTTTTCTTTATACTTTTATCAGGTATACTCTTTCATCATTTTAATCTCAACTATTTATTATTCATATTATTTAGATGCATCTTAATATACTATTTACATATAATATACTATTATATATTAATATAATATACTATATACATTCTATATATACTATATATAATATAGTATATACTATATACTAATATACTATTATATATAATATATAATATGCTATTTATATTTAGATGCATCTAAATAATATACTATTTATATTATATTTTATATATATTATATATAATAAAATATAATATATATAAATTATATATTTATATATTATATATAATATATATTTATTATATATGTTATATATTATATATAATAATATATTTATTATAATATATAATAAAATATATAATATATATAATATATAACATATAAATATATATTATATATTATTTAGATGCATAATATACTATTTATATTTAGATGCATCTAAATATATTATATTTAGTATATAATATAAATAGTATATTATTTAGATGCATTCATATTCATATTATTTAGATGTATCTCTTGTTAAACAACATATGGTTGGGGTTTTGTTTAGCTAAACAAGCATTCTTTTTTCTTTTACTGGAGGATATGACCCATATAGATTTAATGTAATTACAGTTTTGTATTTTGTTTGTTCCTTCCATATTTCCTTTTTGGAGATTGCTTTTTTTTTTTTTTTTTTTTACCTTTTTCCTTCTCTTAATTTGGAAGATACCATTTTTTTCCATAGAGACAGGTTTCACTCTTTGCCCAAGATGGAGTGCAGTGGCTCAATCATAGCTCACTACAGCCTTGATCTCCTAGGCTCAAGAAATCCCCCAGCCTTAGCCTCCTCTGTAGCTGGGACTATAGGCACAAGCCACCATGCCTGGCTCTCTTTTTAGTTTGTTTGTTTGTTTGTTTGTTTGTTTGTTTTTAACTTTCTCGTAGAGATGGGGTCTTATTATATTGCTCAGGCTGATCTTGAATTCCTGGCCTCAAGTAATCCTCTCACCACAGCTTCCTAAGTAGCTGGGATTACAGGCATGAGCCATCATGCCCAGTCAAATTTATATGTTAGTCATTGATTTAAACTGTCATTTTCTAAAAAATCCACACGAGAAATTATTGCTAATTAGGGTCAACACTTAGTAAATTTTACCCATATATAAGCCATTTTCTTTTCTCCATACGTATTGTCATATCTAAGCCATTCTTTCTGAATTTATATATTTCTATTCTCAAGAAAAACAGTAAGGATTTTCTTTTTTGAGGATTGCTGGTGAAGAACTCAATTGTTTTTGAGCATGCCAGGAACCTTATCTCCTGTTCTATGTGCCCTTTGAGGTTCAGAAAAAGTTCCAGGAGCAAAGATTATTAGATAAAAACATTTTTGTTTACAGGGCCACCATTTACGTTGTGGAGTTGTGCTCCCTGAGACACTGTCAGTTAGATATTCAGTACTATTGTCATATCACTTCCTAAGCTGTAGAAATAAGTCAGATTCACTACAAACACATTAGTATATATCATCATGTTATGATGTTTCTTAATTTAGTTGTAAGTGGCACCTCAAATTTGCTTTAATTTGTATGTTTTTGAATTTGTGCTGGGGAGAACATTTTTTCCTGGGTACTTTGATTTGCTTTCTTGTATAAATATGTTTATAATTTTTTGAGGGATTTTTATATTGACTCAGCCTTTGGTAATCTCTCCAAACTGTCCACTAGTACCAAATAAACTTTTGTAGATACCGGGTCTCCCTATGTTGCCCAGGCTGGTTTTGAACTCCTGGGCTCAAGCAATCCTCCTGCATTGGTCTCCCAAAATGCTGGGATTACAGTTGTGAGCCACTGTACCTGGGCCCAAATAAACTCTTAATCAGTACTCAGGGTTTCAGCTAGAGGAGGCAAGAAATAATGTTTTCCTCATCTTTAAAGCAAAAACAGGTAGATACATAAATGGAAAAGCACCACAAAACTACCCTTCATTGTCAGTATTGATGTGGTAAAGTAAACAGACCCATGAGCATAGCAAAGTTGATTGCAGATCCATTTTAACACAGTGCATTGAGAATCAATGATGTGCAAGGAATTGTTCAAGGCAATAGGGAGGCAAGGAGCTTAGTCTCTTGGATATGTGGCAGGAGGAAGGGAAGAATTACCTAAAATAAGAACAGCTGCTTTCTAGCTCTTCATTCAGCCCCATCGGATAAAAGAAAAGGAAAGGGGAAGAATAGAGCCTAAGACCAACTATTGGCTCTAACCCAGCTGGCTGCCTCCCCTGGCTGGAGAAGGAGGGAATTCCCTACGGGTGGCAGGTGGGGTCCAGGTTGTTCTAGGCCTTTGTTCTGGTCAAGTTGTACTGGAGAGCAGGAGGGCTGTCCTCCCCAGAACTCTTGAAGGGAGCAGGCTAGGAAAGCACTGCAGCTTGGTGGGCCTTGCTGGAAGTTTTTTACCCACTCAGTTGGGTGTCACTGTGACATTAGACAGTGATACTAAGGAGTGTACTATATTTGCCAGCTTTTGGACTGAGCATGGGTGTCTTGCTTACCTCAGCCTCCTGCTCGGAACTCTAGGCCTCTGCATGTAGTAGACAGTCTGTCTCAATACTACAGACCATTGTCTTCTGAATGCCAGCTTAGCTTTCAACTTGAGTTTTTTTGTTTTTCTTTTATTATTATACTTTAAGTTCTACGGTACATGTGCACAACGTGCAGGTTTGTTACATATGTATACATGTGCCATGTTGATGTGCTGCACCCATTAACTCGTCATTTACATTAGGTATATCTCCTAATGCTATCCCTCCCCCCGTCCCCTCCCCACAATAGGCCCCAGTGTGTGATGTTCCCCTTCCTGTGTCCAAGTGATCTCATTGTTCAATTCCCACCTATGGGTGAGAACATGCAGTGTTTGGTTTTCTGTTCTTGCGATAGTTTGCTCAGAATGATGGTTTCCAGCTGCATCCATGTCCCTACAAAGGACACAAATTCATCCTTATGGCTGCATAGTATTCCATGGTGTATATGTGCCACATTTTCTTAATCCAGTCTGTCACTGATGGACATTTGGGTTGATTCCAAGTCTTTGCTATTGTGAATAGTGCTGCAATAAACATACGTGTGCATGTGTCTTTATAGCAGCATGATTTATAATCCTTTGGGTATATACCCAGTAATGGGATGGCTGGGTCAAATGGTATTTCTAGTTCTAGATCCTTGAGGAATCACCATACTGTTTTCCATAATGGTTGAACTAGTTTACAGTCCCACCAACAGTGTAAAAGTGTTCCTATTTCTCCACATCCTCTCCAGCACCTGTTGTTTCCTGATTTTTTAATGATTACCATTCTAACTGGTGTGAGATAGTATCTCATTTTGGTTTTGATTTGCATTTCTCTCATGGCGAGTGATGTTGAGCATTTTTTCATGTGTCTGTTGGCTGTATGAATGTCTTCTTTTGAGAAGTGTCTGTTCGTATCCTTTGCCCACTTTTTGATGGCGTTGTTTGCTTTTTTCTTGTAAATTTGAGTTATTTGTAGGTTCTGGCCCTTTGTCAGATGAGTAGATTGCAAAAATTTTCTCCCATTTTGTAGGTTGCCTGTTCACTCTGATGGTAGTTTCTTTTGCTGTGCAGAAGCTCTTTAGTTTAATTAGATCCCATTTGTCAAGTTTGGCTTTTGTTGCCATTGCTTTTGGTGTTTTAGACATGAAGTCCTTGCCCATGCCTATGTCCTGAATGGTATTACCTAGGTTTTCTTGTAGGGTTTTTATGGTTTTAGGTCTAACATTTAAGTCTCTAATCCATCTTGAATTAATTTTTGTGTCAGGAGTAAGGAAAGGATCCAGTTTCAGCTTTCTACTTATGGCTAGCCAATTTTCCCAGCACCATTTATTAAATAGGGAATTCTTTCCCCATTTCTTGTATTTGTCAGATGTGTCAAAGATCAGGTGGCTGTAGATGTGTGTTATTATTTCTGAGGGCTCCATTCTGTTCCATTGGTCTATATGTCTGTTTTGGTACCAGTACCATGCTGTTTTGGTTACTGTAGCCTTGTAGTACAGTTTGAAGTCAGGTAGCATGATGCCTCCAGCTGTGTTCTTTTGGCTTAGGATTGTCTTGGCAATGTGGGGTCTTTTTTGGTTCCATATGAACTTTAAAGCAGTGTTTTCCAATTCTGCGAAGAAAGTCATTGGTAGCTTAATGGGGATGGCATTGAATCTATAAATTACCTTGGGCAGTATGGCCATTTTCACAATATTGATTCTTCCTATCCATGAGCATGGTATGTTCTTCCATTTGTTTGTATCCTCTTTTATTTCACTGAGCAGTGGTTTGTAGTTCTCCTTGAAGAGGTCTTTACATGACTTATAAGTTGGATTCCTAGGTATTTTATTCTCTTTGAAGCAATTGTGAATGGGAGTTCATTCATGATTTGGCTCTCTGTTTGTCTATTACTGATGTATAAGAATGCTTGTGATTTTTGCACATTGATTTTGTATCCTGAGACTGCTGAAGTTGCTTATCAGCTTAAGGAGATTTTGGGCTGAGACGACAGGGTTTTCTAAATATGCAATCATGTCATCTGCAAACAGGGACAATTTGACTTCTTCTTTTCCTAACTGAATACCCTTTATTTCTTTCTCTTGCCTGATTGCCCTAGCCAGAACTTCCAACACTATGTTGAATAGGAGTGGTGAGAGAGGTCATCCCTGTCTTGTGCCGGTTTTCAAGGGGAATGCTTCCAGTTTTTGCCCATTCAGTATGATATTGGCTGTGGGTTTGTCATAAATAACTCTTATTATTTTGAGATATGTTCCATCAATACCAAATTTATTGAGAGTTTTTAGCATGAAGGGCTGTTGAATTTTGTCAAAGGCCTTTTCTGCATCTATTGAGATAATCATGTGGTTTTTGTCTTTAGTTCTGTTTGTATGCTGGATTACGTTTATTGATTTGCGTATGTTGAACCAGCCTTGCATCCCAGGGATGAAGCCCACTTGATCATGGTGGATAAGCTTTTTGATGTGCTGCTGAATCCGGTTTGCCAGTATTTTATTGAGGACTTTTGCATCGATGTTCATCAGGGATATTGGTCTAAAATTCTCTTTTTTTGTTGTGTCTCTGCCAGGCTTTGGTATCAGGATGATGCTGGTCTCATAAAATGAGTTAGGGAGGATTCCCTCTTTTTCTATTGATTGGAATAGTTTCAGAAGGAATGGTACCAGTTCCTCCTTGTACCTCTGGTAGAATTCAGCTGTGAATCTGTCTAGTCCTGGAGTTTTATCGGTTGGTAGGCTATTAATTATTGCCTCAATTTCAGAGCCTGCTATTGGTCTATTCAGGAATTCAACTTCTTCCTGGTTTAGTCTTGGGAGAGTGTAAATGTCCAGGAAATTATCCATTTCTTCTAGGTTTTCTAGTTTATTTGCGTAGAGGTGTTTATAGTATTCTCTGATGGTAGTTTGTATTTCTGTGGGGTGGGTGATATCCCCTTTATCATTTTTTATTGCGTCTATTTGATTCTTCTCTCTTTTCTTCTTTATTGGTCTTGCTAGCAGTCTGTCAATTTTGTTGATCTTTTCAAAAAACCAACTCCTAGATTCATTGATTTTTTTGGAGGGTTTTTTTGTGCCTCTATCTCCTTCAGTTCTGCTCTGATCTTAGTTATTTCTTGCCTTCTGCTAGCTTTTGAATGTGTTTGCTCTTGCTTCTCTAGTTCTTTTAATTGTAGTGTTAGGGTATCAATTTTAGATCTTTCCTGCTTTCTCTTGTGGGCATTTAGTGCTATAAATTTCCCTCTACACACTGCTTTAAATGTGTCCCAGAGATTCAGGTATGTTGTATCTTTGTTCTCATTGGTTTCAAAGAACATCTTTATTTCTGTGTTCATTTCACTATGTACTCAGTAGTCATTCAGGAGCAGGTTGTTCAGTTGCCATGTAGTTGAGTGGTTTTGATTGAGTTTCTTAGTCCTGAGTACTAGTTTGATTGCACTGTGGTCTGAGAGACAGTTTGTTATAATTTCTGTTCTTGTACATTTGCTGAGGAGTGCTTTACTTCCAATTACGTGGTCGATTTTGGAGTAAGTACGATGTGGTGCTGAGAAGAATGTATATTCTGTTGATTTGGGGTGGAGAGTTCTGCAGATGTCTGTTAGGTCTGCTTGTTGCAGAGATGAGTTCAATTCCTGGATATCCTTGTTAACTTTCTGTCTCGTTGATCTGTCTAATGTTGACAGTAGGGTGTTGGAGTCTCTCATTATTATTGTATGGGAGTCTAAGTCTCTTTGTAAGTCTCTGAGGACTTGCTTTATGAATCTGGGTGCTCCTGTATTGGGTGCATATATATTTAGGATAGTTAGCTCTTCCTGTTGAATTGATCCCTTTACCATTATGTAATGGCCTTCTTTGTCTCTTTTGATCTTTGATGGTTTAAAGTCTGTTTTATCAGAGACTAGGATTGCAACCTCTGCTTTTTTTTGTTTTCCATTTGCTTGGTAGATCTTCCTCCATCCCTTTATTTTGAGCCTATGTGTGTCTCTGCATGTGAGATGGGTCTCCTGAATACAGCAAACTGATGGGTCTTGACTCTCCAATTTGCCAGTCTGTGTCTTTTAATTGGACCATTTAGTCCATTTACATTTAGGGTTAATATTGTTATGTATGAACTTGATCCTGTCATTATGATATTAGCTGGTTGTTTTGCTCGTTAGTTGATGCAGTTTCTTCCTAGCATTGATGGACTTTACATATTGACTTGTTTTTGCAATGGCTGTTACCTGTTATTCCTTTCCATGTTTAGTGCTTCCTTCAGGATCTCTTGCAGGGCAGGCCTGGTGGTGACAAAATCTCTAAGCATTTTCTTGTCTGTAAAGGATTTTATTTCTCCTTCACTTATGAAACTTAGTCTGGCTGGATATGAAAGTCTGGGTTGAAAATTCTTTTCTTTAAGAATGTTGAATATTGGCCCCCACTGTCTTCTGGCTTGTAGAGTTTCTGCTGAGAGATCTGCTGTTAGTCTGATGGGCTTCACTTTGTGGGTAACCCGACCTTTCTCTCTGGCTGCCCTTAACATTTTTTCCTTCATTTCAACTTTGGTGAATCTGACAATTATGTGTTTTGGAGTTGCTCTTCTCAAGGAGTATCTTTGTGGCATTCTCTGTACTTCTTGAATTTGAATGTTGGCCTGCCTTACTAGGTTGGAGAAGTTCTCCTGGAAGATATCCTGCAGAGTGTTTTCTAACTTGGTTCCATTTTCCCCATCACTTTCAGGCACACCAATCAGACATAGATTTGGTCTTTTCACATAATCCCATATTTCTTGGAGGCTTTGTTCATTTCTTTTTAGTCTTTTTTTCTCTACATTTCTCTTCTTGCTTCATTTCATTCATTTGATATTCAATAACTGATAATCTTTCTTCCAGTTGATCGAGTCGGTTACTGAAGCTTGTGCATTTGTCATGTAGTTCTCGTGTCATGGTTTTCATCTCTATCTGTTCTTTTAAGGTCTTCTCTGCATTTATTATTCTAGTTATCCATTCTTCCATTCTTTTTTCAAGGTTTTTAGTTTCTTTGCGCTGGTTATGTAGTTCCTCCTTTAGCTCTGAGATGTTTCATCGACTGAAGACTTCTTCTCTCAACTCGTCAAAGTTATTCTCCGTCCAGCTTTGTTCCATTGCTGGCGATGAGCTGCGTTCCTTTGGAGGGGGAGATGCGCTCTGATTTTTTGAATTTCCAGCTTTTCTGCACTACTTTTTCCCATCTTTGTGGTTTTACCTGCCTTTGGTCTTTAATGATGATGACGTACTGATGGGGTTTTGGTGTGGGTGTCCTTTCTGTTTGTTAGTTTTCCTTCCAACAGTCAGGACCCTCAGCTGCAGGTCTGTTGGAGTTTCCTTGAGGTCCACTCCAGACCCTGTTTGCCTGGGTATCAGCAGTGAAGGCTGCAGAAGATAGAATAGTGCTGAACAGTGAGTGTTGCTGTCTGATTCTTGCTCTGGAAGCTTCATCTCAGGGTGTACCCAGCCGTGTGAGGTGTGGGGTGTTGGTCTGCACCTAGTTGGGAATGTCTCCCAGTTAGGCTACTCAGGGGTCAGGGACCCACTTGAGCAGGCAGTCTGTCCATTCTCAGAGCTCAACCTTCATGCTGGGAGAACCACTGCTCTCTTCAAAGCTGTCAGACAGGGACTATTACATCTGCAGAGGTTTCTGCTGCTTTTTGTTTAGCTATGCCCTGTCCCCAGAGCTGGAGTCTACAGAGGCAGGCAGGCCTCCTTGAGCTGTGGTGGGCTCCACCCAATTCGAGCTTCCTGGCGGCTTTATCTACCTAAGCCTCAGCAATGGTGGGCACCCCTCCCCGAGCCTCACTGCAGCCTTGCAGTTAGATCTCAGACAGCTGTGCTAGCAATGAGGGAGGCTCCGTGGGTGTGGGACCCTCCGGGCCAGGTGTGGGATATAATCTGGTGTACCATTTTCTAAGACCCTTGGTAAAGCTCAGTATTAGGGTGGGAGTTACCTGATTTCTCAGGTGTTGTATGTCTCAATTTCCCTTGGCTAGGAAAAGGAATTCCCTTCCCCCTTGTGCTTCCCAGGGGAGGTGATGCCTTGCCCTGCTTCAGCTCTCGCTGGTTGGGCTGCACCCGCAGACCGGTATCAACTGTCCGACATGCCCCAGTGAGATGAACCCGGTACCTCAGTTGAAAATGCAGAAATCACCTGTCTTCTGTGTCACGCTGGGAGCTGGAGGCTGGAGCTTTCTATTTGGCCATCTTGGGCGCCACTTCAACTTGGATTTAATATTTTTATGCCCTCTCTGCCATCATCTTAGGTTTATAGAAGTGAATATATGTCAGATGTTTCTAAATAATACAAAAACTTCTTTCTTTATAATTTTTTTGCAGTTTAAAAAATGTATTTTTATTGTTACATAGTAATTTTACACTTTTATGGGGTAGATATGATATTTCAATATATGCATACATTTTGTAATGATCAAATCAGGGTATTTAGAATATGACATCCAACATATATCATTTCTTTGTGTTATAATCTTCATGTGCAATAATCAATAAACATAAACAGAATTTCTGGTTCTCATATGGGTGTGGAATCATTACAAAACATTATTAGTTGTAATAGGTGAGGCTTCTAATGAATGAGGAATTTCCTAATCTCTCTCAACCACAGATTATTATGAAATAGAGTACAGGCCTCCACCTCCATCACTGATACTCCTTCTTTTGGTGAAAGACAAGAAGATTGGCATTCTGCCCTGCCCTGCCCATCACAGGAGATCTGGCAACCAAAAAACAGGTACTATTGATACTGCCTACTGTCTCCCATCACTATCCGCCATAAGTAAGAACTAAAAGAAAACATTTATTTTTTAAATGGAACTACTTGAGTTTGATTGAATTAAGAGCTAGATGGAGAGTTTTGGATCCATTCTTCCTTTCGTGTTGACAGACACTGTTAATACATACAATTATATTTATCATAGTCCTACTGAAGTGTGAAAATGGGTTGAAACAGTTTTTAAACTAAAAATGATGACTTACAGCAGAGTGCAATTATGAAGAAAGTTTTCAATACTCAAGCCAAGTAATGGCCTTCCCTCTCTGACCTTAATTCCCATGTTTAGAAATATGCCAAGTGCAGCACACACTGTACTAAATTGCCTTTGACTCAACTTTCATTATATTTATGTTAATTAAAAGAGTTGCAGAGCCAAGTTGGGTTTCTTAGCTCTTAGCCTTGTAGTTTATAAAGTTTATAAAGTCCCTAAAATAGTATAAATTATCTACCACAAATACTTATTTTGGGACAGGGGTGGGTGAGGTTTTATTTTCCATACTCTTTAGGATAAAGACTTAAAAAAAAGTTTCTCCGGTTGATAAATATTCATTTTTCCTTAGGGTTAGCACTAGAACTTAATTCCTTGATCTTCTACCTCAGTCATGACTCCTTTTCTGAGACTCTGCTTCTCTATCAAGCTTGTCCAACCCATGGCCCGTGGGCTGCATGTGACCTAGGATGGCTTTGAATGCAGCCCAACACAAATTTGTAAACTTTCTTAAAATATTATCAGATTTGTAATTTTTTTTTAAAGCTAATCAGCCATTGTTAGTGTTGGTTTGTTTCATGTGTAGCCCAAGACAGTTCTTCTTCCAATGTGGCCCAGGGAAACCAAAAGATTGAGCACTCCTGCTCTATATTGTTGTTTGAGGCAGTGCTTCCCTGCCCCACCCTTGTTTCCTGGCAGACGTCAGAAAAGTATCTCTGGCCAGGTACAGAGGCTTATAACTATAATCCTAGCACTTTGGGAGGCCAAAGCAGGAGGATCACTTGGGGCCAGGAGTTTGAGATCAGCCTGAGCAATACAGCAAGATCACGTCTCTACAAAAAATTTTTAAAATTAGCTGGGCATGGCCGGGCGCGGTGGCTCAAGCCTGTAATCCCAGCACTTTGGGAGGCCGAGATGGGTGGATCACGAGGTCAGGAGATCGAGACCATCCTGGCTAACACGTTGAAACCCTGTCTCTACTCAAAAAAATACAAAAAACTAGCCGGGCGACGTGGCGGGCGCCTGTAGTACCAGCTACTCGGGAGGCTGAGGCAGGAGAATGGCATGAACCCAGGAGGCGGAGCTTGCAGTGAGCTGAGATCTGGCCACTGCACTCCAGCCCAGGCGACAGAGCGAGACTCTGTCTCAAAAAAAAAAAAAAAAAAAAAAAAATTAGCTGGGCATGGTGGTTTGTGCCTGTAGTCCTAGCTACTTGGGAGGCTGAGGTGGCAGGATCACTTGAGCCCAGGAGTTTGAGGCTGCAGTGAGCTCTGACTGCACCACTGCATTCCAGACTGGACAACAGAGCAAGATTCTGTCTCTTAAAAAGAGGAAGAGTAGCAAAAACGTACCCCTCTCAGGCTCTGTGAGCCCCTCAGGAAGGTTTTCATACAGGGGTCAGAAGATTGGGGTTATGGCTACATGAAAGGCTTTGGTACAGGGGTCAGAAGACTGCAGTTATGGCTTACTAAGAACCACTTACTAAGCTTGAGGGTTAAGTAAGTCTTTTAGCTTCTCAAGCCTCAGTTTCCTCATCTTTAAAATGCAGATAAAAATACTATGCACATCTCCCAAAGTAAGTGGGGATCAAATAAAGTCATGTGAAAGCTCTTTGTAAACACTGTCACATATATTTCCACATCCCAGATTTTGGGGAATCCAGTTATGGCACAGTCTAGTACTGGTTAGCATTTGATATGGTTTGGTTCTGTGTCCCCACCCAAATCTCATATTGAATTGTACTCCCATAATTCCCACATGTTGTGGAAGGAACCTAGTGGGAGATAATTGAATCATGGGGATGGTTCCCCCATACTGTTCTCGTGGGAGTAAGTCTCACGAGATCTGATGGTTTTATAAGGGGTTTCTGTTTTCACTTTTTTCTCATTCTCTCTTGCTGCCACCATGTAAGAAGTGCCTTTCGCCTTCCACCATGATTGTGAGGCCTTCCTAAGCCATGCGCAACTGTGAGTCCATTAAACTTATTTTTCTTCCCAGCCTCAGGTATGTCTTTATCAGCAGCATGAAAATGGATTAATACAGCATTCTTTCAGTTCCAAATACCAAAAACACAATTCAAGCAGAATTAAGGTAAACAAATATAGATTGGCTCAAAATACAAAAATTGTATTTCTACACACTGGCAATGATCTATTCAAAAATATTAAGAAAACAATTCCATTCACAATAGTTTCAACAAGAATAATATACCTAGGAACAAATTTAACAAAAGAATGCCAAACATACTTTGAAAGCCACAACATGTTGTTGAAACAAACTCAAGAGAATCTAAATAAATTGAAAGACATCCGTGTTCATGGATCAGAAACTTAACATTAAGATAGAAAAACTCCCCAAATTGATCTACAGATTTAATATAATCTCTATCAGAATCCCATGTGACTTCTTTGTAGAAATTGACATGCTGATTTCAAAATGCATACAAAATTGCAAGTCAACCAGAATAACCAACACAATTTTTAAAATATAAACAAAGTACATGCACTCACATTTTCTGACTTCAAAGCTTACAATAAAGCAACAGTAATCAATACAGTGTGGTACTGGCACAAGGATCAGTGGAATGGAACTAAGAGTTCAAAAATAAACCCTTGTGTTTATGATCAACTCATTTTTGTTTTCAATAAAGATGCCAAGACCATTCAATAGGTAAAGGGGAGTGTTTTCAACAAACGGTGCTGGGACAGCTGGATAACCACAAGCAAAAGAATGAAGCTCAACTCTTATACCATATACAAAAATTCATTTTAAATGAATTAAATACCTAAATATAGAAGCTAAAGCTACAAAACTATTAGAAGAAAACATAAGGACAAATCTTCATGGCCTTGCATTTGGCAATAAATTCTTGCATTTAACATCAAAAGCACAAGAGCAAAACAAAAGGACAAGTTCTTTTTTTTTTTTTTTTTTTTTTTTTGAGACGGAGTCTTGCTCTGTCGCCCAGGCTGGAGTGCAGTGGCGTGATCTCGGCTCACTGCAAGCTCCGCCTCCCGGGTTCACGCCATTCTCCTGCCTCAGCCTCCCGAGTAGCTGGGACTACAGGCGCCCACAACCGCGCCCGGCTAATTTTTTGTATTTTTAGTAGAGACGGGGTTTCACCGTGGTCTCGATCTCCTGACCTTTTGATCCGCCCACCTCGGCCTCCCAAAGTGCTGGGATTACAGGCGTGAGCCACCGCGCCCGGCTAAAAGGACAAGTTCTGATAAGAAATTTGTATCTAGAATGCATAAAGTAAAATGGGCAAAGGATCTGAATAAACATTTCCCCAAGGAAGATACACAATGGCCAATAAACATATGAAAAGATGCTTGACGTCATTAGTCATTATTCATCAGGGAAATGCAAATCAAAACCGCAGTGAGATACCACCACATCTACTAGGATGGCTAGAATAAAAAAATTGGATATTAATAAGTATTGGCAAGGATATTGAGAAATCAGAGCCCCTGATACAGTGTGGGTGGGAATTTAAATAATGTAGCCACTTTGGAATACAGCCTGGCAATTCCTCAAACAATTAAACATAGTCATATGAGTCAGTGATTTCATTCTTAAGGTGGAATTCTATTCAAGAGAAATTCCACTCAAATTCACTCACGAAAAATAAAAACATATCTACATAAAAACATGAACACAAATGTTTGTAGCAGCAATATTCCTAATAGACAAAAGGTGGAAACACCCAAACATTTACCAACTGATGGATTAACAAAATGTCATATATCCATAGGACAGAATATTATTCAGCCATAGAAAGAAATGAAGTACTGACATACACCATAACGTGGATGAAACTTGGAAACATTATGCTAAGTAAAAGAAGCCGGACACACACAAAAAAACATATTATTCTGTTTATATGAAATATACAGAATAGGCAAATGTTGAGAAACAAAAATTTGTGATTGCTTAGGGCTGGGAAGGATGGGAACATAGGGGAGTAAATGGAAGAAATGGGGGCTCTGAGGTGAGGAATATTCTAAAATGACTCTGGTGATAGTTCCACCTGTGTATATATCTGTGAATATATAAAAATCCATTGAATTATACACTTTAAGAGGGGAAGTTATATATGAATGATACATCAGTAAAGCTGGTTAAAAAAAGTATTGGCTTACATTATGAAGAGTCCGGGGTCCACAGCCCTTGTCACTCCCACTCCCAGCTCTTATTGCCTGTGTTGGCTTTCTCACTTGGTGGCAGAGATGATGACTAGTAGGCCCCAGCTGACCTTTTACCACTGTGTTAGTTCAAGCTGCCATAGCAAGATACCATTAGACTGAGAGGCTTAAATCACAGAAATGTATTTCTCACAGTTCCAGCAGCTGAGAAGTCTGAGATCGAGGTGCCAGCAAGGTTTGGTTCCTGTGAGGAGAGTCTTTCTGATTTGCACCTGGCCACCCACTGTGTCTTCTGTCCGCAGTGCATGCCTTTCCTCAGTGCATGCATGTGGAGAGGGAGCAACCTCTGGTTTCTCTTCCTCTTCTATGGACACTCATCCTGTGGGATCTAGGCCCTATCCTTATTACCTTATTTTAATTACTTCTGTAAAAGTCCCATGTCCAAATATAGTCACACTGGGGATTAGGGCTTCAACAGATGAATACTAGGGGGTGGAGAGGGTACATAAATATTCAGTCCATAAAAACCACGTTAGCAATCACAGTCAAAAGCACACTTCCATACCAAAGGGGCTAGAAGCTAAAACTATAAACACACTTCTCTCCCAAAGAGGCTAGAAGCTGCAGCTGCCTGCCTTTAGCCCAACTTAGAGCAAGATTTTGTTTATGGACCAATCACTTTGACAACCCAGGCCAGAGTTATATAAACACCATCAAAGCCTGAGTGGATCAGCCCCACCCCAACCAGAGAGAAAGTGGCTCATCCCAGAGGGAAATGTTGAGTCTTATCAAAGAAAAGGGGCAAGATGAGGCCAAACAGTAAATTCCTAGCCCACAATGCAAGGTCCACAGTCAAGGAACCTGCATCCCAGGCTTAGATGGGGCAGAGAACACCTGTGTGTCCAATGGCTACTCACCAAGCTGTATACCCCTGTGCATTAGTCCGTTTTCACGCTGCTATGAAGAAATGGGTAATTTATAAAGAGACTGAGTAATTTCTGAAGAAAACAGGTTTAATTGACTCAGTTCCACATAGATGGGGAGGCCTCAGAAAACTTACAACCATGGCGGTAAGGGGAAGCACACACATCTTACATGGTGGCAGGAGAGTGAGCATGTGAAGGAGGAACCGTCAAACACAAAACCATCATCTTGTGAGAACTATGACGAGAACAGCATGGGGGAAACTGCCCCCATGATCCAGTCACCTCCCACCAGGTCACTTTCCTTGATATGGGGGAATTATGGGGATTACAATTCAAGATGAGATTTGAATGTGGACACAAAGCCAAACCATATCACCCTGGTACCCCCAGATTAGAGCACTAGGAAGACGAGAAACAGATGTGAGAGCGCTCAAGAACCAGAACTCACAGAACTCAGGAGCTAGAAGGGAACTTTAGGATCCCCAACTCCCTCATTTGACAAATTTTTCAAAACTAGTCTACAAAGGTAGATGTAAGACAACTTGATATGATAATTAAAATTGATTTCACACCACTAGACCTGAAAAAGACAAATTCATGTACATTTGCTAGCTGTTAGAATTTTAAGTAGGTGACTTCATCTCTACATTTTACGATTAAATTGCCAATAAAAAAATCGTCTCATAGGACTGTTCTTGAGAAAATGCAGCATACTTTGCAGAGATCAGAATGCCACACTCACGTAACTCAGATGGGCCCTGCAGATGTGAGGTTACTGGACTTGAAATATAAGCAGCTTTCTCTGGAGCCTGACATCGATCTCCAACCGAAGGAGAGAACTGAGCAGGAGATCCTCACCTCACTATGGTTGGAATGTTTGTGTTCCTTCCAAAATTCATGTTGAAAGTGAATCCCCTGTGCAACAGGATTAAAAATGCATCCTATAGAAAGGTGATTAGCACCTTATAAAAAGGCTAGAGGAGGGGGCAAGTTCGTCTCTTCTTGCCCTTTTTGCCTTTCCTCCATGTGAGCATAGGGTTTGAAGTGCCATGTTGGAAGCAGAGATGTGGGCCC
Source organism: Macaca nemestrina (assembly GCF_043159975.1). NCBI lineage: Eukaryota > Metazoa > Chordata > Mammalia > Primates > Cercopithecidae > Macaca > Macaca nemestrina. The sequence goes on from NC_092130.1 coordinate 52,201,242, forward strand.
TCCCTAGACATTGAACCTGCCTCCAGAACTGTGAGAAATACATTTTTGTTCTTTACAAATTACTCTGTCTCAGGTACTCTGTTTACAGTAACACAAACGGACGGAGACGCCCATCTTGTATGAGGTCCTGTCATGCCAAGTATATGGGATTTGGAGTCAGCCTGGTCACAGTTTGAACCCTTGTTATGCCATTTTGAGACTGTGGGCCTTGGAGAATCTGTTTCCTCTTCTGTAAAATGAGGTGACAATTCCTACCTAGCTTGGGGTACAGTGAGATTAAATAATGCATGTCAGATGCCTGGCACCTAGCGGGGATCTAGCTCATCTAGAACCTTCCCTGCTCTTTCCCCTCGCTTGTGTGGCAGGAGTGGTCTTGGGTATCCTGAAATCATTCGACCCCAATCTGTCTCCCCGGTAGGAGTTTGTTTTGCTTCCTTGTAACCGGCCATCATTCAATTCCTCTGCCCGAGTCCATGTTAGCCTGAGACCAACTGGAAATTTTTTGCCTCTGAGGAAGACAAGAATGTGTTAAAAAGGAAACCGGAGAGACTCCTCCCTGCCTCCTGCCTTCTCAAAGCACATTATTCACGTCACTACCCACTCAGGCCACACGGGGGAGCCGCGGGTCGGGCAAAGGCAAATCCTCGCGCCCTCCCAGCGCACACCTGCCCGGCGGCGGCGGATGCCGGCGGCGGATGCCAGCTGCGGGCTGCGGGCCGCGGGCTGCGGGCTCCAAGCCTGGGCCAGGAGTCCTCACTCTGCGAGTTACACTGAAATCAAAATGAAGTAGAAAGACGTGGCTTTAAAAAGAGAAAAATATTTTCAAGCACGTGGTTTTTTTCCTTCACTCCTCTCTTGTGAAATCTGAGAAATGTCAAACAGAAGAAAGGAATGAAGTAAATCAGGATTACAGTTAAACTCCAGAGCAGGTGGTAGGGGGTGAAAGGGAGGGAGGAAGGAAGCAGGAAGAAGGATGGATGGATGAATGGGTCTATCCTAGGATCCTTCTGTTGGTGTGAACTTGAGTTGGGAGTGACCCGGGTTAAGCAGAAATGGGATTATGCGAACTCTGAGTCACATGTCTAGGAAAAGCATCTCTTGAAAGACTGGAGGTTTTAACAAATAAGGATTTGCCTCCATTCGTGTACTTTTCGGCACTAAGTTTTCTCAAAACAGTGGACACCTGTGGGACTGAATTGTTCACTAATCCTCAAAGAATAAAAGTAACCTAGAAGCATTCAAAGGGCAGTTAAGATAACAGTCTGAACTTGGACAAGCAGGTGGCCAATTCCTTAAGCAAATACTTAGACACCTAACTAAACACTACCTTCCTTTTTTTCCTTGACTTAAGCATTTCCAACCAAGCCCCACCACCTTCCTGAGCCAGGGTCCACAGGAGCTCTAGGGACATTCCACATGGTTTGCCTTGGCCTAAATAATAAGTATTCACTGAATCAATAAGCACTTTAATAAATGACCCTCTTCAAATAATCATTAATCTTAATCCTTAGCATGAAGGAAATAAGTGAATGAATTGAAATAATGGTTATTGTAAGTAAGGTCTCAAGAATTCAAGCATACATGAAATATGCCATGCACATCATATTAGTGTGTAGTTGTTACAACTAGAACACTCAACCAAGTCACATGCTTCAAAAACCTCCAATCCTAATAAGGCTCCTTGTCTATAACCCCTTTGAGCTATTCCCTTGTCACTAGCAGTCTTCCCCCTTTATAGATTTAATCTTTTCATTCATTCCTTCATGAAGAAATCCTGTATTGAAAACTCCAAGGTGCTCACAACTAAGATAAACCACTAGAGGTATGAAAGTCATTGTCAGTTACTCAATCTAATGGGGAAATCAAATAAATGACAGTGGGATGGCCCAACAGATCAGGTGGAAGGGCTGCAGGAGGAGTGTGGTGATGGGATGTTAGAGGAGTTTTACAGAGAAGGTGAGTTTTGAGCTGTGTCATCAGGAAACAATAAGACTTTCCTAGTTGGAAAAAGTAATAATTGCAGTTTTCCAATTCAAAATGTATTAAAAGCATGAGTTTTTGAGGCACACAGCCCTTAGACACTTGACAAGATAAGGCATTAATAGTGGATGTTCATTTGGCTTTTTCACAGGGATAAATTCATTTAATTTTAAAATATTTTGGCACTCCCCTTTAGTTCTACAAATGTGCTGATACTATACTACGGCTATCAGTGAAGCAGCAGCACGTAGGAGTGGGAGCCAGGGGTTCACCTAATACCTTAAATGTCTGCCATAATCTCTTGATAGTCCTTCCCTCATCAGTGACGAGTAAGTGGGAAACAAAATTACACGACCCATAGTGTTCATAAGAGAAACCAAGCCAGTTATTTGCTTCATTCATTCACTTATTCATTGACTCAGACATTAATATTAATTGCTAATTATGTTGTGCGCCTTGTCTAAGGTTACTACCCACAAGGAGCTCCAGATTGGTGTAGACCACAGAACAAAACCAGGTAACTTAAGTGTGTTACCAGGTGACACCAGCATAGTGAGGACATGAAAGAGCCAAGCCGGTGAGCACAGAGGGGCACAGCAGAGAGGAGGGACCGTAACCCAGCCCTGTGGCATCAGATCAAACTTCCTGGAGGAGGTCTTTCTGAGCTGCTTCTTGAAGAGTGCTGTATTTTCCTCTCATCTGGTCTGGAGGGCTTTCCCTGGAGAGTGGTTATAAATTCTAGTCCTGCCCTGATGGGGCTACAAGAAAGGCGGTCAAGAGTATTTACTGTGTGCCTTTCATGGGATACTGCTTTATTCTGGTTGATGGCCTCATGCCTAAGTGTCTGACTCATGACCAGGTGTCCCTCTCACAGGAAACTTGTTTATATTGGCAAACACCTTTATGGCTCTTGTCTGACCTGTGCCCAGTTTATTCTTACCAAGATAGCCACTCTGTAGGAGAGCTCTGACTGGGAGAAGAGTTAGGTTTGGCTGTGTCCATGGGGTGAGACACAGGAGGCAGCGCAACAAACACACTAAATAACAAAAGCAGTGCATTACTTACAGACCCAAAGAGAAGAGGGCAGCACACCTTGCCTCACAGGGCCAGTGGGATGGGGAGAGCTGTCCAGAACACATGCATTCAACCAAGGAGTGGGGAGCAAGAGAGAGAACCTGTGGGACTGAAGCTTTTGTTGGGGACCAGGGCATTACCCAAGCAGTTTCCCATGGGTAGTTCTACTTAGTGGGTTTGGAGCAAGCAGGTAGCTGTCTCATGCAGTCACACTGGAACTGGTCACTACGACATATCTGCACACTCCATGTTAGGTACGTGGGTCCGTAAGGGGATTCAAGTAGGCTGCATTGGGAGGTGGTCCCATAGGGAGGTGGTCCCCAGGAGGCAGTTGTATAAGGCAATGTGTAAGTCCATTTTCATGCTGCTGATAAAGACATACCTGAGACTGGCTAATTTATAAAGGAAAAGAGGTTTAATGGACTCACAGTTCCACGTGGCTGGGGAGGCCTCACAATCATTGTGGAAGGCAAAAGGCACATCTTACATAGCAGCAGACATGACAGAATGAGAACCAAGTGAAAGGGGTTTTCCCATATAAAACCATCAGATCTTGTGAGACTTATTCACTACCATGAGAACAGTATGGGGGAAACCGCCCCCCATGATTCAGTTAACTCCCACGGGTCCCTCCCACAACACGTGAAAATTATGGGAGCTACAATTCAAGATGAGATTTGGGTGGGGACACAGTCAAACCATATCAGGCAGATATCTGGATTGACTAGGTTGAGGAACTGGGAGGAGGTGTAGAACTGGAAACTCTTTTCAAGGGTGACTGAGCCCTGCTTCTGGTATGAAAAAGTTTAAGTTTCAGTCCAAATAGATGCTGCAGTAACATAAAATTATGAGTTCATGACAAGGAGGAAAGTCAAAGACAGGCCAGCCAGAAAGAATGGCATATTCTACTGCCTGGAAGCAAAAGAGAGCACTGTGCAAATGGTTAGTCTGACTGGAGTATACAGCTTCAGGCGTGGCAAGTGGTGGCTGAAAATGAACCTAGAGAGGTGTGAAGGGCTCGGTTCATGCCGAAGAACTTGGAATGCATCCAGGCAAAAAGGGCAGCCAAGGAATAGTTTTAAGGAGAAAAGTGATAAGATCAAATCTGTCTTTTGAATTTCAACCTGACTTTAGTATAGAGACAGGTATAACATAGAAGGCAAGACGACGAATTAGAAACCTTTTGCAATAACGTGAGGGAAAAACAACAGATCTTGGCTAATCAAAAAAGTCCCAGTCTGAGTTAGAGGGCCAGTGATGATTTGGATGCAGTGTAAGTGGCCACTGCTTGGGTCTGCTGAAGAGCTAGCAAAGAAACTGGTAGGGAGGCACAGTGTAAAAATGATAGAAGTACCCGAATTTCTTGTGGATGCACCTGTCATATTCAGGGGAGGAGGAGGGTCCCCTCTGCAGAGGTGGAGGGGAGACTTCAGGAGGGGGCTTTGGGAGAGACTTTGAATAATGCCCAGATGCATTATTTGAATCAGCAAAAAGAGCCCACCTCTTCCCTGTGCAGGAATTCTCCCTCTGCTGCCCTGGCTGGACTCTGGACTCTGTTTCTTTCCATCATATTAGGCTTAGGGCAGGCCTGACATGACCAGTCTCAGTGTTGGAACCCTGAACTGATGTCATGGCTAAAGGGTTGGTGAAATGTAGGAAGGTTTAAGATATTGAGGAGAAAAATGTCTAGGACAGGGTGATGAATTGCACAAGAGCAGTGAGCAGAAGGGAGGAGCTCTGCAAGGTGTCTGGATTGGTTGAGTGCTGTCTTCTTACTCTAATTCAGGAGAGGGGAAGAAAAGAGTTCATAGCAATTAACACTGACTATATGCCAGCCAGTTTACATATTTTGACTTATTGAAATCTCACAACACTTCTGAAGGGGATCGTAGTATCCTCATCCTAGAGTTGAGTAGCAAGGCTCAGAGGGGCTAAGGGAAGTGTCTGTGATCATAGGGAGCTGCAGAGTCAGCTTCAGGAATCCACAATCTCTATGGAAAGCTACATCAACACTTCTCTTGTCTCTCACAGTTGGACCTTCTGGTATTTTTATGCTCAACGTCTTCTCTTAAAAACACACAGTCTCCTATAGTAAGCAGAAAATAATCTACTTATTGAACTAAGCTGCTGACTTTTTACCTCATCACTTTTTTAGAAGTTCAAGGGATATTGTTTATCAGCTGCTCCAGTCAAGTTCATCTAACAGAACATGTCAGCTCTGGGTGCAATCTGAGCTTCACATGCAGCTTCCTGCCAATGAGCTAATTTTCTGCCATGGTTTTAGAAACAAAAGAGTTACTTTGATGTTTTGGAATAGTTGTCTCTTGGAGATACAAGCATGACTTTTCCTTTATCCACAAACTGTTATTTGCAAGACAGTGGAACCTCTTGGAAACCAATGAGTATCTTCATAGATTCATATATAAGTACTTTTCTGAGATTATGAGAAAAATACATATTCCATGTGATTTAGGTCATTATTTCTAATTAGTGGAGAGTTAAAACAGAGCACTGCTTCTCTTCTTTGGTTTCTTCAGCCATGACACCTGAGAAAATTAAAGGAAGTGATAAATAAATCCAAGAGTGTGTGGCCTCCAGGGAACAGAAACAAATCAAGAAATGACTATTTGACACGTTGTATTATTATTCATCTGATGACTCTTATTTCTAGATATACAATGAAGAATGTCAAAGAAAAGGTAGCAAGCTACCCAATTCATGCAATAAAAGCAAATGTAAACCTTATAACTAAATGACAAATACAGCAGTCTTGTTTCAACATTATCGTTATAGTGGACAATATAAATGTTATGTACCAGGCACAGTTCTAAACCTCTTCAATAAATTGTCTTATTTAAACCTTATACTGATCAGTAAGAAAACTATATTCCCATTTTACAGATAGGGACACTGAGGCAAAGAAAAGTTCACTTGCAAATGACAAGAAGATGATTAGAATTTGGGCAGTCTGGCTTCAGAGCCCGTGGCTGCCATCTTAAATACTACTAGGAATGAACTCATGTATTTTAAGGGTAGCTTGGTTGACCCCAAGGGGAGCCTAGTTTATCTTGGTCTTGATAAAGCAGCTTTTGCCTTTCCTACTAACAAAGTGTTGATAAAAGATTCTTAGTCATTTTTGTGACATGGCAAGGGAAAGAAAGTACCTTCTCCCTCAACTCCTCCACACCCCAACTCAGCAACTCAAGAATAAACTTATTGTTAACCCCTATAATCTTCATCAGTCCTTAAGGTGGTTTTATGGCCTGGCTCTTACAACCAAAGATGAAACCAGAAGAGCACCTTTTACTCTTTGGGGAGCTGTCCTTTCCCTACCTGGTGTGTTCAGGTGGACACAGTACCCTATCCCCCGACCTAGGTGATTGGTCCAGGGGTGGACTGATATACCACTTTAGATATAAAAATAGAAATTTTAAAAAAGTTTATTCATCACAAATAGTAATAAATCAATTACATGTAAATACAAATAACTTTTTTGAAAGAAAATAACTATATTTTCCAAAAATGATTAGTAAGAAGATAGGCATTGCTCTGAATGTTTTCAAACTCTTCAACATCTGGCTTAGTAGAAGACAGCCAGATTCTCATAGCTTCATAGATTCCGTTAACCATTGGAGCAATGAGGTTTCCACATAACTAACTTCTGGAAGAACCACTGTACACTTGGCAGAGAATGAGTGAAAAAGGCAACTAACATCTTAACATTGTAATGAAAGTAGTTTTGACTTTGCAGAACCCCCTGAAGTTCCCATGTCACACTTTAGGAACCACTGCTCTAGGAAAATGTATCTATTTTTGACTTCACTACTTACTATTAAGGGCTTAGACTCTAAGAAGTTACATGTTTTACTGTAGACCTCATCTGCTAGAGATGTAAATATTGTCTGAATAGTATAAAAACCCCACAGGTTAGGATCTGTTTCTAACTCGGCAAACATTTAAAAATGCCATACATCCTATTCCTTTAATTCTCCTTTGAACCAGTTTTGCCTATTGGTTCTCTAATGAGTTGAACATAATCTTTGACTTATTTACTCTATTTGTATACTCATGTTTTACTTTTGTAACATGATAGTTTGACATGCAGTTGGCTATTTCTGGAGGTTTCACCAAGTTTTCTGTAAGAAAAGGTTAAACTTCTAGCTAGGCTGGCCCTTGTGAAAGTAGAAAGGAGACAAGTGATTTTGCTAAAAGAAACTCACTCTTCTGCAGCTAGCAAACATGACTGGATGAGATTAAACAATCAAAGGCCTCTCAGCATTTAAAAATCCCAACACTCAATCTTGATCCATAGGAGTAAAGGGTAGATTCAAAAACCATGCACAGGATGGGGATCAGGAGAAGCCTGAGAACCAGGGACCCCTGATCATCCCCTTCTAAGCCTCTCCTCTTATGCATACCCTTCTGGGCAAAAGCAATCCAGTGGAGTTGCAACTTATATGTATTGGACTGAATTATACACGTTCTGTTGGAGAGTGGTGGTGGTGGTGATAACAAGAAGGCAATGACAATTAAAATACTCCAGTTATTACCAAAAAAAAAAAAAAGATAGCTGGGCATGTAGTCCCAGCTACTTGGGAGGCTGGGGCAGGCGAATGGCGTGAGCTCAGGAGGCGGAGCTTGCAGAGAGCCGAGATCGCGCCACTGCACTCCAGCCTGGGCAACAGAGCGAGGCTCTCAAAAAAAACAAACAAAAAAAAAAACAAAATAACTCCAGTCATTCCGTTTGTCCTGAAGAAAAAAGTGGTATGAGATGAACCTGTCATTCCTGCCAGTGGTGTTGGCTCCCTCATTGTGGGATCCTGGAATTTACTATCTGTAATATTTGAACAACACTGTCCTAACTGCAAGCCAGCTGTTTCAGCTGGTACACAACTTAAGAAATGATGGAAGGAAAAACTAACTGTGCTAGACTCATTGAGAAACAGAACTGTGTGGTTTGGAAGTGATAAGTGATTTTCAAGTGCAATGCTGACTTCCTATGATGACTTTAGAATGTGACTTTGCCTAAATTGCAATTCCACAGGAGGTATTATGACCATCATAAAGTATTGGAGCAGGAAAGAGAATCTCTGCCAGATCACTGCAGCCAGTAAACTGAGAATTAGAAAATAGGCTGTGTTGGTGCTAAAAGAAAAAAAAAAAAGGCAGCGTTCAGATCAAGGGTCAGACTTCCAAGGTTGCTGGAGTTGCTTACCCATCCTACAGTACCCAAAGTCAGTTCAACAAGTAGCTGGCTAGTCAAGGGTGTTGCCACAGAAACCTCTAGCCTGGCAGCAAGCTTCTGAGACTTCCCTAGAGTAGTCCTCAGACCCCTCGGAAAATAGCAAGTGTGCGCCCCCAGAATGGGAATCCTTACTCGCAGCCATGGAAGACAATGGGTAAGCTGATGATCACAGAGCAGAACGCAGGGAAGTGGTGACTCGCCATGGAACCCACTGTAAGGCCAGGGCTTCCTCTTCTCCCCCTTTCCAAATGAGTGTTCTTACAGTGACTCTCCTATTTCCTCCCCATAACTGTATGTAACCAGGGAGCAGTCCAGCTGAGTGGTTAAGAGCACAGGGATCAGTGATATTCCCTGAATCTGGACCCTGGCTTTGCATTATATGAACCTGAATTCACTCCTGTTATCTCATCTGAGAAATGGGGATTATAGAATCTACCTCCCACTTGTGAGGATTACATGAGGCAGAACATGGCATGTGTCCAGTACAGAGGCCTTCAATAACCATCAGTCATTGTAAGGTGTATTAGGGGTAAAAATATCATTTGGCCAATCATAGGTTGCTGGATCATGAGGAGCCACATCTGGATTTGATCATCATAAATATTCCGGACTAAGACAAGTCCCTGTAGCTAGAGACTCCAACGGAGGCAGATGACTAGATTTTCTCTGATTTTTAGTTAAATGTGGGTCAGCACTATTCTTTAGGGCACTCCCGGGGGTATCTATTGGTTTGGTTTTCCCAACCTCCCTTTAAGTTTTTTAGAGACGGGTTCTCACTGTTGCCTAGGCTTGAGTGCAGTGGCAGAATCATAGCTCATTGCAGCCTTGAATTCCTGGGCTCAAGTGATCCTCCCATCTCCTGAGTGGCTGGGTCTACAGGAGTGTACCACCATGCCCGGGTTATTTTTTTGTAGACACGGGGTCTCACTATGTTGCCAAGGCCAGTATTGAAATCCTGGTCCCAGCGATACTCCTGCCTCAGCCTCACAAAGTAGTAAGATTACAGGCGTGAGCCACTACACCTGGCCTCCTATCTTTTCAATAATACAATCTTTTTAAAATGGAGAACCTACTTCACATCAAGTGGGCACAAGATTCATGCCTAATCAATGGCATGGCTGAATTGGGGGATCCCAAACTGAGCCCATTGGGACCCCTCCCTAGTCTTTTCTGCCAAAGCTTATGAGGAGACACCACCTTTTTACTGCAGTTGTTAAGCCATCAGGATTGAGTATGGTTTTCTCAGAAGTCACAGGGCACACTACACGATGACAGTCTATGGGAAGAATTGTCACACTTAGAAAGGCAAACCAGACAGAAGGAAAGATGAGCCCTAAGGACCCTATTCAGAGTCCCTGCTTACACTCACTGAAGTCCCTGAGCTCAGCTGCCTTCTAGGGCTTCCTTTTTTTTGTTAGCCTGCTTTGGGTTCTATTCTTGCCACTGACAAAGACCTAATATAAAAGGGAAACACTGAGGAATTTGGAAGGGAGATAATCATTTGAATTCACAGCTGGTGTTAAGGGGAGATGGAAATACATGTATACCAAGAAAGAAAGGACAAAAAGAAGTGTAAAGAAGGGAGGTTATATTGAGAAGTAGCCTACGTGAAAGATTTCACTTAGAGATTATGTGGTAGGAGTAAAGTATGTGTCTGTGTTAACAAGCCCTGCCATTGATTCTGAGGCACACTAAAGTTTGGGAACCACTGTTCTAATCAATGTTTCAATACATAATACACCTGTGCTTCCTTACCAATTTTCTGAAAAAACCGAAGTGCAAAATTTATGTTAATAATACTAAACTCACAGGGGCATGGACAGTAAGCAAAGGATAATCTTTACTGATGGAAAGACCACAGAGAAAACAGACTACCTGAAAGAGGCAGATTATTAGAGCTCTGAGACCGGCACCACGTAGCTAATAGAAGGTGCTGGTTATGTCAACAGATTTAAAAATTCAGAAAAAAATCTACTTCCATTCTTCACAGTTCACTATTTCCCAAAAGGAAATATGACACTAAGACTTAAAGGCACATATTTTGCAATTCATAAACCTTTTCTTGGAGCATAATTTTTCATCTCACTGTCACCAGCCACCTCCTTCCCAAACTGTCCTTGTCATCTTCTAAAGTTCTTAAATAGTAACATTTCTTAGGAACTCAGAGGGGAGTTTTCATGGCTTAAGCAAAAATGTTATAAACTTAAAAATAACCTGTGACTTTCTGGTTATTCAAATAAATGCCTATAGATTGCTTCTTTTCAAATTATGACTTCCTTGAAAAATGGCTCAACTGAAGCTTAATTTAGAATGTAAAAGAGCAAATGTATCTTCTAGTAGTTATACACCTTTATATGTACCTTATATAAATAAATATGAACAGTGCCTACTTAATTTTAAAACTGTCTTTTTTGGTATATCTTAGAGAGATAATAGCTGGATATAAAGTCACCCTACAAATTGCTTCCTTTCTTAAGATGAGGTTAACTCTTCCAGGATAAAACCTCCACAATTCTCTACCTTAAAAGCTTCGGCAGTATTCTAACAAAATTCTGACAAGTATTGAGTCAGGTTTTGGCATTCCATACCCATGGATCCCGACCCTCTTTTGTGGATCCAAAAAGTAAGCTTATTTTCATTTGTAGCTTTGCGTAGAACACACTGGTAATTTGTATTCATATCCTAGAATAGTGGAACAAAGGATGTGTGTTACTAATACACTATCATTTTGGGGAATGAGTTCCTGATCTGTGAGGACAGCAGCCACAAGGCAGGCTGCACAGCAGGAGGGGACAAATGCAAAGGCATTCACATTTTCCCTAATAGTTTCAAACTTTTACCTTGTCTGAAACAAAAGGGTAAGGAGAAAAAAAATGGGCTGAGGTTCTTAATGCTATCATTTAACAGACTATGTTAAATGCCCATCATGTAAGTAAAACAGTTCCATCACCATTACCAGCAGATTCCATACAAGACAATGAGACTTAGATCCTTAGGTATTCGAGTACTACCAAAAAAAGTATGTCAAGTTGGTTAACCCACCAACACACTATTTATTATCTGAACTAGATAAACTAAATAGTACTTTCTATTGAGCATATCCTAGAACTTGTACCATCTTTCCCCAAAAGTTAAACATTAAACTACCATCTATTTTCTCTGGCCCTACAAACTTCCTATAGGTACATAAACATAAAGAGGGAAGCATACCAAATGGATTTATCTTTTCTTCCTGGTGAATGAACAGCAGAAACCTGCTGGCTCAAAGATGAATGATGTTCTTGTTTTAAAAACTGTTGGATGGTCTGATATTAGAAAATGTCACATACATAGTTGCCTTTAAATTATCTTTTAGCTTTCCAAATAAGTGAACAGTGGCCTGAATAGTGGCTTGAGAATAAGGAAGACGACAAACAAAAAAATGGATGTTTACATTTTGTTTTGAACCTATTAAGGCAGCCTGTAGCCAACCTATATTTCTAACTATAATTTGCGTTACCTGAACACACATTTAGTCGGCGGACAGGGGTGAGTAATTTGGAAACGACCAATCTATCCCAGCCATCTGTCTTATGGATCAGCCAGCAGTGAATGCATAATGAAGGAATTCCCGGAGATGAAAGACCTGGGCTCTAGACCAACAACCTTCCTTGATTTACCACATGACCTTGGAAAACTCCCTAAACTGCTCCAAGCTGCTTTCTCAAGACTAGAAGAAACAGCTGTCCTGCATATATACCACATCTACAGTCATGTTCAAATGAGAAAATGAAAATGCTTTCTAAAACTCTAAATGAGCTTAGATAAAAATCTTTGGAAGGAAAGAATCAGATGATATTCAGGGATTATGAATCGATTTTAATCTTCTAGTTTCCTCATTGACAAATGAGAGATTTGGCCCAAAGATAAAGCAGAATTAGAAAAGCCAGGTCACTTAAAAAAAACCCATAATGAGCTGCAGCTCAGATGGTTCAGTCATACTGTAAGTATTAACAGTGATTACTGCAAAGGTTTAGGAATAGTGAATGACTTTTCCAGGGCATGAATATTAAGGTAAAAGCTATTTTAAAAATTCAGAAATGAATGAAGCAATAGTTATCTAAATGACACAAAACCACAAAGCTGGCAAAAACTTGTAGATAAAATATAAGAATGGACATTAAATAGGTTGAATGAATCCACTTCCTTTATTGCAGTAACCTCTGTACAAAGCAGCAACTGCAATACTCAAGGTTAAAACATTAGAAAAGCATTTGTGTGACAGTTATAGTACAGTATTATCAAAATATTACATTTTCAAACTTAGCAGATAATCATCCACCAGAGCTCAAATCTTTAAATTATTTCCATAGTCTTAAAAAATATGTAATGTCAGAATGCATATAAAAAGAATGTAAAAGGAAACCTAAAATACAAATGGAATAATGTAACAAATAAATAGTTGATTTCAGTAACTGTTAATCATCAGCTTAACACCACCATTCTCTTTAAACTCACTGAATTCTTATTTATAGGAATAATGAACTGTCAAATGCCATGGCATAATTATTTATCTCCAAGCTATCACCAATGATTAGAACTAAAAAAATTTCGCACAAAAATCAAAATTCAGCATAAATAAAGCTATTTTTAGCTTCAACACTAGCTAGCATCTCTAAAAATTGCTGAAATAAGTACTATAACAATCTTGCAAATTTTCGACCTGATGTCTAGTGTTAAGTGAAAGTAATGCATTTTTTTAAGTGAAAAGCTTCTTACATTATTTCACAGACAGTATTACCCACCCCACATTATGAATATTTAGATACATTTTATGTACTTTATACACACATGTATGACGCATGACATTTGGTTCCTGTAGTACAGATCACAATGTTGTTTTCCTGAATAGGAAAAACTTAAAAAAGAAGTAAGTGTACCTGTGCACATTTCAAGATAGCAGCACTCAGTCCATGCCCTATTATCCATTTTTAAAGTTCACACGTTATTGTTTATTGAATAATATAATATTTCTACTGTCTTTACCCCCAAACAAACATTGCAAAACCTGCAATGGAACAATGCTGTGAGTTAAAATGTAGAATTTTCTCTTAAGAAAATCAGTTACTTCATTTTCTTAATATTCTGAATTCAAGTTATCAGATCTCTATACCTAGCTCATACTCATGCAGCAAAAATGCTGCACACCACTAAAAATAACGTTATAGATGTCTATCAAGATTCATGAAAACCAGCCGGGCGCAGTGGCTCACGCCTGTAATCCCAGCACTCTGGGAGGCCGAGGCGGGCTGATCACAAGGTCAAGAGATAGAGACCATCCTAGTCAATAATGTGAAACCCTGTCTCTACTCAAAATACAAAAATTAGCTGGGCATGGTGGCGTGCACCTGTAGTCCCAGCTACTAGGGAGGCTAAGGCAGGAGCATTGCTTGAACTGGAGAGGCGGAGGTTGCAGTGAGCTCAGATCACGTTACTGCATTCCAGCATGGCAACAGAGCGAGACTCCGTCTCAAAAAAAAAAAAAAAAAAAGATTCATGAAAACCTGCATAAATTTTCCACCACAGAAACTTTTATCAATTGACCCACTTAACAGTACTTTAGGCGAAGTATTCTCCATTTTTGAACTGGAAAATTGTGTGAAATTACAGCATGCCCTTCAAATGATCACCTTTGTTCTCTATGAAACCTGTATCTGTTAATCTGATTTTGAACTTGTTTACTTAAACAAAAGTTTGCCTAATGAATCTTGATCACTTTAAAATGCAAAATACCAGCAACATAAATTTCATTATATATACACATATGCATCTGTGTATGCATATACATATATACACACACACACACAAATATGTAGACATCCCTTGAAATGTTTTCAGGAAATCCTTCCTTGAATTATAAATGAAAAACTTCACATTAATAATTTTATATAAAGCTTTTAGTAACATATGCACTGTCAAAATTGTACTAGTAGACTATGATGTCAAAACAGACATTTCAAAAGCACAAACTGGCAGTTCTTAACACAAAAGTTTTAAAGTATTAAGAATGGATTAAATTTTAATGTTCAGAATAATCTGTTCAAACCTGAGTGTATTAAGACTAAGTGTACTTGACAATTGAATAATGAATGAATTAAGCCTAAAAACATTTCTCTAAGAAACCAGTGGTCCATTTAACCATTTGATGAAACATTATTTTAATGACTTATAAAGGATAGTACAGTATACTGAAATTCCACTTAAATATTGAAATATTCTATTAAATGACATTGCTTTGTCTAAATTCCCTCCATAAAATCTGTTAGCATTTCTTAAAAGTCCCTCAGATTTGAGGGAAATTCTAAATTAGGACAGTTTTCTCTCCAAATAAATATAAATGATCTTGAGTATTTTTGTTTAAAGAATCATGTTTTTAAGCATGAAATAGAGAAGTATGGGATGAATCTTTAATCTTCCCTAAGGTTTCAAGAAATAATAATATAGTAATAATAGCCAATCAGAGGGGTTAAAAAGGCATTTGGGGGTCTTTTTTTCCTAGCTCTGTATTAACATATACTCATATAAACCGTACCATGGGGTCACTTTTTGGTTACCATTTCCCCTTCCCCATTTTTCATTAACCTGCCCTAATTCTCATCTTTAATATCTAACAGATACCTTTATAAAATTAACAAAACACATACAGTACTCAACACTAAATGGTCAATGGAAGAAGACAAGCAGTGTTCATTTTGTTTTAAAGTGGAAGAGACTAGAAATAAAAACAACAGTTGAAGGCAAAGTTTGACATTCTATAAATTTATAAAAGAGGATATATGGATGAAATTTGGTTAATTTCAGAAGGCACCTCAAGGCTAAAGGCTTTTTGTACTTCTTTCATCAATCAAAAAGTTAACACACTTTTATTGCTATTCAAGTAGCAAAGGAAAACTACTCTCACAAACTTCAGTTCAACAGAGAAGAATCACCATTCATTAAGATTGAGATATGGAATTGACTAAAACCGAAGTCTCCATACACATATCAATGGAGCAACTTTCCTGTGTGCTTTCAAATTAATGAAATCATGAAAGAAAAGTCACTATTCGCCATTGTGATGTTCATGTGTCATTGAAGATTTCAGTTACTACACTAGGCACTGAAGTACCATTCTGGAGGGCTGTCCACTGTATAGAACATTTACGAGTAGAAGGTAAGGACACTCTGATGATTCCCACGAACTAGGAGGATTGGTGGTAGGTCCTTAGATAGAGCTTCTAACCATGCCATGTAGAGAGCACTGGACACAGCACCTTTTCGTGCAACTGGGAGACTCCTGGTATCAAAAAGAGAAAAAAAACCTGAGCAATGCATTGACAGAATAAAATGTAGCAAAAATTATAAATTAGATTACAATAAGTTACTATAAATTACTATAATTACAGAATATTTCTGAGTGCAGGAGAATTCTGCATATAGAATAACAACCACAGTTGTGTTGCTTAGCGATAGCGACTCATTTCTTAGAACTTATTATTGTCAGGCAATTTTGCCCTCATGAAAACATCATAAGAGTACTTACACAAACCAAGACAGTATAGCCTACTACACATCTAGGCTATATGACACTTGCTCCTAGGCTACAAACCTGTGCAGTATGTTACTGTAGTGAATACCATAGGCAACTGTAACACGATGGTAAGCATTTGCATAGCTAAATAAAGAAAAGATACAGTAAAAATATGGTTTTTTTGTTTTTAAGAGAGATGGGTCTTAATACATTGTCCAGGCTGGACTCAAAACTTCAGGTCTCAAGCAATCCTCCCACCTCAGTCTCCCAAGTAGCTGAGACTACAGGTGCACACCATCGTGCCCAGCTTAACATATGGTATTACAATCTTATGGTACCACCATCGTACACGTGTATATAAAAGACTATAATCTTTCAACAAAGATTTTTAAGAATTTGTTCATAAGAACAGTAAATATTTCTATAAACCACAGTATCTCTGAGATATAACACTAAACCCTAGATTTCCCCTTCTTTAATAAGAATAGAATTCTTTTAGGTGAAAGGTATGTTTACTATCCAAATTTAGAAAACAGAAGCTATATATGGATAAATGCAATTTTTATCTTCTTATCTCAGTTTTAATTTCTATTTATGGATGGTGGTAGCAGTGACCAGCTGCTTTGTAAGTTTTTCTCTAAATTTCTGTGTTTTAGTGTCTTTTCCATTAGAGGTATTTATCATCAGCAAAACTTGAAACTTTCTGATTTATTAAATGCTTGTTGTTAAACTAACAATCTTTTGGTAGTTTTTTTCATTATTTGGCTTTTTTTGTGGGGGAGAGGCCTGAGCTTTCCTATCTAAGGACACATGTTCCAGAACTGAGAAAATGTGGGTTCAAAGAATATCTAGCTAGCCTAGTTCAGTAGAGGAAGAGCCAAAGCAGGCATTTACATCTGTATTTAACTCAAGGACAATGTGTCGGTATGTAAAATTTGTGTGTGGAAAACATAAGAATGGGAATCCAGACAGGAATCACTATTCAAGTTTAATCTGCCAAATAACATTTTTTGGGTTATTTTCAAGAGGAAGCTGTCTGGGGTCCAAATTTTAATGTAGGACCCTCCTATCCACACATACTTAATGGCTATGCTGTAGTGTTTACAAAGATAAGGAATTTTGAAAAGGTGAGAAGTGTAAACAAAAGGTTCCAATTACGATAAAAAAATTACTTGGGATTCATATAAGCTTAAGGTTAGTCTTTCTCCATATGCTTAAAGCATAGTATATTTTTACAAGTTTGTTTTTTCCTCCTTACAACAACTAAGTCAATATGGGTGTTATATAGATATGTAGCTGGAACAGAAATTAATTCAAAGCATATTATCAGAAATTAGCAAGAAAATCTTTATAAAGATATTACTTACATGACAATAATATTAGCTGTGCTTGAATGTTCCTTTAATAATTCATTTAACCTGATCTGCCGGTACGTCTGAAATGAAACAGGACAAAGTCATTCCTAGACCATTTGGAAATAAGAATTTAGCATGGTTCATAAAACTATAAGGAGACAAAAAGAAATGGAAATGAATTTTAGTGTAATAAAAATCTTTTTTTTTTTTAAATGCTTTCTGCTAACCTCAAATAAATCTATTTTAGAGTTCATTTATACAATTGACCCCTCCTATATCAAATTTGAAGTTCTTGGTTTTCATGTCTTTTATTATATAAAAAATCAATGAAAATAAAGCAGAAGTGAAAGAATACCTTGGTCTTATAAAGTTCAAGCTCATTATCTGTTATTCGCCATGGTTCATCTTCTTTCATTTTATCTGCAATATCTTGCTCTTTATCATCTTCATGAAGTCTGTATGGCTCAATCATTTCCTCAAAAGCTATAATACTTTAAAAAACAAAGAATTCTCACAACTAATCTTATTTTAAGTTACATAACAGAAAGATCTTAAATATTAAACTATAACTTGCAAAGTTAGTGCCTCTCATTTATTATGCTCCTCTCCATACCCCAACCATAATAATCACTGTGGCAATTTATTTCAAAAACAGCAATTTCTAGTCTCTCAAACTGATGAGAAAATTAGAACCCATATGGACAATACAGATTGTGCATCCCTAATCTGAAATCCAAACTGCTTCAAAATCTAAAACTTTCTAAGCACCAATATGATGTCTAATGGAAATGCTCAGTGAAACATTTTGAATTTCTGATTTTTGGATTAGGGATTCTAAACCAGCATGTATAATGAAAATGTTTCAAAATTAAAAAAAAAAAATCTGAAATCTGAAACACTTTTGGTTGACCCCAAGCATTTGGGATAAGGAATCTCCAACCTGTAATAAAATTGCATTTTTAACTGCTAAAGCTGATCTCCCTGTATCTACCCCTCCTCCCCTTATGGCCATTTTCTCTCAACCTAAATATATTTTACCATAGTAGCCAAAATGATCCCTTTGAGCAATAAGTCAAATTGTGTTACTACTCTGCTCTAAAACACCCAAAGGCTTTCCCAGTTATCAATGAATAAAAGTAGTGTAAAAAAATGTACTAGAATATTTTGAAGGGGAAAAGGGCAGACACTAAAAATTTAAGGAAATGAAAAATTAATTTCTACATCCATATACTTACCAATAAAATAACATGAATGGCATTCTAATCCTCTATGAACATGAAAAACGTATTTTTCAGTATCAAATCTAGTATGAAGCACCCAGTACACAGTTTTACAATAAAAGCAATCTCACTTACAAATTTTACCTTACTATTTCCTATCTAAAAGGAATTCTTTACATCAGCTTTGTATTGATTCAACATTAATCTAAGAATTAACATTATATCAGGTAAAATAAATACAAATATCATTATAACAACCTGTATATACCATTTTAAGGTGGAATATTCCAAAGTCTTTCCTAGAAGAACTCTGAATGCAACTATTGTAGGCAAATGTTTAGATTTTCCTATTTTAGCAATAAAACAAAACAGTGGAAAGTAATAGGTATGTAGAGCAGGGACTGAGTGGTTATAACGACTGCAGGCAGGGGCAATGGAAATGAACCACCTTTCAGAAATCACATGTAAAGCTGTAATTTAAATCGTCTCTGAATATTGAAAACTCTTTAGACTTTCTTTAATATCTGATATATGCATACCAACTATCAATGCTAGATTTTTAAAATATTGACTTCACATGTAACTAACAGCAGGAAAATAAATCTCTGGGTTTTAATTAAGTTGAATCTGTCTGAGTAGGCCATCTATAAAAGGATCAGAAACTTGTAGAGTAACTTACTTTTCTTTCTTTGGTTTGGTATTGATATCTCCTAGGACCATAATGTCAGAAAAGTCTATTCGGAACTTGCTAAGCAAAGTAGCCATCCTACAACAAAAATAAATAGAATTAAGATACAAGTATTTTCATTCTATATTGGGCTGAATCCATATATCTGAAAAGCATAATTTATAGAAAAAGTCAGTCTATCATGTGCTAAACAATGTCCATTTGAATTAATTCACACCATTCATTCACAAAGCAGACTTAAATTCACTGAGTACTTTACTTTCTGAGTAATCAATCACTGAGTATTTTACTTTCTCTGTATCTCTCCTTAGTACTGAGTAATGGACAAAGAGACATTAATAATTAAATTTAAATGGCAGCTAATGTTTCTTAAGTTTAGTCAAACTATATTGATAAGTACATAAATTTCAATAAAAACTAGTAGACAAATATTTATTTTTGGATTATTCTTCCATCCAAGAAGAATGCTTATCTCAGGGCCCAAATATGACCTGTGGGCCATACTAAAGATATAGTTGATGGCAGATTACGTTCATAGCATTTTGGGGGAGGAGGGAACTGGAACAGGACATAGAAAAGGAGCATCAACAAGCCTGATTTTTCAGTAAATACCTTTCTGAAGGCATAGCTGGCAATGAAACATTGGTGGCAACAATAGAACAGTTGAAGTGCACATATATACAAAAAAAATGCAATTTTATTTGTAATGAAAATGTTTTTAAATTGAGATATGAGAAAAAAGATTTGCTACAGGTTTGATTATTAAATTTATTATTAGCATTTCTTGCATAATTCACTATTTGAAATGAATAAACACCTAGTTGAATTCCAGGACCTATCAATTAAGTGCCTACTATAAAACATGCTAAACATAACAGGGCCCACAAAACTTAAATAAGAAAATAAATATAATACCTGCCAGAATGTGATGAGTGGTAGGTATAAAGTACATTGTGATTCCGGAAAGAAACATAACAACTAGATCTGGGGGTAAGGCGGGGGAAACAGGAAAGGCACTATGAAGAACTGAGCTAGGTTTTAAAGAGTGCAGTATTTAAAGAGATAAAAGGAGAGGCAAGTGAAGAGCTATTTACAGTAGAGAGATGAGAGTAGGCAAAGGAGTAAAAGCCTGAAGTCACATGCATGCTTAGAGCATATGGAAAAGTGTACTGAAGTATAAGGCATACTGGGGGAAATAGAAGAACAGAAAGGGAATGAGAGGACAGACTGTCAAGGGCCTTGACTGCTACATTATAACAATTAGATTTTCTATGGCAGGTAGCAGGAAAGTCGTGAAAGTATTTTGGGTAGAGGAATTATATGGTCAAAACTCTGCTTTCTGAAAAATAAAACTGGGTTTCAATGCTTCTAAATACCCATGTCTTTGATCCATAATGTGTACAATATACACATTAATTAGGTTGAAGATTATGCACATTATGTAGTCTGTACAATATACATCTTACAGGTCAAAGACAAAACGAGTACTTACAGAGCAGGAGAGAAATACTGAAACAAGAACTATAATTGTGACAGTATATTCGGAAAGAATCGGATGAATGACAATGGCATCCTGCATTTTGTTGTCTAGAGTCTACAACAAAATGTATCCCATATACAAATAGGTAATGTTTGTGCACTTTCTCCCCTGATTAAAAGAAAAATGTTGCTTAGCACTTTAAAGTTACAAGTATTTAAGAAGGACATTCTAAAATGCTAATATGTTAAAAAAAATTACATCTAAGTAAAATTAAGTATCTACTAGTTAAACATGAAGACTACAAGGTTATATTCAAAATTTTTAACTTCAGTAAAGAACAAAGCGAGATAACAGACATTTTCTGGATTGTCTAATTTTTATCCTATCAAATTTATACCGTAGCAATGAAGTGCTACTAGATGCATGCCCTTCAATGTGAAATAAACTTACGCTCTCCGGTCATGGTCTATTCTGTTTATTTTTCCACCAATGAATACTCTGATCTTACAATCTTTCCATTTTTTCTTCGTAGTCAGAAGGTAAGGTATCAATAAGGTCAAACCTGAATTATAAAAATATAATGAATCATTTACTAAATGCTAATTTCTTAATCAGGAACATCAATTTAGCCTCGAAAAACATGTCTACTACAACACCATATAAAACAAAAATATTATTTCTGTCCTTCCTTGATAATTCAGTCAAAAAGCCATTAGCAGACCTGAGAAAGAAAGGACTCCTAATGGAGTCTGATCCCATTCAAGGAAGGTAGCCAAATGGGATAGTGTATTTATTGACCTTAGCAGGAGCCATGTTTAACAATGAAATTAGAAATATGAAAAGGTAGAAGCTGGACTGAAATTGGTTTTTGATCTCCATTTATATCTCCACACACACATATACAAGGAGTTCCTGGCTCTGTCCATCGAGAAGGCCTGGGAGCAGTGACACTCTAGTAGACACAAGCATATCCAATGCCCTGATCTTTGTTACTAAACACTGTTATTCAGTAAAAGGAACCAGCATTCCTTGGATAAAGGGTTACTTTCATGGCTATGAAGAGAAAGTGTAAAACAATAAAACTGAGCCTGGAACATCTTCTTGTGTTGGAAAATAACTCAAAAGAATGACTGGGACATGATAAATGGAAAGAAATCAGCCTAAGGAGGACTGTGCTGGCGAAATATGGGACAATTGGAACATCAAAACAAACGAAAGTAACAAATTATATTCTGGCATAGTTTGGAT
Source organism: Macaca nemestrina (assembly GCF_043159975.1). Classification (NCBI taxonomy): domain Eukaryota; kingdom Metazoa; phylum Chordata; class Mammalia; order Primates; family Cercopithecidae; genus Macaca; species Macaca nemestrina. The sequence continues at coordinate 52,223,081 of NC_092130.1, forward strand.
ATCAGCCCCTACTGAAATCTCATAGTGAACTGTAATTAATCCCCAGTGCTGGAGGTGGAGCTTAGTGAGAGGTGTTTGGATCATGGGGGTTGGTCCCTCAAGGTTTGGTGCTTGTCTTTGTGATAGTTCTCATGAGATCGGGTCATTTAAAAGTGTGTGGCATCTCTGTCTCCTGTGTCTCTCTCACTCCTGCTTTCATCATGTGTTGTGCCTGTTCCTGCTTTGCCTTCTGCTGTAAGTAAAAGCTCCCTGAGGCTTCTCCAGAAGCTGAGTGATGTCAGGACCATGCTTGTGTGGCCTGCAGAATCGTCAGCAAATTAGACCTCTTTTCTTTACAAACTACCCAGTCTCAGGTATTTCTTCAAAGCAACACAAGAACAGTCTAACACATATCCTACTGAATATCAATAAAATAGGAATTGATGAGTCCACACTGACAGAAATAAAGAGAAAGCTCTTCCTTACAATAAAATGCCAACTAATAAATGAGGAAGAAACGATGGAACAGGAACATCATCATTTGGCAACCACAACAATAACAACAATAAACATCAATGGATGCTAAAGATAGTGGCGAAGGCTGCAAGAATAGTGTATTTACATAGTCTCAGAGTAATTCCTCTGTGCCATCCCCAATACCTGTAATTATAAATGTGGGGGGGGGGGAGGATAACTTTTCAGTGAATAAACGTGGTAAAAACCATATATTACTCAATGGTTAATTTCATCAGTGACGGGACAAATCAACATCCTGTGCCACCTGATGAGATGTAGACAGAAGAGCACAGCATCACTTCTGTAATATTTCTGCCAAAGATAGACAACCTAAAAACTAATTAAATAAAACATAAAAATAGCCCTTCAAATTGGGTGACAGTCAACAAAACGGTTCATAATATTAAAAGTTAAGGTCATGAAGCTCAAGGAAATACTACTGAACAACCTCCGCATTAGGGATACTGAAAAGACCAAACTGCTAAATGCTGTGCCTGATTCTGAAATGAATCCTTTTGCTTTTGGGAATGCTGGCAAAATTTGAATGGGGTCCACGGGTAAAGAGTGCCTGCCATTTCTTACTATTTTCACAATTTTACTAAATTTAAAATCATTTTTTAAAAAATTAACAACCTTACCTCCATCATCAAAAAGCCACCAGACATCAATAGTATTCTTTCCTTGTTTTTTCTGAAACTGTGTACTAGCTTCAAGAAGCTTTTGGTCAGCTACATTTAAAGGCACAATAGGGCCTTTGGATTCTACAGGATTAAGCAAAAAATAAAATGTAAGCAAAGTAAATATTGAAGTCCCTTTTGCTGAATTCCTATCGTTTCCTAATTTTTTTATATTCAGATGTTTATACTACAGACAATTCAGACAACTGTATATGGCATCTACCATAAGCTTTCAGTTGTTTATAATAAAAGTTTACTTTATAAATGGCTAGAGAGAAATAACTCTTTACAATAGCTAAACCAATCCAAATTATCTGCCTAATTACTAATATTTTCAAGCATTCTGAATGAATGTAAGAGAATCATAAATAACAGTCAAAAAATTATACTGAGCTGCTAGATTTTGTGTTTTGAAAAGCTGTTTTAGTCAAACTGGACAAATCAAGTTTATATCTGTTCTGTGAAACTATTTCTTTGGTAATCTGGTATCTCAATAATTTAAAGCTCACAACTTTTTAAAAGACAAAGTTGTTATCTGTAATAAAAATGAAAGATGGGAGTTGAAGACATACTAACACATTCTTACAATGATCACAGTGAAACCTTAGTCTAAAGAAAGACTTCTAATTTTTACCTATGTTTTGTCCCCAATAGGTGGAACCCAATTCTAAAGCCATATAACCACCGCATCTTTCTCTGAACCACAGAAAGATGGTGGGAGCTCCTTGGAAGGGCACCCATCTGCTGCAGGCCTGAGAACAGTACACCAAGGAGTTCCCATTTATATTCCCAGGAGTTAAAACAAAACAAAATGAAACAAAAAACAGCATTGATTCCGTGAGCAAGCAAATGACTACCATGAAACTCCTACACCAAAATTTTAAAAGCAGAAATCCATATGAGGACATCTGATTACTTCTGCAGAATGTCACTTTTCATGCTGCTGTGATATATGCAAACATGACAAATGATTTTGCACGATGAAATAATATGGCTACCAAACCACACTGCTCCATAACTCTCACCTCTATCTCCTTCTCATAAAATTCATGTATGTTGACATGACTGTGTATCTCCCAAACGCAGCACGACTGTGAGAAATATTGTAATTTTTGAAATGAAAAATACATTAGTATCAAAATTGAGGACTTGGCTGGGTACAACTGATGGTAAAGAATGCAAGTGACACTGCAAATAAAACCTGTTTCAGTGTCCCTACTTATCATCTAAACCATGCAGTTTAAATTAAAAAAAAAATTAATACCGGCTGTCTGGGTCTGAATATTTCAGAAATGCTACGATGATTGAAAAGAATTTGTCTGTGATATAACTCCATTTCCTGGGAAGGCTTACCTCTTTAGACTAATAATACTTTTTCTAATCTGCATTCACAGAACTGTAACATTACCTCACCATGAAAATAAAAACCAAGGTTAAAAAAAAAAGAAGGGAATAAGGCTGGAGTTAAAGAGTTTACAGTATGAAAAAGGGATTAAAATAAAATGATGAAAAATGCCTGCCTTTTTTCAACAGTGGTTGAGTTGCAGTCTTGCCATCCTCTTCCTCAACTAGATTATGTTTAAAAAACACAAAAATATGTTAATTGCCTTTATATTAATAAAATAATAAAAATGCAACTAGAGCACATTTATAAACAAAATATAGTAGGAAGCAACAGTCCACTGAAAAATAAGACTGAAGATTAATATTTTCTGCACTGAGTGCTGAAGCTTCTAAAAAGCACACATATTTGAGACCCCTCCCCTACAGGATGACTAACACCTCTAATTTCTGTAAAATTATTTTTTAAATTTCAGCGTATTTTTAAAATTTTTACACTTTCATACTTGAGAAGATATTGAACTGTGGCTTATAAAGTATAAATGACATTAAACATTGATATTGCAGATAATAAATTTTAAACATGCCACTGCATCACTGTGCAAATAACTGAAGAGCAATTTTAGAAACATTTAATGGATATTTGTTGTTTGTAAAAAATTAATCACCACTTGAAATATTAAGAAATTTGATCAGAGAAAGAAGAATTTTTGCTTTATATAAAACGCCAGGTTATACAGCAGTGATTTTTCTCAAATATATAAATGTATATGTGTATGTATATATGTGTGCATATATTTATCCATTTATATTTAAAAATATCTACAAATATTTTTCTGGCATTAAAAATTTTCCTAATCTCATTCTGTTCCCTTAATATAAGCTTGTATTAAAATATTTGTTTACGGCATATAAAACTCCGGACTTAGGAGAGTATACTGCAATGGGCTCTGGAGTTAGACTGCAAGATTGCAATCTTCCCTCTACTCATTTTACTAGCTGAGTGAGCTTTCGTTACTGAACTTGCTTTTCTAAAGAGGTGTTAGTACCTACCTCTTAAGCTTGTTATACTAATGCAAGTATTAATGCACTGAGCTCTGGGCCTGGCAGAAAGTATTTAAAGGGTGTTCTTTACGACTCTTTGCATGATGTATGCTTCAATAACCAAGACAAACACAGCTAAATACTGTAGATTTATAATAACTACACAGTAATGTCTCTAATTCTGAAGACTTTAAAATGTATAAACTTTTCTATAATATCTATGCTGCTGACTTTGAGAATAACTGACAGAAAATAAACACAAAGCAAACGCTAATTTCTTAAACTTGTAATGGAAAAAGAATCAACTATATTTAATTTTATAGCATTCAATATTGTTCTTATAAAGCAGATATTTAATGGCATTTGTCTTTGATAATAAAAATTATAAATATAACTATGGATATGCTGCATTTGTTTAAAAGAGCTCAGAAATGTCAAGGAAATCTTGACATTTAACAATTATAAAGTAAGTTAAAGGCATTTAGATTTTTACAATAAAAAGGTAAGTAGAAATGTACTGACCCACTTTCCTGTTCTATAAAAATAATGATTTCATAAGATTGTAACATATATTAATTAGCTAATATATGGGTAACATCCACTATAATGTGGGTGCATGGAGTAGATGCTTGATATGTATTACTTCTTACCCTCCCATTAAACTTCACCTATTAATTCCCAACAGATTCTGTAGAAAAAGAATGTTTGAAGCAAAAGAAAAAAACAAAAAAGAGGAAATGAAAGAATGTATACTGCAAACTAAAATAAATGCTGGAATATAAGAACAGTTATCAGAATCAGTTTATAGAATTTTGAGGAAAAACAAAATAAATTATAATCAAGCCAGCAAAGAACCGAAAAGGAAAATGGGTGTGAACTAAACTTTACTAATACTCTAAGCCAACAAGGTAAATAAGAAGGAAAGAAATAAAAAGCAACATTACTGCTTCTAAACAATATAGAAGAGATAAACTGCACAAAGACATGATTGGTCCAAGGTTGTAATTTCAGAAAAAGAATGGGAAATACTTTGCAGGAATCAAAAGTATGTTATAGTCTGATGATTTACAGCGCAGATTTTTTTCTTGTTGCGTGTCAGCTAGGAATAGGACAGATGGAGATACTAGACCGAACAGAGGTAGGAGAGTGAGGGTGGGAGAGTAAGATTTGGAAGTCATCCTTCTTTTCTTCTCAAACATGACACACAGATTTGTGGATGAAATTATGTGAAAGTTTCATGAGTTTGTTACTTTAAAATTACCATGTTCTTTCCAAATTTAGATTTAACCTATGCTTCAAATTAAAATGTTTTATTTAAAGCAACTATAAATAAAAACACAGAGGCCATATTAGTAAATATCTGGCATGGTTTCTGTCTGATGATCTACTCTAGTACCTTACACAGCTAGTCATTTTGTAGCCATTTTTGAAAGCCATAAATTCTACCTGACCAGCAAGAAATGACCAGTACAAGTTTGAGAACAGGTTATTTTTATAAGATATATAATTAAAAATATTTCTCCCAAATTAAAACATTACTATTAATAAGACTTATTGTTTGAATGAAAATTACCTTTGTGTGTAACCGGTTTTTCACTGAGTGGTTTGGAAGTATCTAAATCGGATTTTTTACTATACTCCACACTTACTACCACATCCTTGGTGCCAGGTGATTTCTCTTGTGATGACAGTAATTCTTCTGTAGACACAAAATTATTTAAAATAGTATCTAAGTCATATTTTAACTGTTAAATAAGGCATTATGGTTTAGTAATAAAACTATTATGAAAAAATAAGTTTGTTATAAATGCCTTCTTATTTAAACAACTGTGATAATCTGTTTGAAATGACTATTTATTTAAATACGTAAACCACAACTAGGTTATAGGTTGAATATTCTGATCTGAAAATCTGAAACTTTTTACATACCTAACATGATGCTCAAAGGAAATGCTCAATGGAGCATTTCAGATTTTGGATTTCTGAACCAGAGATGCTCAACTGGTAAGTACCATGTAATGCAAACATTCCAAAATCAACCTCCTCCCTCCAAATTCTGAAACCCTTCACGTTCCAAGCATTTTGGATACAGATACATAAACTGTATTTGAATTACGAGCTAGAGAATTAGTAATGAGTACAATTCATAGAACAGTAGAATCTGGTAGACAGTAATACATAGTATGTGAATCAATTCTGCTCTCAAAATCAGTTACATAAAAAATGTAAAATGTAACAACTGTCCATAGATATGTAAGATGACAGACAATACTGAAAAATTATACCCACTACTATAAAACCAAGACCACCGAATACAGTCTTCCTAAGTTCATGGTGAAAGTACCATTTCTTCCTTTTAAAGTAGTTTTTCTTCATTTTCTCTTTTTGTCAGAGTTAGTAAAGATTTAACTTCCACCATACAAATATGTATCACAAAGACAAATATAAAACTGATAGTATGTCCATAATCCTCATCATTTATTTGTGTAAATGAAGAGAAACAAAAGAAACTACATGCCAGCACTATGCTAAGAGCTCACAGGCCTTAATCTCCTTTTTAATCTTAACAACCAACCTGTAAGGTAAATACATTTTAACAGATAAGGAAACTGAGGCTTGGAAGTCACCCAATTTGCCTAGGCTACAAAACATCTAACAGAAAAGGCTGAGATTTTTAAAGCAGATTTGCCTGACTCCAATGCCTATGCCCTTAATTCTTACGCCCAAATTCCTGTTTTAAAACTTAACGATGAATAATAAGGTATTCAAAAACATTTCACAATGATTATAAATACATGAAAATACTTTTTAAAAGTTTCAATCACATTCAAACTTCAGTAAATGATAGAACTATATAATTTATTCATCAAACTGTGATATGTGAAAGGGAACACTACTATTTATGTTGAGTTAACAGGTATAAGGCACTCTAAACCTCAATTCTGGTAGAGCAAGAAATAATTGAATAATTTGCCAAACCTACTCCAGATTGCTGAAAATGCATATTTGGTTACATGGATAAAGACCTCAAAGTGTTTCAAAACTGCAGACTGCCCTTAAAG